>NC_083106.1:68355085-69032585 GCF_949774975.1 Lagenorhynchus albirostris | reverse complement strand
ACAATCAGTTAATTGTCTTCTGGAAGAGATATGAAAAAGTTATTTTCACTGCATAGAGTATACTCAGGGGTCTGCTGAGATAGAGCATTAGCTCTTCCTTCAAAACCTAGCTCTTTGTAAGTCTTTTCTCATTTATACTACCACCAAGCATATTAAAAGCACATGTTTCGGGCTTCCCTGGTGGCACAGTGGTTGAGAGTGCGCCTGCCGATGCAGGGGACACGGGTTCGTGCCCTGGTCCAGGAAGACCCCACATGCCACAGAGCAGCTGGGCCCGTGAGCCATGGCCGCTGAGCCTGCACGTCCGGAGCCTGTGCTCCGCAACGGGAGAGGCCACAGCAGTGAGAGGCCCGCGTTGTGCAAAAAAAAAAAAAAAAAAAAAAAAAAAGCACATGTTTCTTTAGTCCTAGAACAAGTACAGATAGATTACTCGGATAATAATCATTATACAAGACATCGTACATAATTTAATCTGTTTCCCTTTTAAAATTAAAGAAACTGAGGCTCAGAACTTGCCAACTTGCCTAACTGCACAGCTAATTACAGAAACTGGAACGTGAATGCTTCCCTGATTATGAAATAGTAGAAGCTTCCCCTACACAGGGCAACAGACAGAAAACTGACCTGAGATATAGTTTAGTGATTATTGTTCTCGCCATCAAACAGCAATTACCCCTCTCTTCCTCCTTAGAAATCAATTACCAAATTTTTTTTAAATTGCAAACTTCATTCTTACACAGCTAAGTTTCCTTCACTGTCTTAATGAACAGATAACCTTAAAAGATCCAATTTATACAATGCATTTACACACTTGTTTTCGTATCTCAATACTGTTATTTGCTTATTTCATTAATTATACTCATTTCATTTTTCAAAACCCATGCATAGTATATGAAGCCTTTGGGATGGCAGTAATGGGCACTATGTATTGGTAAAGAAGTCTTTTTTCTGACACAAAGGAAACAAAGTCTATTATAATTGGAGATTTTATATTTCCTGCCTCAGAGAAAAAACTCTCCACCCTTTAACCAAACATACTGTCAAGACTTTGGGGCAGCTAATATTTAAAACACGTATTCAGGAGCACATTCTGTAAAATACAGTAGAAAATAACCTAGATTGATTTTTCGTTTATTATGCAAAGGTCCAGTTGTTTAGAATTACAATTAGTTTCACAAGTATGGTCAACAGCAAGAGCTCAATAAACATTTTTGGAGATTCTCGGCATTTTTCTTTGACTCAAAGCTTTCAAGTTAAACTTCAAGTCCTCTTTAAAAGGTAAAGGCATGTTACAGATTTGTTCACCTGTTATTCACCAGTTAATCAATATTAAAATCTGTACAACTTTCACTTACATTTGATTCTTTGCAGCTTGCCTCTGAGCTTTTCTTTCTTTCCTTTTCTGATCTGGTGGCTTAGCAAAAACAATTTCAATATTTTCTCCCTCCAAGTCTTTGCCATTCATTTCTTCCATAGCCTTAAAAAAGTAGGTACTGATCAATACAAGAGACCTTTCACAACTATGATTCATTTAAAGTTAAAAAAATCATTTACTATTAACACTAGAAGGATGAGATAAAATAGGATTCTTGATTTCATTTAAAGATCCAGCTCTTCAACTATTAATCTTTTTGACTTAGTTTAGTAAGTTATGCGATTTGCTAAGGCCAATAAAGGTTAGCTTGAGTAATTACATGACCTCTGAGTTTCCTTCAATTTTCTAAAACATTCTGATTTTAGGATGACTAAAAATCATTAGTCTAAGTTAGATGCCTATGATAATTCCCCCAGTTATTTACCTTGACAGCACCATCTCGCTCATCAAAATGAATGAAAGCATAATCTTTTAATTTCTTCACTCGTTCCAGTTTCCCAAACTGACTAAATGCCTTTTCTAAAATCTCTTCTGTTACAGTATTGGCCAGGTTGCGTACAAACAGCACTTTTACCTGAAATTTAAGAAAGAAACAGAAACTTCCTATGTATTTCCAAAGGATTCAGTTTCCAAGATGCCACCATCCCAACCCTGCAAACTTAACTTTAGTCACAACCCATTAGAGGAGTACCAGAAATATAAAATATAGACTAAAATTTCAACTCATTTGGGTAAATACCAAGGAGCATGCTGCTGGATCTAATGGGCAAAAAATCTGAACGTTCTCACCAAAGATATACAGATGGTGAATAAGCATAGGAAGAGATGCTCAATTATCATGTCATTAGGGAATTGCAAATTAAAACAGTGAGATATCATTACAAGCCTGTTACAGTGACCGGCCAAAATCTAAGACTCTAACACCATCGAATGCTTTTGAGAATATTGAACAACATATTCACTGCATTAGAATGCAAAATGGTATAATTTGGCAGCTTCTTAGAAAACTAAACATACTTTCATACCATATGATTCACCAGTCACACTCCTTGGTATTTACCCAAAAGAGGTGAAAACGCGTCCACACAAAACCCTGTATATGCATGCTTATAGCACCTTAATTCATAATTGCCAAAACTTGGAAGCAACCAAGCTGTCCTTCAGTAGGTGACTGGATAAACTATAATAAATCCAGACAATGGAATATTACTTAACATTAAACAAGAAATGAGCTATCAAGCCATGAAAAGACATGGAGGAACCTTAAATGTAAAAGAAGCTGTCTTAAATGGCTACATACTATATGATTCCAACTATGTGACATTTGGGAAAAGACAAAACTATGGAGACAGTAAAAAGGGCAGTGGGTGCCAGGGATGAGGGGACGAGGGATGAAAAGGCAGTCACAGAGGATTCTTAAGGCAATGAAAATATTCTGTACGATACTACAATGGTGGATACAACATACATTTGTCAAACCCATAGGATGCAGAACACCAAAAGGGAATCCTAACGTAAACACTGAGTTATACTAATGTGTCGATTTAGATTCACTGATTATGACAAATGTACCCCTTTGGTGAGGACACTGATCGTGCAGGAGGCTGCACAGCTATGTGGGCAGGTGTGCGGCTGCAGAGCTATGTGGGCAGGTGTGCGTATGGGAAACTGCTGTACTTGCTGCTCAAAACACAAAACATGCTACGCACAGGACTTTTCATTAGTTATTATTTTACAATTAAAATGGACGTGGTTATTTCCTAATAACGTGAACACCATGCCATCTGAAACAGCTGTTGAACTTAACACAGGGAGTCAAAACTAACTGGGACCTGCTTTTGAAACCCTGAAGAGAGGAAACAATATTCAAAACACTGGTAAGATAAAGTCTTCAATCCTGAAAGCTCCTCAAGTACAACTACAAATTTAACCTTTTGGCTAAGAAACACTATCACTTCCTCCTAAAATACCTGAAGTAGCATCTGAATTTCTTAATCTAAAGGGCTGACCAATGAGAGCTTAATAAGCCAAAAGAAAAAAGAATGAATCCTAAGTATTTTCTGTCCTCAAAAACATTTACCCTTTAATATTCACTGTTCTGACACTTCACACTCCTCTCTTGATTTTAGTAAACTAGTTGTATTTCCTAGCCTATCGTCATTAAGGAGGATTCTTTAAAAGGTTAGAATAACTTAACTGCAAACTGCACTGGTAAAGTGTTGACTCAAGAGATGTTTGTTTTCATAGATGTCTCAACTGACTGCTGAAGCACGATACCTAATAATAGCTAAACCTTTTAACTGCAGCAGCTCTGCTGAGGCCAGTACAGTTCACTATTTTTAGGAGTAGGACTTTTAACACAAAAACCATGTAATCTTAATGGCGCCACTCTCAAAAACTCAAAGAAACTGCTCTTCGAATCCACACAAAAATGAAAGTGAATCATCTCCACTGCATGTAGGCTACCTACTTTATCATAAGAGTATGATGGCTACACAACTGTAGCTGACGGTCCATGAATAAATTCCTATATTCACCCTCCATGCACTTGTTATATATTTCTGGTGTGTGGCCTTTAACACAGAACCCTTCTCTCACTTTCAAAAATATGGTTTAAGGAAGCACACACAAGTTTCCCTCCACTCTCTAAAGCCTACCCCTGCTCCCAGCAACACCACAAAAAATTTTTTAACTCAACTGTTATTACCTTTGCCATAACTTCAGGATCGGGATCTTCTATAGGATCAGCCCATTCAACAGTTCCAACATTTCCCCAGACCTTGACTTTACCACTCATTAACCTACGTCTTGCCTGGGCAGCTGTTTTGTGATCTTCATATTCAAGAAAGCAAAAGCCTCTGTTTTTTTTCTTGTCGTCTGGTTGGTGGTATAAAATGACGTCTGTAAGACCCTCTGAAAGTAAGCAACAATTCCAGAGAAATTAGATAAAATAAGCAAAAATAAGCAGATCAAAAGATTTATTTTTCTAATATTATACCTGAATATCAGAATGAAAAATAATCTCTTATCTTTACCAGGGACTCTCAAAAAACCGGTCCAGATAATTCACCTAATCCACACTTTCCAAGTGTTCCTAATGCAAAAATCCCCAAGAAAAGAAAATGTATTCTTTTTACTTAGACCTGAGGACTATTCTGCTTCCATTTATCAGATGACAGAGAGGTATGAAATCTATACAAAGCTGTTTTAGGAAAACCAGGAGTATAAGTCAGACATGGTTAGAAATTTTTCTCTGCTTCCATTAATTAGATGACAGAGAGGTATGAAATCTTTACAAAGCTGTTTTAGGAAAACCAGAAGTATAAATCAGACATGGTTAGAAATTTTTCACCCCATGCAAGTAAAAACTAATTTTTTAATGGCACTTTTCTGGCCTCAGACATGGTTTTACTTCAAATGAAATAGAGACTATCTTAGTATTGTATAAGAATTTCAAATGTTCCTGGAAATTGGTAACAGGCTGATAATTTGCTAAATATTCTAGGCAGACAAAACTATTTTTTCTAGTTTCCAAATGACAAAAGCCTGTCACTTGGAAACTTATAAAAAATGCTTTACAATTCAAAGAAATTACACCATACTGACAAAGTATAATCTCTGCTTATAGCAAGAGTACTTACCATTCCTGTAATTTGGAAAATCAGGTTATTACTTATCAAACATTTTTACTAAGAATGTCAACTAGCACCTCAAAATGCATAAAAACACAGAAAGAAATACAATTTTCCAAAACAGGGGAAGCACAACAATGATTCTGCAGACTGAGTTCAAATCCCAGCCGTATTCCTTACTAACTACATAACATTCAGCAAGTTATTTCCCAAAACCTTCTATTTCTTTATCCGAAAAATGGAGTTACTCATCTTATATGGCTATAGTGAGAATACGAGTCAATAAATGCAGTGCTTAAAACAGTGCTTGGCACACAAAAGCATGACATTACCTTAAGTATTAGAAGTTGAACCTCCTTCCAAGTAAACCCAACTTACCTGTTACTTTGCTAAATTCTTCAAGAATCTGTTCCTTGGTTTTACTCTTAGGAATAGAGCCCACAAAAAGCCTGTTGTTGGCAACGGAGATGCAGACACCAATGTGTTTTCCAGAACGAATTTCATGATTATTATACTGAAAGGCGGAAAAGTGCATGTTTTAAAAATACTTAAAATATCCTACTATAGGTGCTCATTATAGAAAGATATGCAAATCCCATACACAAAAGCAAAATCTTTTAACAAATTAAAACTTCAACACTTAGGTTTATCAAGTATTTTTATCCTTTAAAAAATTATAATCTGAGACAGGAAGATTGTACTGACAAAACACACTAACCAAGTTTATGAATTAAAGCAAAAAATTGTTAAGTCCTTGAAATTTAGCAAATTTGGTAAGAATCTAGTCTGTAAGCAGCTTAAATTCCAAATTACTGATTCCACAATACCTTATTTTCTACTTAAATTCATCCTTCCGACTAGTTATTCTCATGCAAGGGAAACAGATTCCAGTGCCAGCAAGCTTTCTGCCTTTCTATTAATCAGCACTTAAATCTTATTTTTCCATCTCCCCTAATCACTTGTAAAAAGTTACAATAAGGGATTTCTGGCTTCAAATACTTAAATCTAAAAGGAGAACCTTGTTATTCTGAATCAGATCCAACTTTCTCCCCCATTTTATTTTCACCAAGCCTACAATGAAGTTGGAGAAAGACAAGTAGATTATGGTAAACTACTATAAAACGACAGTAAAAAGTAAACAATCTTCAAGTAACCATATTCCATAAAACGGAATACCGCAGAGGCAAAACCCAAAAAGTTCCTATCCCTGTTATTCCCATTCTTGCGTAACAGGTATATCAGGTATAAGTGAAGAAAATACAGACAAGTCAGAAAACTGATTCCTCCCTCTCCCTTTTTCTCCATCTCCAGATATTCAAAATTAAACATGAAGTTCAAACATCCTTCCTTCAGTTCAGAACAGTTTTGTACTTTTTACCCCACCGACTCCGTTCACGCTTATCCAAGTCTCTGGGCATCATGATCTCAGGATTCTCTCTATGCTTTACACTTATGCTGGTGACATTTTTTTTTAAATCACAACTTTGCCTATTGAAAAAGAATCCCACAATGGACTCCGCATCAGCAAAACAAAGTTTAAACCCTTGGATGTCATTAAGTCCGTCCTAAAATCCCTACCACTTCTCCCTTTTCTCCACAATACTATAATCTCGACTATTTACATCAGTTCTCAAACAGTTTTCATACTGCTCAACCTCTGACTATAACGCTTTCCCTGAAACTTCACCATCTAAACTCCTCTGCATACCTGTAGATTTGAGCTCAACCAAATATTCTGCAATCCCTAAATCCTATAAAGGCCAACAAAAACACCCTTCTATGTTAACACAGATCAGCAGTTTCCAACAGGAGTGATTTGCTGCCCTCCGACACACACACATTTTGGTCAACTAGAGGTGGGGTCTGCTGTTGGTATTTAGTGGGTAGGTAGAAGCCAGGTATGTTATTAAACATCCTACAATTCACAAAATAGTCCAGCATAATAAAAAGTTATGTACTCTAAAACATTAATAGTGCTGAGGTTAAGAAATCCTGCCCTGGACTTCATTTTCTCATACCATTTATATTCTATTTAGACCAAACACGTCTTAAAAATAAAAATATGCGGTTACAGGCAGATATTAGACCTATGGCTGAATCCACCATTGCATGGGATTATGGACAAGTATACTACAATACCCTATTACACAAACAAGTTAACTTTAGAACACAATAAACTGCTTTACGACATGTACATTCCCTAGATTTTTATATCTAAGGATCAAGTAGCCAGCCTTAGTGACAAATCAATGGCTTTCAATCTGGTCATTTAGTCTGTAACTCCAGAAATTGACAAAAACAATTAAAATCAGAAAAAGAATGGAAGGAAATACAAAGTTTTAAAAAGGGAGAAAGAGGAGTTATTTTGAAGATGACAATTTGGTATCATTTTCCCTTTATTGTATTTCTTTCCAAATATTCTAAGAGCAGAGACTATTTACTTAACAATGCTGCCTCAAAATAGTAATGACTGTTTCTATTATTATCTACAAAAGAAAAGTTTCTTCCTTTCTAACCTATCCTCACTATGGTTAATCAAGGCGGGGTAGGTAGAAGGTATTTAAATGACTGTAGTCTCTGAACAATATGAAGACATGAATATTTAGTAGGATTTATAAAGAAAACTAACTTTTCATCCACATTTTTTTAATTTAAAAAATTGGAACAATTATAGCTGACCCATAGAGAGTAAATTGGCTCTCCAATGAAAAGAAGTCATTAAAGGAGCAAAGGTGACCCTCTGCACATAGCATACTGTCCAAATAAAGCAAACGTGCCTAGAAATAAACATTCCTTAAAGAAATGCCCCATCTACAGGTTAAGCATGCACTTTTATAAGTATATTTGAGTTGTTTAACTTTTCTCACTCTAGCATTTTTAAGACCAATCTATCACCTTAAATTTGAAAATAAACTTTGCATCCTAGCAGGTGTTAGCAGGTGAGTTAACAGTGACTTGGATGGTAGAAAAACATTACCAAAACAACTGTTCTGATCCTTAATAGAGATTCTAATTTAATGCTGATAAACCCTTACTCTCAAGGGTTAGTAATCAGGACGATATGATAGTATCAAAATAAAAAAGAAAACGTAATCTTTTCCAAACTCTAGAAGAGTAGGCACTGAAGTTAACAAATTTTAGAAATCTAGCTTTCAGATCCAGTAACAGTGAGGTAACCAAATAAAATAAAGATGAACTTTGAACACTAACCAATGCAGTTTCAGTATTTCGGAACACCAAAATGAGTTGTACAGTCTGGAACATTCCCATCATCTACGTTCAAAATATCAATTCACTCTTTCCTTCCCTTATAGCCAATCAGTTACCAAATCCCCAGAAATTCAGCAATCTCGGACTTAGAAAACTGATCCAGAAGTGGCTGCTCAGTCCTAACCCTTACAGCAGCAAAGCCGCTACCTCCCAAGCCTGTCCATTTAAGTCTTCTTTACCTTGAGCCAAACCTACTTCCCTAAAAATTCTACAATAAATCTATTTCCTCCTCCAAATGACAGCACTTCATATACCTGCACACAATGCTTAGGACTCAATCCCCCTTCTATGCTTGGCTAATCATTACTTCTCTGAAATTGGGAACTGCCTCCCAGAGTGTCATCCAACAGTGACATCCATAACACAATCCTATAGAGGCAGACTGAGGAGTCTAGAGTAAGCTGGAGACTATTCTTACACTTCTAAACACCAGGCCTCTGCAACATGTAGTCCATGATTATCTTGGCTTATTTGGCAATCACACCACACCACTAACACACTACAGCTTACTTGTGGATTAGTCATGTATAGGACTTGACTCTCAGCCCCACTCAATTCCATCCTGCTGGTGTAAACTACTGTCCCAGGCTATCAAAATCTTTTCAGATCCTTATTTTGCCATCCATGGCATTAACCACTACATATAGATTCAAGTCAACAAACGTTCCAAGCAGTCCAACTATGCCCTCATTCATATCACTGATTAAAAAAAAGAACCTATACCGTTATTTACATCATGCAACCCATACAAAGGCTCAAAACTTTAATAGCACCATGCAACTCAGCCCAGCAGTCATGCCTACTGCCTTCTAGCACTGACTTTATACAAGTTTTACCTCCCTTCCCACAAAACAGTGCTTCAACTATTCATCTATTTCCTTCACTGCCCTGCTCACACCTTTTTATCACAAAGCGTTCTCTAACAACCTCAACCGAAAGCAATCGATCCCTTCATCCCTCCTTTACCCTGTGAACCACATGCTTCCACTTTAATTGTAGTTAGCCTCTCAAGTCCTAGAAACACCAAAGTCAAGAACTGGATCAAACTACCTTGTATGGCCATAGTAAAAGTTTTCATGTTAAACACACTAAACACTTGCTAATTGCTACTAAAATATTCTGTCGACCTGTCTTGCCAGCTGCATTCATCAAAATGGTTGTACACTGGTGTATACAACCACTGTGGTGATAAACTATCAGTGGCTATTAAAGTCATAACCCTTAATGTGCAAAGAGAGGTCAGTATTCCAGTCTTTGTAACAAAGGTATTTTCAGTAGGACACTTCCATTGTATAGGAACCATAATGGGCACTGCAGAGCCAGTAGCCCTGGGCTCCAATTCCAGCAGCACACCACACAAATACATATACACACTTGCCTGGTCAGCCAGTCAGGTTATTTACCTAGTACCTACTCTATAATGGCACTGTTCTAAATGCTGGGGATACAGGAAAAAAGAGCAAATTTTCTGATGGGAAGAGAGAAGCAAATAATCTTTCAAAGTTAAAAAATAATTTTAAGTACATCTAAGCATTCCTTTTTTTATCATGTTCAGTATACTGTCATGGGGCAACTGGGTGGTAAGCCTTTCTTAGAAAGGCCTTCTAAGAAAACCTGATTGATAAGACAGCAGCTGTGCTAACTGGGAGAAGTGGGAGAAAGAACAGAAGGCAGCCTTGAGATGGAAATGCTCATAGCTTTTGTGGAGGACAAAAAAGGCAAAGTGTGGATGGAAGGGTAATAAAGAAGAATGGGAAGAGAGAGGTAAGCAAAAACCTGATCAGATAGAACCTTGTTTGGAAGCCATTATTAGAGTTTTCAGCATGGGACTGTTGCGATCTAATCTACACAGCTAAAAGGTAAGACTGTAAAGGAGCAATGGAAAGCAGTGAGACTAGCTAGAAGGATTCTTCAAATGGTACCTTAGGCTAGGATGGTAGCAGGAAGATGGTACAAATTGGTTAGATGCCAAAAATAAATTTGGCAGTAGAGACGACTTACACTCTGAATTCCTTTTAACACTACCTAAACCACTACATAATTTGAAGAATCAGGCTACCTGGCAACATAACTTATACTGCTGGCTTAAATTATTATGTCTAATTAACGATAAGCACATGCTAAACAAAGCTGGTATCAAACTAAACCAGTACGGCTCTGGGCAAGCCACCCAGACTATTTATTCTACTGCAAAAGGAAGATATTTCACTTACCTTGAAGAATGAGTTGAAGTGATCTTTAAAGGTAATAATGTAGCACCTAGCACAGCTCCTGTGCCTCAACAAGCACAAGTGGTAGCTATTATTCACCTTTTCACAAATTTAAATCTTGCTTCCTTAGCTACATTGTCATCATTTAGGGATGAATTTTCTTATTCCCCCAAATACAAGGCAGATGTTAGCTGAAAATAGGGTCATTAAGAAGTTTGCAGTTGCTTCTAACTTCATGCCTCTTCTTCAGCTGTTAACATCAACCCATTTGACAAATAATTCAGATGCAAACTTAAAATCTAGTCTTTTTTGGGGGGGGGGGTCGTTGTTGAATAACATCAAAAAATAAGGCTGAATATATAAACTATCTCAACTCAATCGAAGGCATTTCTCAAGACACAAAGTACAGGAAAGCAAAAAGATGGTGCTTCAATCTTGCCTCATCTATAAATAACGTAAAAAAGGCATTTTCTCAACATCTGATTATGTGCAACTAGAACAACAGTTCAACTACCTTATATAAAAATTCACCTTGGATAAAGCTGTAATTCAAGTAGACTCGTGACATGATACGAGTAGAAGTAGTTTTCAAAATATGCTTCCTTAAAAAATACATTTAGGAAGGGTACTCACTTCCAGGAATCAAAACAAGGTAGCAAAAAACATCCTAATCAACTTCAGTTTTTTATTTCTCTAGAATGTTTCATTTCCTCAAAAGCCTAGTCCTTTCTTCTACTGTTGCATTAAGGCAAATCTCCCAATTCTATTATCACCATAGTCCTAGCTATGGTAAAGCATCCTTTTTAAAAAAGCAATGACAATACGTCCAATTCATCCCAGTGCTAAGAATACCCTTAAAAAGACAATAAAGCACAGAGCCTCCTATTCATCAGATAGTAAAAAATAATTATGCCCCCAGATAAGGACTCAAATCACAAACCCAGAAAAAAATGTTAAAAGATTTAGGACAAGAGCTAGCTCACAGACCAATCAAAATGGCTGTTTGGCTACCTGGAAATTTCTGTGTTACAGTTGAAAAACTTAACTACATTACTAAGACTACTCTAAGCCTACAGCAATGCAACTTTGGACTACGTGATCTGTTAAGCCAAGGCAATTGCCCAAACTGAGACATATTTCATGTGTACTTATTGGCACTCAAAATAGTGATGTTAGGACTGGATTATATAACATCTTCTAATGATGTTTCTTTACTATAAGAATTCTGAACATCATCTAGAAATAAATTCTAGTGACGACCTACCATAATTAGTGTATTTTGGCAACAAAAATTAAGTAGTCTACAAATGTTTGTTTAATGATTCCTTTAAAAAATACTAATACACAAATCATTACTTGTAACACTAAATAATCACACCTATTAAGCAAAACTAAAGCTTTATGTAATACGTCATAAATAAACTGGATCTGACGTCATTAAATTCTGTACTAGCTTTTTGCAGTAAGACAGTCTCACTGCCTTCTCAATCATTATGTATTTCAACACTGAAACTTACTGCTACTTTATTACTACCTAGCAAAACGTTCTATTCTTTTATAGATTCAACTGGATGACTCCTAAAGTATCTTTCCAGAACTCTAAAGAGTCCTCAGTTTTACCTGAACTGTTTAAACTAAAAACGTGACAGTTCAAAGGTTACCATTGAATGGACCCCTAGAGCTATACATACTCTCCCTTCTGAAATAGAAAGCACTCTTTGAAAGAAAAGAAAATCAGCCATGATTTAAAAAGAAATATCTAAACTCCTGAATTCTTTATTCTTCCCAAGTAGCATACTTTTCTAATTTTAACCTTTACAATGTTCAATTACACACAACAATGGAGAGATCCAAGCAATACAAAAAACAAAACCAAGTAAGTATATTTGTTTTCTTTTTCTCCTTAAGGTTTGCCTTAAAATGTGATATATATGGGCTTCCCTGGTGGTGCAGTGGTTGAGAGTCCGCCTGCCGATGCAGGGGACACGGGTTCGTGCCCCGGTCCAGGAAGATCCCACATGCCGCAGAGCGGCTGGGCCTGTGAGCCATGGCCGCTGAGCCTGCGCGTCCGGAGCCTGTGCTCCGCAACAGGAGAGGCCACAACAGTGAGGCGCGCGTACCGCCAAAAAAAAAAACCAAAAAAAAGTGATATATATGATGGTGAGGGAAGGAAAAATAAAATTCAGGATGAAATCACTCTAAGGAGTTCAAGTTTGCTTAGAAGTACCCATAAAACGTGTGTAAGTCAGATAACGCAAAACTAACAAACATCATCTGCTATAGTGAACCATTTACAAAAGTTCCTCCCCAGCTGTACTTTTTGATGTATTTCTTGGATTGAAATTAACTTCCATCTTCAACTACAAAACACAGAAACTACCTGTCACAGAATTTAATAAAACTAATTTGAAGGAGAATTATATAAGCCATAGTTTGAAACATTAAAATTCTTTAAATTGGGAAAATAACTAGGTCCTCACCCGACATCTAGTACTTTTAAATCAGACACTGCCATTCAACATAAAATCCTTTATTTCATTAACTAGAAAGTTATCATCACAATGTCTTTGTGAAACATTTTCGAAAAAGGGACAGCCAGATATGGTCCTTTAAGAGCCCTATCTACTACAGTTACTTTCTTAAACCTTTTAACACTCCTTGAAAAAAAAAAAAATCGCTAAGCCAAATTCAAAGCACCAGTAACTTCAACTCCACCACACTACCTTATACATCCTGAGTCAGTTCAACTATACATGCAAAAAATACTGCTACAATGTGTACATAGAAAATGGGACAGTGCCTAATCAGCACTTCAAAAACCTTTGGTTAACACAATTAAGAAAAGTCCTGGCTTTAAATGAAAACAGAGAATGTGAAAACTGAAAAGAAAAAAAAACTCACCAGTTTAACAGCCTCCTGAGCTGCTTCTTTTGTACAAAAAGTGACAAACGCATAACCTCTATTGAGACCAGTTAGTGGATCCATCATTAGACGAAGATCCCATATAGGTCCAGCTTTTTCAAACAATGGAACAAGTTCATCCTCAAACAGATCTCTTGGGATCTTCCCTACAAATATCTGTAAATTAAATATGAAGTAAAAACCATGGAGAGTTTCTTTAGGGAACCAGACACCTGTACATTTACTACAAAGGGTACAAGTTTTTAGTCTCTTTACCTCAGTGCCAACAGAAGGCTGCTGACCTGAATAAACGGAATCTGGAGGCGGTCCCCCATACTTCCTCTGTCCAGTGGTCACATCGAGTGTGTATCCTGTTCTTTCCAAGAGCGCCTTAAAAAGTTCAAATGTCATCAATACATTTCATTCATGAGACCACACCCATACATTGAGCAGTTTAAAATCAATCTTGTTCAAATCTTTCCATGGATCTTTGCAACATTCCCTACTTACAGATTTCTGTTGTGTTTCAGAATTCCCCTTTTAATGTATGCTTGTAATTTATAATATGCCCTAATTTATAATGAAAATTTCAGGATCCTGGTCAAATTATTTTCTGGTCTCCAACTAATTACTGAGTAGTGCTCAGTGAACAACACTAAATATTGATCCGTCAACAACTTTCAAGGCAACGTGTACCTATTCGGCCCTTCTAAAAAAGGACTGCACCTAATTAGGCTGAAAATAATTCTCTCCTAAAGAAGGAGATGGATAACTTCTCTCTCCCAAATCTAGCTTTCTTACCCAATAAATTTCCCTGTAACCCACACTTCTAGGTACCTACCGCCATTCTGGGAGTTTCACCAACCTTTATAGAAATTACACTCCTCCAATTAAGTCCAGAAACTTAGGGGTTGCAGGAAAAATGACCTCTTATTCATCTGACATTCAAGTACCATGCTTCACAGGACAGCATGGATCACTCAGAAAAAATGAGAGCCAAAATGATTTTGAAAACTTTATGAAGCTGCAACAATGTGACATAACCTCTATATATTACCTCCCTAAAAGTGAACTGTTAAATTTACACAACTCATATTTACTCAGAGCATTAAAAATTTCTCTTCATCTTCTATTATAAGCAAAAAGACTAGAAAAAAGTTAGCCTAAGGAAAAAACAAGAATTATTCCTTTTCCACCATCGCACCCACAAAGCACAAAACTGGTTTTCTGAATAATAAAAGCAACCCAATAATTAGATGATAAATTCTGAAATAAAAAGAAACACTAGGCACAGGACAAAACTTATCAAAATGCTGTTAAGTGATTTGGGGGTCACTTTAGTCTTTGAAAATGAAAACACCTAGATAGATTTTAAATATTTTCTACCCAAAGAACATAAAATATATTATGAAAACATACTGTAACTGATAACTCCTTTATTCCTAAATTGTCTTAACAAAAAAGCCCAGAAAGTGCTACATGTTTTAAGTAGTCTTTTTCTATTATCTCCAAATATATGTGCTTAACAGTGCAACACTGGGTTAGTAACAAAAATAAACTCAAATCTATTACTATCACATAAACTAAACCATTAAATGGCTCCTTCTTCCCTTTTTCCCATATGTAATCCCTGCGCTTCTTTCACTGTAATCTTTAAGTGACCCAAATAATACCTCTCATGTCACTCGCTAAAAACAAAAAGTAAAAACTTATTCCCTCTGAAAAACATCCTATAAAAATGTCTGTCTTCGACGTAGAGAAAATGGACTTGAGGACGCGGGGAGGGGAAAGGGTAAGCTGGGACAAAGTGAGAGAGTGGCATGGACATATATACACTACCAAATGTAAAATAGATAGCTAGTGGGAAGCAGCCATGTAGCACAGGGAGATCAGCTGGGTGCTTTGCGACCACCTAGAGGGGTGGCATTAGGAGGGTGGGAGGGAGATGCAAGAGGAAGGGGATATACGTTTGCACATAAGCTGATTCATTTTGTTATACAGCAGAAACTACAATAAAGATGTTAAAAGAAAAAAAGTCTGCCTTCTTGCCACAATTTAAGTCACACTAATGCTTTAAGCCACTCCCTTCCAAAGATAGAACTGAATCTCACAAACGAAATTTTCAATTTTTCATAAAATTTTAATAACTGTCTCAGTATAGACTTAATTGCAACTGATTAATTACAATGAGTAACAACTATATTCCATTTCTTTGGAAAAACTAAACTTATAGCTCAAACACAATTCACCCACAGCTACAACTGCAAAAGGCTCAAACTTACAGATAGCCTTAACGTCTAACTCCATATTCCAAGCTTCTCTCTTCCCACAGCATTAAAACACACCTGACACCTCTATTGTTCCTAGTAACTTATTCTCTTAAACCATACTTGGTTCAAGAGCAGTGGCACACTGTATTAAGAGTACCAGATTAAAACTAGTATGATCACCGTCATATTTTCTATGAACTAAAAACTCAACACAACTAAAAAACACCAAGATCAAAACCTAGTTGACTTTGAGGCCATTTACTCTTCTGACTTTGGGGGTGGGGGGAGCGCAAAGGAAACCTACCCTCAGCCTCAGTTTCCTCATTTACATTTCCACAGTAATCCATTTTATCCTTAAAAGCTGCTTCTAGAAATGAACAAATTGGCCTTAAAAACCCATACTAATGGAAGGAAAAGAAGGCAGTGTTAAAATACTAAACCCATTTAATTTGGGGGCTTGAGAATCCTAAGAAAAGCAGTCAGCTGCTAAATGCACACACTCCACCAGTATGAGGTGAGCAGATCCCCTCCCATTTTGGTTCCACTGTCAGTTAATCTGGACTTGCAGGTTTCTAAAAAAATATGGTGGCTGTATTTCTCTAAATCTTTTATTTAGAATACCAATAACACAGATTTAAGAAACAGTAGCTAGCTAAGAAGAAAAACTTCAGAACTGTTTTAGAAACAAATTGTTAAAGGCAGGAAAAACAGTAATTACAAAAGATTAACAAATTATCTCATGGTCATTAACTCGCAACATCAAAAACCCCCACAAAAAACAGACAAAAAAACACGAAAAACAAAACACACACACCCATTTCACACCCAAGAAATATTTACCAAAGCTAGAAAATAGAAAAAAAATAAACTTTAAAACTGAAAGGAGTAAAAAAGAAAGTTTTTAAAGACATACCTTAATTTTTGCCTCATCTGGTCCTTTGCTAGAATCTGCTACTTTGGTCCCCTGTTTTTCTCTCTGCCTATAAGTCTTCATGACTCCACATAAAAAGGCACTTTTGTTCTGCAAACGAATTTTCCAATCATATTTAACAATAGTTATCTTAAACGTACCTAAATAAATAAAACTTGAACTATCAAAACTACTCAGGTTTTTTATTGTTTTTACACTGACACTAGATTAATGTTACCTGAACATGAGAGAGATCACTGTCTTTAAACTGCTGAAGAACTGCCAATGCGCCGTCTTCATTGAATTCTTTTAAAGCTTCGATAGCTCTTTCATCTAAATCGCTATGTGCAACCAGCCCTGGAGAAGAAAAAACTTAATTAATTGTCAACTTCTAATATTTTTAGAAGGTTTTTTTTTTAAAAAAGACCATGTTTGCCAATATAGGTGCCAACTAAGAATTCTTCCATGCCCCCTTATCATCTATATGATGAAAAACACACATACCTTAGCCATTCTGAACGGCATTATGAACTAAATAAGGCCTCTCAACCACTTTTTTTAATCTTGTTCTGTGTCTAAATCAGACAATTCTGAACCCTATTTCTACAGCAAATATACAGGCTCACAAATTCTAAAACCAACCAACGAAGTACCGAGCATGACAAATGAACCTCTACTCAATTTCAAATACCACTAGAAAAAGCAAGAGCCACACGGAGACAGACTACAAGTCTACAGTTACCAAGTTATTTAACAAGAATCCTACTATAAAAATACCCCCAAAAAGTCACATGGCCTGCTTCCAATATTTAGCAGCTGTTGCTACCATCGTATGCTTATCCATCTGGCCAGCCAGCCTTTACCTCCTAACCCTTTCTCTTCCCTCCCTCTATACACCTTAACCTCTAGTTCACAACTAGCACAACAAGGCAAAACTCCAGGTCCCACACTTATTGGAAACCACAAAAAGTTGCTATTTTAGCTCAAAGCCAGAAATCCAATAGAAAAATTTCATGATATAATTTTGCAAGTGTTAGTTCTTACCTGCAACGTAAATTTCATCTAGTTTTTCAGCAACTTTCTGTGGTAAACCAGCATCAAGCAATGTCTGAAAATTTTCTGAATGGATAACTGCAGAAGTAGTATCCATGGGCTCTTCAGTACCATTTCCATTAACATGTTCTGTAGCCATGTTTCCAGAGATCTGTTCAAACGCAATAAGCAAAATTAAACTAGGATCTTCAGAAAGGGTAGAGGACAATATGAGAGCCCCAATCTTTACATTCTCTACCAATTTCTACACCAGTCAGCCTGCACCTCCCTTTAAAGAGGCCTTACTTGAAAGTCACTGTCGCCTGACAAGCCACATTCGGAGCGCGGGGCACAGAAGGACGGATCCACTACGTTTTTCCTTAGCACCACCCCTGACTCACCTGCTAACACTCCCTAGGAAAAACCACATTACAAATGGAGCCCAACCAGCACGAGGACGAGCCAGCGTGCCACATGCAGCTGTGCCCGTACGGCGAACGAGGTGTGTGTGGAGCAAGCAAAGCTGGGCTTTTCCCTCTCAAAGGTAAACCCCCGAAGTGCGCGCTTTTCCCGCCTGCCGCTTAAAGATCGGTAACAACAGCCTGCGAAGAACAAAGCGCTCACACAAGCTACCTTCCCACCACCCAATTTCTCCACCCTTCACCCGCACACCCCAAAGCCCGCCCCCGACTCCGCATCCAGAGCGGCAGCCTCACCGCTGCGGCCCCCGGGAGCCCAGCAGAAACACGTGCTCTGCGCCTTCCAATGTCCTACAACTTCCTTCCACGAAAACCCACCGAGTCCCAGGCCAAGACCACCGTCACCGGCTCCCAACAGCAACCCCAAGCCGCGGCCGGAGCCCCCAGCAAGCAGCAGCAGCAGCACAACCTCGCCCCTCGACACCGAGGCCGCGGCGGCGCCAGGCCACAGGCTCTCCCCGCCCCCCAGCGCCGCCGTCTCGGCCGTGACACATGGCTCTCTCTGCCCCGGGCGCCGGCGACCGCCGGCCGCCCGCCCGCCCCGCCGAGACGTGCGCCGCGGCGCGCGGTGCAAGCCCCCCACCCCTCGCCAGTCCCGGCAGCGACTGCGGCGCGGGGGCCGGCGGTGCCACCCCCGGGCCGGGGCCGACAAGCCGGCGGCGCGAGGGCGTTCCGCGAACTGCCCAACGCTCGCCGGACCCCGAGCACCACCCAACCCCGCCGCGCGGCTGCGGGACAGGACCGGCTCCTCTCCGCCCACTCCCGCGCCGCGGCGACGGCCACGACAGCACCAACTCCGCCGCCGCTCGTGGTCCGCGCGAGCCACGGGGGCGCCTCCTCCCTGGAGCGCCGCAGACAAAGCCCGAATGGCAGCAGCACATGGAAGGGAGAAGGAAGTGGCGGCGCGGGCCGCGGCCTACTCCCAAGCAGCCCCAGTCAACGTGCTCCCCTCTTCCTTGGAATCCATTTTCCAGAAAAGCCGGTTTCTCCCCGCACCGCCCTCCCACAGCTCACTCCACAATGTCACGGAGCTCCCCTCCCAGACCCAGGTCCCGGCGGTCGTTACCTCCCCGTCGGGCTGCGGTGGAGGAATCCTGTCCGAGGAGATCCGGTTGCGGGCAACGCGTGCTCGCTGCTCCCTGGGTCCGGCGCGAGTGGAGCTGTTGTAAAATGGCGGCCGAAGCTCACGCCGCTGGCAGCAAACCCGATCCAGTTCCACTCGCCTCCGAGCGCGCTCCCAGTGCGCGCGCGCGCCTCCGCGTGACCCCCCCTTCCCTTCCCTCCCCTCCCTCGCGCGTCCGCTTCTCTCACTCACTCCTTCAGCCCCTGCCCGCCTCCAACTCCTCCTTCTCCTCCCACCACCACCAGCCTCCGTCCGCCTCTCCTCTAGGCCTTTCTTCTTCCCCTCCCTGCTCCTTTCCCCAACCGCCCGCAGTGTTGTCCGCGGCCGCTCAGGCACGAGTGGCCGCCCTTCCCCTCCTCGCTTGCACGCTCGCACGCTCGCTCCCTCCCTCGCTCTCTCGGCCCCGTTCCCCCAGTCCCGGCCGACTCGGCTCCTCTCTTTCTCTCTCCCGCGCTGACGTGACGACGTAGCTTACGCCTCGGGACGCGCGCCCGCGGGCTCCGCCCCCACGCCCACCACCTCCCTCGCTCCTCACCACACAGGAGGGCGCGAGACCCCGCCCTTCCGCTCCGGCGGCGGCGGAGGGGCCAAGAGTGAATGAAAGGCCCGCCCCTTCCCCTCCCGGCACTCCCCCTCCCGCGCCCCTCCGAGCGGGGCGGGGCGGGCCGGCTCAGCGTGTCCCACTCGTTCTCCTTTGTCAGGAGACAGGCATCTCCCCACCCCGCCCCACCCCACCCCCACCGCGGCACCACGCGCACGCCCCCCCAACCGAGCTCCCGCTCGCCCCACCCCCCGCCCCGTCCCGGACCGGCGGGGAACGGGGCGGGGGGCGCGGAACGCGAGCGCAGCTCCGCGGAGCGTACCCACCGGTCCGTGCGCGCCCGGCCCCCGCCCCGGGCGCCGCGGCCGCGTAGTCGTTCCAGGCGGTGTCCACGCCGCCGCCGCCCCGCGCTCTCCTCGCTCGGGAAGCTGCAGGCGCACGTGTCCCCCGGGGCGGGGCGAGGCAGACAATGGGGCGGCGGGGGAGGGGAGCGGCGCGGAGCCCGCCGACCTTTGGTCCACCTGGCCGGCGGGACTCGAGTGCGGGAGTCCCTCCTGGGAGACTGGGTCTCCCCGGCCGGACAGTGGGAACTCCGGGGCCCCGCGCCCGCGTGGCTTCCCTTCCACGGGAACCTTGGGTGGAGGGAGGGGCGCCCGGGGCTCGAACGAGGAAACCCCGGCTGCTTTTGAGGGGGAACCGGCTGGCTCCAGGGGAGCGAGGAGCGGCTCCCGCCTTGGGATGCTACGAAAGCCAGATTTGGAAGCAAAACCGCTGGGTGGTGAAGAGTTGTGCAATACTCCGTTTCAGTCTCTGGCCTTTTCAGCAGTTAAGGGCTTCCTCACGGCACAGTTTGAGCAACTTGCAGCAGCACAGAGCTGCGTGGTTAGAGCAACTATGAAGAGCATATCTGTGTTTTTTCCCGAAAATCTTGGCAATTAAATCTTAACTGTAGTGACACTTCTTTTGTAACCGTATACTAGGTACAAGAAAGACAAGACAAAGGCATTTGAATTTCAGACGCCGTATGGATACTAATTTTGTTCAATGCAGCTGTAATGAAAAACAGAAATAGTGTCCTTTTCATTAAAAAAACAAGAGCTCACTGGTTCCCTAAACAAAAAGTTAGATGAATACTCCTCAAAGTGCTTAAACACTTCGTATGCCAGATTATTTTCATTAGTAACTGGATCAAGATATGAAATTTTTCAAATATTTTGACCAAAAGACTATCTAGCCAGTCGGTTTATCTGGGCACTCTACTACCTAAAATTTCTTCCTGTCATACATGGACCTGCTGTTGTATTCAGCTAATTAAGCAATAGGGATTTTAGTTCATAATTCGAAGGTTGTAGATAATGTTATAAATGAAACCAAATAACCAAAATGTTTAATACAAAAATATAATAAAAACTGGGTAATCTTATAGATGAAGGAATAAAAACAACAGATCTGAACCATCCAACACTTATTTTTTAAGACTTCCTTTAAAAAAAAGAATGAGGAGAGGAAGGGGGAGGGGGAAGAAGAGGAGGAAGAGGGGGAGGAAGGAGAAGAAGAAGGAGAAGGAGAGGAATGGGGAAGAGGAAGGAGAAGAAGAGCCTGTACCTAGGCAATGTCATCTACCAGATGACCAGACCTCCCAAATTGAAGTCTCTAGTTCTTCTTTGATCTCTAATTCCTTTGCCTAACTTACCCACCCGGCACGTTTCTGTGGGCTTTAGGCACTCCAAATCAACATTTCAAAAAACTGAGCACAACATCGTCCCCTTCATCATCCAGCTGCAGAGTTCCCATCTCAGTGAACATCACCCACTTGCATCCAGCAGCATTAGCTGAAAACCAGGGAGTCATTCAGGACAGTACCTTCTCCCTCAAGGCCGTATCAATTAATCAAGTCCTGTCAATTTTGTCTGCCTAATATATCTCCACTTCTGTGTTGCACCCAGGGGATAAGCTACCATCACTTACCACCTGGACTAATGATAGAGCCTCCTGATTCATCCATCCTTGCAGCTTTTCTCATCCATTCAAAGCCGCGCACGTGCACGCGCGCACATGAGTGTCTGTGTGTGTGTCTGTGTGTGTGTCTGTGTGTGTGTGTTTGGATTTTAAATGCAGATAAGATCTGCTTAAAACCCTTCATTAGCTCCCCAATACACTTAGAACCAAATCCTTAACTACATCAACAAAGCCTTCCATGACCTGTCCCACATGTCTCCCCAGCCACATCTCTGCCATTCTCCCAGCCTCAGGTGGCCTTCTTTCAATTCTGGCATTTCTCAGGATGGCACACACTAAGGACCTAGACAGGAACTTAGACAGAGATGCCCTGAGCAGGCCTGAGAAAAAAGCTATCAGCTATGCTCTCCAGTTGACATCTTGTTGAGAGAAACAATGGTATAATTTTCCTCCTGACCTGCGGAACTTCTTATTCCAGGCTTGATGCCAAGAATTACTACTATTACTGAAACATAGGGAATCCCTAATAATACTGAAAAAAAAAAACAGAAAAAAACAAGAAACTAGTAGATAGATTGATTCACTTGGTACGATAGATGCATTGGACTAGATTGAAATGTATGTGAAAGATCTGGCACAAGAAAATTCTCAAAAAATTCTCAGTAAATATGTGTCCTTACTTATCTGAATCCTCTTTAGTACCAAACACAGGATTTGATGCTCAATAAATAAATATCAGTATTTACTGAATAGAACCAAACAATGATAGGCTGAGACCCAAAACAACCTTGATTCTAATCCCAGATCAGCTACTAATGGGTAGCGTGGGCTTGGGTAAATCAGTTCACTTCTCAGAGTTTCGATTTCCTCATCTATAAAAGAAGTGCATTGAAAGAGATAATATTTTAAGACCTCTTCTAGCTCAAACATTTTGCAATATATTTAAAAAATTTCTCAAACTCTTTCTCTGGATTCTCATGGCTTAAAAATATTCAAATGTCCTATTTGCCACTAAAGATCTTCCTCATTTGAATCCCAACTTTCCTTTACAACAAAATAGCCAGCTATTCACGTTATATGAACCCTTGCTCCAAGCAAAAATAACAGCAACAATGACAAACATTGATAATATCTGATTTGGGATATCATCTCCACTGTGGTTGTGGAGAAATTGACACGTTCACTGTTAGTGAAATGAGAGATTTTTTTCTTTTTATAAATAAATAATAGTCGTATTTATTAAGCCCTGCTCCCCCAAGTCTGTTCTTCCATCCTTCCACCATGAATGCCTTGTAACCTGGTACCTGCCGTCCAGCTAGAAATTCCACTTCCAGCCTCTGGGGCAGCCAGGTGTGGCCAGGTGACTTAATGCTCCCCAAGAGAGTGAGAGGATAGATTGATATGACTTTTTTTTACAAAATAATTAGACTATAATGCTTACTGAAGCATTGTTTGTAACATACATATATGTGTGTGTGCATGTGTGTTTTGTTTGTAAAAATGTATATAAGCTAAACATCAAGTAATAGGGGACTGGTTAAATAAATTATAGTGTGCATCCATAGCGTGGATTATTCTGGAGCCATTGAAAAGAATGAAGTAGCTACCAATGTCCTTACATGGAAAGAGATCCAGGTTACATTCTTAATTTTTTTTCAAAAGCCACCTAGAGAACAATGTAGAGTGTGACATTTATTCATTCAGTTGAGCACCTTCTGTGTACTAAGCTCTGTGTTAGGCACTAGGTTCACAATATTGTATGTCAAGATAGACACAGATTGACCCCTGGCTCATGAAGCTTGCAGGTCTGTGTGAATGTGTATAACAAGGTATGATGGGTATTAAGATTTTTGTTTCTAGAGAACAATTACAATTAGAAGGATGGAGTGGAGGGAGACCACTTTTTACTTCATACACTTTGGTAATGCTTAACTTGTTGCAATAAATATTTTTAAGTTAATTATTTATGGGCCTCATTACTGTTTTTCCATCCATGTAACCTTTGAATTAGTAAGAAAATGGAGACCTGTTAAGTTGCAATTAATCAAAGGCAGGCATAAAGTCATGCCTCTTTGCCTGTTTTGCTTGTCATCCAAATTCTTCTACTGTTAAATGCCAAACTGTTTTTTTAATATCATATTTTCTTCTTTTCTTTTCTATATTTTCTAAACTTTTTGCAATTACCATATATTAATGTTATAATGAGAAGGGGGGGCTAGAATTCATATGGGAAAAATTCACAACACACCATTGTTCTTTTCACAGAACCATAAAAACCTAGAGTCAAAAGAGACTGTGGAAGTCATTCAATCCACTCTTTCTAATAATCAAGAAAGTTTTTGCAACATCTCTTTCTCATGGTAATTGAATGGCTGATATGTTAAAATTTAAAACTTCTGCTCTGCAAAGACACTGCACAAGAGAATGAAAAGAAAAGCTACAGACTGGGGGGAAATCTTTGCAAAACACATATCTGTTAAAGAATTAGTATCCAAAATATACACAGAACTCTTAAAGCTCAACCATAAGAAAGCAAACAAGTCAGTTTAAAAATGAGCAAGGGACTTCCCTGGTGGTCCAATGGGTAAGACTCCGTGCTCCCAATGCAGGGGGCCCGGGTTCGATCCCTGGTCAGGGAACTAGATCCAGCATGCTGCAACTAAGATCCCACATTGCAACTAAGATCCCGCATGCCACAATTCTTTAGTTTCCCATGCAGCAACTAAAGATCCTGCACAACAAAGATCCCACGTGCCGCAACTTAAGACCCAGTGCAGCCAAATAAATAAATGTTTTTTTAAAAAATAAAAATAAATAAAAATTAAAATGAGCAAAATATCTAAACAGACACCTCATCAAAGAAGATATACAGGTGGCAAATAAACATATGAAAAAAATGCTCAGCATCATATGTCATTAGAGGATTACAAATTAAAATAGTGAGATACCGCTACACAACAGTTATTATGGCCAAAATCACACAAACTGATGCTAAATGCTGGCAAGGATGTGGAGCAACAGGAACGGTTATTCATTGCTAGTGGGATGCAGAATGGTACAGCCACTTTGGAAGACTGCTTGGCAGTTTCTTACAAAACAAACATACACCGTATGATCCAGCAGTCATATTCCTTGGTATTTACTCAAATATGTTGAAAATTTAAGTATACACACACACACACACACACACACACACACACGCACACACACGCACACAAACCTGCACAAGGATGTTTATAGCAACTTTATTCATCATTGCCAAAATTTGGAAGCAACCAAGATGTTTCTCAATAGGTGAATGAGTAAACAAATTTTAGTACACATATAATGCAATATTATTCAGTGCTATCAAGAAATGCACTATCGGGTTTCCCTGGTGGTGCATTGGTTGAGAGTCCGCCTGCCGATGCAGGGGACACGGGTTCGTGCCCCGTTCCGGGAAGATCCCACATGCTGCGGAGCATCCGGGCCTGTGAGCCGTGGTCGCTGAGCCTGCGCGTCCGGAGCCTGTGCTCCGCAACGGGAGAGGCCACAACAGTGACAGGCCCGCGTACCGCAAAAAAAAAAAAAAAAAAAAAAAAAAAAAGAAATGCACTATCAAGCTATGAAAAGACATGCAGGAATCTTAAATGCATTTTGCTAAGTGAGAGAAGTAAATCTGGAAGGGCTATACACTACATGATTTCAACTATGTGACATCCTGGAAAAGGCAAAACCATGGAGACAGTAAAAAGATTAGTGGTTGTCAGGGGTTCAGGGGGAGGGAGGGAGGGTTAAACAGGTGTAACGGAATTTTTAGGGCAGTGAAACTATTCTGTATGATACCATAACAGTGGATACATATACATTCGGCAAAACCCATAGAATGTACAACATAAAGAGTAAACCCTAATGTAAACTATGGACTTAAGTTTATAACAATGAATCAATGTTGGTTTGTCAATTGTAACAAATGTGCCAACTAATGTACAATGTTAATAATAGGAGAAAGGGGTGGGAGAGGGGTATATGGAAACTGTACTTTCTGCTCATTTTTCTTAAATCTAAAAACACTCTAAAAAATAAAATCTATTAATTTTTAAGGTCCTGATATTTTATAGTAACATTTTTAAAAATTTTTATTTATTTTATTTATTTTGGTTGCACCAGGTTTTAGTTGTGGTAGGCGGCCTCCTTAGTTGCGGCACGTGTGCTCCTTAGGTGCAGCAGGCATGTGGGATCTAGCTCACTGACCAGGTATGGAACCCGCGTCCCCTGCATTGGGAGGTGGATTCTTAACCACTGGGAAGTCCACCACCAGGGAAGTCCCAAGGTCCTGACATTTTAAATACACTCGAAATGCTAGGTATCCTTTTTATTGCTTTTAGCTTTTTTTTTTTTTAATTAGAAGTTCAGTCTCATTTTAGCTGTTTGCATTTTAACATTTACAATAGGGTTGATGGATTAAATTACAAGAAGCCACAGATTTTATACAAGTAATGACAAAAAGAACAAGGATTATGTAAACATAAACTGAAGGAATGTTTCTGTCAAAGTATTCCCACCCTACTCTGAATGGAGTCCCAGAATATAAGCAATCTTTGGTTGTTCAGATATTCAAGATGAATCGTGGCACAAAAAAGGAGAATTTAGTGATAATTTTTTCACTGAACATGTCATCATGTTGTGTCTCAAAGCTCTTCCCAAGGGTAACCTTACCCCAAAGCCCTGCTAAAGCATCAGCCTAGGCTGTCACATTTTTACTCTGCACACTCACCCCTGCCTTGTCACAACTAATTGGACCAGCGTCAGGTACCAGACCATACCTAGAACAGAACCAAAGATAAGAGTCAGTGTCTTGAAGAGGGAGTTAGAGCTGGGGCCATGAGAGGTCATGTCAAACTAAAATTATGAGGAAGCAGAAACCATAAATAAGCAGAAGCTAAGAGGAATCCCCTCACTATAGTTATCATTCCACAAATACATTTTGAGCACCAGTTATGCGCAAGGCACTGAATGAAGCACCAGATGAGTAAAGCAGAAATGTCTTTTGCCTTCATGGAGATCACAGCTAAGTGAGAAAAAAGAGAGAGAGAGAGAGAGAATAAATAAATTAATTAAATATTTATAAAATATGATCAATGCAAAGAAGAAATTAACGTAGTATAGTGTTACATTGTGTTGGTCAAGGAAAGCATTTCTGAGGAAGTGATGTTTAAAGTGAGGAATGAAGGGGGGCTGGAAGAATACTCCAGGCAGAATGAATAGCATGTGTGAAAACTCTGAGAGGAGAAAAAGCATGGCCTTTCCTGAAAAGATGCCAGTGTGACTGGAGCATATTTGGTAAGGGAGAGAGTGGCCCAAGATGAGTTTGGAGAAGTTGGTGGGAGATAGATTATGCAGGACTATGTAAATAAGTATGATAGGAAGCCATTGAAATGTTTCCAATGTTTAAAGTTAGTATTTAGAAACAGAATAGATGTTGGGGGTTGATGATGGACATGGAACCAGGTAAGGGATAGGAGTAACTTGGACAAGGGTATTGCAGAGGAAAAGGAGAGAAGTGGACATACTCAATGTGTATTTTTTAATATAAATTTATTTATTATTTTTTTATTTATTATTTTTGGCTGCTTTGGGTCTTCATTGCTGTGCGCGGGCTTTCTCTAGTTGAGGCAAACGGGGGCTGCTCTTCGTTGCAGTGTGTGGGCTTCTCATTGCAGTGGCTTCTCTTGTTGCGGAGCACGGGCTCTAGGCACGCAGGCTTCAGTAGTTGTGGCTCATGGGCTTCAGTAGTTGTGGCTCGCGGGCTCTAGAGAGCAGGCTCAGTAGTTGTGGTGCATGGGCTTAGTTGCTCTGCAGCACGTGGAATCTTCCCGGAGCAGGGCTCAAACCCATGTCCCCTGCATTGGCAGGCGGATTCTTAACCACTGCACCACCAGGGAAGCCCCTCAATGTGTATTTTGAACCTAGTTTGCGAAGGACTTAGTGATAGACTGATGGTAGGGAGTTTAGGAGGCAATTGATGGATGTTGGTGCCATTTGCTGAGTTGGTGAAGACGTAGAGTAACAGTTGTCAAGAATGTATCAGTTAGGAGTCAATTAGAGAAGCAGAACCATTATGAGTATTCTGGAATAAGGGGTTTCTTATAGGAATAAGAATTTATATGCTGGGAGAAGCAATGGTCCAAAAGGAGAGTTGGAGAATGAGAGCTGAGTCACTAACCAGCCCTTCTGAAGCCTGGGTGAATAAGGAGACCTTGCAGGGGAATCTGGGAAGCCTAGCACAACCAGTTGCTGGCAGTGGGGGGGACCATGAAGGAGGACTAGTGGAGATCTATGTGGAAGGCTGTTTTGTGGTTGGTGGCAGGCTTGGAGTCATTGTTGGTTATCAGTGTTGACAGTTGGGAAAAGTACCAGGGAAGAGAGAGATCGAGCTGAAACCCACCTCTGCATCTCTTTTTCACTACATTTAACCAAGTTCTTGAGTAGCTTTTTTTTTTTTAATGTTTCTTCAGTTTCTTTTAATCTGGAGCCAAACTGTCCAGTACCATAGCCACCAATCCCATGTGGCAAATTAAATTAACTGAAATTGAATAAAATCTAAAATTCAGTCACACTGGCCACCTGTCAAGTGCTCACTAGCCACATGTAGCTACTGACCATGGTACTGGACAGCACGGATACAGAACATTTCCATCATCACAGAAAGTTATATTGGACAGCACTGATCTAGAACAATCTGTTTGCATTTTCAATTGTCTTGTAATAAATGTATTTAAAGCCATGTGAATGGATATAATTACTGAGGTAGAAGAGTAGGAAAAGAGCAAGGACAGGAAGTCCAAGGATTGATCCCCAGAAAGATCAATTTATAGAGAACGAGTAGGCGAGAAGCCTGTAAAGAAGCATGAGATGGAATGGCCAAAGAGGTAGGAGAAAAACCAAGAGAGAGCAATGTTTCAGAAAAGAAAGGAGGGTGTTTAAGGAGGAGGTGGTCAACTATGTTGAATGAATGCAGTTAAGAACTGGGGTAAGGTGGTGGCGCAGTGGTTAAGAATCCGCCTGCCAATGCAGGGGACATGGGTTTGATCCCTGGTCCGGGAAGATCCCGCATGCTGCAGAGCAACTAAGCCCGTGCACCACAACTACTGAGCCCGCGCTCTAGAGCCTGAGAGCCACAACTACGGAGGCTGCGTGCTGCAACTACTGAAGCCAGTGCGCCTAGAGCCCATGCTCTGCAACAAGAGAAGCCACCACAATGAGAAGCCAGCACACCGCAACGAAGAGTAGCCCCCCCCCCCCCGCTCGCTGCAACTAGAGAAAGCCCATGTGCAGCAATGAAGAGTAGCCCCCGCTCACCGCAACTGGAGAAAGCCTGCACACAGCAACGAAGACCCAACAGATCCAAAAGTAAATAAATAAAATAAATAAAATTTTAAAACAACATTAAAAAAAAGAATTTGGGGTAAGGAATAGAACTTCTTAAGAAGAGCAGTTTCAGGAGCGACATGCTGGCAAGAGCCAGATTAGAGTGGTGTAAGGGGCCAAAGAGAGGGGACGTGCAGGCAGCACAGGCAGACCGTTCTTTTGGGGCCTTTGGGAAAGGGCCCAGAGAGATGGTTGGTTGCTTAAGGGGGATGTGGGTTCAGGTTAGGTTTTTTTTTTTGGCTTGTCTTGGTTTGTTTGCTTTGGTTTTTAAGATGGGAGATATCTATCTATCTATATAGATAGATAGATATAGATATAGATATATATCTTTCTATCTTGTATATACACATATATACCTGGGGATGAAGTCAATAGAAAGAAAAAGGTTGAGGAGAGAGGAGTTGAAAAAAGGAGAAAGGTTTTGGAGAAGGCAAGAGCGAAGAGAATAGATGTAAATAATAGAGATGGATGGAATAGAACAATGGAAAGCAGAAGGAAAATAAAGCAAATATCCAGAGACGGGCAAAGTTAGTCTGAGAAAGGTCACACACAGCAAGAGAGGAGGCACAACTCATCAGACCTTTGAGCCTCCTTGGTCCTGTGTCCTCGCCAGGTCCAGATCTTGTAAGTGTTGACTGGACAATCATTCTATCATTGAGTCTCAAATTCCTCAGTCCCCTCCTATGAATGCCCACCCCATCCTATGTGTCCTTGAAGTAATACTCTCTTTATTTGGCTAAATTGAGTTCCTTGATCTAGCACAAAATGGCCAATTAGAACACACCTATTTACAATTTAACCATTTATATGAATCAATTACATTATTGTGTCTATTTTTTCATCATAGCTGATAAAATGTGACATAATTGACTAGTTCTTCTCTCCTTGTATATGCATAGTGGTAAGTCAAGTGGTTAAAAGGCCAGCAAGAAAAGTGTGAGGAAATAAACATCCTAGATAACTGAATCATAGAATCTTCCAAGAAGAGAAAGAGAAGCATATAGCTTATCAGGCTACTAACCTGTATATCCTTAGTCCTGCTTTTATTTTAAATATATTTTATTGTTTTTTATTATAAAAGATAATATATGATCCTGATAAAAATTCAAGCATTATATAAATATATAAAACAGAGGGTAAAATGTCCTATAACTTCATTGCCAGAGATGGTTACTATATAAAAATACAAACAGTATATATTTCTTCTGATTTTATCACTCCAGATACTAATATTATATTCATATATTTGACAATAATGGTTTCCTATTATATATATAATATTATTAATATAACTTGATTTTTTTCACTTAATATGTATATTTTGGACACCTTTACCTACCTTTCACAATCATCATTAATTATTGCAATATTATACTCTTACAATAATAAATATATTCATATCCTTCAACTGACAGAATTGCAACATATAAAGCATATTGAATAGATTTTACTACAGGAAACATCTAGAATGCTTGTCCTATATTCAGATGTTAAAAATATGTCCACATGACAAGGCTTGTTCACATTACTGATGTACTTACTCTGATTAAAGATGAAGGTAAAAAAAAAAAAGATGACGGTAATATTTTGACCACATGGTCATTGGTTGCACACAAGTTCAGAGATACCTTGAATTCTTTTGAAGTCTGCATTTGACAATTCAGTCACCCACAAGCTAAACATGAAATGTAATAATAGTGTAACAGCATATTTTAGCCTAATTCCAAAGCCAAAGCCAATTTGCAGTGTAATATTTACAGCAAAATTTATAGACTGCAGCCAAAGCTGCACTTAGAGGCAAATTTATATAATATTACATGTTTCCACTTTGGAAAAATATAGAATGAAAATAAATGAACTAAGCATAACATTCCTATCAGAAATAAAGAACTATGAAATAATGTAAGATACATTTAAAAAGGAAAACCAGAAAACATTAATTGAAAAATAAAAGAAGAATGTAATTGATATATATACCCCCAAACTATCTTTCCTTTTAAAGAAACAGTAATGCAAACAAATGTCAGGCAGTCTGTTTGGGGAAAGAGGGTGAAAACACACTTCAGAAAATAAAGAATGATAGTAGAAGAACAAAGATTATTTTTAATGATGAATATTTGTGTACTACTTCATAGTACCTGGATATAGGTTTGGAAATATAGATAAAATTGAAAAGTTTCTGGAAAAATATGTTATCAAAATTAAGTGAAGTAGAAAATAGGGACTTAAAAACTATGAGAGAAATTGAAAAAGAATTTATAACTCCTCAAAGGGTTTTTGGCCTAAAAAGTTTAAAGGGTGGATTCTTTCATGGACTATATAATTACAATGTTATATAAACTGTTACAAAAAATAGAAAAAGAAGGAAACTTTCTTAGATCATTTTATAAAAGCATCATGATATAAAATCATGATATAAAACCTGATAGAGTACGCACACGTGTGCACGCACACAAACACACCCCACACACAAGCAGACCAATTTCCATTACAAAAAGAAATGTTAAAATCCTAAATAAAATAAGTACTTACAAGTTAAATTCTACAACTGATTAAAAAGAAAAAACAGTAGAGTTTATCCCCAAATACCTCCTCTATTACATCACATCAATAAGTCAAAGGGAGGAAGCTATATATTCATTTAGATAGATGCTAAAAGGGTGTCTGATAAAAATAATATCTACTTTTGAATTTTAATAATAGTAACCTAGAAAATGAATAAAACTTTCTTACAATAACAAAGAATACTTTTGTGAAATCCAGGCAATATCACACTGAACACTGAAATATTAGTGTTTCCATTAAAGTAAGGCATACAAAAGGAAACCTGTCCTTATTACCATTATCAAACAAGTGCTGGAAATTCTAGCAATTAAAATGAGATATGAAACGAATAAGAAGCATAACTGTGGAACAGAGAAAATAAATGTATCATTATTTACAGATGATAAAGTTGTATACTTTTATTACTAGTAAGAAAGGTCACTGAAGTAGCCAGATAAGAAAGCAATCACCAACACATTAGATTTCCTATATACCAGCAATAGCTGGTAATAAAAATATGGTGGAAAAGACTTCTGATTTGCAATAGAAACGATTTCACATCATTTATATTTACACACATAGGCATACACAAACATATAAAACATTTAGTTACCATTAAAAGAAATATGAAGATCATATATCAGAAAAATTACAAAATTTACCCTGAGTAATATAAAAATAAGACATATAAATGGGTAGAAAGAGCATAGCTCTGGATGAGACTGACTGAATATTGTAAAAATTTGCAATATTTCCTAAATAAATCTAGGAAAATAAACATCTAGAAATGAAGTTAGCAATATATGTCAAGGACTTTAAAATGATTATATTCTATTATCCAGTTATAGTTTTACTTCTAGGGCTTTATCCTAAGAAAATAATCATAGACCTTGAAAATATTCAAGTCCAAGGGGGTGTATAGGTAATAGTGTAATGTACTCTACATAGAAAATAGAAAAAAAAATTTAATGCAGTGCAATATTATTATTATTATTTTTTGCATTACGTGGGCCTCTCACTGTTGTGGCCTCTCCTGTTGCGGAGCACAGGCTCCGGACATGCAGCCTCAGTGGCCATGGCTCACGGGCCCAGCCACTCGGCGGCGTGTGGGATCTTCCCGGACTAGAGCACGAACCTGTGTCCCCTGCATCGGCAGGTGGACTCTCAACCACTGCACCACCAGGGAAGCCCTTAATGCAATATTATTTTTGAGCACTTGCTGAATGCCAGATTTTGTGCTCAACAATGGAGATACAAATGAACATTGTCCCTTCCCTCACAAGACCAAAAGTCATCTGAGTTCAGTGATAGGGGAAAGATGCTGTTAGAGCTCTTAAGAAGAATGACTCACCTGGATTTAGGGGCCAGAGAAGGTTTAGCAAAGTATCACAAACTGGGTGGCTTGAAACAACAGAAATTTGTTATCTCACAGTCTGGAGGCCAGAAGTCTAAAATCAAAGTGTTGTCATGGTCATGCTCCCTCTGAAACCTTCCATGCCTCTTCCTAGCTTCTGGTGGTATGTGGGCAATCTTTGGCTTTCCTTGACTTGCAACCATATACTCTAATATCTGCCTTCATTGCCCCATGACATTCTCTCTGTGTCTGTTTTTATATGACCATCTTCTTAGAAGGACACCAGTCATATTGGATTAGGGCTTCACGCTAATGAGGTCATTCCAGGATGACCTCATCTTAACTAATTATACCTGCAACGACCCTATTTCCAAGTGATGTCACATTTTGAGGTACTAGGGTTTAGGACTTCAACATGTCTTTTTTTGGGGGGGGGAATCCTGATTTAATAACTGTTGAATGAATGAATGTGATTTGGAGAACTGGAGGAGGAATTTGCCTTAGATCAGAGGAGGGACACCATTCCATTGCAGTAAGAGGGAAGGAAAAAAAAAACAGTGGATACATATAATGGTTGGTGTAAGGAAACTGTCATCCAAAGTCTTCAAAATTCTCCGTGAACAGGAGGGTGAAATCTCTGCTGAGGTGAGGGGAAAGTTGAGGCAGAGAAGGGAAGAGTTAAGAAGTGTGGAGGAAAAAGAAAGTCAGAAATGGGAAGGAAGACTGACAAGGGAAAAGAAGAGTGCTTAGTCGCATTGAGGGCCTGCTTGGGGTTGGAGACCATGAACGTATAGTGGCACAAATCTGCCCTGCTGTGTGATTTCTGCAGCAAGGCAAATGGTTGGATTCATCCGTAGTTGGGGTATTGCCGAGTAGTAGCCAAGGAAAGAAAACAGGAATAAGGGGATGGGGAATATTGCAATGAGAAGCCCATTGATATGTAATGAGAGGTTCTTTTTTTTCTTTCAATTGAAGTATAGTTGCTGTATAAGTTACAGGTATACAATATAGTGATTCACAATTTTAAAGGTTATACTCCATTTATCGTTATTATAAAATATTGGCTATATTCCCTGTGTTGTACAATATATCCTTGTAGCTTATTTATTTTGTGCATAGTAGTTTGTACCTCTTAATCCCCTATCCCTATGTTGCCTCTTCCCACCTTCCCTCTCCCCCCCCCCGTTACTGCCAGTTTGTTCCCTGTGTCTGTGACTGTTTCTAGTTTGTTATATTCACTAGTTTGATGTATTTTTTAGATTCCAAATATGAGTGATAGCATAGAGTATTTGTCATTCTCTGTCTGGCTTATTTCACTTAGCATAATACCCTCCAAGTCCATCCATGTTATTGCAAATTGCAAAATGTCATTCTTTTTTATGGCTAAGTATTACACTGGAGGGGTGTGTGTGTGTGTGTGCATGCGTGTGTGTGTGTGTATCCTCTTTATCCATTCATCATTAACCTCTTTTTAAAAAAATATTTATTTGGCTACACCAGGTGTGTGTGTGTGTGTGTGTGTGTGTGTGTGTGTGTATCCTCTTTATCCATTCATCATTATCCTCTTTTTAAAAAAAATAATTTATTTGGCTGCACCAGGTCTTAGTTGCAGCATACGGGATCTTCGTTGCTGCGTGCTGGCTCTTTAGTTGCGTGGATCTTTAGATGCGGCATGTGGGATCTAGTTCCCTGACCAGGGATGGAACCCGGGCCTCCTGCATAGGGAGTGCGGAGTCTTAACCACTAGACCACCAGGGAAGTCCCCATCTTTGTCCTCTTTATCCATTCATCTGTTGATGGACACTTAGGTTGCTTCCATATCTTGGCTATTGCAAACAATGCTGCTATGAACATTAGGCTGCATGTATCTTTTCTAATTAGTGTTTTTGGTATTTTTCGGATATATACCCAAGAGTGGCAGTGCTGGGTCATATGGTAGTTCTATTTTTAGTTTTTTGAGAACCTCCATACTGATTTCCACAATGGCTGCGCCAATTTACATTCCCACCAAGAGTGAATGAGGAAGGTTCCCTTTTCTCCACATCCTCGCCAACTTTTGTTATTTGTGCTCTTTTTGATGATAGCCATTGTGACAGGTATGAGAATGGCTATCAACAATGTGATATGTGATGCTGAGAACTACATTTCATTGTGGTTTTGATTTGCATTTCTCTGATGATTAGCGATGTTGAGCATCTTTTCATGTGGCTGTTGGCCATCTGCGTGTCTTCTTTGGAAAAATGTCTATTCAGGTCTTCTGCCCATTTTCAATCAGGTTGTTTGTTTTTTTTTGATGTTGATTTGTATGAGCTGTTGATATATTTTGGATATGAACTTCTTATCAGTCATGTCACTTGCCATTATTTTCTCCCATTCAGTAGGTTGTCCTTTAGTTTTGTCATTGGTTTCCTTTGCTCTGCAAAAGCTTTTAAGTTTAATTAGGTCCCATTTGTTTATTATTGCTTTTATTTCCTTTGCTTTGGAAGACAGATCCAAAAACATATAGCTATGATTTATGTCAAAGAGGTTTCTGCCTATGTTTTCCTTTAGGAGTTTTATGGTTTCCCGTCTTACCTTTAGGTCTTTAATCCAGTTTGAGTTTACTTTTCTATATGCTGTTAGAGAATGGTGTTTGTTTTTTGTTCTGTTTTGTTTTTGGCTGTGCTGAGCAGCTTGCAGGATCTCAGTTCCCTGACCAGGGATTGAACCTGGGCCATGGCAGTGAAAGCCCGGAATTCTAACCACTAAGCCACCAGGGAACTCATGAGAATGTTCTAATTTCATTCTTTTACATGTAGCTGTCCTATAATGAGAGGTTCTCAACTATTTGTGCATGAACTAGTTTGCCACTCTGGTGAAGCCTATGGACTCAGTCTCAAAATATTTTTAAATGCATAAAACAAAATATATGGGGTTACATATGAAAGCCCTTACATTAAAATATAGTTGCCAAAATATTTAAACAAACCAAATGTGTGCTACAGTAATGTAGCTATGATCTGAATGTTTGTGTCTCTCCAGAACTCAAATACTGGAATCCTAACACCGATGTGATGGTGTTAGGAGGTTGAGCCTTCCAGAGGTGATTAGGTCATGAGGGTGGTGCTCCCATGAATGGGATTAATGCTTTTATAAAAGATACCCCAGAGAACTTCCCTGGCCGTCCAGTGGTTAAGACTCCACACTCCCAATGCAGGGGGCCTGGGTTCAATCCCTAGTTGGGGAAGATCCCACATGCCGAGTGGCATGGCCAAAAAAAAAAAAGAAAGGGACCCCACAGAGTTCTCTTACCCCGTTTCACTATGTGAAGATACAATGAAAAGTCTGTGACGCAGAAGAGCGCCTTCACCCGACCATGTTGGCACCCTGATCTTGGACTTTCAGCCTCCAGAACTGTGAGAAATAAATTTCTGTTGTTTATAAGCTACCTAAGATGTAGTATTTTGTTGTAGCACCCTGAATGAACTAAGATAATGTGCTTCTTTGCATTAAACAACAAGATCTAGCAGCAGGCTTAAAAAGGAGCATGATTTTTAGGTAGAAATAAACATAGGTGAAAATTTTAAAGTATTTCTATGTGATATGAACTGTAATATACATGAAAATAGCTGTGTTTTCTGTGGTTGACAGCACCATATATACTGCTAATAAATCTGTGGTATATTGCATTCATTTATTATTGAAGGAAATGCTAAACTTCAATTAGTGTTTAGTGAAAATAAAGACATAGATTTTCCCTGTCCACATTCATAGACCCCTCAAATTCTACCCATGGCTCCTCGGAGGCCAGTGGATCCCAGATAAGAATGCTGGGTGTGGAGGGATAGGGTAGAGGGAAGTCAAACAACTGAGAAGCCAGATTGTTTGGACATTGGTGTGTAGACATTGGAGACAGATGACATAAAATAGGACAGCAAACCTGGTCCCAAAGTCTTCAAAATCAATAAGGGGTAGTAATTAGAAGGTTGGAAAATAAAAACCTTAAGTCAGGACAAAGGGTGGCAAGCCAGGTGGGATAAGCCTAAAAAAATCAGGGGGTTGTACATAAAAATGGAGGAATAATTGTCAAGAAGTGGCAGTGGGAAGCAAGGAAGGTATTGACCTTAACTTCCACATCTGAAGGAGAGAACTTAAGAAGCCTGCAAAGGAAAGCAGTGCCCTGAGGGGAGAACCAGATTTTAATTAGTGCAAGGAGGTAGAAGGAAGGCACAAAAACATGGTTAAGGACGTGTGGTAGTTTCTCACCCTGTAGACTGGATGGTGGAAAAGATTAGGGGGCTCACTTATACATATATATACATTCTTTTTCATATTCTTTTCTGTTATGGTTTATCACAGGATATTGAATATAGTTCCCTGTGCTATACAGTAGGACCTTGTTGTTTATCCATCCTTTATACACTAGTTTGCGTCTGATAATTACAGCAGTAACACGTTGTAAATCAACTAATACTTCAATAATAAATAAATAAATAAATAAATAAGATTAGGATACAGGACACCTGCTGGGAGGCAGTTTGGACTAGAACGGCTGCACATCAATGTCAATATATGTTACCTGAGGCATTTAATTCTTGGATGGTAATATAAACCCACTATCCAGAGATAACCAGTGCAGCATTACTGTTTGGAATTTTTTTTTTTTTTTCGGTATGCGGGCCTCTCACTGTTGTGGCCTCTCCCGTTGCGGAGCACAGGCTCCGGACACGCAGGCTCAGCGGCCATGGCTCACGGGCTCAGCCACTCCGCGGCATGTGGGATCTTCCCAGACCGGGGCACGAACCCGTGTCCCCTGCATCGGCACGCGGACTCTCAACCACTGCGCCACCAGGGAAGCCCTGTTTGGAAATTTTATTGCTGTATAATTTGTCATCATGATAAAATTCAAAGCAATTGAAATTTCCAGTCTTTGGATATTAAATATACATTAAAATGAAATGTTCCTGGGAATTCCCTGGCAGTCCAGTGGTTAGGACTTGGTGCTTTCAGTGCCGGGGGCGGGAGTTCGATCCCTGGCTGGGGAACTAAGATACTGCGCGGCCACAAAAAAAAGGAAATGTTCTCCGTGTTGCCAATGAGTAGAAGAATTTCTAATGGTATTGAAAATTGTCATTACAGAATATTAAATAAAAAATTAGGAAAACAAACCATACAGTAAAATTTAAATTTTATTAAAATTTATATCTACATAGAAAAAGATATTAAAATTTTTTTTACAGTGGTTTAACTCTAAACGGTGGAATTGTGAGTTATTTTAATTTTATGCTTAATGTTTTCCTTATTTTTATCTTATAAGATACCTTTTTTATAAAAAATTATAATTTTTAATAGGTAAAAAAGAAAAAATTATAGCTTTTAGGAAATTAGGTACACTTAAACGCCCCAGAACCCTATGCCTAAAATTGAAAAAAAAAACCATATTTTACTTACCCTGGAAGTTTGTGTTCTGCAAATTTGTTCTTTATTCAGTTAAAAACTGATAAATAATTTAAATACCAAGTAAATAGCAAATTGAAAATTGCATAGGAGACAGTTTCTTATATTTGGATTTCATGGAATCTAAGTTTAGTAGGTTATATTTATGCTAAGTTAAGAAGAATGTTCAAAGAAATTTGAGGTACTATTATATGAATCATCTATTAACCGTAAATCTAGAATAAACATTAATATGGATTGAGTGTATTGTACTTCCTGAGATACGGCTATTTAGTTAAGATAGACAACAGTACTATGGCCAGGACTGATATCACTAGTTGACAGAAGTGTTTAAAGTGTATATAACAAGCTCACCTCCCCAAGATGCCACTGAAGCTGAAGTGATATATCTCATGTTATTTTATTCATGTCAATAATTAGCTTTCTAGATTTTCTTTGTTAGACTCACCCAAGGAACTCTTTTTTGATAAATTTATTTATTTTGTTTTTATTTATTTATTTTTGGCTGCATTGGGTCTTCGTTGGTGCACGTGGGCTTTCTCTAGTTGCGGCATCTTGCGGTGCGCGGACTTCTCATTGCGGTGGCTTCTCTTGTTGTGGAGCACGGGCTCTAGGTGCATCAGCTTCAGTAGTTGTAGCATGTGGGCTCAGTAGTTGTGGCTCATGGGCTCTAGGGTGCAGGCTCAGTAGTTGTGGTACACGGGCTTAGTTGCTCCAAGGCATGTGGGATCTTCCCGGACCAGGGCTCGAACCCACGTTCCCTACATTGGCAGGCAGATTCTTAACCACTGTGCCACCAGGGAAGCCCCAAGGAACTCTTTTGGGGGAGCCTGATCAGACAACTTGCAGATATGTGACATTATTGCACAATGGAGAGTGCCAATATCTTCGGATAAATATATCATCTTTGTTGGAAAGAATTATTATATCATCGTTGTTGAAAAAAATTCTTTGATGGAAAATATTATTTATTGTAAATATATCATCTTTGTTGGAAAAAAAAGCATATTTCCTGTGGAAAGCAGATTTTCAAGTAGCATGCTGTTGACACGACCCCAAAACATCCAGTCAGACACTTAGACTCTGTTCCCTCTCTCTTTTTTTTTTTTTTTAATGTTAGCCAACACGGATGATCACTGCTGGTACATTAATTCAAGAGATGTTACAAATGGTGATATTCTGTCAATCTTTTTCAGTTACGAACTGGGATACATCAATAAAAAACTTTCTCACTTTCAATCTGATTATCTGTTACTGCAGTTGGTGTTGGAAAGTCCCTTATTTGCCAGTTCTGAAATTGATAAGTTGGTTCACTAGCATCTTCTAACAGCATCAAAATCAGGTTTTTCTTTTAAGGTATCATTATGAATTCACAGATTTGAACATATTTTATGTATCTCAGTCTATTGTAGTTATCATCCTTGATAATAGTCAACATTTCCATATTTGGACAGTAGGAGATGCTCCAAGTTGGCTCCTGAGTTCTTTTCACACAACCGCAAATGTCTGATAGCTTTCTTGCTCTCTTATACTATATAGCAAGATGCAGAAGGCGCATCTTGTACATTTCTTGCCTCAGCTCTGTAATCAGTCATTTCTCCAATGAGCCCTGTTTTCTTTTAATGGTAAATGGTAGAGACTACAATCTGGGCCATAGGGGTAGGATTCACAGGTTTTGATGCACATGAATCATACTTTCAGTTTCTGTATTTCCTTTTACACGGGTTCCCATTTTACTCAGAGCAAAATTCTTTCAATGACACATAAGACCCGACATGATCTGCGTGCCGTGTTTCTTCTCTTTCTTTAACACACATGCACCTGTCTTTGGGCAACTGTCCTGGGAATGCCCTTTGCTCAGATATGTCCATAGCTCAATCCCTCACTCTCTGTAAGTCTTTGCTTAATCTCACCTTCTCATTGAAGCCTATCCTGTCAATTGTATTTAAAAATCACAACAGTATTTACCTCCCTCCCCAAACCCACTCCCAATGTCCTGTGTTCTATTTTCTTTTTCATGTTGCTTCTCATTCTCTCAAATACTTTATAATTTCTCACATACTTTATAATTTATCCTTCTTTTCCTCCTCCTAAAATGTAAGCTCCACAAGGGCAGGGATTCTGTTCGTTTGGTTCACGGCTGTATCTTCAGTGCTTAGGACAGTACCTGCACATGGTAACTATTCAGGACCTATTTGTTCAATGAACAAAAGAGTGAAACCTTAGGATATTTCTGAATCACCCCACAGCTAACCTCTTAGTGTGCCTTGATCTTCAAAGGAACAGATTGAATTTAAAGCAAACAAAACTTGGGACTTCCCTGGTGGTCCAGTGGTTAAGACTCCGTCCGCATTTCCCCTGCAGGGGGGGGCGGGTTCGATCCATGGTTAGGGAACTAAGATCCCATGTGCCAATTAAAAATTAAAAAAAAAAAAGCAAACAAAACTCATCAAGAAACTGAGCTTTATTCAGATATGTGGAAACAGGTCCATGAATTTCAAAACTATCTTGACATTTCTGGGTGTGTGTTCAGACTCTGAGCAATGTTTCTGCATTCATTTCTGAAGAAGAAATGTAATTTAAACTGCGAGTCTACATCAGTGATGAAAATAAAAAATCAGAATTGAGATGTACCCCCAAAGAATACACCTTACTGTTTTGCCCCAGAGAAGTTTAGTCTGCTTAAGGCCTCTGTGGCACTAATGTAATTAAATTGATCAACCATTAGTAACAGGCCCCAGATTGTACTTTTGTATAAAAATAGTTGATTAAAGTTATTTGGTTTGTACCATCTTTCCCATTCCCATAGATTAATGAATTCTGAGGAAATATAAATTTTTGCAGGAAAAAAATTGGGGCACCACACTATCAGTGGATTGAGCACTGGACTGAGAGAGGGATAGAAGGTGTTGGTTGTCAACTTGGTCATTAACTAGCTGGGTTACCTTGGGCAAGTCAAGAATCTGAATTTAGACTTAGAGTGGTCTTTGAAGTTGACTAGGACCAGCCTCCTTCCTCCAGCTCACACTGATAGGAGACTGTGATAAGGAGACAGTACATCCTGTTATTGGAAAGTTCATTGTTAGGTTGCAGTTTGCCTTTTTATTTGATCTCCTTTGTGTCTTCCAAAGAAACACTTCAGTTAACTACTCCTCTGGGGAAGGTATTTAGTGGGGTAAGAACACCATCTCTTGATTTAGACTGCCAGATTTTCAATCTAATTCCCTCACTTCCTGTGACCTTCATTAGGTTACTTTTCTAAGTTTCAGTTTCCTCATCTGTAAAATTGGCCTAATCATAGTACCTACCAGATGGGATTATTACTATTATTCCACATGAAGTACTTTCAAATATCTGAAAATAGTTATCATGCCTTCCCTTGATTTTCACTTCTTCAGGTTAAGTATTTCCAAGTCCTTAAAATATTCTCTAGAATGACATGGTTTCTAGAACCCTTGTCTTCATCCTTAGGTTGCCCCCTAGTTTGTCACTGTTCTTAACTGTGGCACCCAAACTAAAAAGTCTATATTATAGTGTGCAAAATACAGATAATGATGAAATCATTCCTTCCAGTGATCTAGACCTTAAGCATCCTATATTTTAAGTCTCACAGTTCACTCACATATAAATTGTGTAAATACTAATAATGCCTACTCCCTGGGTTACTGTAGGAGAAACCAAGATGATGTATGTCAAAGTACTGTGGAAAATAAAAGGAACTATAGAAGTGTCAGCCATTATTTTATACCAAGTATTTTTCATTAAACAGTGAAATCATGATAGATATGACCTATCAGTTACCAAAGATGTTAAAATTTTTTTTGCAATCTTAACGTTCATATACAACAAGGAAATTTTACCCTGTGAAATATCTAGTAAGCCTAAACCATTTTTTGTTATATGAGGTGATTATAAAAGACCTAATTTCATTTATGTTAAAAGGTTTTCCTGTGAACCATAAGACTTCAGATAACATTCACTTTATAAGATAGTTTAATTTCTATCTCTAATTATTTTTTTTTTGGCCATGCTGTGCAGCATGTGGGATCTTAGTTCCCCAACCAGGGATTGAACCTGTGCCCCCTGCAGTGGAAGCAAGGAGTACTAACCACTGGACTGCCAGGGAATTCCCTCTAGTTTTTTTACTGAGATTTTTTTAATTGAAAAATTATCTATTTCTTAAATAACTGATCTTGATGTTGAAACAGGATGGAAAGCTTTGTGAGTGGCAGCTGTTTGTTATTATTCAATAAGAAAGTGCATTTAAAGAAAAAAAAAAAGGAAGTGCATTGTCAATCCAGTTTCAATGTAATAAGTAAAAACCTAAAGGGAAAATGTATAAAACCAGAGACATTACATTGCATGGACTTTTTCCGTAGTTATTACTCATAAATCTTTAGCTAAATATAAAGTCCCCTAATTATAGCAGTGGCCATTTATCCTTTACTTCTGTCTTAGCCTGTTAGAGCTGCCATAACAAAATACCACAGACTGAATGGCTTAAACAATAGAAAGTAATTTTCTCATAGCTCTGGAGGCTGGAAAGTCCAAGATCAAGGTGCCGGCAAGGCAGGTTTTATTCTGAGGCCTCTTGTTTGGGCTTGTAGGCAGCCACCACCACACTGTATCCTCACATGACCTCCTTCTCATGGGTGCACATGGAGAGGGAGAGTGAGCTCTCTGGTGCTTCTTCTTACAAGGACACTCATCCTATCGGACAAGGGCCCTACCCTTATGACATCATTTAACCTTAATTACTTCCCCTGAGGCTCCATCTCCAAATATTGCCACACTGGGGTTAAGGCTTCAACATATGAATTTTGGGAGGACACAAATATTGAGTCCATCACAAGTTTTCAACTTTTCTCATTACTTTTATCTCTTTTGGAGAACTTAGATCATACCATCATTGCCCACCCTAAATATGCATACTGAATTCCATTTTAATGAGACTAATTTGTAATGGGAGTCATTACATTGTATACTAGGCACAGAGTTTAAGAAGCGAAAGAGCAGTTTCTGCTTGAAAAGAACACACTCTAGGGCCAGAGAGATAAACACTAATTAGAAATACAACTGCTAAGGGTCATTTTATAGTATAACTGGAGAGGATCTTATTTTACCTCATTTTCATCATCTTTCTATGGTACATCTCATCTTTGTTATTACCTGGGACGGTTTTCCAGCAGTCTGATTTTTTTCCCTAATCAACCTGGATCTCAAGGTCAATTTTAACACTACTTTCATCTACACCCTTGATTGGCCCATCATGACTCTGCTCCTCCTGTCCAGTTTATCCCTAATTTTGGATTAATCCACTGATCTGCTTTCTGCTCCCACATGGATGAGCTCCATAGAAGAGTAGTGAAGAATTATGTTAACTACTACACTTGGTAGTTTTCAGCCTCATCAGGCACTTTAGCACCGCAAGGCAAACCTAACTTGTCTGTAGTCAACTCCACTTCTCCAAGTCCAGTGTCTGATGAAAACCTTTAACACACTTCGTAAATTCCTCATCTCCTTCTCTCTGGAAGGCCACTTTGCAAAGTTGTCCTTGGATATTAACTCCTTCAATTTTATGCTGACCTCCAGCCTCATTACCCCAAGCAATTATTTGCTTAGCTCTCACCCTTGTTTTCTGAAACTCCTTGATTTTCTATCTAGTTTGTTTCAGATGCGGCAGTTGAACTTGACAACAGATTTCTGTTTCCCAGTTTTTGTTGATACAAAATCATCTTTAGGATTTGAAATAAACCTGAAATGTCTTACTCCTGGAATGTCCCAGGACTCAACTCTTGGACTACTTCTGCATTGGTATTCACTCCCTTGGTGATCTCACCTTATGGCTTTAAATATACCATCCACATGATGACTCTCCAGCTCAGATCTCTCCCCATATCTCAAACTTACCATGTTCAAAATCAAGCCTCTGCAAAAAGGCGCTTTGGGGAGAGATGGATTTAACCACTATCTTGATTGCAGTAATGGTTTCATGGGTGCATACTTACACTCATCAAACTGTACACTTTAAAAATGAACCATTTATTGTTCTGTAACTGTATTCAGTAGTTAGGAGGCAAGGGCACATCCAGTTTCCTGACCTCAGTAATGTACTGTATTTATAAATATTTTCTTCAAATGATGAATTCTATGAGAATTCTGAAATGCTTTTTGCGTTAATACTCCTTTGAAAGGAACTATAATCAACTGAGTAAGCATAACTAAGGTAAAGTTCCCAAGTACGTTGGATCATACTGTACTCCATGTGGGATTCTGTGAGATTAAATCTATTTCCTGTTATAACTCAGCTGCATGGCATGCCAGGACCTCAGAGATGGACTGACTAGTGGTCAGGGGGAAGAGGCCAAGACTTCTGAGAATGAGACTGAGTGGTTCTCATATTAGAAAGGTACCCTTCCCGCCCCACCTCAAAATGGTCCATAAAATTTTCAAAGCTTCATGGCACACTTTATTTTGACCTGATTTCTGTACATACCCCAAAATGTAGAATCAGTGAGGTGGAACAATGCCGGAGGCAGTGGCAATATTCAGTGAGGTAATTATAAATACCATGCTTTAAATACTATCTGGATCTGGAACCAAGCTTTTGGGAAGAAATATGGGAAGGAGGGTCCCACCCCCAGGGAGGAGGAATTGACAAAAGATAAGCAGACTATCCTAGTAGGCTGGGATTCAAAGGCTCTAAATTTAATGGGTGAACTGGTTTAAAAATCATGAAACAGCCAAAAGCTTTCACACAGGCTGGGCAAACAGCAAGGATTATGAAGTGTATAATCAGTTCACAGGGCACCTGACTGGGAAGCCAAGTGCAGTGGATATTGGATTTCCAGCAATAGAACTAATTTAGAAAACACCAAAAGGTAGGATTGAGCCTACTGTATTTTAAGATAACCTGGAGGCATGGTGTTACGCAGGGAAAATTATTGGCTCAAGTCACACACATGTAGAATCTGCTCGTTCAATCTGAAACCAGCCCTAACCAAGCAGATCCTGGTCTATTTCAGTCCTATTCGTTTATGTCTTTAGGCTTTTGATTTTTAATCTACGCTGCCTCTTTTAGCAGATATGCTCTGGAAGGTAAATCCCTTACCCAGATAACAGCTTAAGGTCCCTGGTCTTAGCTAGTAGTTAGTTGCCTATTGTCCAGCTAGGTCAGCATTCACAAATCAGAAGGCCGTAGAGGATAACAAGACCTCTGCTGTGCGAAAGAAAAGTGCTACTAAATCAATCGGTAATTTAAAAGGAAGCTATGTTAAGTTCCACTAAAATTGTACCTTTCTGGACCCAACTCTCATCTCTTGTCAAGTGTGTACCCTGCAAAATCAGTAGGGCTCAATAAGTGACTATGTCTCTTCCTACTGAAAACATGTCAAGTTTCAGGGAATTTGAATGATAGCTTTTTTTAAGTTCTCTGTTGCTCAAAAAGCTTGGGGTACTGTACCATTTCAGTCTTATCCTCCACCTTATTTGTCCCACATCTATCCATCCAACTGATGCCTAAATTCTCAATTTACCGCCCTCAGCATACCATCTTTGGTTGGTGTCTCCTACGCCTAAATGTATCACTTGTTCAATCTTCTCAGTTCTTTGCATCCCTGTATCTTGCCTTCTTTCTTGGTATCTCGTACAACTATTGATGTGACAGAGGACATAGGAAATGTTTTACCCTTGACCTCCCTGGCAGGACCTAGTATAGTGCAATGAAGTATATGTACATTATTTGGATTTTATCAACTAAGGAAATATTATAAGACTGACTGGGAGGGAAAAGAGCAAAACCAGAAGGGACTGAGGGAAAAAAGGTCAAAAAGCCAAGTTTTATTCATTTCATGCCTTGTTTTGAAGTGACTGATGTTTGCCAACTTTGACAAAAGGGCAGTTTTCTCTGCAAGTTTTGTGTAGATCCCAATTGGTCTTTAATCATTCATTGTTTGTTTAACATTTACTGACAACCAAGTGCCAGGTAGTTAAGGTATCTATGTACTTAAGATGTCAGTGTGTGAAACAGATCTTATCGAGCATGTTGTAAAAGTTCCAACCAAATAAAGCAGGGTAAGGGAGATCAGTGATCAACGGTGCAGATTGCAGTGCCAAAGTTTCCTCATTTCCAAATACGCTGAGTGCAATAAAGAACAATGTAACACAATGCTGTACACGGACTGCAAGAAACATTTTCAGAGCCCCATTTTTGTACACTGTCTTAATACTTGGGCCAAATTCACTATGTGCCTGACCACTACAGGCTTATCAGTCTCATGAACCTGACTGAGCTGCATGGACCCAACTGAATTCTCACCAAGGCAGGTGAACATTTTAAGAAACAGAGTTCATTATAAGGTGACAAGAATATTGGCACTCTAACTTTGACATTTAAATATGGGCTTGGGAACAATTTATTCATGCAGCTATTTAGGGAAAATGATTATGCACGGAGCCCAACCACCTTGGTTAGATCAGATGCTATTACTGTTTACACTAATCCATTCTGTACAATGTTTGACCAGTTTTAACCCAGATTTTATCAGTGACCTTCCCTCATGGCTCCTGACTTCTATGCTGTGCTCTCTTCCTTAATTTTCAGCATTACTCCTCCCCATTTTTAGCATAAATACCCCTTCATATTACTATTATACTAGGACTAAATATTCCACAATTCAGCTAGTATACTGGATCGTTTTGATGCCTGGCTTACCTCCCCTCACCCCAGTCATAGGTCCTGTCTCTCTCCTCTGCCCTCACCTTCAGTAATTCTGTAATACTTAGTACCCTGCACAAAGCCAAGGTTTTCCATATCCCCTTGTGATCGCCAAACCCAGTCATCTCTCCCTTCTAAGGATTTTCCTACAATAGTATAAACTCTCACTTGGCTGTATTTACAATTATGCATTTTAAATTCAGACAGGTGACCAAAGGCTAAACATTCACTCAGAATTATTTAATTACAAGGCTGGACAACTGAAAAATAATTTTCCATTAAAAACAGTTTCAGAGCTAGAAAGTATCAATAATATACTGGCTAACAGGTTATGACTCTAGGGCAGTGACAAGATTAAACAGAAATGGCTTGAATCTTATGGATGCATTAATCTAGATTTGACGTTGGCTCAGAAATCTTTTTACAAATGCAATTTCAAAATTAAATAATCTGTCTTGAGTTTTGTTTTCTTTCCGTGTCCATAAAATGAAGAGCTTTTCCTGATCACCAGTTTTTCATACAACAGACAAGTAAATCTCGTGGCACTAGCCCTAGAAAAGGAAGAACATTTGAGATTTACAAGACTATCAACATCTCAAGAACTTATTTAAAGGAATTTTCAAAAATACTGTCGTCCTTATAATGGTCTATCTCAGAAGCCAGATCCGTATATAAGTTTTTTTCAACAGAACTTCAGGTTCGGGATAGGATCATCATAGATAAGACCAAGGACACAAGATTGATTGTTAAGCAAAATATCTCTACTCACAGACATGTTTACACCTTAGGAACTTCATGGCAAACTGGCCTCTTTCAATAGGCGGACAGCGACCCCTGTCACTGTTGGCAGAGAAGAAAAACACTAGTGTGAAGCAACAGTTTTTCCCCTATAAGAGGCATAAGCTAACAGAAAACTCAGTTATAAAATCCAGGCAACAAAAATTTGTTATCTCATATCTGCATATTGGTCTTATCTCAGAAGCCGAATCCGTACATACTTTTCTTCAGGTAATCCGTTTAGGAATAGCTTTCCTCATTGATCAGACCAAACTCCATTAAGCTCTATCACACTGACACTTACCATAAACCAGAGCAACATTAAAAGGCAAGTACTACGGAATGCTATAGTAGATGCTGTAAGCCACATAACTTACTTTCAAATGAAGCTGTTCATCATCAATCGGTGACGGTCATAGCTTCATTAGCATTCATCGACCTGCAGGATGCTCCTTCGAGGACAAAAAAATTTCTCATTTACTCTACATGTGGACTAAACACATGCATACTCAAAGTATTAATACGAGTCCAATACACACCTGGTAAGATTGTCAAGTTTTAACCAAGTCATTTTCCAGCAAACCTTCTCCCATACGTTTTGGAACTTTCCTTTGCATCTAAAAAAAAAGTTTAATTTCAAATGATCCTCCATCATCGTTTCTGTAAATCAACAGGTTTACTCCTTCGGTTTAAAAATAAGCCCTCAACAACCCTTACCTCTGCCTCTCCACGTAACAGCTCCGTTACACCTAAAGCCATTGTTCTTGCGGGGCATCTATTTAAAATTAAGCATTCTCACAGAATGTCATAGTTCAAGGTTTTCAGCACTAAACTCCTCCCCTTCAATAATCCTATTTGCACACAGCGCCACCTCGGCACAATACAACTCAGTCTCACGCCGAGTCCGGGGCTGCCCGTTTTGAAATAACTGTTGATCTGGCCATGGGAGAAAGACACCCTATCACAGGACTCTTGCTCTTAACGTTAAGGGTAACCCCCGCCCCCAAATCGCAGGAATGTTGTCTTCTGCCGGTCGCCTCCCAGGCTCAGTCAGGGGCTGCCCGGGCGTAACAACCAGGCCGCGCGGCCACCAGCGGCCGCCTCCGCACGCCTACGCTCGAAGCCGGCCGCCACCACGACTCGGGACACGTGGCGGCCCGGCGGCGCGTTCCCCACGTCCAAGTTTTCATCACCGCACTCTAAGCTCCAATTTCTGAAATCGTTTCACCTTACTGCAGCTCCCAACCTAAGCTGCGCCGCCCGGGTTCGCTCGGACAACCGCCCGCAACGCCCGCTTACCTAGAACCACACGGTAGATCCCAAGTCCTGACGTAAAAGACCGAGCAGTCTCGCCAGCAGTTCCCTATATACTCTCTCCCGAGCCGGAAAGAGGCCGCCCCTCCCTCTCGCATCTATTGGACGCTGTAGAGTAAGGGGGCGTGACCGGCTCCTGACGGGAGGAGCGAGAGCGCGCCAGGCGGCTCTTTTCTTTCGGGGGCTCGTTCCGGGGCGTGGTGCGCGCGCCGTCCCTCCGCGGCGCGCACGCCCAGCCCCGGGCGCGCGCCCGCTGGCTCGCCGTGGTCCGTCGCTTCCGAGTCTAGCCCTACGTGGCGCGGGAGTGGCGCCAGAATTTGAACGAACAGCCGCCTTTGCAGGCGAGGCTACCACCTACACTGAGCCAAGTCTGCCCGCGACGGCTGGGGCGGCTCGGGGCCGGCAGTGGACTTGAGTGTAGCAGTGGACTTGAGCGTAGGGCGGCCTCACCGGGTGACCTGCTCGAGAAGTCGGGCTGGCTGGTTGGCTGGCGCCTGCGGGAGTTGACGCCGGGCGACCGCTGCACGCCCGGAAAGAGAAATTGGCGGGCAGAAATGCTCGGGTGAAAAAAGTCTGTGAAAGCACCGTGTTTCTCCTCCGGTCCACAGCGAGAACGCCGCGCGTCTCGGGAGAGCCGGCCCGCCGCGCGGCACGCGGCCCAGCTGCGCTCCGCGGGACCCGCCCCACCCACACGCCGCCGGGCGCAGGGCGCTGCTGTTACGCTGATACGCCCAGAGAATTCACCCCGAGACGGGAGACCCGAGAGGTAAATCCTCCGCTTGGTAGAGGAGAACACTGAGGCCTGAAGTAGCTAAGTAATTTTCCTAAATTCACACAACCAAAAAAAAAAGGCTTTGCTATTTACATCTTTTTGTACAAAATTCATTATAGTGCATGCTGGAGAAAGATTAATTTGAGAAATTTCCCAGAATGCTTTATCCAAACGACACTTCAATTCAGTAGCTATGATTGCATTAATTAGTAAGTACGGGTAAATATACGTACGTATATGCACACACAGGAGCACGTGACATTAGAACATTTCGGCATTTGAAATTTGAGGTCTTCATAGCACTTAACAACTCGTTATTATGTACGTGTGCGTTTGTTTATTGTCCTCCGCCGGTGCACCGCTCTTTATTTTTCTGCCTTAGAACAGTGCCTGGCATAACGCAGGTGGTTAGTAACTACTGGTTGAATAAACAAATGAATGAATATATGCGGTGGCTTTTTAGAAAATTAAAATGAAGACCAAACTCCAGATTAAAAGTTAATAGTGAAAAGCAAATTTCTATAACAGGAACCTAAGCGATGAAGTGTTTACTTGGCTGGGCGTTATGTATATTTGAAAATAACCATTTTGTACTGTACAATGTAAATTTGCATATTCCTAATATTAAAAAAACTAAAACAGTACAAAAGGATATAAAAAGCAAAGTAAAAGTTCCTTTTCATATCGCTGGGAATCTTCTCCCTGCTATTAACAGTAACCAATATTAACAGTTTTTGAAACTTTCTATGCACATATATGTACGTATTTTTTCACATGCAAATAGGATCTGTGTCCTTTTCTGCAACTTGCTTTGCCCGGTAAGTATCATAGACATCTTTCTGTATCAGTACATATAGATGACCTTCTTGTTTATAGCCTGCATAGTATTCAGTTGGATGTGTCATAATTTCATAACTTTCCAGCTTTTCACTATTTCAAATAGCGCCGAAGTGAATTACAAGTATATCATAGTGAGCTTGTGAGAAGATCGGCAAGATCGATTTCTAGAAGTGAGGCAACAGTTATGTGCACTTAGATTTGTGATAGATATTACTTAATTGTTCCCAGCTTCCTTCCACTCCCATAAAATGGTTGTGTTGTGATTATGTTTTGAAGTGTGTTTTGCTAATTGAGAAACATGTATGACTGTTATGGGTGGCCATTGTCACACAATTGAAACCGAAAACTGTTACTCCCTTTGTTCTCTTTGAATCACTGTTTGCTGTGCTGAGGACCCTTAAAATCATCTGGTCAAAAGCAGTATAAAACTCTGACTTATCAATTGAATTACTTGGAGAGATAAAAAGTATCAGATTTCTGGTTCCTAACCTGGAGGTACTAAAGCAGAATATCCAAAAATGGGACCCAGGAAGCATTTTAAACAAGCATCTGGGACAGTGCTAAAAGGAATATAACATAAACCACAAATGTGAGTCATATATGTAATTTTGAATATGCTAGTAGCCACTTTTAATTTAAAATAGTAAATAGCATCAGATGAAATTAATTCCAGTACATTTTATTTAACCCAACAGAGCCAAAATATTTTCATTTCAATATATGATCAGCATAAGTTATGTACTCAGTCCTTAAAATCCACTGTATATTTTACACTCACAGCACATCTCAGTTTGACTGCCCACATTTCAGGTGCTTCATTGCCACATGGCTAGTGGCTGTTTTATTGGACAGCCCAGGTCTAGGGTGGTTCATATACATATATAAGTTTGAGAACCGCTGTATTAGGGTAAGTGCAGTAGTGCACATCTGATATATATTCCAGTCTTAAAAAAAAAAAGACTCCCATATTCCTTTTAACTCATAAACGGATAACTCTAACAAATGCAATGCAAAATGAAATGAATTTAGAGCCTGATTAGTGACAACACTGCCCTCCAGTGAATGTGGCTGATGACTGTAAAGTCAGTACATAATTCATTCAAGACTTTTATCTCTTCAAGGAACAGAAAAACATACTGAGGAATGAAACCAACAGTTATTGCTCCCACACCTAAAGCAGACAAGCGAAATGCTACCAGATATTTTTAAGTGAGTTAAGAAAGACCATATAAAGGTCAGAACTGAAATTAAAAGTATCCTTGAAGAATTTAGCATACTGAAAACAACTCCTCATATTCTGTTGCAAACTTTCAGATAAGATCATCATTTTAATCATTTTTTGGGGAAGAAATGTTCACTGAGCCCCTGGTGCATGCATTGTGCTTCAGGGAAGGTTAATGTGAATACACAAAAGTCCTTGCCCTTCCCGAAAGAGTTTATACTTTAGTGAGAAGTAACCACCCAATTTTAGACACCTCTGCTTTATTTTTTGTTTTGTTTTAATTTTTGCTGGAATATAGTTAATTTACAATGTTGTGTTAGTTTCAGGTGTACAGCAAAGTGACTCAGTTATACATATACATATATGCATATACATATATATTCTTTTTTAGATTCTATTTTCATATAGGTCATTACAGGGTATTGAGAAGAGTTCCCTGTGCTGTACAGTACGTCCTTATTAATTATCTATTTCATATATAGTAGTGTAGACACCTCTGCTTTAAAAATTAGACATTCATTAAAGACTTTTAGGTAAGATTATAGTGTGAACCAAATAGTGTTTTAGGAAGAGTTTGGAGAGAAAAAGCAGTGTTTAGAAATTTAGTGCAATCATTTAGATGAGATATTGTGAGGGACACCACTATAATTTTGGCCACGGAGATGGAAGGCAGGGAAGAGAACAATGCATGGTGAGAACTTATGTGCTACTGGGTTCTTGTATGCATTGGATCATGTAATCTTCAAAACAATCCCGGTGTATACTTTAAAGATGAGGAAAATGAGGCATAGAGATCTCGGTCAACTAACTTCCCAAGTCCTTCTGACCCCAGATTCATAATCCTGTCCCCAAAACATGCTGTGGCTGTGTTAAAGGAGGAGATGGTAGAATGTGATGATCTGTGGGGGAAGTGGAGTGAAGCCTAGGCAGGCAAGAGAATGGCAGCTCCACTGACAGGAAGAGGCAAGTCAGAAATGACTGATTTGGGAGCAGGAAAAAGAAGATTCAGTTTTGGTTTTGTTAGATTTTGAGGGGAACATTTGGTTACATTTGTCCAGTGGACCATCAGAAATGTAGAACTGAAGCCCAAGAGAAGAGTCGGGGCTAGAGAAGGACCATTTGGCAAACTAATGAAGATGATGAGTGAAGTCATGTGCACAAATGAGTGTGGGGAGAAAAGAAAAAAGGTCCAGCAGCAGTTGCCTAAAATCGGTACCGTAGTGTGTGCAGATATCCTGTAGTAGATAGCATTTGAGCACATAGTCAATACACATAAAGAGCTGGTTAGATAATGAATGTATGAGAAAAAAGTTCACAATTACAGCTTTTGGTTAAATCATGGGAAACATATGTATGCTAAGTTAGGTAATGTAAACATAATTAACTTATTCCAAAGTGGGAAAAAAGTCAGCTTTCAGAAATAAGAATTATCTGATAAGGGAAAATATCCAAAAAATATAAAGAACTCACACAACTCAGTAGCAAAAACCCCAAAAAATCCAATTGAAAAATGGACAAAGGATTTGAATAGACAGATTTTTCCAAAGAAGACATACAAATGGCCAACAGGTATTGAGCTGACCAAAAAGTTTGTTCAGTTTTTTCCGTAAGATGGCTCTAGCAGCACTTAGTTATCTTTAACTTCATTCGAAACAATTTTATTAGATTGTGTTGTGACAGCTGTCATATCAGCGTGCATTTAAAAAAGCTTATCAAAATTAGTGAATTTTTGTGTAGCCATTTTAATATTGAAGATGGAAGAAAAGCTACATTTTTGGCATATTATGCTCTATTGTTTCAAGAAAGGTAGAAACGCAACTGAAATGCAAAGAAAGATTTGTGCAGTGTATGGAGAATGTGTCAAAAGTGATTTGTGAAGTTTTGTGCTGGAGATTTGCTGGACGATGCTCCATGGTCTGGTAGACCAGTTGAAGTTGATAGCAATCAAATCGAGACATTAATTGAGAACAATCAATGTTACACCACTCGGGAGATAGCCGACATACTCAAAATATCCAAATCAAGTGTTGAAAATCATTTGCACCAGCTTGGTTATGTTAATCACTTTGATGTTTGGGTTCCACGTAAGTTAAGCAAAAAAAACCTTCTTGACCATATTTCCGCCTGTGATTCTCTACTACACGTAACGAAAACATCCCGTTTTTAAAACATTGTGATGGGTGATGAAAAGTAGATATTGTACAACAATATGGAACGGAAGAGGTTGTGGAGCAAGCGAAATGAACCACCACCAAACACACCAAAGGCTGGTCTTCATCCAAAGAAGGTGATGTTGTGTATATGGTGGGATTGGAAGGGAGTCCTCTATTATGAGCTCCTTCCGGAAAACCAAACGATTAATTCCAACAAGTAGTGTTCCCAATTAGACCAACTGAAAGCAGCACTTGACGAAAAGCATCCGGAATTAGTCAGCAGAAAACGCATAATCTTCCATCAGGATAACACAAGACTGCATGTTTCTTTGATGACCAGGCAAAAACTGTTACAGTTTGGGAAGTTCTGATTCATCTGCCATATTCACCAGACATTGCACCTTCGGATTTCCATTTATTTCAGTCTTTACAAAATTCTCTTAATGGAAAAAATTTCAATTACCTGGAAGACTGTAAGAGGCACCTGGAACAGTTCTTTGCTTGAAAAGATAAAAAGTTTTGGGAAGATGGAATTATGAAGTTGCCTGAAAAATGGCAGAAGTTAGTGGAACAAAACGGTGAATACGTTGTTCAATAAAGTTCTTGGTGAAAATGAAAAATGTGTCTTTTATTGTTACTTAAAAACTGAAGGGACTTTTTGGCCAACCCAATACATGAAAAGATGCTCAACATCACTAATCATCAGGGAAATGCAAATCAAAACCACAGTGAGATATCACCTCACACCTGTTAGAATGGCTGTTCTCAAAAAGGCAAGAGATAAAAAATGCTAGTGTAAGATGTGGAGAAAAGGGAACCTTTGTGCTTTGTTGGTGGGAAGGTACAGCCACTATGGAAAACAGTGTGGAGGTTCCTCAAAAAACTAAAAATAGAACTACCATATGATCCAACAATTCCACTTCTGGATGTTTATCTGAAGAAGATGAAAACAGTAACTCAAAAGATGTGTGCATCCCCATGTTCATATCAACATTATTTACAATAACTAAGATACGGAAGCAACCTAAGTGTCCATCAGTAGATGAATAGATAAAGAAAATGTGGTATATGTATACACGATGGAATATTATTCAGCCATCAAAAAGAATGAAATCTTACAATTTGTGACAGCCTGAATGGACCTTGAGGGCATTATGCTAAGTGAAATAAGTCAGACAGAAAAAGACTAATACTGTATGATCTCACTTATATGTGGAATCTAAAAAGAAAAAAAGAAAAAGAGAAGAAAAAAAATCCAAGGTCAAAAAGACATGGAGACCAGATTGGTGGTTGCCAGAGGTGGGGGATAGAGGGTGGGCGAAAAGGGTGAAGGGGGTCAAAAGATACAAATTTCCAGTTATAAATAAGTAATGGGGATGTCACATACAGCAGGGTGACCATAGTTAATAATACCGTACTGCATATTTGAAAGTTACTAAGAGAGTAAATTTGAAAAGTCTCATCACAAGGAAAACAATTGTGTAACTATGTATGGTGACACATGTTAGCTAGAGTCACTGTGGTGATCATTTTGCAATATGTACAAATATCGAATTTTTATGTTGTACAGCTGAAATTATACAATGTTGTATGTCAATTACACCTCAATAAAAAAATTTAAAAATACGAGAATTAAAGAATCTTATCTCTTAATGTTCATTTTTCCAGTGTCTAAAACTGAACTGGTCAGTAAACTCTAGGTTTCGTTGCAGGACAGACAACTGCAAATTGAAGAAAATCTTGTGAATACTTCATGAAATAGTAGAGTTTAACTTAAGCACGTGAAGTAGTAAAGTTAAAGAGCTACATCGGGGGAAAAAAATCACATGTATCTGGAAAAGTCAAGGTGGCAGTTTGACACATGAGCCTGAAGTTCAGAGGAGAGGTTAGGGCTTGAACGTCATTGGCATGAGTAAGGTATTTAAAGCATGACACTGAGTGAGAGCATCAGGGAAGGAGTATAAATAAAGAGGAGAAAGCCCAGGACAGAGCCTTGGAGCGCTGCAAACTTTCGAGTTCCAGCAGAGAAGGAAGTGCCAATAAATGAAATGCCTTGGGGGGAAAGGTGGAGAGTGCGATATCTCAGAAAGAAAGTGGGGAGTTTCAGGGAGAGTTAGGTCAATTAGCATGAATGTTGAAAGGTCAGGTAAGATAACAGAAATGACTGTGGGGTTTGGCCACATGAGGATCACCAGTGAACACAGTCACAAGTGGCATAGGGATGACGGAAGCACAGTTGAAGAGGACTGAGCAGTAAGTAAGGTGAGAAGGCAAAAATGGGTCTGTAGCTGGAGAGGGTTGTAAGAGTGAGGGACTGCTTTTCAAATGAGAGATACTAGAGCATCTTTATATGTTCATGGGATTGATTTAGTAGAGGGTGGAGATTTATGATGCTGGAAAAAGAGGCAAAAAGTTATAGGAGCAAAATCCTTGAGAAGGCAAGAGGAGATCCTTTGCAGAATACAAATGGAGGTCTTTGTATTCTTTGATTGTTAGAACAAGAGATAAGGCAGGTGTAGGGAAAGGCAGTCACGCATAGCCTGTTGACCCTTGCATAACTGCATAAGAGCATGCCTTGGGCCTGTTCAGAACGTTTTCTTACGTGGAAATAAGAAGTCCTCACAGCCTGTGCTGGGCATGATTTGTACTTTCTTTGGTCTGCTTTAAGCATGTGCATCGTATGACACCCGGCCAGCCCTTCTGCTATAATCTATTCCTGGTGGGGAGAGAAGGGGGTCCTTCACCAGCACAGGAGGGGTACGTGTAGACCATCTTCCTGCATCGGCTGTGGGGAAAGATGCACTGGCCATGAGGGAGCCATACTCACTACTGAGGCTGATCCTGCTCTGTCTGTTCTCTGCGTGAGTGAAGTGTTCCATCCAGTGCCTGTGTGAATTGTGTCTTTCTTGGCAACTCTGATACCTGCAAACTCTGCAGTGAGAACACAGCTTGGTACTGCTGCTTCTGGTGGTAGGCAACAGGTGTCACTTGCTTGACAGTTTGGTGCAGTGAGCAAGGTCACTAACAAAGTATACCATGGCACAAGGTTCATCAGCACAGCCATCCCAGGGTGGTGCTAGCTCCCTGGGGGGGATGACCTCCCTCTAGCTGACTGGGGATAAATGAGATGTCGACAGTCTCCTTGTCAACAAGGATAAACTGGTGTTATGGACAAGGGCAGAATGCAAGAGGTGGGCCCTAAAAATTTTTGGAGAATTAGCTTAGCTTCTGGCCACCTTCACACTCCTACACCAGCCCCTAACTTCCACATGCAAGGGGTTGCAGATGACACCCAAGGGGAGTCAAAGGCCCCTGTGTAGGAAGCTCCTCCTGATTTGGGTTGTTTAAAAACCCCAAGTAAAGCTTGTTTTCACTCAACACAAAACCACTCATGGTGTTGCTGAAAATGTAACTGATGAAATGAGGTCCTTCTCTCAGAATGAAATATTAAAACTGAAAGACAGATATGGGCAGAGGCCAGGGGGGGTTTCATGTGACTTGGATGGTGCATGTGGTTGATTAGGGGGCCTTGCAGACTTAAATATCTCAGACTGAGTGATGCAGTCCAGGGAAGCTAATCACTGACCCCTGGCTGCAGTGTGTTTTTGCCCACATGGAACAGGGCAATCAACGGGGCAGTGAAAAGGATAAGCCCATGTTGCTCTTGATCTGGATTGCAAAGAGTATGAGCATGGTATTCCCAACGGTAGGGACTTCTCTAAGACTAGGAGCCCCTGGAAAACCACTCATAAAGCCATAACTGCATTTCAGGTAAAAGCCATAGATGCTGCCTATATGAGCCTGACCCTGGGGATGTAGATGATGCAGTGGAGTCCTTCATGTGACAGGGGGCTGTCCAGTGGAAGACCCCATTAACCCTACAGTTGTCCCCTAAAATGACTATGCAACAAGAAATAGAAAAGCTCCACTGAAATGTCCTGTTTGGGATCAAAACAATAGAATGATTTCAGTGGTTTCCAACAATTGGGGCTAAACAGATAGAAAACCAACAATGGGGAGCCATGCCCAGAGGCCAAAAGGGGAACTCAAGGGAAGACAGAGGAGGAATGAAGGAGAGAACAGGGTTGACCCACAGCAACATGGCTTCAGTTGTTAAACCTGGATAGACAAAACAAAAATTGATGAGATCCCTACAGAAGACTTCTACCAATGCTACTGGACAGAGAGAGGTCCGTCTAAATTAGAGGTTAAAGGTCTAATCCCATATTCCCATTGTGATAGCTCGGCTGGTACAAAATGACTCAGACACTCTCCACGCACTCCAAAACAGACAAGACTCCCTGAACTCACTAGCTAAGCTGGTGGTGGTAATGGACAACCAAATAGCCTTGATCTGCTGGCAGAACATCATGGCATTTGTGTTATTGCCAACACTTGTGTATATATCAGTAATTAAGGAAAGGTAAAAACTGAGCTGGAGAGGATCCATGCTCAGGCAGGATGATTATCGGCTGTATACCTGCAGTCCCCCTAGACTCTTCTCAGAAAACTCTTCAGTTAGCTTACTCCAGGCCCTTGGGGTTCTTGATTAGGGACCATCCCTGAGGGAGGTCTGATCACCCTCCTGGGTCTGGTTCTCCTTGTGGCCCTGATGAACTGCTGTCCCAGAATACCATGGAGCCTCTGCGAGTAAACTGCATCCATATGAATTGTTCAGGGACCCCACTGGACCTAGTTCCATCTCCAGATTTGGGAGCGGAGGGTGTTCCTACCATATTTGATGTGTTTTATCTGCTATTTCAGTGGTTGAGCAAGGGTGGGGGGCTGGACTATTGGGAAAGACAGTTATGTATAGCCTGTTGACCCTTGCATGGCTGCATATCATGGGACATGTGGAATCGTTTGGGAATATCTTTCCCTGTTCTGGGTTTGATATGTAATTCTTTGTTCTGCTTAAAGTGTGTGCATGATATGGCACCTGGCTAACCCCAGCTATATCTGAGCCTGGTGGGGAGAGGAGGAGGTCCTTTACCTGCAGCACAGGAGAGGTGTGTGTAGACCATCTCCCTTCATTGGCTGTGGGATAAGATGTGCTGGCCATGGGGGACCGATACTCATTACTGAGGCTGATCTTTGCTCCGTCTCTTCCCTCTGTGAGTGAAGTGTTGTTCCATCCAGTGGCCGTGTGAACTGTGTCTTTCTCGGTGACCCTGACACCTGCAAACCATGCAGGTTGACATCCTGGGACTGCTGCCCCTGGTGGTGAGCAACAGATGTCACTTGCTTGACAGCAGGAAGTACAGGTACGGATAATGGAAGTCATTGTTTGTATTTTCTCAAATAACTACGAGGCAAGGTCATCAACTGAGAATGGAAAATTGGGAAGTATAAGAGGTTTAAAGAGAAAGGATGTGTGAAATTATCAGTATGCAGAGTAGAAAAGCAGACAGACCAGGGAAGTGAAATAGGATTGGTTTGCAGTGTGGAGTGCAGATGAAATTTATGGCCGTACATTTATTGCAAGTAAAGCTGTGAACTTTCTATTTCTAGAAATATTCAGACATTTGGATGCCAGCATGGAGTAGGGGGAATTAATTGGGATAACTAGGGCTAAAACTTTGTCAGGCAAGATAATGAAGGAAGAAAGGACTGACTGAGAGAGTTAAGGGTGTTTGCAAGGAAATGATTTGAACAATTAATAACGAAATATAAACTGGGTAAGAGGATCATCTGTAGTGAGAAAGTGATGGTGTCCATGGACTGGAGGTTTCATTATAGCTGAAGAAGAGCTGCAGTGGGAAAACTAGAAAAGATAGGAAATGGGAGGATTAGAAAGTAGCATTCTGGAATTTGAGCTTTTGGAGGTACTGTAATTGTTGGTACAGACAGGGTCAACAGTGTTACTGTGGGGGTGGGTGGTTGAGGTGGAAGGATGAAATGATCACTGTGGGGAAGGAGGTTGGGGAACTGAGAGTCTAAGGTGTCAGGTGAGTCATCACCGTGGATGTTGACACTGTAATTGATGAGTAGTGGGAATAAAGACTACAAAACGTGCTAGAGTCATCAGTGAATGAGGGGATGTGACCCAAGTGTTCGAAAGATGTCAGTAACGAGGAGAAAGAGCTAGTGTAAAAATACGCTGCCCTACTTCAAAGATTATGGGGCTTCTTTAATTTATTTATTATTTTTGGCTGCGTTGGGTCTTCATTGCTGGTGCGGGCTTTTCTCTAGTTGTGGCGAGTGGGGGCTACTCTTCCTTTTGGTGCGCAGGCTTCTTATTGCAGTGGCTTCTCTTGTTGTGGAGCATGGGCTCCAGGCGCATGGTTTTCAGTAGTTGTGGCGCATGGGCTTAGTTGCTCCGCGGCATGTGGGGTCCTCCCGGACCAGGGCTCGAACCTGTGTCCCCTGCATCGGCAGGCGGACTCTCAACCACTGCGCCACCAGGGAAGCCCGATTATGGGGCTTTTGTAGGAGGAAAGAGGAATAAGATTTGGGAGCTACGATAAAGAGCAAGGGGAGCATCTCTCCACCTCCGAGTTCCATGGGTGGTTCAGTTTGGGACAAAGTTTGAGATGTTTGGACACATCCAATACAAGATTCCAAGTATGCAATTGGATATTCAAGCCTAGAATTTGGGAGAAAGGTGAAGGATGGAGATATGCATTTAAGATTTGTACTAGAAGTTTATCAGCTTTTGGCCACCTGACATCCACAATGATCCCCCTTCTTCCAAGTTCTTTTACTTTTTTGTGGATCTTTCATTTACTCTCAGCTCATATTATTAATATTTGGATGCAGTTACACCCCTCTCAGCTCTAGAGTAGGGCCTGACTGGCTTAACCACCTAGCCTCAGTGACTGGCCTGCAGGTGGAAATGACCCAGTTGAAGTCAATGAGAGTAGACTTGACTCTTGTCCAACTGTTGGGAAAAAGCAGCTTTCTCTTTCCTTTTGCATATTGAGCATAGAGGATGTGAAATCTGGGAGTGCTGCAAACACCTTTTGACCACAAGAGGAGAACCTATCTGAGAATTAAGTCAGTACACAGAGGGAAAGAGAGTAGAGCTGAGCTCAGAGGCAGAGAGAATTGGGTTGTAAGGATATCATTTGAACATAATTGATTCCTGTGACCCTGGAGTTTGGCCATTCCTCAGTAGAAATCAAGTTGTGTTCAGTTATCTATTGCTGCGTCGTAAACCACCCAACCTTAGTGCCTTAAAACAAAAACAGTTCTCATATTTCAAGATTCTGTAGGTTGACTGGACAGTGTTTTGACTGGGCTTATTCATGCTGCGGCGCTCATGAACCAATCTGCTCAGCTGCGGCGCTCATGAACCAATCTGCTCAGCTGCGGCGCTCATGAACCAATCTGCTCAGCTGCGGCGCTCATGAACCAATCTGCTCAGCTGCGGCGCTCATGAACCAATCTGCTCAGCTGCGGCGCTCATGAACCAATCTGCTCAGCTGCGGCGCTCATGAACCAATCTGCTCAGCTGCGGCGCTCATGAACCAATCTGCTCAGCTGCGGCGCTCATGAACCAATCTGCTCAGCTGCGGCGCTCATGAACCAATCTGCTCAGCTGCGGCGCTCATGAACCAATCTGCTCAGCTGCGGCGCTCATGAACCAATCTGCTCAGCTGCGGCGCTCATGAACCAATCTGCTCAGCTGCGGCGCTCATGAACCAATCTGCTCAGCTGCGGCGCTCATGAACCAATCTGCTCAGCTGCGGCGCTCATGAACCAATCTGCTCAGCTGCGGCGCTCATGAACCAATCTGCTCAGCTGCGGCGCTCATGAACCAATCTGCTCAGCTGCGGCGCTCATGAACCAATCTGCTCAGCTGCGGCGCTCATGAACCAATCTGCTCAGCTGCGGATTGGTTAATGAATGGTGGGTGGGCTCAGCTGGCACAACGAGGGTAGCTGGGTGTCTCTTTCCACATGGTGTTTCATCCCAGGCTTCTTCGTGGCCTGGAAGTAACAGGGCAGTATTCCAAAAGGTTACCTATTAAGCTTTTGCTTATATCACGTATGCTGACACTCCATTGTTCATATGAAGTCATATGGCCAAGCCTAGAGTTAGTATGGAGGGGGTACCCAAGAGTGTGGGGACTGAGAGGTGTGAACAGTACTGAGAGGTGTGATTCATCAAGGTTATTACTATAATGATTTACAACCACCTGTTCCTACTAATTTTTAGACCACTTGAAGCTCATCCATGGACTGAAGTGATATATCAACCTCAGTTTATCTCATTAAAAAAATCTGTGTTAAATATCCTCTATTTCCCACTCTAGATCCACTTTTTAACCTTCTCCATCGTGCTTTGTGCTCTGGGAGGCTGCCCTAAATGGACTGCATCAAGGAATTTCCTTGTCCTCTGGCTTCCCATTGGTTTGGCCCAATAGGGAACCTCAGCAGGAGGTCACAGGGAGGAGGGGGTTGCTGTTGGCCTCCACTGAAGGGAAAGCTGCTGTTACGGTGGCCCTCTCCACTCTTCTCTTTCTTCCCTTGCCCCTTCAGACACAAGAGTAGTAAAGCTCAACGAGGCTCAGGATATTATTTTATCCTTTTGGTTTTCCTACATGTTGTCCACCTTGTAAATAGTCTATTTATTGAAATTTTCTCTAATTATCCATATGTTTCCTGTTGGGACTGTCAATAGTATTTACCTCTACAATCCTGTTTTAATGAACTAGGATTAAGTGCATTTAAAAGTACACATGGGGCTTCCTGGTGGCGCAGTGGTTGAGAGTTCGCATGCCGATGCAGGGGACATGGGTTCGTGCCCCGGTCCGGGAAGTTCCCACATGCCGCGGAGCGGCTAGGCCCGTGAGCCATGGCCGCTGAGCCTGCGCGTCCGGAGCCTGTGCTCCGCAGTGGGAGAGGCCGCAACAGTGAGAGGCCCGCGTACTGAAAAACAAAAAAAAAGTACACATGTAGGGACTTCCCTTGTGGTGCAGTGGTTAAGAATCCGCCTGCCAGTTCAGGGACACGGGTTCGATCCCTGGTCTGGGAAGATTCCCACATGCCACGGAGCAACGAAGCCCATGCACAACTACTGAGCCTGTGCTCTAGAACCCACGAGCCACAACTACTGAAGCCCGCGCGCCTAGAGCCCGTGCTCTGCAACAAGAGAAGCCACCGCCAATGAGAAGCCCGTGCACTGCAACGAAGAGGAGCCACCAACTCACCACAACTAGGAAAAAGCCCGCATGCAGCAACGAAGACCCAACACAGCCAAAAATAAAAATTAATTAATTTTTAAAAAAGTACACATGTACTCATATATGTGATAAAGAATATGCTTATTTTGTCAACTTTGTCAAAGTGAATTAAGCTTTTGATTTCTGTATACCAGCCTGACCTTAACTACCCCTTTTACTTCAGCTTCTCACAAGCAAATTTTAGGCAGTATTAAATAAGATGTTTGGATCGTTCTTAAGCATTGTTTAGAATGGCTGCAAGCAAATGATTGCCTAGAAACTGGCTGGGAATGCATATAATAATTGAATTCCATACCTTGTCAGTAAATTTTATACACTTGCTGTTGGTTAGTTATCATTTTATAATGTCTTGAGGGACATAATCCTAGAATCCTAAATCCTCAGAGTAAGGTTTGCAACCATTTCACTGTTTAGCTTTACAATACACAACCATGTGTTATTTTTTTTTTTTCATGTGTTATTTTTAAACTCTGGTTTTAGAGAATTTCATAATTCTCTAAAAGACAAACAGCTAGATGACAAACAGCTATTGTAGATTTCTTAAAGGTATTTTAAGAGGATGAAATTGTGGCCAAAGTTCTGCATGTTATTAAATTCCCAACACACTGCAAAGTGTTGCCAGTTATTTTTATCATACAACAAATGTGATGACTGACTATATTTTGTAAGTACTTCAGCTATTAAGTATCAAATGTCATGAGTGGTTCAGTAATTTCTTAAAAACAAAATTAAAGTGGAGTTGGAAATGGGCTACAGAGTGTGGCTTCCTAGATGTACATTTTTACTTTGCTCTTGTCACACTGTACTTTCCTGTGATATTCTGGTGGGTCTATTTCAGGTGTATGGAGGAACCTGAAATGCATGTACTGTCCTTCAATGCCAGTGCATTGCAAGGCCATGGGTCAGGAGACTTTAGCTCAGAAATGTTATTTAATAGCCGATCATAGACAGAATTTTCCCAACTCGTATTGTGTAGGTAATTAGACCTTGTCAACTTTGTGAAATGATTATACAATGAGGGATTTGAAATGGAAAGAGTTTACTTCTGAGAGTTACTTATGTATAAGAATAGAAAATAAAAGATAATCTTTTAAGAAAGATACACTGGAAATCAACTTTTTTAAAAAAATAATTAATTAATTAGTTTTTGGCTGCGTTGGGTCTTCGTTGCTGCCCTCAGTCTTTCTTTAGTTGTGGACAGTGGTGGCTTATCTCGTTGCGGAGCATGGGCTCTAGGCACGTGGACTTCAGTAGTTGCAGCATGTGGGCTTCAGTAGTTGTGGCTCCCTGTCTCTAGAGCACAGGCTCAGTAGCTGTGGTGCTTGGGCTTAGTTACTCCGAGGCATGTGGGATCTTCCCGGACCAGGGATCCAACCCATGTCCCCTGCATCACCAGGTGGATTCCTAACCACCGTGCCACCAGGGAAGTCCCGGAAATCAACTTATTTGGAAAGGGTTTCATTACATTCAAAATTCATTAACCATGACAGACATTATGGACAGACCTTATGTACACACTGCATGCTCTGAACATAGACATCAAACAGCTATAATTTATACTTTCATGGCCATTAGAAAGCCCTCATGAGTTAAAATAGACTAAAGGCATAACAACCAAATAAAGTGAGGGAACCTTGATAAATTCTGGTTGAAAAATATCAGTTAAAAGACATTTTTTGGACAACCGAGAAATTTGAATTTGGACTGGATATTATGTAGTATTGGGGTATTGTAATTTTCTTAAATGTATGAATGCTATTGTTTATAGAGGAGAATCTCCTAATTCTTAGAATATACATATTGAAATATTTAGAGGCAAAACTTCATGATGTCTATACCTTACTTTCATATGGTTTGGACAAATATTCACACACATACATTTCATGTATTTGCTTAGTTTCTATGGATAATGCATGGCAAATGGTTCAGCAGTACGTATGTGAGATACATACATCTGTGTATGTGTATGTGTGTGCACACACTGACATATATGTATGTATTTTTACCATATTCTCTCTCCCCCCAACATGCACATATGATAATATTATTAACAATTATTGACTCTAGTTGGTGCGTTTAAGGTTATTCATTATCCTTTCAGTTTTTCTGTGTGTTTAAAAGAAGGGAGTGGGGAGGAAACCCTGGAAGATGGGGAATCCTTGTGGTAGGTTACGGTAAAGACAGTTATTTTTCTCCCAATATCTATTTTCTCCTCCTTCCTCCATCTTCTTCCTTAGTAATAGAGCTCTGAATTTATTTGGGGTGGCAAGATGCCTTCCTACCTTCCTTTGAATCTGAGTGTGGCTACGTGATTAAGTTCTAGCCCATGAGATTTAAGTGGAGATTTTTAGGCAGGATTTTGGGGAAGACACCTTAAAATGGAGAGTGCTCACCTTTTCATCCTTCAGTCTTTCTTGTCCTTCTCTCTGCTGCTTGGAATGTGGACACAGTGACTAGACCTCCAGAAAACATCTAGGGCCATGAGATAACCTTGAAGGTGCAAGTCATACACCAGGATCATGCAACAGAAAGATAGAAATGTGGGACTCTTAGTCTATTTAGGCTGCTACAACAAAATACCAGAGATTGGGTGGCTTATAAACAACAAAACTCTTATTTCTTACTGTTCTGGAGGCTGGGAAGTCCAAGCACAGTGTGTCGACAGATTCAGTGTCTGGAGAGAGCCCACATCCTGGTTCATAGACAGCATGTTTCCACCATGTCCTCACATGGCAGAAGGAGCAAGGGAGCTCTTTAGGACCTCTTTTATAAGGGCACTAACCCATTTGTGTTGGCTCTGCCCTCCTGACCTAATCACCTTCCAAAGCCCCTATCTCCTAATACTACCATATTGTGCATTAGGTTTCAACATACAAATTTTGGAGAGATAAAACTTTCAGATAGCAACTGTGTACCAACCCTGAACTGTTTAACTCTGGATTTCTACGTGTGAGAGAAATAGGCTCTATTTTATTTAAGATGCTCTTAATTAGAGGTTTCCCATATGCAACTAAGGGTAATCCTAACAGACACAAAGGGAAACAATACTAACAAGATAAAGATCTTCAACAGATACTTATCATTCTGATGAGAATTAGGAAATGTGCTTGAGCAAATCTAAAATCTCGGAATCAGGGAAGCCATGTGGACACATTTCTTAGAGTATTTTATACGTTAAGAGCCAGTCTACTGATCCTTATTCAGTTAGAAGAAATGGGTAATGTCAGTGCAGATTCCACCGTATTTTTCTCTCTCTGTGTGTGTGTGTGTGTGTGTGTGTGTGTGTGTGTGTGTGTTTATTTATTTATGGCTGAGTTGGGTCTTTGTTGCTGTGCACGGGATTTCTCTAGTTGCGGTGAGCGGGGGCTACTCTTCGTTGCGGTGCACAGGCTTCTCATTGCGGTGGCTTCTCTTGTTGTGGAGCACGGACTCTAGGCGCGCAGGCTTCAGTAGTTGTGGCACACAGGCTTAGTTGCTCCGTGGCATGTGGGATCTTCCCAAACCAGGGCTTGAACCCGTGTCCCCTGCATTGGCAGGTGGATTCTTAACAACTACGCCACCCGGGAAGTCCCTCCACTGTATTTTTTAATAGTCAGATTTTTTGCCAAGTTTCAAGGCTCAAACTTGTTGAATTTAGTTGAGTCTGGCTCGTTATGCCCAGCAGAGAATCTTTCTAGGGCCTTGTTAGTATCTATTGGGGGCCACCTTGGTGAAGCACAGTGGGTTAGTTTCATTTCCTCTGACTCTTAGATTCTCAGTGCTGAGAAGAAGAAAGGGTCAAGTTAGCTTTTGGTAAAAGAGTAAGGTGGGAGGGGCTTTCCTGGCAGGGTTGAGAGTCCGCCTGCCGATGCAGGGGACATATCTGTGATCCCTTGACTGCTCTACTGCCTTCTCTCTTCAGTTTTAGAAAAGACAGAATGACCTCGCACAAAGTAACTGCTTATGATACACTTTTTTAAAACGAGCTTTAGATTTTTCCACTATTTGAAAAAGTTTTTAATTTTACATCCTTGAAATTTTTGCACTAGAACCTTAAGTATAGATATATCTTTTGCCTAGAAATATTTGCAATCACGTCTTTTCCTCTGTTTTACATGTCTTTAATATCCCCAAAGTAGATTCTCAAGTATTCACAGCTGAACTTATCTTACATGGATAAATGGGTGTTGGCCTGGCATTCAGCAGGTATATGATATGATGGTTCATTGTATGCGTCAACTTGGGTGGAACATGGTGCCCAGATATTTGGTCATATATTATTCTGGGTGTTTCTGTGACAGTGTGTTTTGGATGAGATTAACATTTAAATTGATGAACTTTTGTGTAAAGCTTGAACTACAGCTCCTCTGGGTCTCCAGCCTGCTGCCCTACTTTGCAGATTTTGGACTTGCCAGCCTCTGTAATTCCTGCCAATGTTTTAAAATAAATCTTTCTTTCTCTATATAGATATCTAATTATATAGATAGATCTATATAGATCTAGATTTAGATCTAGGTCTAGATCTATATGCTATTGGTTCTGTTTCTATGGAGAACCCTAATACATATGACTTATTTTGTTTCTTTTTGGCCATGCCACATGGTAAATTGAAGTATAGTTAATTTACAGTGTTGTGTTAGTTTCAGGTGTACAGCACAGTGATTCAGTTATATGTATATATATTCTTTTTCAGATTCTTTTCTATTATAGGTTATTACAAGATATTGAGTATAGTTCCCTGTGCTATATAGTAGGTCCTTGTTGTTTATCTATTTTATATATAGTAGTGTGTATATGTTAATCCCAAACTCCTAATTTATCTCCTCACCCTTCCCTACCTTCTACCACTATCCTCTTTGGTAACCATAAGTTGTTTTCCATGTCTGTGAGTCTATTTCTGTTTTGTAAATAAGTTCATATGATATTTGTCTTTCTCTGTCTGACTTACTTCATTTAGTATGATAATCTCTAGGTCCATCCATGGTGCTGCAAATGGTATTATTTCATTCTTTTTTATGGCTGAGTAGCATTCCATTGTATAAATATACCATGTTTTCTTTTCTTTTTAAAAAATATTTATTTATATATTTGGTTGTGCCGGGTCTTAGTTGCTGCAGGTGGGCTTCTTAGTTGTGGCTTGTGGACTACTTAGTTGCAGCTTGACGGCTCCTTAGTTGTGGCATGCGAACTCTTAGTTGTGGCATGCAAGTGGGATCTAGTTCCCTGACCAGGGATCGAACCCGGGCCTCCTGCATTGGGAGCGCAGAGTCTTAACCTCTGCGCCACCAGGGAAGTCCCTACCATGTTTTCTTTATCCATTCATTTCTTGATGGACACTTAGGTTGCTTCCATGTCTTGGCTATTGTAAATAATGCTGCAGTGAACATTGTGGTGCATGTATCTTTTCGATTTTGAGTTTTCTCTGTATATATACCCAGGTGTGGGATTGCAGGATTATGTGGTAACTCTACCTTTAGTTTTTTAAGGAACTTCCATACTGTTCTCCATAGTGTCTGCACCGATTTACATTCCCACCAACAGTATAGGAGGATTCCTTTTACTTATTTTAAGTCTTTATGTGTCCAACATATTATAGACAGAAAACTGTCTATATATACATTAATGAATTATTAAAAGTTGAACATCCTCATAACTCCCACTTAGGTCAGGATATAGAATTTTGCCAGCTACCCTAGATGCCTTATATGTGCCTCATCTTAATCACAAACCCGTTTCTACCCCTCTAGATGTAATAACCATCATTAGTTTTATGGAACCAGTTCTTTGTCTTTTTAATAAAATTTTTATCACCCATGTGTGCCTCCCTAAACATCATTGTTTAGTTCTTTCTTTTAAGTCTCTTTTAGTCTATCTGTATCTTTTCCCACATATTTTATTTGTTGAAGAAATTGAGTCATTTGACCTCTATAGTTTCTTAGAGCATTGATTTTGTGGATTATATCCTCATAGTATATTTTAACCTGTTCCTTGATCTTCCGTATTTTCAGTACATTGAATCTAGATTCAATAGGTACATAACGTCTGGTTGTCTCTTTCAGGAAGCAGACAGTGAAACAATGCCTAAATCCATTAATGCTTTAGGGATTATAAAATTGTGATCTCTAAATCTCCTTTTCACAAGAGGAATAATCCTAATTCTCAAGAATATTGGGGATGACATAATTATAATATCACATAATTACTTGTTTATTTTATTCCACATTATACATGCAATATTCTTAGAAAAACAACACCAACACTACCACCATTCATGTAGTTGCTGAAAAAAATTAATTTTATGTATGCTTTCTTCATGTCCCTACGTTTAAAAAAATAGATGTATGGCACAGTAGTACTGTAACAACATTATAAATGCATATAACCATTATGTACTACATAGTCTCTTGTATTCGTCATCTAATCTTAGTTCTATATGTAAATAAATATTTGATGTTAACCGATAGTTCTTATGTCAATATTTCTCTAGTCATCATGTTATCTGAAGCTCATTCCCTAGTAGATTTGACAGGAAGGGCTCACGTGAACAATATTCTGTGAGTTTTTGTATGTTGAAAACAGTTTACTTGCAGCATTTAATTTTGAAAATCAGTTTGGCTGTATATAAATCTTGGGCATATTTTCTTTCCTGGAGTACTTTAAATAAGTTACTCTATTTTCCTTTGGCATAAAGCATTACTGTGGAAAAGTCTAATGACAATTTGAATTTCTTGCCCATTTAAGTGATTTTGTCCTTCGTCTCAATGACAAAAAATTCTTTTTTCTCTCTTTTCTTCAAAATCCAGTAATTTTATTCACATATTTCTTTTTCCCCCCAGCATTATTAAGGTATAATTGACATATAACATTGTGTAAGTTTAAGGTATACAAGGTGTTGATTTGGTACATGTATTTGATTTTATGTATCGCAAAATAATTACCACCATACCCTTTAGCTAATGCCTCCATTATGTCACATAATTACCATTTATTTTTTTGTGATGAGAACATTTAGGATCTACTCTCTTAGCAACTTTCAAGTATGTGATACAGTATTATTAACTATAATCACCATGCTTCACATTAGAACCCCAGAACTTATTCACGTTTTAACTGGAAATTTGTCCTGTTTGATTAACATCTTTCCTTTCCCCCAACCCCAGCCCCTAGTAACCAGCATTTTATTCTCTGTTTCTATTAGTCTGGCTTTTTTAGATTCCACATATAAGCAATAGCATAATGTATGTGTCTTTCTTTGACTTATTTCACGTAACATAATGCCCTCAAGGTCCATCCATGTTGTCACAAATGACAGAATTTCCTTCTTTATAATAGCTGAATGATATTCCACTGCATTATATACCAAATCTTCTTTATCCATGTGTCTGTTGATGGATACGTAGATTGTTTCCATATCTTGGCTATGTAATTATTATGGATAATGCTGCAATGAACATGGGAGTGCACATATCTCTTTGAGGTCATGTTTTCATTTCCTTTGGATATATACCCAGAAGTATGTAAGTATTCCTGGTTCTTATGGTAGCTCTGTTTTTAATTTTTTGAGGAATCTCTGTACTGTTTTCCATAGTGGCTACACCAACTTAACATTCCTGCCAGTAGAGCACAAGGGTTCCCTTTTCTCCGCATTCTCACCAACACTTATTATAACTTGTCTTTTTGACCATAGCCATTCTAGAAAATGTGAAGTAATATCTCATTGTGGTTTTGATTTGCATTTTCCTGATGGTTAGTGATGTTGAGCACCTTTTCATGTACCTGTTGGTCATTTGTATGTCTTCTTTGGAAAAATGTCTATTTAGTTCCTCTGCCCATTTGCAAAATGGATTGTTGGTTTTTTTTGCTGTTGAGTTGTTTGAGTTTTTTGTATATTTTGGATATTAACCCCTTATCAGATATATGATTTGCAGATTTTTCTCCCATTCGATAGGTTGCCTTTTTATTTTGTTGATGGTTTTCTGTGCTGTACAGAAGCTTTTTGGTTTGATGTAGTCCCACTTGTTTGTTTTTGCTTTTGTTGTCTTTGCTTTTGGTGTCAAATCCAAAAAGTCATTGTCAAGACCAATGTCAAGGAGATTACCCCCTATGTTTTCTTTTAGGAGTTTGCTGTTTTAGGTCTTACATTCAAGTCTCTAATCCATTTTCAGTTGATTTCTGTGTACGGTACAAGAGAGGGGTCCAGTTTCATTCTTTCTCATGTGACTGTCCAGTTTTCCCAAGATCATTATTGAAGAAACTCTCTTTTCCTCATTGCATATTCTTGGCTCTCTTTTTTTACGTTTAAAAATATTAAATTTATTATAACTAGAATAAATTTGGTCCTCAGGTATTTGGCCACTTTATAGTTTCATTTAAGGAAGGGATTTTTAACTGAAAAATGCATTATAACTTGGTCAAATTACTTACACATTAAAAAAAAGAAATCTTCCAGAAAGGGAAACAAGAAAACCAGCCTTTCAGTTTCACATAATTAAAGAACAAGAGAAAACACATAAGCTATATCATAGTTACATTTACCAAACCAACCAAAGCTGGGGTGGGGTGGGGTGTTTCTCTTCTGATTATGTGTCACAATTAGCTGACCTTATATGTGTGTGTTCATTTCTGCACTCCATTATGTTCCATTGATATATGTGTTTTATGCCAATACCATAGTGTTTGATTACTATAGCTTGGTAATATAGTTTGAAATCAGGAAGTGTGATGCCTCCAGCTTTGGCTATTCAGGGTCTTCTGGTTTCATACAAATTTTAGGATTTTTTTTCTATTTCTGTGAAAAATCCCAGTGGAATTTTTATATGGATTGAAATGAATCTGTAGATTTCCTTGGGTAGTATGGTCATTTTAACAATATTAATTCTTCCAATCCATGAGCATGGAATATCTTTCCATCTCTTTGTTTCTTTCATCAATGTCTTATAGTTTTCAGTGTACAGATCTTTTATCTCTTTTGTTAAATTTATTCATAAATATTTTGTTCTTTTTTATGCAATTGTACGTGAGAGTGTTTTCTTAATTTCTCCTTTTGATAGTTCATTGTTAGTGTATAGAAATGCAATTGATTTTAGAATATTGATTTTATACCCTGTAACTTTACTGAATTGTTGTATTAATCTGAACAGATTTTTGGTGGAGTATATATAATGTCATGTCATCTGCAACAGATAAAATTTTACTTCTTCCTTTCTGAATTGGATGCCTTTTATTTCTTTTTCTGGCCTAATTGCTCTGGCTAGGACTTCTAGTACTAAATAGCAGTGGTGAGGGTGGACATTCTCCTGTTTCTGATCCTAGAGGAGAAGCTTTCAGCTTTTCACTGTTGAGTGTGATGTTAGCTGTGTCACATATGACCTTTATTAGGTTGACATGTGTTCTCTCTATACCCAGTTTGTTGACAGAATTTTTTATCATGAACAGATGCTGAGTTTTGTCAAATGCTTTTTCTGCATCTATTGAGATAACCATCTTATTTTTATCCTTCATTTTGTTAACATGGCGTATCACATTGATTGATTTGTGAATTTTGAAACATCCCTGCATCCCTGGAGTAAATCCCACTTGTTCATGGTATATGATCTTTTCAATATAGCCCTGAATTTGGTTTTCTAATATTTTGTTGAAATATTTTGCCCTCAAGCTTATCAGGGATATTGGCCTGATATTTCTTATAGTGTCCTTGTTTGGCTTTGGTATCAGGGTTATGCTGGCCTCATAAAATGGGTTTGGAGGTGTTCTCTCTTATTCTGCTTTTTGGAAGAATTTGAGAAGTATTGGTATTAATTCTTCTTTTAATGTTGTAGAATTCACCAGTGAAGACTTTGTTAGGTTATACTTGAGAGGTCCTTTTGCTGGTTAGTTTTGAGAGATCATATTGTCAAGACTGCTCCATCCCTTTCAGACCTTAATATGGACCCCTGATGTTAGAGTGTGCAAAACCCTTCCTAGTTTCAGCTGCTATTCTTAAATTGACCCTTTGAACGTTTCAGTGAACACCTGTTGGCTTTTTTTGGATTCTCAGGTCAATCGGCTGTCTTTTGCTTCTCTTTACTTTCCTCTGTTACTGATACCATGCAGCTCTTGTAGCTGTTGGTTTTTATGCCCACATACTCACATTTTGGGGTTTGTAAAGCTACCTTTAACCTAGTTTTGTTGTAGATGTTGTCTGTGCGCTGTTTATATTACTACTCTAATTGCTGTATTTGTTTTTATGGTGAAATTTGGGGAGATCCAAAAGCTATGTTGCTTCTGCTGCAATATTCCTAGAATCCTCTGTGATTTGTATTAGAAAAATTAAAAGCCATGCCTACGGCTTCTACTGCCTACAATCACTGTATTGGTTTGTTAGGGCTGCCAGGCTTCTTGACTTATAGTTGGCTGTCTTCCCCCTGTGTCTTCACATCATCTTCTCCTTGTTCATGTCTTTGCCTAAATTTCCTTTTCTTACAAGAACACCAGTCATATTGGATTCAGGCCCACTCTAATGACCTCACTTCAACTTAATTACCTCTTTGAAGACCCTATTTCCAAATATGGTCACATTCTGAGGTACTGGGGATTAGGACCGCAACAGATGAATTAGGTGGTGTGGGGCGGTGATGGGGTAGGGGCGGGCAGAGAACACATGATTGAACTCATGTCAACCATGTATGTTCTGATGGCTCCAAAATCTTCTTTATTTTTTTAATAAACTTTAAAATTTTTTATTATATTTATTTATTTATTTTTGGCTGTGTTGGGTCTTCGTTGCTGCACGCAGGCTTTCTCTAGTTGCGGCGAGCAGGGGCTACTCTTTGTTGCGGTGCAAGGGCTTCTCATTGCGGTGGCTTCTCTTGTTGTGGAGCATGGGCTCCAGGCGCGCGGGCTTCAGTAGTTGCGGCACGTGGTCTCAGTAGTTGTGGCTTGCAGGCTCAGTAGTTGTGGTGCACGGGCTTAGTTGCTCCACGGCATGTGGGATCTTCCCAGACCAGGGATCGAACCCACGTCCCCTGCATGGGCAGGCAGATTCTTAACCACTGTGCTGCCAGGGAAGTCCCAAAATCTTCTATTTGTATCTCTTGACCAGTACCTCTCTGACAGGTCATTTTCCCACCATTTATATGCTCTTGTTACTTAGCACACTTCACTGGATGAATAAATTACCTAGTAGCCAATAAATATGTGGCTCCACAACACTTGAAACATAACATGTCCCCAGTTGTATGCATTTTCTTTTCTTTAAACTTGTTACTCTCTTTGCATTCATTAACTTGGTAAGTGGCACCAATATAGTCACTTAGTTTCCCAGGTCAGAAACCAGGGGCTATTATAAGCTCTCTTCTCTTACGTGTCATCTCTATAGAGTCATGAAATTCTTTTGTTTCTGTTTCCTTAACTTTTTCTTATCTACCCCTTTTTTTCTCCACCTGTGATTGCTACTGTCTTAATTCAGGGACCCTCTCTATCGACCAGGATTACCTCCCTCCCTTAAATTAACACTGAATTTATTTATTTAGGAATCGGTAATACACTCACATGATGCCAGACTCAAAAGCTCTAGTGAAATGTCTGTTCCCACTCATCTCATCCACCCAGTACACCTCTCTGGAAGCAACTAAATGCTATCAGTTTCTAGTGTTTCCTTCCTGAGATATTTTATGCATATGTTGTTTTTTTTCATGTACTGCATGCATATTAAATGCATAAAATACTTTTGTTTGTCTTTTTTACTTAAGAGGTGAAATATACTGCATGTTGTTCTGCAAATTAATTTTTTGTAGTTTAATAACTTTTGGAAATCATTCTATATCAATACATAACATTTTTTAAATAGCTTTATTTCATTTCATGTGTGACTGCTGAACATTTAGGTGCTATGAATAACCTTGTATATACCTTCTATATGTGTGCAAGTGGACTCATAGGATAAATTCCTCCAAGTGGAATTGCTGAGTCAAAAAGTATACAGATTTTTAATGCTGACAGATGTTGTCAAATTGCCCTTCAATTTTTTTTCTGTAGTTCTTTTTACTCATCTATCTGCTTTGCATTCACCCTCTGTGATGCTGCCAGAGGCAATCTCTAAAATGAAACTCTAATCATGATACTCTGCTTCTTAAAACTCATCAGTGACTCCCAATTACTTATCAGAAAAATTCAAACTCCTTGGTATGAAGTATATAACCCTGCCTTGTGGGTATTTGCTCATTTGGCCGGGCTCACTTCTCCACATTTCCCCAGGTATACTTTATACTGTGGTTAAACTAGTTCATGTATCTCATACAATCTGTGCTTCATGCTTCTGTACAATACATGCTACTGCTTCTGCTTGGACTACCTGCTCATCCTTCAAGATTCAGTTTAGTGGTCTCCTACTCAAATGGAGTAGAACATGCCTTGGTTCCTGCTACCACAGTGCCAGGTACATATCTCTAAGATTGCCCTTTGTTGTTGGATAGCAATTACCTGTTCATATCTGTTCATATCTGTCTCTCCTAGCCTGTCAATTAAATAGCTATAGAGTTGATGCCACACAAAGAAAATATAAAAGGAATGCAGAATCCAGTCAGGCAATAAGAAGATGTGTTGAGTCCAATCAACCAGGAGGATTTATCAAGAACTGGCAAATTAATCTTAATCCCACTTTTTTATCAGACATACCTCAGGGGACCAACAGATTCCAGAAAGGATTTGAGGTGGCTACATAAACACACAGAGAAAATAAAAATAAAATAAATAATATATCAGAGGGAAAGAAGGAAAAATTAGGATGCAGTACTCAAAGCAAATCAGGGGAGATGTTAGTTAATACACAAGGTATTAGTTTGCAATGGTTGTCATAACAAAGTACCAGAGACTAGGTGGTTTAAACAACAGAAATTAATTTTCTCACAATTTTGGAGGCTAGAAATCTGAGATCAAGTGCTGGCAGGCTTGGTTTCTTCTGAGGCCTCTCCTTGCTTGTAGCTGGTTGTCTTCACATGTTCTTCCCCCTCAGTGTGTCTGTGTCTTAATCTCCTCTTCTTATAAGGACCAAGGCCAAGCATATTGGATTAGGGCCCACCCTGTTAGCCTCATTTTAATTTATCTCTTGAAAGATCCTATCTCGGGCTTCCCTGGTGGCACAGTGGTTGAGAGTCCGCCTGCCGATGCAGGCGACGCGGGTTCGTGCCCTGGTCCGGGAAGATCCTGCGTGCTGCGGAGCGGCTGGGCCCGTGGGACGTGGCCTATGGGCCTGCGTGTTCGGAGCCTGTGCTCCGCAGCGGGAGAGGCCACAACAGTGAGAGGCCCGCGTACCGCAAAAAAAAAAAAAAAGATCCTATCTCAAGTACATTAACATTTGGAGGTACTAGGGGTTAAGCCTTCACTGTACAGTTTTTTGGGAGACACAATTCAGCTCATAACACACAATAATCTATAGCATAAGATTCTGTCCAACTTCAGGAAGAGAGTCATATATTTCATTTAAAATTTCCTAAAAGCAAAAATAAATAAAAAGCTGGGGGGGATAAGGTCACTTATAACCTTCACCATATCACCATTCATCTGAGCTAAGACCTAAATAATGACACTCTATCAGCCACAAGAAGATATAGGAGCGTATAATTCCAGACAGAAGGCCCAAAGGCCCAGAGATGGGAAAGAACTTGACTGGAGTGTAATGAAGGAGAGATGGGCCAGGTCAGGTAAGTCCATTTAGAATTTGGTAAGGGGCTTAGATATTTTTTTTTTTTTTTTTGTGGTACGTGGGCCTCTCACTGTTGTGGCCTCTCCCGCCGTGGAGCACAGGCTCTGGACGCGCAGGCCCAGCGGCCATGGCTCATGGGCCCAGCCGCCCTGCGGCACGCGGGATCCTCCCGGACTGGGGCACGAACCCGCATCCCCTGCATTGGCAGGCGGACTCCCAACCACTGCACCACCAGGGAAGCCCCAGGGGGCTTAGATTTTATTCTAGTTGCCATGCGAAGGCTCTGGAGGGTTATAAGCTGGGGGCAACATGATGTGATTGATGTTTTAAAAATAATTTTGGGGTACTGTGCAAAGAATGGGTATATGTTTAAGTGGGCAAGAGTGGAAGCAGTGACAGCAGCAATAGTGAAGGGCTGCTCTGCAAAGAAATACAGAGCTTCCTCCAGAGCACAAATCAATGTATCCCTTCTTTTATCAAGAAAGTCTTGCTGGGGCTTCCCTGGTGGCGCAGTGGTTGAGAGTCCGCCTGCCGATGCAGGGGATGAGGGTTTGTGCTCCGGTCTGGGAGGATCCCACGTGCCGTGGAGCGGCTGGGCCCGTGAGCCATGGCCGCTGCTGAGCCTGTGCGTCCGGAGCCTGTGCTCCGCAACGGGAGAGACCACAGCAGTGAGAGGCCCGCGTACCCCCGCCCCCCCAAAAAAAGTAAGAAAGTCTTGCTATGAAAAAAATTGTTAGTTGAACTCAATGTTATGCTTAGCGAAGTAGTTGTATTTCATTTTAGTGCAAGGTTCTTATGTTGTTGTGGGCTAGAAACAAGCAATTCTTGTCTGTGGGTCTTACTTTGAGTAACACCTCCGAGGCTATCGCAGAGGTCCAGGTTAGAGGTGACAGTGGCTGGGACTGGAGTAATAATGGTAGAAACAGTAAGAAGTGGGCATATTAGGGCTCTGTCATGATGGCAGAAACAATGGGACTTGTTCACAAATTCACTAGGGTAGAAAAAAGAGAAATTAAGAGTAGGTCTCAGATTTGGAACTTGAGTAAGAGTGTGGCTGGTGTGTTGTACTGCGTTAGGGAAGAGTGGGAGAGGAGCAGGTTTGAGGGGGAAAATCAGATTTTCCATTTTGGACATGTCCTATTTGAGAAGCCTATGAGACACTTCAGGGGAGATGTTGGGCAGGCAGTCTTGAGTTCCAGAGGGAGGTCAGGGATTTACAGTTTTTAACTTATTCTTTTGAAAAGGCAATTTGTTCACATAGTTCAAAAATAAAAATGTAAAATATTGTAAAGTGCAGTGTTTCTTCATGCTTGTCCACCATCTGTCTAGTTCCTACCCTACTTTCTTCCCTTTTATGTATCCTCAAACATTTCTTTATGTTTATATAAGCATATACAAAGACATATTCTTGGTTTTGCTCCTTTTTATACAAAGGGCAGTACTCATCTATACTGTTTTCATGTTGATTTTTTCTTTTAATATGGTGTATCTTGAGATCTTTCTATAATATCAAATAGCTTACTCATTCTTTATTTAATAGTTGCATAGTATTCAGTCATATGGCTATACCATAATTTATTTAACCAATATTCTATTAAAGTTCATTAGGATTGTGTTAGTCAGCTTGGGCTGCTAGAACAAAATACCACAGCCTGGGCAGCTTAAACGAAAGACATTTAATTCTCACAGTTCTAGAGGCTGGGAAGTCCAAGATCAAGGGGCTGGCGGATTCACTTCCTGATGAGGGCTCTCTTCCTGGCTTGTAGGTGGCTGCCTGCTTTGTGTGTCCTCACAGAGAGAGGAAACTCTGTTGTCCTTTCCTTTCTTATAGGGGCACTGATCCCATCATGTGCACTCTACCTTAATAACCTCTAAACTTAAGTACCTCCCAAAGGCCCCACCTCCTAATACCATCACATTGGAGGTTAAATATGAATTCTTGGGGGTGGGGAACAAACAATCAGTCCATAACAAGGATAGTTTCCAACTAGATTTTTTCCAAGATCCCTTTTCTATTCTAAGGTTCATGATACTCTTTATTAAATTATTTTCTCAGTACTATCTTTCCCTTCCACCTCCCCACAACAGGATGCATAAATTATGTTCTGGTACTTCTAATTATTTTTAACAAGTTATCTTCATGATTTGCTAACAAACTCTTCAATATTTATTGTAAGAAGCATTTGTTAAGTGTTAAGTAACAATATGTGCCCAGTGCTGTTCTAGGTGTAGGGGATACAACAAAGAACAAACTGACAAAGATCTCTGTCATGGAGTTCACATTTTAGTGGGTAAGACTAAGTGCGATAAATAAGTAAAATATATGATGTGTCAGACACCGATAATAACTAAGAAGAAAAACAAGACAGGGACCGGGGTCAAGATAGCAGAGTAGGAAGGCCCTGAGCTCACCTCCCCCACCCAAACACATTGAAACTACAACTACATATAGAGCAACTCTCTCTGAGAACGACATGAAGACCAGCAGAATGGCTCTTCTACAACCACGGCTGTAAAGGAAGAACCACATGGAGTCTGGTAGGACGAGAGAAGAAGTGATCTAGTCAGGACCCATACCTCTAGTGGGTGACCCAGAAGAGGAGGGGATTATCACAGGCTCAGGGATCCTCTCTAAGGAGCAAGGGGTTCAAGCCCCATATTAGGCACTGGAGCTCTGGGGTCCAGCACTGTGAAGACGAGCCCCCTTAGTGGATTTGAAAATCAGTAGGGCTTACAGGAGGGCTGGAAGAAAAGTATTTGAAAAAATTCAACATCCATTCATGATAGAAACTCTTACAACAAGTGGGTATAGAGGGAACATACCTCAACATAATAAAGGTGTATACGACAAACCCATGGCTGACATCGTACTCAGTGGTGAAAAACTGAAAGTTTTTCCTCTAAGATCAAGAATATGACAAGGAAGCCAACTCTTGCCATTTCTACTTAACATGGTATTGGAAGTCTTCACCACAGCAATCAGTCAAGAAGAAGAAGTACAACTCATCCAGATTAGAAGGGAAGAAATATAATTCTCACTATTTGCAGATGGCATGATACTATATATATAGAAAAACCTAAAGAAGCCACCAAAAAACTATTAGAACTAACAAGTGAATTCAGTAAATTTGCAGGATACAAGATTAATATTCAGAAATCTGTTGCATTTCTGTACACTCATAATGAACTATCAAAAAGAGAAATCAAGAAAACAATCTCATTTACAATCATATCAAAAAGAATAAAATACCTAGGAATAAGTTTAACAAGGAGGTAAAAGACATATACTTTGAAAACTATGACATTGATGAAGGAAATTGAAGACAGTACAAATAAATGGAAAGAGATTCTATGCTCATGGATAGGAAGAATTAATATTGTTAAACTGTTCTTGCTACCCAAAGCAATCTACAGATTTAATGCAATCCTTATCAAAATACCCATGATATTTTTCACAAGACTAGAAAAAATAACCCTAAATTTATATGGAATCACAAAAGACCCCTAACAGCCAGATCAATCTTGGCAAAAAGAACTGACTTCAGACTATACTACAAAGTTACAGTAATGAAAACATTATGGTGGGGCCTTCCCTGGTGGTCCAGTGGCTAAGAATCCAAGGTCCCAATGCAGGGGGCCTGGGTTTGATCCCTGGTCAGGGAACAAGATCCTGCATGCCACAACTAAAATGCAACTAAGACCTGATGCATCTGTATACATAAATATTAAAAAAAAAACAAACAAAACATTATGGTACTGGCACAAAAACACAAAGATAAATGAACAGAATAGAGAGCCCAGAAATAAACCCATGCACATATAGTCAATTAGTATCACAAAGGAAACAAGAATATACAATGGGGAAAAATACAGTCTCTTCAATAACTGGTGTTGGGAAAACTGAACAGCTACATGTAAAAGAATAAAATTATAATATTTTCTCATACTATATACAAAAATAAACTCAAAATGGATTAAAGACCTAAATGTAAGCCCTGAAACCATAAAATATCTAGAAGAAACACAGGCAATACACTCTTTGACATAGGTCTTAGCAATATTTTTTTGGATCTGATTCTTCAGGCAAGAGAAGCGAGCAAAAATAAACAAATGTGACCTAATCAAACTTAAAGGCTTATGCACAGTGAAGGAAACCATCAACAAAATGAAAAGGCAACCTACTGAATGGGAGAAGATATTTGCAAATGATAAGTCTGATAAGGGACTAATACACAAAATATATAAAGAACTCATACAACTCAATATATTTAAAAAAAATCAATTAAAAATTGGGCAGAGGACCTGACTAGGTATTTTTCCCAAAAATACATACTGATAGGCACATAAAAAGATGCTCAACATCACTAATCATCAGAGAAATGCAAATCAAAACCACAATGAGATATCACCTCACACCTATCAGAATAGCTATCATCAAAAAGTCTACAAGTAACAAATGTTGGCATGGATATGGAGAAAAGGGTACCCTAGTACACTGTTGGTGGGGATGTAAACTGGTGCAGTCACTGTGGAAAACAGTATGGAGTTTCCTCAAAAAATTAAAAATAGAACTACCAGGGAGTTCCCTAGTGGTTAGGATTCCAGGCTCTCACTGCTGTGGCCTGGGTCCAATTCCTGGCTGGGGAAGTTCCATGTGGCATGGCCAAAAAAACAAAAAACAAAAAACTGTCAGCAGTTAATTAATTAATTAACCCAGCAATTCCACTTATTTTTCCAGGAAAGACAAAAATGGTAATTCCAAAAGATACATTTATCCCAATGTTCATAGTGACATTATTTAAGATAGCCAAGATATGGAAGCAACCTAAGTAACCATCTACAGATGAACGGATCAGGAAGATGTGGTGTATATACCACAATGGTGTATTTATTACTCAGTCATACAAATAATGAAATTTTGCCATTTGCAACAACATGGGTGGTTCTGGAAGGTATTATGCTTAGTTAAATAAGTCAGACAGAGAAAGACAAATACTGTATGTTATCACTTATATGTGGAACTTAAAAGTCACTATAATAAAACAGAAACGGAGTCACAGATACAGAGAACAAGCTAGTGGTTACCAGTGGGGAGAGGGTCAGAAAGAGGGGAAAGAGGATTTGGTGAAGGGATTAAGAGGTATAAACTACTAGGTATAAAATAAATAAGATACAAGGATGTAATGTACAGCACAGGGAATATACCTAATATTTTATATGGATATTTAATATTGTAAGTCAACTATACTTCCATAAAAACAAATAAACAAAAGTCAAGGTTGATTTTTTGAGGAGTATAGACAGACCTCTGGTGTGATAAACAAGAAAGAACAGAAAGAACAAATAATTACAACAGATCCCACAGGTTATTTAGAAGTGTGTTTTTAGTTTCTATACATACAGGGAATTCTTTTTATTTTTTAATTTTTAAATTTTATTTTATTTATTTTTTTATACAGCAGGTTCTTATTAGTTATCTACTTTATACATATTAGTGTATACATGTCAATCCCAATCTCCCAGTTCATCCCACCACCACCCCGCTCCCCACCACTTTCCCCCTTGGTGTCCATACATTTGTTCTCTACATCTATGTCTCTATTTCTGGATACAGGGACTTCTTAGATATATTTTTGATATTGCATTATGGTCAGAAAACATACTTTATATGATTGCTATCCTTTGAAGTTTGTTGAGATTTGCTTGTGGCCCAGTGTATGTTTGACCTTGGTGAGTGTTCCATGGGCACTGGAGAAGAATATGTTCTGCAGATGCTGGGTGTAGTCATCTAGATAAGATCATTAGATCAAATTTGTAATGCATTGTTAAAATCTTGCTCTTAATGAATTTTCATCTGCTTGTTCTATCAGTTAATGAAATAATTTTTGAGTTATCCATTTCTACTTATAGTTCTGTAAATTTTGCTTTATATATTTGAGGCCATGTTATTAAGTACATGCAAATACAGAATTGTTATATCTTCCTAGTGAATTGAAACTTTAAGAAGTAAACGTATATCCGTAGTAATACCAAAAACCCAGAAAAAACAAGACAGCTGGAGAAGGAGATGGGTGTGTGTGTGTGTGTGTGTGTGTGTGTGTGTGTGTGTGTGTGTGTGTGTGAAGGTGTTGGCATTTTAGATAGGATGAACAGAGAAGACTTTGCTATAAAGGACACGTTTTGATCAAGTCTGTATAAGAGAGTAAGTCCTGTGGATATCTCAGAGAAAAGCATTCTGGGTAGAGGGAAGGAGTCCTTGTTCAAAGTATTTTTTTCAGTGATTCCAGTACTTGGGTTATTGGAGACCTCTTTTGGTACCTGTTTGTTTGGATCTTTCTTCTACCGCATCTCACTGACCCACCATCTCCCTCACCTAACTCACTAGCTTCCCTCTCTGCTTTCTAGGATGGCTACACTGGAGTAACCTAGTCTTTTTAGGCCTTTGTTTCCATCTCCTTTCCCAAGATGCTTCACATTTACTGTCCTTCTGCTTTTTTAGTTTTGCCCCTCTGCCACACTGCCATTTTGGTCCCTGATTGCTGCTGCAATATGCCTCATCCCGCTGCTGTAACTTTAATCCAAAGCTGAGCCCATTAGATCAAAGCCTGTTCAAAGTGAAGCTGAGTCTGGTAAAGTGACCAAATTAATCCCTCCTTATTAAGTGAAAATAAAAGAATGCAGATATTTCAACTACATAAATAAACAAAAGGAGAAGCAGGAAAATCAAAGCCCAAATCCAGGTCAATTACTGATATTCAAAAACACTCTCCAGCTTTAAGCTTCTTTATCAGGCCCAGCATTACTCCCTGGGGTGAGTCTCCTTTAAATTCAACAAGGTGGCCTCAGGCCAAAGATATCCATTGATCCAATTAACTCTACTTGCTCAGCTCTAATCTTTTATTCCAACGTTTGTATCCTACACTTTGTTCTCTGTTTAGGGCTTTACTCAATCCCTGATGTCTGTTTGATATGATATTCTAGCTGTTTAGAAAGATCCTATCTACAATTCTCTCTCTCTGGTTTATACCAGTTTCCAGCATCTGGACTACTGGATATTTTATGACTATTGCTTTGCTGTAACATCCTTGTGAGTCAAAGTTCCTAGTCTTGAATTCCTATCCCTGAGAGGACAATGTAGCCCTCCTCAAATTCACGCCTCTCCTCTAATAAAAGCCTGTACAGTTCTGTCTTTCCAGCTGGGTTAGCTGTGGGAGACCATTTTATGGCAGTATCAGAATATATGGAATGGTGCTAAAGTAAAAACATTAGTGCCAGGAAGTAAACACAGTCCAGGGGTTGGAAAAATTCAGCAGACTCAAATTGTTGTGATAAATTCAGCAGACTCAAATTGTTGTGATCTTATTAAAAAATTTAGTTAGGAGTAATGTTGATGTTTTATTACAATCTTGCTGCAAGGGCAAAAGGTCCCTTGCAGGCTGATTCAAAGATTCACTCCCATTAGGACCATTTGATAGGAAAAGAGAATGATTATGTAATCCTCAGACTAGATTTATTTTAACAAAATCTGGTTCACTAGAGGTTACTAGACTTTTCACTGGCAGTCAGCTGGGTTTGGGGAGTGGAGTTTCCTAAAACAAGTCTTATTTTTAAGAATAAAGGTACCAAATATAGGTTGAACATTTGTGTGTACCAGGCACTTTACGTGTATTACTTCATTTTGTCCATGACACAACCACTGAGGGAGGTAGAATAATTCGTACAAGCCCAAATAGTGATGAAGAAGGATTTGAACCCAGGTGTTTTCTGATTTCCAGTGTGTGCTTTACACCATTTTTCTTTCAGGCTTGCTTGCTCATAAGGTACTTGTGAAAACTGCAGATTTCCAGGCCTTTCTTCTTAGATGTTCTGGTTCAGTGGGTCTGGCACAGGTCCCTGGAATCTTTACTTTTATTAAGATCCTCATGTGAGTTTAGTGGGCAGGCGAATTGAGGAGACCCTACCCTATATTGTGCTGCCTCTCTAATGCCAGGTTCTAAAAATAAGCTTTACTCCAGCTCTAGATTCCTAGTGCTTACCTATTCTAAATAAGCGAAACCAAATCAGAGCACATTATCTTATTTGTAACAAGAGGCAGAAGTTTTTATTCAGGAACAAAAAGCCGACATCTAGTTTCCTTTCCTAGTTTTCTTTTCCTCCCTTCCTTCCACACATAAACATAATCATGTCCATTGTCCTTCAAAACAAGCTGCCACCTCATTTTCCCTTGCTTTTCCCAGCCAAGCTTCTTGAAACAGTCACCTACATTCACAGTCTACAATTCTTTACTTCTCCTTTATTCCTCAACCCAGTGTAATTTGGTTTCTGCTTTAAGTCTCTATAGAAACTGTGTTCATCACCAATAACTTCCTGGTTGGATTCATATCAGCTGTTACCCAACTTGACTTTCCTAGAACAAATCTTAATTCTATTAAAGTTTATCTGAAAATTGCTTAAGCATTTTATCAGGAATGCTCATTTCTTCCCAGAAAGAGGCTGGATGTTACATCAAGTAAAAAGTTCTGCCCCAGACCAGGTTTGGAACAATTTTTCTTTTACAGCTGGCAGCTGATTTTGAAAAGCAAGGGATAATATGTGCAGTCCAAAAGAAATTATGGGCCAAAAGCTAAAACAGACATCTGGAAGGAAAGAGCATGGCCAGATGGGACGGAGTCCAGAAGGAAGGTGGGCAGAAGGGACAGTGGGGAGCTATGTCTAACCAAATTCTTCCAGCCCCAAGAGAAGAGCAGAGGCTTGGTGTTTATAAAATGGATGGAAGGAAAGAGAAGTCTCTGTAATACTTTACCTACTGACCTTATTATTCATTGTTAGGAAGTTACAGCTAAAACAATTATTTTAATCTCACTCCATTTTTCTTACCCAGGTACACCAGGAGAAATTTTTATTAGATTAACACTTTTACAACCTAGATCTGAGCTTGCTCTTCCAATTCAATGATCTAACATGACCTGGGACCCTGATTATAGTCCTGCAGCCACTCTGTCAAGCTAAAGTAAATGTGGCCAAGACCAAATTTCTCCCCTTCAAATGACAAAATCCTCATTATTTCAATTCTTGTTTTGGTTCTATCTCTAGTGAAACTGTAAAGTAATTTTTCTTATTTTTTTCCCATTATTCTTTGTTTCTCCCATTATGTACTAACTCACCTTCTATCACAAAACTCTCAATTCCTTTCAGTGACTATTCCTGGCAAACTTTTGCATCATCATTAGATAATCTCCAAAACCTCAGCACTGTCTAATAATTTATTCCAGTTGTAATCTTTACTAAGTGCTTGGCTTTATTTAAGAGAGTGTGAGTATTTGCATGCATTTCTATAAAGCACATACATTATTCATACAATTCTAACTGTATTCCATGCGTAGGGCAGATGTTATCCAGGTTTTGCTTTCTTTTTTTTTTGGTATCCTGGCTCTCAGTCCCCAATAAACATATATCATACTGCTTTAATTATAGTAGATAATAAATGATTAATGATGTTGACAATGTATAGTACTTTATATTAGTCAAAGCCTTTTAACATATGTTATCTAACATTAATATTGTGCAGTGAGTAAAGCATATATTATTATTTCCATATTTAAAAAATGGGAAAATAGATGCAGAAAAGGCAGTTTATCTGATGTTATGTAACAAAACAGTGGTTGAGCTGCCTTCCCACACCTACAGCAGTGTTTCTCAAAGGTCTGGCTGGTTCCTGCTCTCTTGACAAGAACTTACTATATTTTTAAAGAGTTTGTCATGTGTTTTCTCCATTTTTCTAAAGTTGTGACTTTAACATCTGTGCCTTGGTAAACATGTACCTATGCAAAGGATTAGTGTCCTGGACAGAAAACTTCCCAGGCAGAACTCCAGGGAATGAGGTTCAAGGATTATTCACTTTTTCACTAAATGAATCTGAACTTGACAAAACTGTAGGTTCTCATTTCTTTAAAAACCTGTCTTAGCGGAAAATGGACAAATATCTTAACTTGGACTCCTGTATTTCTCCATTTTCATGTTCGTTAGGTAGCTTGTTGTTACCACTAGTAGAGTGCCTTGGGCTGAGCAGAAATTGTAGCTGGAGTTTTATGTGTGGAATCCAGGGCACTTTTCACCATCATGCTGTCATACTTCATGAAAAAACACATTGTTTTCCTAATTTTAGGGTAGTAGATAGGTATTTTTTTAAATAAAAAGAAATATAGAAGAGAGCATTACTACATTTCAGATAACCCATAGTTTTATTGCTGCTGGAACTCATGTCGCAGGCTGCCTAATACATATGTCCTGCTTTCGACATAGATTATATTGTTACTCTGCTTATAAGTGAAACTGCTTTATGACTAGGCCTTGTCAAGGCTGTGCCCCTCCTGGCATGGTTTGCTGTTCCTCCAGTTTCTTCCTGGCTCATTCCCTCACCTCCTACTGGTCCTGACCTAAACGTCACCTTCCCAGTGTGGCTTTCCCAGGCCAGCCTACTTATTTATTTATTTATTGAATTTTAAAACTTTAAAATTAAATTCCAAAATACGGAGAGAAAAAAATTGATCATGGTAAATTCCTAATTGGCAATCTAAGATTTTCAGTATTTAAAACTAGAAAGTATAATTTGCTAAAAGTAAAGCAATTGTTATGATTAATAAATAATTTATTTCTGAAAAGAAATAGGATTTATTAGACTCTTATTATATACTATCAAAATTTCAACTATATCTTATTAAAAACTTTAAAAAAATTGAGGTATAGTGGATTTATAATATATGTTTCAGGTACAAACATGGTGATTCACAATTTTTAAAGATTATACTACATTTATAATTATTTTACAGTATTGGGAATATTCCCTGTGCTGTACAATATATCCTTGTAGCTTATTTATTTTATACATAGTAGTTTGTGTCTCTTAATCCCCTACCCCTACCTTGCCCCTCCCCCATCCCCTCTCCCCACTGGTAACCACAAGTTTGTTCTCTATATCTGTGAGTCAGATTCTTTTCTGTTATATTCACTAGTTTGTTGTATTTTTTAGTTTCCACATATAAGTGAAACATAGTGTTTCTTTCTCTGTCTGATTTATTTCACTAAGCATAATACTCTCCAGATCAACACATGTTGTTGCAAATGACAAAATTTCGTTCTTTTTTATGGCTGAGTAGTATTCCAGTGTGTGTGTGTGTGTGTGTGTGTGTGTGTGTGTGTGTGTGTGTGTGTACAAATATATGTATATTTCACACCTTCTTTATCCATTTATCTGTTAATGAACACTTAGGTTGCTTCCATATCTTTGCTATTATAAATAGTACTGCTATGAACATTGGGGTTCATGCATTTTTTCAAATTAGTGTTCTTGTTTTCTTCAAATATACACCCAGGAGTGGAACTGCTGGATCGTATGGTAGTTCTATTTTTTGTTTTTTGATGAACCTCCATACTGTTTTCCATAGTAGCAGTACCAACTTACATTTCCAACAGCGGCGTACAGAGTTCCCTTTTCTCCACATCCTCGCCAACATTTATTATGTATTCTTTTCTTCTTCCAGTTTTATTGAGACATAATTGACATACAGCACTGTATAAGTGTAAGGTGTACAGCATAAAGATTTGACTCACATATATTATGAAATGATTATCACAAGTTTAGTGAACATCCATCATCTCATATAGATACAAAATTAAAGAAATAGGAAAAAAATCATTTTATTTTGTGATGAGAACTCAGGATTTACTCCTTTTAAAAAAATTTATTTTATTAAATTTTATTTCATATTGGACTATAGTTTTGTTTTTTTTTTCCTTTGTTAAAACCTTTTTTATTGTAGTAAAATATCCATAATGTAAAATTTACCATCTTTACCATTTTTAAGGGTATGGTCAAGTGGCATGAAATACATTCATACTGTTGAGTAACCATCATCACCGTCCATCTCCAGAGCTCTTTTTCACCTTGCAAAATTGAAACTTCATACTCATTAAACAATAACTCCCTGTTCCCACTCCCCCTGGGCCCTGGCAACTAGCAATCTACTTTCTTTCTCTGTGAATTTGACTACTCTAGCTACCTCATATAAGTGGAATTATACAATATTAGTCCTTTTGTGACTGGCTTATTTAACTCAGTATAATGTCCTCAAGTGTCATCCATGTTGTGACATATGTCAGAATTTCTTTTTCCAGCTGAAATTAGTATTTGAATTGGTAGACTCAGTAAAGTCGGTTGTCCTCCTTAAAGTGGGTGAGCATTATCCAATCCATTGAGGGTCTGAATACAACAAAAGGCAGAGGAAGGAGGATTTTGTTCCTTTTTTCCTGCCTCACTGTTTGAGCTGAGACATCTCATATCATCTTTTCCTGCCCTTGAACTGGGAATTTACATCATTGTCTGGGACTATAGTTGATTTACAATGTTGTGTTAGTTTCAGGTGTACAGCAAAGTGATTCAGTCATACATATACATACATCTATTCTTTTTCAAATTCTTTTCCCATTTAGGTTATTACAGAATATTGAGCAGAGTTCCCTGTGCTCTTCAGTAGGTCCTTGTTGGTTACCTACTTTAAATATAGCAGTGTTATTTGTGTTCTTTTTGATGATAGCCATTCTGACAGGTGATCTCCCATTGTGGTTTCTATTTGCATTTCTAGGCCAGCCTATTTAGAATTGCAGCCCTGGCCCAACACTCCCCACCTGTCTCTCCTCTGTTTTTATCTAAAGCACATATCGCCTCCTAACACACTAAGTTTTGTGTTTCTTGGTTTTTATATTCTTCCCTACCAAATGTAAGCTCTACAAGGCCAGGAATTTTTATGTTTTATTTTCCATTTGGCTAAGAACAGAACCTGGCACATAGTAAATGCTAAGTAATTATTGAGTACATAATGTGTGAATACATGTATTCTGGTACTTTCACAATTACATTCTATCATGGAATCCAAAATAAGACAATTATATATCAAAATCTGCCAATCAGTGTGACAGTTTCTGAGATTGCTGTATAAGTTCAAGGAAAAAACAGAAGGAATGCATAGTAGGTGCTTACAATTTTTAAAGTAAATGTAATTCAGTAAAACATTGGCCATTTACATTGATTTGAGCTAGTTATATTCACAATTTCCTGGGTAATTAAAAAATTATTTAAAAAATGAGGTGGAAGCCCTGTGATCTGTTGCTGTAGTTGGTCATGTCACCACTAAAAACTATGCTCCGACTTAGATAATGTCATTTAGCTTTATTTAAAATGAGTGTGGAATGCCCTACTTTGGTGAAGATTCCAGACAATTGTCATGTACATAAACTTTTTATACAAAACATTGATGTTAGCAACGTAAAAGCAGTGTAATTTTAGGGGTCAAAAGTTTGCACAAATATTCCCAGATGTCACTGCCAAATGTTACGGTTTGATTTGTTTTTAGTTAATTAATTAATTTATTTTTGGCTGCGTTGGGTCTTTGTTGCTACGTGCAGGCTTTCTCTAGTTGCGGTGAGAAGGGGCTACTCTTCGTTGTGGTGCACAGGCTTCTCATTGCGGTGGCGTCTCTTGTTGCGGAGCACGGGCTCTAGGTGCACGGGCTTCAGTACTTGCGACACACAGACTCAGTAGTTGTGGCCCACAGGCTTCATTTTTTTTCAAGTCTTCTTTAATTTTTAAATTTTTTAACATCTTTATTGAAGTATAATTGCTTTATAACGGTGTGTTAGTTTCTGCTTTATAACAAAGTGAATCAGCTATACATATACATATATCCCCATATCTCCTCCCTGTTGCGTCTCCCTCCCATCCTCCCTACCCCACCCCTCTAGGTGGTCACAAAGCACTAAGCTGATCTCCCTGTGCTATGCGGCTGCTTTGCCCTGGCTATCAAATTTACATTTGGTAGTATATATAATTCCATGCCACTCTCTCACTTCGTCCCAGCTTACCCTTCCCCCTCCCCGTGTCCTCAAGTCCATTCTCTACGTCTGCGTCTTTATTCGTGTCCTGCCCCTAGGTCCTTTATAACCTTCTTTTTTCTTTTTTAGATTCCATATATGTATGTGTTAGCATATGGTATTTGTTTTGCTCTTTCTGACTTACTTCCTCTGTATGACAGACTCTAGGTCCATCCACCTCACTAAAAATAACTCAATTTCGTTTCTTTTTATGGCTAATAGTCCATTGTATACATGTGCCACACCTTCTTTATCCATTCATCTGTCAATGGACACTTAGGTTGCTTCCATGTCCTGGCTATTGTAAATAGAGCTGCAATAAACATTGTGGTACACGACTTTTTTTGAATTATGGTTTTCTCAGGGTATATGCCCAGTAGTGGGATTGCTGGGTCATGTGGTAGTTATATTTTTAGTTTCTTAAGGAACCTCTGTGCTGTTCTCCATAGTGGCTGTATCAATTTACATTCCCACCAACGGTGCAAGAGGGTTCCCTTTTCTCCACACCCTCTCTAGCATTTATTGTTTGTCGATTTTTTGATGATGGCCATTCTGACCGTTGTGAGGTGATACCTCATTGTGGTTTTGATTTGCATTTCTCTAAAGATTAGTGATGTTGAGCATCCTTTCATGTGTTTGTTGGCAATCTGTACATTTTCTTTGGAGAAATGTGTATTTAGATGTTCTGCCCATTTTTGGATTGGGTTGTTTTTTTTTTTTGATATTGAGCTGCATGAGCTGCTTGTAAATTTTGGAGATTAATCCTTTGTCAGTTGCTTCATTTGCGAATATATTCTCCCATTCTGAGTTTGTCTTTTCATCTTGTTTATGGTTTCCTTTGCTGTGCAAAAGCTTTTAAGTTTCATTAGGTCCCATTTGTTTATTTTCCTTTTTATTGCCATCTCTCTAGAAGGTGGGTCCAAAAAGATGGCTCACGGGCTTTAGAGTGCAGGCTCAGTAGTTGGTGTGCACAGGCTTAGTTGCTCTGTGGCATGTGGGATCTTCCTGGATCAGGGCTTGAACCTATGTCCCCTGCATTGGCAGTTGGATTCTTAACCAATGTGCCACCAGAGAAGTCCCAAATTATGGTTTAATTTTTAACCAGGGACAGATTTCCTGTATTTCAGGTCACACAGACCCAATTTCATTTTAGAATCTGGCCAGATCCACATTCCATACAAGTTTTTAACTAAATATATATTAAGTGTGAGCAGATGGGGGAAAAAGTACCCTTCAGACTCATTGAATCAGAAGAGTCAATTAAAGTAGAGAATCATTCAAAAAGATCATATGTACCTAAAATATTTTAGTATAAAATATGAAAAGGAGTATTTTTACCAGCCTTTTGATTTTAGGCTAAGGCTTTTATTAAAAATTTTTTAAGTAGCCTGCTGATGTTTTGATGCTACTGTATTTATAATTCTTTTAGATTTTTATGACTTCTATTCTTGATTTTTTTAGTTTTCTTACCCATGTACAATCTCAGAAAGTTTTTCCCTGATTACATTTTCTGAAGTCATTTCAAAGCATCCAACTTAGTTTTGTTTTATCTAAAAACACGTTCTTTTCTTTTAATAAATTATTTTCCATATTATTTAATTTATTTACATAATTTGAGTACAAATACAATTGATATAAGTAGGTTTAGGATCAAACAACTGACCCTTGGAAAGTAGACACTCCACCCGTTGGGAGCTAGAGAGGTGAAGCATACAGGAACCTACCTGCAAGGTCCTGAGACTTCCTCATGTTCTGGGAGCACGTCTAGCTGCTAAGCAGGAATGGAGAGCATTTGTGAGACAGTTAAGTGATGATCAGTTGAAAGAGCCTCTGTCATATTTGACTTTTATTGGAGCTACCAAAATACTTGAAGGAATAGCATTTTTACGTGACTTATTCGTATTGTCTATTAACATTAATCAAGTTCTTCAGGTATTTGTTATTTCCACACTTAAAAGCACTGGTACAAATTGGTCTAGCAATAGAGGGCATTTTGTGTTTGTGAAATGACTCAGTTCAAATTACTTCATATGCAACTGAAAGATATTTACAAATTCATTTAAATGCTTATTCTATCACAAGAGGGCACTCATGCCCCATTCTTTAAAGCAGTGATGTTGCAGTCATTGATTTGAGAGCAATTATCACTGAAATAAAAGTTAGTCCTACAAATTGGAATTTTAAATTCAGTAAACTGTTTATTATCTGGCAGAACTGGGATTGGTGATTCTGTTTATGCAAATACAGAGATTCTTGATATGTTAATATCATAAAATGATGTTCACACATAGAATATAAAAATATGCATACTTGCTATGCTAAAAATATTTCATTTTTTTAATGAGTCTTTCCAAGATCTTCATTATTTTGAAATGTAATTATCATTTTATTATTAAATTATTGAAATGAGGTTTCCAATCATCACACAAGAAATCAACATCATTAAACATCTACTCTTTGTTGTGTTTTTGTTTTTTGGGCAACAGAGGTACTGTATTTTAAGAATGTATTGAGGGAGTTTGGCTAAGATGACACAGTGGAAAGACTTGAGCTCACCTCCTCTCATGAGCACACCAAAATCCCAACTATTTGCAGAACAACCATCAGTGAAAGACATCACAGTATGACAAGTAGGAGGGGCAGACTTGTGATGTAATCAAGCCCCATATTCCTGGGTGGGCGATCCACACAATGGAGAATAGTTATATTGCAGAGGTTCTCTCACAGGAATGAAAGCTCTTAGCCCCTCATCAGGCTCCCCAGCCTGGGGGTCCTGAACTGGGAAGACAAGCCCCCAGGGCATGTGTATTTGAAGGCCAGCGGGGCTTAATTTTGGGAGTCCCAAAGGACTGGGGGAAGTAGAGACTTCACACTTAAATGGAGCGTGCGAAATCTCACATATACTGGGACCCAGGGCAAAAGCAGTGATTTGATAGGAGCCTGGGCCAGACCTACCTTTTGGTCTTGGAGAGCCTCCTGGAGAAGTGGAGGGTGGGGGTGGCTGTGGCTCACCCTGGGGACACTGGTGTCAGTCATACTTGGGAGCTCCTTTTACCACATGGGGTACTGGTTTGGGTGGACGCCATTGTGGGATCCTCCCTCCAGCTCATTAGTGCCAAGACCTGTAGGCTCCAGTGCTGGGATGCCTTAGGCCAAACAACTAACTGTCTGGGTAGACAGCTCCACCCATCAGCAAACAGCCTGCTTAAAGACTTCCTGAGCTTATAGCTGCCTCTAGACACACCTCTAGACATGGCCCTGCCCATCAGAGGGCCATGAGGCTGCTCCACCCACCGGTGAGCAGGCACTGGTCCTGTCCTCCAGGAAGGCTGCAGTAGCATCTAGAGCAGCCTCACCCACCAGGGGGCAGACACAAGATGCAAGAGACCTACGATCCTGCAGCCTGTGGACCCAGCCTGCCTACAGCTGACCTGGCCCTGCCCATTAGCAGGCTAACACAGCCTTTGGGACACCTCAGACCCTGTACCCAACTGTGTCAGGAACCACCCCCCCAGCAATCTGAAACCAGCTCTGGGATCCCTGAGCCCTACAGCCAGACTCCAGGACCCAGCTCTGCCTGCCAGTAGTCTGGTACTAACCCCAGGACCTGGCTTCACCCACTAGTGGGTGGGCAACAGCCCTGGAGTCTTTTGGACCTGACTCTGCTCATCAGTAAGCCAGCACTATCCCCAAGGACCCCGGGGGTTCTGCAGTCACCTGCCTCATAACCCAGCCCCCAAAACTAGTAACCAGGAGCTTCAGCACAAGGCAGGGCCTTGCAACCAACTGGACTAGGGGCCAACCAAGCCTACCACATCACCCACATACTCAGCCTGCCACAACAGAGGATCCATGCAGCCCTCATAACAGGAGCCCCTAGAGCATATAGCTTGGGTGATGAGAGGGGAGTGAGCTGCTAGTATGCATAGGATGTCTCCTACAGAAGGCTACTTCTGCAAGGTAAGTGAGAAATGTAACTAAATTGAAAAATTCCCTAAGCTGGGAAAGGAAACAGTCAGCCTAATCCAGGAAACACAGAGAGTCCCATACAGGGTGAACCCAAAGTGGAACACTGTAATTAAAATGACAAAATTAAAGATAAAGAGAGAAAATTAAAAGTGGCAAAGGAAAAGCAACAAATAAAATACAAGGAAACTCCCATAAGGCTTCAGCTGATTTTTCAGCAGAAACTCTGCAGGCCAGAGGGAGTGGCATGATATATTTAAAGTGATGAGAGAGAAAATACTACAAAGATACTCTACCCAGCAAGGCTCTCATTCACATTTGAAAAAGAGAGCAAAAGCTTTACAGACAAGCAAAAGCTAAAAGAATTCAGCACCACCAAACCAGCTTTACAACAAAGGTTAAAGGAACTTCTCTAGGCAAAAAGAAAAGGCCATAACTAGAAACAAGAAAATTGCGAAATAAAACTAACACAACATTGTAAATCAACTATACTTCAATTAAAAAAAATTATGAAATGAAAAAGTTCACTGGTAAAGGCAAACATACAGTAAAGGCAGTAAATCATCTACGCACAAAGCTAGTAGGGAGGTTAAAAGGCAAAAGAAGTAAAATCATATCCACAATAAGCCGTTCATAGATACCTGAAACAGATGTAAAATACGATATCAAAAACAGTAATCATGGGACTTCCCTGGTGGCACAGTGGTTGAGAATCTGCCTGCCAATGCAGGGGACACGGGTTCGAGCCCTGGTCTGGGAAGATCCCACATGCCACGGAGCAACAAGGCCTGTGCACCACAACTACTGAGCCTGTGCTCTAGAGCCCGCGAGCCACAACGAAGAGTAGCCCCCGCTCACTGCAACTAGAGAAAGCCTGTGTGCAGCAATAAGGATCCAACCCAGACAAAGATAAATAAATAAATTAATTAATTTAAAAAACCAAACAGTAATCATGAAGGGAGGAGAGTACAAATGCAGGGTTTTAAAAATGCATTAGAAATTTGGAGATCAGCAACTTAAAACAATCATATATCTTCATATATCAATCATATATCAATCATATCATATCATATATATCATATCTTCTACATCTATATCTATAAAAACCTCATGCAACAATAAACCAAAACTCTATAATAGAAATACACACAAAAATGGGAGAAGATATTTGCAAACGAAGCAACTGACAAAGGATTAATCTCCAAAATATACAAGCAGCTCATGCAGCTCAATATCAAAAAAACAAACAACCCAATCCAAAAATGGGCAGAAGATCTAAACAGACATTTCTCCAAAGAAGATGTGCAGATTGCCAACAAACACATGAAAGGATGCTCAACATCACTAATCTTTAGAGAAATGCAAATCAAAACCACAATGAGGTATCACGTCACAACGGTCAGAATGGCTCTCACCAAAAAATCTACAAACAGTAAATTCTGGGGAGGGTGTGGAGAAAATGGACTGTTGGTGGGAATACAGCCACTATGGAGAACAGTATGGAGGTTCCTTAAAAACTAAAAATAGAACTAACATATGACCCAGCAATCCCACTACTGGGCATATACCCTGAGAAAACCATAATTCAAAAAGAGTCATGTACCACAATGTTCACTGCAGCTCTATTTACAATAGCCAGGATATGGAAGCAACCTAAGTGTTCACTGACAGATGAATGGATAAAGAAGGTGTGGTACATATATACAATGGACTGTTACTCAGCCATAAAAAGAAATGAAATTGAGTTATTTGTAGTGAGGTGGATGGACCTAGAGTCTGTCATACAGAGTGAAGTAAGTCAGAAAGAGAAAAACAAATACCATATGCTAACACATATATATATATATGTAATCTAAAAAAAAATGGTTATGAAGAACCTAGGGGCAGGACAGGACTAAAGATGCAGATGTAGAGAATGGACTTGAGGACATGGGGAGGGGGAAGGGTAAGCTGGGACGAAGTGAGAGAGTGGCATGGACTTATATATACTACCAAATGTAAAATAGATAGCTAGTGGGAAGCAGCCGCATAGCACAGGGAGATCAGCTCAGTGCTTTGTGACCACCTAGAGGGGTGGGGTAGGGAGGGTGGGAGGGAGAGGCAAGAGGGAGGAGATATGGGGACATATGTATATGTATAGCTGATTCACTTTGTTATAAAGCAGAAACTAACACACTGTTGTAAAGCAATTATACTCCAATAAAGATGTTAAAAAAAATACAAAAAGAAAAAGGAATCCAAACTTAACACTAAAGATAATCATCAAATCACAAGAGAACAAAGGAAAAGAAAAAAAAGGGAACTACTAAAACAACCCCCAAACAATTAACAAAATGGTAATAAGAACATATATATCAGTAATTACCTTACGTGTAAATGGAACAAATGTTCCAATCAAAAGATACAGAGTGACTGACTGGATGCAAAAAGAAGACCTATATATATGTTGCCTAAAAGAGACTCTCTTCAGATCTAAAGACACACAAAGAATGAAAGTGAGGGGATGGAAAAAGGTATTCCATGCAAATGGAAATCAAAAGAAAGCCAGAGTAGCAATACTTACATCAAACAAAATCGACTTTAAAATAAAGGCAAGAAGACTTCCGGGAAGATGGCGGAAGAGTAAGACGCGGAGATCACCTTCCTCTCCACAGATACACCAGAAATACATCTACGCGTGGAACAACTCCTCCGGAGCACCTACTGAACGCTGGCAGAAGACCTCAGACCTCCCAAAAGGCAAGGAACCCCCCACGTACCTGGTTAGGACAAAAGAAAAAACTAAACAGAGACAAAAGGATAGGGACGGGTCCTGCACCAGCGGGAGAGAGCTGTGAAGGAGGAAAAGTGTCCACATACTAGGAAGCCCCTTCGCGGGTGGAGACTTCGGGAGGTGGAGTGGGGGAGCTTGGGAGCCGCGGAGGAGAGCACAGCAACAGGGGTGCGGAGGGCAAAGCGGACAGATTCCAGCGCAGAGGATCGGGGCCGACCGGCACTCACCAGCCTAGAGATTTGTCTGCTCGCCCGCCGGGGCGGGTGGGGCTGGGAGCTGAGGCTCCGGCTTTTGTCGGAGCGCCGGGACAGGACTGAGGTTGGCGGCGTGAACACAGCCTGCAGGGCGTTGGTGCGCCGCGGCTGGCCGGGAGAGAGTCCGGGGAGGGGTCTGGACCTGCCGAAGAGGCAAGAGACTTTTACGTCCCTCTTTGTTTCCTGGTGCACGAGGAGAGGGGATTAAGAACGCTGCTTGAGAGAGCTCCAGGGACGGGCGCGAGCTGCGGCTAAGAGTGCGGAGCCCAGAGACGGACATGGGACGCTAAGGCCGCTGCTGCCGCAGCCAGGAGGCCTGTGTGCGAACACAGGTCACTAGCCACACGCCCTTCCGGGGAGCCTGTGCAGCCCGCCACTGCCAGGGTCCCGGGATCCGGGGACGGCTCCCCCGGGAGAGCGCTCGGCTCGCCTCAGGCTGCAGCGTCACGCCGGCCTCTGCCGCTGCAGGCCCGCCCCGCACTCCGTGACCCTCCCTACCCACCGGCCTGGGTGAGCCAGAGCCTCCGAATCAGCGGCTCCTTTAACCCCGTCCTGTCTGAGCAAAGAACAGACGCCCTCCGGCGACCTACACGCACAGGCGGGGCCAAATCCAAAGCTGAGCCCCTGGGAACTGTGAGAACAAAGAAGAGAAAGGGAAATCTCTCCCAACAGCCTCAGAAGCAGCGGATTAAAGCTCCACAATCAACTTGATATACCCTGCATCTGTGGAATACTTGAATAGACAACGAATCATCCCAAATTAAGGAGCCCTGTGGATGAAAGGCTCTTGGTGCTGCAGCCAGGAGTCAGTGCTGTGCCTCTGAGGTGGGAGAGCCAACTTCAGGACACTGGTCCACAAGAGGCCTCCCAGCTGCACATAATATCAAACAGCAAAAATCTCGGAGAGATCTCCATCTCAATGCCAGCACCCAGCTTCACTCAACGACCAGCAAGCTACACTGCTGGACATCCTATGCCAAACAACTAGCAAGACAGGAACACAACCCCACCCATTAGCAGAGAGGCTGCCCAAAATCATAATAAGTCTACAGACACCCCAAAACACACCACCAGACGTGGACCTGCCCACCAGAAAGACAAGATCCAGCCTCATCCACCAAAACACAGGCACTAGTACCCTCCACCAGGAAGCCTACACAACCCACTGAACCAACCTTAGCCACTGGGGACAGACACAAAAAACAACAGGAACTACGAACCTTCAGCCTGCAAAAAAGGAGACCCCAAACAGAGTAAGATAAGCAAAATGAAAAGACAGAAAAACACACAGCAGATGAAGGAGCAAGATAAAAACCCACCAGACCTAACAAATGAAGAGGAAATAGGCAGTCTACCTGAAAAAGAATTCAGAATAATGATAGTAAGGTTGATCCGAAATCTTGGAGATAGAATGGACAATAGAATGGACAAATTGCAAGAATCAGTTAACAAGGACCTAGAAGAACTAAAGATGAAACAAGCAACGATGAACAACACAATAAATGAAATTAAAAGTACTCTAGATGGGATCAATAGCAGAATAACTGAGGCAGAAGAACGGATAAGTGACCTGGAAGATAAAATAGTGGAAATAACTACTGCAGAGCAGAATAAAGAAAAAAGAATGAAAAGAACTGAGGACAGTCTCAGAGACCTCTGGGACAACATTAAACGCACCAACATTCGAATTATAGGGGTTCCAGAAGAAGAAGAGAAAAAGAAAGGGACTGAGAAAATATTTGAAGAGATTATAGTTGAAAACTTCCCTAATATGGGAAAGGAAATAGTTAATCAAGTCCAGGAAGCACAGAGAGTCCCATACAGGAAAAATCCAAGGAGAAATACGCCAAGACACATATTAATCAAACTGTGAAAAATTAAATACAAAGAAAACATATTAAAAGCAGCAAGGGAAAAACAACAAATAACACACAAGGGAATCCCCATAAGGTTAACAGCTGATCTTTCAGCAGAAACTCTGCAAGCCAGAAGGGAGTGGCAGGACATATTGAAAGTGTTGAAGGAGAAAAACCTGCAACCAAGATTACTCTACCCAGCAAGGATCTCACTCAGATTTGATGGAGAAATTAAAACCTTTACAGACAAGCAAAAGCTGAGAGAGTTCAGCACCACCAAACCAGCTCTACAACAACTGCTAAAGGAACTTCTCTAGGCAAGAAACACAAAAGAAGGAAAGGACCTACAATAACGAACCCAAAACAATTAAGAAAATGGGAATAGGAACACACATATCGATAATTACCTTAAATGTAAATGGACTAAATGCTCCCACCAAAAGACACAGATTGGCTGAATGGATACAAAAACAAGACCCATATATTTGCTGTCTACAAGAGACCCACTTCAGACCTAGAGACACATACAGACTGAAAGTAAGGGGATGGAAAAAGGTATTTCATGCAAATGGAAACCAAAAGAAAGCTGGAGTAGCAATTCTCATATCAGACAAAATAGACTTTAAAACAAAGACTATTAGAAGAGATAAAGAAGGACACTACATAATGATCAAGGGATCGATCCAAGAGGAAGATATAACAATTGTAAATATTTATGCACCCAACATAGGTGCACCTCAATACATAAGGCAAATACTGACAACCATAAAAGGGGAAATTGACAGTAACACATTTATAGTAGGGGACTTTAACACCCCACTTTCACCCAAGGACAGATCATCCAAAATGAAAATAAATAAGGAAACACAAGCTTTAAATGATACATTAAACGAGATGGAGTTAATTGATATTTATAGGACACTCCATCCAAAAACAACAGAATACACATTTTTCTCAAGTGCTCATGGAACATTCTCCAGGATAGATCATATCTTGGGCCACAAATCAAGCCTTGGTAAATTTAAGAAAATTGAAATTGTATCAAGTATCTTTTCTGACCACAACGCCATGAGACTAGATATCAATAACAGGAAAAGATCTGTAAAAAATACAAACACATGGAGGCTAAACAATACACTACTTAATAACGAAGTGATCACTGAAGAAATCAAAGAGAAAATCAAAAAATACCTAGAAACAAATGACAATGGAGACACAACGACCCAAAACCTGTGGGATGCAGCAAAAGCAGTTCTAAGGGGGAAGTTTATAGGAATACAAGCCCACCTTAAGAAGCAGGAAACATCTCGAATAAACAACCTAACCTTGCACCTCAAGCAATTAGAGAAAGAAGAACAAAAAAACCCCAAAGCTAGCAGAAGGAAAGAAATCATAAAAATCAGATCAGAAATAAATGAAAAAGAAATGAAGGAAACAATAGCAAAGATCAATAAAACTAAAAGCTGGTTCTTTGAGAAGATAAACAAAATAGATAAACCACTAGCCAGACTCATCAAGAAAAAAAGGGAGAAGACTCAAATCAATAGAATTAGAAATGAAAAAGGAGAGGTAACAACTGACACTGCAGAAATAAAAGAGATCATGAGAGATTACTACAAGCAACTCTATGCCAATAAAATGGACAATCTGGAAGAAATGGACAAATTCTTAGAAATGCACAACCTGCCAAGACTGAATCAGGAAGAAATAGAAAATATGAACAGACCAATCACAAGCACTGAAATTGAAACTGTGATTAAAAATCTTCCAACAAAGAAAAGCCCAGGACCAGATGGCTTCACAGGCGAATTCTATCAAACATTTAGAGAAGAGCTAACACCTATCCTTCTGAAACTCTTCCAAAATATAGCAGAGGGAGGAAAACTCCCAAATTCCTTCTACGAGGCCACCATCACCTTGATACCAAAACCAGACAAGGATGTCACAAAGAAAGAAAACTACAGGCCAATATCACTGATGAACATAGATGCAAAAATCCTCAACAAAATACTAGCAAACAGAATCCAACAGCACATTAAAAGGATCATACACCATGATCAAGTGGGGTTTATTCCAGGAATGCAAGGATTCTTCAATATATGCAAATCTATCAATGTGATAAACCGTATTAACAAACTGAAGGAGAAAAACCATATGATCATCTCAATAGATGCAGAGAAAGCTTTTGACAAAATTCAACACCCATTTATGATAAAAACCCTGCAGAAAGTAGGCATAGAGGGAACTTTCCTCAACATAATAAAGGCCATATATGACAAGCCCACAGCAAACATCATCCTCAATGGTGAAAAACTGAAAGCATTTCCACTAAGATCAGGAACAAGACAAGGTTGCCCACTCTCACCACTCTTATTCAACATAGTTTTGGAAGTTTTAGCCACAGCAATCAGAGAAGAGAAGGAAATAAAAGGAATCCAAATCGGAAAAGAAGAAGTAAAGCTGTCACTGTTTGCAGATGACATGACACTATACATAGAGAAGCCTAAAGATGCTACCAGAAAACTACTAGAGCTAATCAATGAATTTGGTAAAGTGGCAGGATACAAAATTAATGCACAGAAATCTCTGGCATTCCTATATACTAATGATGAAAAATCTGAAAGTGAAATCAAGAAAACACTCCCATTTACCATTGCAACAAAAAGAATAAAATATCTAGGAATAAACCTACCTAAGGAGACAAAAGATCTGTATGCAGAAAATTATAAGACACTGATGAAAGAAATTAAAGATGATAGAAATAGATGGAGAGATATACCATGTTCTTGGATTGGAAGAATCAACATTGTGAAAATGACTCTACTACCCAAAGCAATCTATAGATTCAATGCAATCCCTATCAAACTACCACTGGCATTTTTCACAGAACTAGAACAAAAAATTTCACAATTTGTATGGAAACACAAAAGACCCCGAATAGCCAAAGCAATCTTGAGAACGAAAGAAGGAACTGGAGGAATCAGGCTCCCTGACTTCAGACTATACTACAAAGCTACAGTTATCAAGACAGTATGGTACTGGCACAAAAACAGAAAGATAGATCAATGGAACAGGATAGAAAGCCCAGAGATAAACCCACGCACATATGGTCACCTTATCTTTGACAAAGGAGGCATAAATGTACAGTGGAGAAAGGACAGCCTATTCAATAAGTGGTGCTGGGAAAACTGGACAGTTACATGTAAAAGTATGAGATTAGATCACTCCCTAACACCATACACAAAAATAAGCTCAAAATGGATTAAAGACCTAAATGTAAGGCCAGAAACTATCAAACTCTTAGAGGAAAACATAGGCAGAACACTCTATGACATAAATCACAGCAAGGTCCTTTTTGACCCACCTCCTAGAGAAATGGAAATAAAAACAAAAGTAAGCAAATGGAACCTAATGAAACTTAAAAGCTTTTGCACAGCAAAGGAAACCATAAAGAATACCAAAAGACAACCCTCAGAATGGGAGAAAATATTTGCAAATGAAGCAATGGACTAAGGATTAATCTCCAAAATTTATAAGCAGCTCATGCAGCTTAATAACAAAAAAACAAACAACCCAATCCAAAAATGGGCAGAAGACCTAAATAGACATTTCTCCAAAGAAGATATACAGAGTGCCAACAAACACATGAAAGAATGCTCAACATCACTAATCATTAGAGAAATGCAAATCAAAACTACAATGAGATATCATCTCACACCAGTCAGAATGGCCATCATGAAAAAATCTAGAAACAATAAATGCTGGAGAGGGTGTGGAGAAAAGGGAACCCTCTTACACTGTTGGTGGGAATGTAAATTGATACAGCCACTGTGGAGAACAGTATGGAGGTTCCTTAAAAAGCTACAAATAGAACTACCATATGACCCAGCAATCCCACTACTGGGCATATACCCTGAGAAAACCATAATTCAAAAAGAGTCATGTACCAAAATGTTCATTGCAGCTCTATTTACAATAGCCCAGAGATGGAAACGACCTAAGTGTCCATCATCGGATGAATGGATAAAGAAGATGTGGCACATATATACAATGGAATATTACTCAGCCATAAAAAAAGACGAAATTGAGCTATTTGTAATGAGGTGGCTAGACCTAGAGTCTGTCATACAGAGTGAAGTGAGTCAGAAAGAGAGAGACAAATACCGTATGCTAACACATATATATGGAATTAAAAAAAAATGTCATGAAAAACCTAGGGGTGAAACAGGAATAAAGACAGACTTACTAGAGAATGGACTTGAGGCTATGGGGAGGGGGAAGGGTAAACGGTGAGAAAGCGATAAAGAGGCATGGACATATATACACTACCAAAAGTAAGGTAGTTAGCTAGTGGGAAGCAGCCGCATAGCACAGGGAGATCAGCTCGGTGCTTTGTGACCGCCTGGAGGGGTGGGATAGGGAGGGTGGGAGGGAGGGAGACGCAAGCGGGAAGAGATATGGGAATATATGTATATACATAACTGATTCATTTTGTTGTGAAGCTGAAACTAACATACAATTGTAAAGCAATTATACTGCAATAAAGATGTTAAAAAAAATAAATAAAATAAAGGCAAGAGACAAAGAAGTACACTACATAATGATGAAGGGATCAATCCAAGAAGAAGATATAACAATTGTAAATATTTATGCACCCAACATAGGAGACCCGAAATATATATGACTAATATTAATGTACATAAAAGGAGAAATCAATAGTAACACAAAAATAGTGGGGAACTTTAACACCTCACTTACATCAATGGACAGATTATTCAGACAAAAAATCAATAAGGAAACACTAGCTTAAATGATACATTAGACCAAATAGACTTAATTGACATAGAGCACTATCCAAAAGCAGCCAAATACACATCCCGTTCAGATGCACATGGAAAATTCTCCAGGATAGATCACAGACCAAGAAAACAAGCGTTGATAAATTTAAGAAAATCGAAATCATATCAAACATCTTTTCTGACCACAATGCTATGAGACTAGAAATAAACTACAAGAAAAAAACTGCAAAAAACACAAACACGTGAAGGCTAAACAATATGTTACTAAACAACCAATGGATGACTGAAGAAATCAAAGAGGAAATAAAAAAATGTCTGGAGACAAATAAAAGAACAGGATAATCTAAAACCTATGGGATGTAGTAAAAGTAGTTCTAAAAGGGACGTTTACAGTGATAACAAGCTTACCTCAGGAAACAAGAAGAATCTCAATTATAGAACATAATCTTTCACCTAAAAGAACTAGAGAAAGAACAAACAAAACCCAAATTTAGTAGAAGGAAAGAAATCATAAAGATCAGAGCAGAAAGAAATGAATAGAGACTAAAAAAAAAAATAGAGAATATCAATGAAACTAAAAGCTGGTTCTTTGAAAAGATAAACAAATTTGATAAACCTTTAGCTGGACTCTTCAATAAAAAATGGGAGAGGGCCCAAATCAATAAAATCAGAGATAAAAAAGCAGTTACAATCAAAACCACAGAAATACAAAGGATTATATGAGACTACTACCGACAACTGTATGTTGTCTTCTAGACAACCTAGAAGAAATGGACAAATTCTTAGAAAGGTACAATCTCCCAAGACTGAACCAGGAAGAAATAGAAAATATGAACAGACCAATTACAAGTAATGAAATTGAATCAGTAATTTAAAAACTCCCAATAAACAAAGTCTAAGACTAGATGGTTCACAGGTGAATTCTACCAAACATTTAGAGTTAACACCTATCCTTTTGCAACTCCTGCAAAACACTGCAGAGGAAGGAGCACTTTCGAATTAATTCTATGAGGCCAGCATCACCCACCCAGATACCAAAAGCAGACAAAGGTATCACACACAAAAAATTACATGCCCCCCCCCAAAAGTTACATGCCAATATCACTGATGAACGTAGGTGCAAAAATCCTCAACAAAATACTGGCAAACTGAATGCAACAATACACTAAAAGGATCCTACAACATGATCAAGTGGAATTTATCCCAGGGATGCAAGGATCTTTCAATATTCACAAAGCAATCAATGTGATACACCAGATTAACAAATTGAAGAATAAAAACTATGTGATCATCTCAGTAGATGCAGAAAAAGCTTCTGACAGAATTCAACATCGATTTATGATAAAAACTCTCCAGAAAGTGGGCATAGAGGGAACATATTTCAACATAATAAAGACCATATATGACAAACCCACAGCTAGCGTTATACTCAGTGGTGAAAGCTGAAAGCATTTCCTCTAGGATCACGAACAAGACAAGGATACCCACTCTCGCCACTTTTATTCAACATAGTATTGGAAATCCTAGCCACAACAATTAGGCAAGTAAAAAAAATAAAAGGAATCAAAATTGGAAAGGATGAAGTAAAATTGTCACTGCTTGCAAATGACATAATACTCTACATAGAAAATTCTAAAGACGCCACCAGAAAACTACTAGAGCTCATCAATGAATTTTCTAAAGTTGTAGGATACAAAATTAATATATAGAAATCTGTTCCATTTCTATACACTAACAAACTATCAGAAAGAGAAATTAAGGAAACAATCCCATTTACCATCACATCAAAAAGTATAAAATACCTAGGAATAAACCTACTTAAGCAGGTAAAAGACCTGTATTCAGAAACCTGTAAGACACCGATGAAAGAAATTGAAGATGACACAAACAGATGGAAAGATATACCATGTTTGTGGGTTGGTAGAATTAATATTGTTAAAATGACCATACCACCAGGAGATTCCATATTTGTCTAAAATAATTCGTTAACAATAACCTAGATTCAGTTTATGCATCTCTGTTATTGACGCCTGTTGGAGAAAAGTGTTAGAAATAAAAAGAAGGGTAGCAAGTTGTGTTATCTGGGTTTTTTTTGTTTTGTTTTTTACCAGCACAATGTTAGGTTATATTACATCAAAAAAGTTTTTAATGGTCCCAAATATATATACTCAACAACTAAGCATACACTCAGGAGAAAAAAAAAATCAAAAACAAAATCAAACAAAAAAAATTATGACACAAATGACCACATCTAGAATTCCACTCAATCTTTAATCAAGTAGGGACAAATCCCCACTTAAAAAAAAAATCTGCAGTTTGAAGGGCAAAGGGAATAGATAAAAAAGAGGAAACTTCATATTCGCCCCTCCCCCAAAGAGGTTTTTCCAAACCTGCTGTAGCTTGACTAAAATGTTCAGAATGTACGATTTTAAAGGCAGGTCTCTTTATACAAAGAAACTGCTGGCATTCTTAACTAGTGAAGAATTAGGGCAGAAAAGCCTATTCTTCTGAGTCTCAAACATGGTCCGAGAAAGCATATTCTGATTGTAGCAACTGACCAGTCAATCCAGAGTTCCACTTTCAAAACCCCTGCCCTGTTGGCTTTTCGTTTCCATTTCCTTCCCTGAGAAAAGGGCAATGTGTGGTCCAAGCTTAGACCTCGAAGGTGTAAGTCTTCCCCCTAAATGTATAATTATCCCCTCCTCCTGCTCCACTGAATTGGCACTTGATGAGCAGAAGTCAAGTGTGTGAGCTGAGCTGTGTCAGTCATTCACAAGAGGCCACTGCTTTGTTATAGATTTTGTAGTGGGGAGGGGTAGAGAACCAGTTTTCTCAACAGGTACTGATCACAGGCAGTTGCCATTATGACTCAAACTTTGCTTTCTTTGACAAAGGGAGCGTGTCTTCCTTGTCTTCATCCTCATCATCATCCTCATCATCATCAGGATAATCTACCAGACCCACGAGGCCTCCCTTGGTAGTAATAGCTGCCGTCTGAGATGTATTTTTAGGGATGGATCCAGGAGAGCCTGGAGATCCTGGGGATCCAGGTGAGCCTGGAGAACCAGGCAGATTTGTTGCAGGTGACTGGCTGGAGAGGGTAGTCTTTGTTCCACTAGAAAGGGAAAGCTTGAAACTTGGGCTCTGCCGACCAGAAAGATTCGTTTTCAGAAGCACCTCCTTTTCCTCACTTTCTTTTAATTTCTTCCTCTCCATGAATTTACTTATTGGATCCATAATGTCATCATCATTCTTAGTTTTGTCAGATGGAGACACGACAGCTTCTCCATCTTCCATGTCATCTTCATCTGTGTTGAACCACATCTCCTCTTCATCTTCTGTTGTTCTGGCGTCTCTTCGATATCTATGATTCCTCAAAATGGAACGCATACTGTCACGTTTGGGATTATCTTGCCTTTCTCTTTGTTGTTCAAATCTCAGTTTCAATCCTTTAAATGTTTGTACATAATCTACATCTTCCAATGCTTTCCAGTAAATTTCAATTACATGATCAATTAATGATTTTATATCTTCCACTCTAATAAATTCAAACATTTCTATTATGGCAGAGTTCATCAGATTGTAGCGGGATCCATTGTTGAGAAATGCTTTGACTACTGGTTCAAACAAAAAGCTTTTCATTATATAGCGGTTGTAAAACTCATCTTTTAATCCAATAATCTTTCTCTTAAAACGAAGAGCACATAATGCCAAGAAAGCATGCTTCGAGGCCATAAGAACTAACACTCTCCGGAGAATGTCCTTATTAATAATGTAGTTCTTTATGTGGTAGGTATGGTGCTCCACACAAAATGTTAACAATTCCAATACAAGTGCCAACTGGGCAGTCTGAAAATCATCTTTGCTAGGTTTGTCTTCTGTTGTATTTACCAGTAAGGGAGCAGTAAGGACATGCATACAGTGCTTGTAGAAGAAACCCAGAAATTCAGTCTTTTCTGTTTTATTGGCAGTACCTAACATGTTTTCTGGGTCAACTAATGTTTGAAGGAGGCCCATAAGCTGGACTGCTCCTCCATGTTCAGGGTCTGTATCACAAATCATATGTTCTATAATGAGGTTGATGAGCAAAATATCATCATCATTCTGTTGTGCCTCCTGCATGACAAACTCTCGTATCATGGATGGATTATATTCAACCAAGTATGATAATATATCAGTAGCAGCACTTCGCACCTGTGTATCATCCATGCCAAGGATGACTTCTAAAGCTGGTAATATACCCATGTTTGACAAAGTCTTGAAAAAAGCATCTCTGTTTTGAGGTTGTAGCGTTTGGGAGAATGCACAAAATTCTTTTAAAAAGTTAACCAATTCCTGTCTTTTTTCCTCATCTGTTGCTTCATCTGTTAGCTGTGCAAACAGATCTGTCAGAAATTTTTCATCTTCCTGTAACATACCAACAATTTCTACCTTATTGAAAAAGATAAAAGAGTGAAGTGTTGATAACATATTTTCTTCAAAGACTGAAGGAGTAGGTAGAACCATGTCTTGTATATACTGAACTCTGTATGTCTGATGAATTTTTTGTTTCAGCTCAGGATCTGATATGGGAATCACTTCTTTAAACTTGAATGTTTTTGTTAGAAATTCCCTATGTTTTCGTGGTTGTGATAAAGCAGGATCATATTCTAAGCATCCAATGACGTCCATTATACATTCCTCAGAGAACATAACTTCAAAAAGAGCAGTTCGATTCAAGAGGAAGATGCCTTTGATAATTTCATACAAGTGGTGCAGTCCTTCAATATTTTCCAAATCCTCACACACATGAAAAAGCTCTAAGAGCTTTTTAATGTAATCCTCATTTCCCAGTGCTAGTGCAAGTTTTTCACGACGCAGGGGGGAAGGTAAAGATGCTGCCACAAGTTCTGCAATTTCCTCAAGGCGACTTAATTCACAAGATGGCAATTCTAAACCTGGCGATGACATATCATCGAAACGCTCCTCTTCAGACTCATCTACAAGGTCCTGAGTGATGTCCACTGATGGGTCCTTTCCTTGAACCTGACATTTTCTCCCAAATTTCATCACATCCAGCTTTTTCTTGAAAGCTAAGGGCCAAGTCATAATTTTCTGCTTCAGACCACACAAAGTGTCCTGTTGTTTCTTGTATACAGTATTAGGATTTATTTTGGACTCTAAAAGTAGAGAACCGTCGCTCTCGGCCCTGACAAGCAGGGACATGCCCTTCAGCCGCTCCACGTAGCCTGACGACACATGCCCGGTGCCCCGGTCGTCCCACTGCCGGTCCTCGTTGAGTGTGTAAACCTTCACCCGCCGCCGGGTGTCGGTCATCGTGCCGCCCGGGGGCCAGGGCAAAGGCCCCACCGGAGTCGCCCGGGAAGGGGGTCCAGGGAAGGCGGGAGCCGAGGCGAGAGGACGCCCACGAGCGGAGGGCTCCCCGGCCTCACTGCCGCCGCTGGCCGCCCCGGGGCCGCGCTGCTGCCCTCATGGCCCTCCGCCGGGCCTGAGCTCTGGCCCCCGCCTTTCCTCGCCTCCGGCTTCTCGGTGCTATTGTCCAGGCCCAGCGAACCCGGCCGCCCGAGGGGGCCGCGCAGCGCTTTGCAGCCTCCCGCCCCGCCGCGCTAGGAACTCGCGGCACTGTTCACTGCCCTGCTCCCGCCTCCGCCATGATCTCTGTGAAGCTGCTTCCCGCGCCGCCTCCTCCTCAGGCCGCCGCCGCCATGTTTTCCTTCCTTATACCTGGCCCTGCCTCCGCAGCCGGGCACTGCGCTCCGCTCCCCTGCTTCAAATGTCCGAAGCCGACCGGCACCTGGTCCTGCTGCAGCTGCCACCACTACGCGGGAGACTCCGAGAGCCCCCTGGCGCACGAGCGCTCTTGGCTACTGGGAGTCCCTTTCCTTCCGCCGCCGCTGCCGCCGCCTCTTCCGTCGCCTCTTCCGTCTAACTCACAGAGCCAAAGCCGCTGCCATCTTGGTTCGCCCCTCAATAGCGGCGCGCGGGGCCACCCCTGTAGCAGCTTCCGGGGCGGCCCATTGGCCCCACCATTTAAAGAGACAGGAGGGAAGCCGCGAGCCTCTCAGCGACGGAGGCCTCGGACGGAGACCTTGTTATCTGGGTTTTAAACAGACTCTGTTGGGTGGAATTAGGAGACACACCTCCTCACCTTTGAACTATTTACGTAAGCTGAGTTCGTTCTGGGGGAAAAGATGGAAACCCCACCATTCAATAAGGATTCAGACACATTTTGGGCAAATCGAGGGTGAGGACCTCAGTGGAAGTCTTAGACTATTGAGAGCATGACCAAAACCGTGAGAAAGAATTCATTGGAAGACAGGAGGATGTCTGGCAGGTTAGGTCATGCTCAGGAACAGCACTCCATCTTGAAGAGGTTCCAGCAACAATGCAGAGGTCAAACCTTGGTTTGTGCATCCCAGGAGAAAGTGTATGTGTTAATAATTGCAACAAATTGCTGACTTTAGGACTCAAGCAAGTTTATTGTGGGACACTTTCTCTGAGTATAATACAGAAAGAATAGTCTCTACATGTTGCACAAGCATCAGTGCCATTTCTTGGGAGCCTGACAACTGACTGATTACCCAGTTTGGAGCACATGTGTTAGGAGAAGAGTTCCATCTCAGAGTGATGCCTCTGAGAGATTTTTGAGGCTTGAAGCTGTGGGGTTTTGGCCTGTTTGTAGTGACTAGCTGTAAATAACGGCAGACCCACTGGCTAGTGAAAACACCCCTGATTCTTCCCGAAAATTCTTGAGGAGAAATGACTTCCTGCAGTTAAGGAGATGAAACATGTAAATTCGAAATTCTTTTTATACTTTTATATGGAAGTTTGCAATCTCACTGGGGGATAGATAAATGATATGATCTCCTTGATAGAGAGAGTATCTGTATCACTTTAAAATATGTTGCTGATCTCAGAACACACACCCTCTGGTGGCCAAGACCCTTTTAAGGCTCTGGTATAGCACAGGAGCAGAAATGTTTGGCTCATAGGATCTTAGAGGAGGTATGATTTACTCCATGGGTGTCCAGCCAGTTGGAGTCAGGCAGTGCCCAGTCCAACCCTGATGCAGAAAGGGATATCTTCACAAAGACTTTGTTGAACCAATGTGATAATATCCTCTAAGTTGTTTCCCAGTTAAGCCCCCCCACCTCATATTCTTGGAAACCTAACAAAGGGGAAGCAGGAGAGATTGTGCTGTTATTTGCAGGGTTTTTGTCTTATTTTTTAATGTTATAAATAGGCTATTGTGAGAAAACATTCTAAATTATCTAGATTTTCTATATTACAGAGAGGATACACTTCATCTTTCCTAATCAACGTGATCATTTATAGGGAAGGGTCTATATAACCAGCCCCAGCAAGGACACCTTCAGACTCTAGCAGATGGATTCTAAACTAATTAGTTGGGAATGAAAACATCTATAGCAAATGCATTATGTAAATACAGGCCATTTAAGATTACCCTGTCTTGAAGAGATAAAATTAGATACTTAACAGAGAAGGGGGAGGTTGGGAGCAGATTAGAGGTTCATTTAGATTATATTTTGTTATTAGTTCTCCTTATCATTAACATCTGGCCTCTGTAGCTATAAATTATAAATATTCCACAGGTATTAGATCAAGTTTTCAATTGATTTTAGAAGACTGATTTATATATGGCCACAGAGCAGGTAACATCTGAGGCAGAATATGATTATAAACTGAATGGAGTTAATATTTGGGGAAAATGTATAATTAGTTGAAGGTCCCTGCAGATTCACCAGTGTATTTCTATATTTTTCTTTGAAGTTCATTTGAAAATAAAATCTATGATGAGCTTACTTGACCAGTTTTGAACACTTTCATTTTACTACATTAAAAGGAGAGTATTTGCAATGGTTTTGTAATGCGCTGATGAGGCTGAACTGTTTCCCTAGGTATTTCCGGTTAGGGTAAGCCACAGGAGAGATTCTTGCTCAAGACTGGTAGGGTGGAAGTGAAGCAGTAACCATTTGGTAGCTCACAGACATTGCTGCTTATCCTCTGGTTCACATTGTTGAAACCAAGTGCTCCACCTTCCCCCAGGTCTTCTTTCAGTTTCTCTGACTCTTGGGCAAGGTGTGTGTTTAGTTCTGCAACCAAGAGCCCCAGCTTCTGTAGGATACCCCTGTCACCAACACCAGAGGCAGCAAGAAGAAACCTGGGTGTCAGTCCCTCTTTGTGGGAATCCAGCTCAGGCTGGTGAGTTCCAGTTCCGTCTTGTTCATCCCTACTCTATGTCCACCTTCCCTTCCTGACTACCCTGGGGACTTCAAGCTCCTTCATCAGAGTTGGAGACCCCAAGCTTACAGTGCCACAGCTTCCACAATCCCTGTATCAAATCCCTTCATACAAGTTGTTCTCAGTTGAGGGTAATTTTTTTTTTTTTGGTCACGCACAGCTTGCGGGATCTTAGTTTAGTTCCCCGACCAAGGATCAAGTCCATACCTCCGCTGCAGTGGTAGCGTGGAGTTCTAACTGCTGGATGCCAGTGAATTCCCAACTGAGGGCAATTTTCACTCCCATAGGAAACTTGGTGATCTTTGGAGATGTCTTATCGTGACAGAAGTGAGGAGGTGGGAGGGGTAGGGAGGCAGGCATGAGGGTTGCTACTGGCATCTAGTTGACAGAGTTCAGGTACATGGCTAAACATCCTACTACGTGCAGGTCAGCACCCTGTGGCCCTTGTGCGACACCCCCCCCCCCGACCCCAACACACACACATAGAATTATCCGGTGCAAAATGTTAATTTTGGAGGTTGAGAAACCCATAGGGTTTGGACTGGATAATTCTTTATGAGGTAGAAGGTTCAGGGGCTGTGGTTCTGTTTCAGATTGAACCCTAATTTTTTTTTTAAAGAAAAATTTTTAAAAAGAAATTTATTTATATTTTATTTTATTTTTATTTTTTGTGTGCAGGCTGAAAGCTTTATTTATTTTTATTATTATCTTAAAAAATTTTTAAGCCTATTTATTTATTTAACATCTTTATTGGAGTACAGTTGCTTTACAATGGTGTGTTAGTTTCTGCTTTATAACAAAGTGAGTCAGTTATACATATACATATATCCCTGTATTTCTTCCCTCTTGCGTCTCCCTCCCTCCCACCCTATTTATATTTTATTTTTGTCTGCGTTGGGTCTTTGTTGCTGAGCGTGGGCTTTCTCTAGTTGCGGCAAGCGGGGGCTACTCTTCGTTGTGGTGCACGGGCTTCTCATTGAGGTGGCTTCTCTTGTTGCGGAGCATGGGCTCTAGGCGTGTGGGCTTCAGTAGTTGTGGCACGCAGGCTCAGTAGTTGTGGCTCGTGGGCTCTAGAGTGCAGGCTCAGTAGTTGTGGTGCATGGGCTTAGTTGCTCTGCAGCATGTGGGATCTTCCTGGACCAGGGATCAAGCCCGTGTCCCCTGCATTGGCAGGCGGATTATTAGCCACTGCACCACCAGGGAAGTCCCAGAAGCCTAATATTTTAAAACAAATAGTTTAGCAGTTTCCTCCTTGTCAGCAAAACTACATTTTCATTAAAGACCAAAAAGATGAAAACTTCCTTGGCTGTGCCATGTGGCTTGCGGATCTTAGTTCCCTGACTGGGGATCGAACCTGGGCCCTGGGAAGTGAAAATGCCAAGTCCTAACCGCTGGACTTCCAGGGAATTCCCAAAAAGATGAAAACTTAAAAAAAAAATTATTTATTTAGTTTTATTTTTGGCTGCGTCAGGTGTTAGTTGTGGCAGACGGGATCTTTCATTGCAGTGCATGGGCTCTTCATTGTGGCGGTTGCGCTTCTCTCTAGTTGTGGTGCGCAGGCTCCAGAGCACAGGGGCTCTGTGGTTGCAGCATGCAGGCTTAGTTGCCCCGCAGCCTGTGGGACGTTAGTTCCCTGACCAGGGATTGAACCTGCATCCCCTGCATTGGAAGGCGGATTCTTAACCACTGGACCACCAGGGAAGTCCCAAAAGATGAAAACTTTTGATGAACATACACAGCTATCAATCTCTGGTGATATATTTATAGCTATAGAGCACGGTCAGATCCTAACATTTATGAAACACATATTATATAGTAAAAATCACAGAAGTTCTCTGTCAAAGTGTTTTTCTCAAATTGAGAGACTTCTTTTTTTTTTTTTTTTAAACAGCAGATGTTGGGTTTATAGGAAAATTGAGCAGAAAGTAGAGTTCCCATATATCCATATCCACATCGCCTCTCCAACTGAGTTTTCACTATTATTAACATCTCTGTTAGTGAGTGTAAGTTTATCACAATTAACGAACCAATATTGATATGCTACTAAAGTTCATAGTTTACATTAGGGTTCATTCTGTGTTTGTATTAGTCTGCTCAGCCTTCTGTAACAAAATACCATAGACCGGTTGGCTAAAACACCAAAATTGATTTGCTCACAATTCTGTGGGCTGGAAGTCCAAGATCAAGGTCCAGTAGGGTTCTGTTTCTGGTGAGAGCTCTTCCTGGCTTGTAGATGGCTGGCTTCTCTCTGTGTGCCCACATGATCTTTCCTTTGTGCTTGAGGAGAGAGAGAGAGAGAGCTTGCTGTGTTTCTTCTTATAAGGACACTAATCCTATCATAGCAGGGCCCCATTCTTATGACCTCATTTAACCTAATTACCTCCTTATAGGCCCTATGTCCAAAAACAGTCACACTGGGGATTAGGGTTTGGGAGAACACAGTTGAGTCCATAGTTGAGTCCATAGCAGTTCTAGAGTTTTTGACAAATGCATAATATCATGTATCCACCATTAAAGTATCATACAGAATAGTTTCATTGTCCTAAAGATCTCGTGTACACCACCTATTCATCTCTCCCCTCAAATCCCTGGCAACCACTGATCTCTTTACTGTCTCTATAGTGTTGCCTTTTCCAGAACACCATTGAAATCATACCAGTTGAAATCATACAATATGTAGCCTTTTCAGACTGACTTCTTTACTTAGCAATATGTGTTTAAGTGTCCTGCATGTCTTTTTGTGTCTTGATAGGACATATCTTTTTATTGCCCCACAATATTCATTGTATGGATGTACCACAGTTTGTTTATCCATTGACCTATTGAAAGACATCTTGGTTGCTTCCAATTTTTGGAAATTATGAATAAAGCTTTTATAAATATTCATGTGCAAGTTTTTGTGTGGATATACATCTTGAACTCATTTGCATAAGTATCCAGGAGTACAGTTGCTGGATTGAATGGTAACACTATGTTAAGCTTTGTAGGAAACTATCAAACTGTCTTCCAAAATTGGTGTGCCATATTGCATCCCACCAACAATGAATGACAATTCCTGTTGCTTTACATTCCTGTCAGCATTTGGTGTTGTCTGTGTAATAGGTGCATAGTGGTGGCTCATTGTTTTAATTTTCAATTTCCTAATGATATGTGATATTGATTGTCTTTTTCTATGTTTACTTGCTATCCATATATCTTTGTTGGTGAGGTATCAGTTCAGATCTTTTCTTTTTTTTATTGCCTTGTTTTACAAAAATTTATTTACTTTTGGCTCCATTGGGTCTTCATTGCTGCACGTGGGCTTTCTCTAGTTGAGGTGAGCGGGGGCTACTCTTTGTTGCAGTGCGTGGGCTTCGCATTGCAGTGGCTTCTCTTGTTGCGTAGCATGGGCTATTAGGTGCACAGGCTTCAGTAATTGTGGCTCACGGTCTCTAGAGCACAGGCTTAGCTGTTGTGGAGCATGGGCTTATTTACTCCACAGCATGTGGGATCTTCCTGGACCAGGACTCGGACCTGTGTCCTGTGCATTGGCAGACGGATTCTGAACCAGTGCACCACCATGGAAGCCCAGTCCAGATCTTTTGCCTTCTCTTAAATTGGGTTGTGTGTTTTCTTATTGTTGAGTTTTAAGAGTTCTTTATATATTCAGAAATAAGGGCCTGTCTTTTCATTCTCTTAACAGTGTCTTTCACAGAACAGAAGTTTTACACTTTAATTAAGTTCAGCTTATCAATTGTTTCTTTCATGGGTTCTGCTTTTGGTGTTGTATCTGTAAACTCACTGCCAAATCTAAGGTCACCTAAATTTTTTCTGATGTTGTCTTTTAGGAGGTTTATAGTTTTATGTTTTATATTTAGGTCTATAATCCATTTTGAATTAATTTTTGTGAAAGGTGTAGGGTCTGTCTAGGTTATTTTTTTTTCTTTTTGCATGTAGATGTCCAGTTGTTACAGCATTATTTATCAAAAAGACTATTGTTATAGGCTGAATTGTGTCCCCCCTAGCCCCCCAAATTCATATGTTGAAGCCTTAGCTCAGTGCTTTAGAATGTGACTGTATTTAGAGATAGGGCTTTCAAAGAAGTAAGTTAAAATGAGTTGTTAGAGTGGGCTCTTATCCAGTGTGACTGATATCCTTATAAAAAGGGACTACAAACACCAGACACATATACAGACCAAGAGATGACCATATGAAGACACAGTGAGAAAGTTGCCATCTGCAAGCCAAGGAGAGAAGCCTCAAAAGAAACCAGACCTGCTGACGCCATGATCTTGGACTTCTAGCCTCCAGAACTGTGACAAATAAATTTCTGTTGTTTAAGCCATCCAGTCTGTGATATGTTGTAATGGCAGTCCTAGCAAACTAATACAACTATCATTTATCCATTGAATTGCTTTTGCTTCTTTGTCAAAGATCAGCTGTCTGTATTTATGTGGGTGTATTTTTGTGCTTCCTATTCTGTTTCATTGATTGATTTGTCTGTTTTTCACCAGTACCATATTGTGTTAATTACTGCAGCTTTATAGTAAGTCTTTAAAGTTAAGTAGTGTCAGTCCTCCAACTTTGTTCTTCTTCACTATTTTGTTGGTTATTTTGAGTCTTTTGTCTTTCCATATAAACTTTAGAATCAGTTTGTCAGTATGCACAAAATAACTAGCTAGGATTTTGATTGGGATTGCATTTGAATCTATAGGTCAAAATGGGAAGAACTGAGCTCTTAACAACATTTTGTCCTCCTATCCATGAACATGAACTATCTCTCCGTTTATTTAGATATTCTTTGATTTCATTCATTGGAGTTTGTATTTTTCCTCATGTAGATCTTGTACATATTTTGTGAGGTTTATACTAATATATTTCTTTTTTTGAGTGCTAATGTAAATGATGTGTTTTTAATTTCAAATTCTAATTTTTCATTGCTGGCATTTAGGAAAGCGATTGACATATGTTAGTTTTCTTTGGGGACAGGCAGTTGCTGAGGAAAAAGAAATGCTCTGGGCTTATTTCAAAATGGTTAATTTTTCCCTTCCACTGCCACAAGCACAAGGGGGGTTTTTCTCTGATCTTCACTCTGAGAATGTGGAGGGGCTCTTGAAGGTAAAACTCAAAAAATGTGAGGTTTCCCCTGAAGCTGGGCACCCTGGAGTTTTATCTCTTAAGTTAGACCAAACTCAGTATCCAGAAATTAGTGAATTGTCCTTTAAGAGGTCCTTCCAGGCTCTAGCAGCAGCTTCTGCTCCAGTAAGCTGTGATTCTCTGTATTCTTCAGTTTCTCCAGTTTTCAGGGCAGTGGTTTGCCCTATGGTCTCAGTTCTCTGGTGGATCTAAGCAGAGTTGTTGATTTTCGCTTTGTTCAGTTCTTTTTTTTTTTTAGATATGAGGATGGGAATTACAATTTCCAAGCTCTTTACATGTCAGACTGGAAACTAGAAGTCTCACAGCATTTTATAAAGTATCAGGAGCCTCAAGTATTATAAAAATAACACATCAGTAGCATTATATTGAACAATATGGACATTTTTCACTATATACTTTTATTTTATGTGATTATTAAAGGAAATGTAAGCTCTGTTAAAAAGAAAGATAAAGTAATTAAAACAGCAGTTTCTAATTAGTCCTATCACCCAACACCATCTCTGTTCACATTCTAGTAAATGTCTCCTTCCTTCCTCCCTCCTCTTCAGATTTTGTGAAGCGCCTACAATCTGCTGTTCCCTGAGCTAGATGCAGGTTCTTTGGAGTTTCTTGTACCTGTATCATTGTGTGCCTGTAAGCTATGTGATGAACTCAATTCTCCCAACCATTTTCTTCTGGTTCAACTAGTACTGGTTCAGTATCACAGTGCCCTGCGATGTCATCTGGTTTCACTTGGAACAAAAAAGATTCTACTTTTAGAGATACACAAGAGGACAGATATCACCTGGTAGTACTTAGTGATGACATAGTCATCCAAACTTTTTTGTTTGTTTTTGTTTTTTGTTTTTGCGGCACGCGGGCCTCTCACTGTCGTGGCCTCTCCCGTTGCGGAGCACAGGCTCCGGACGCGCAGGCTCAGCGGCCATGGCTCATGGGCCCAGCCGCTCCGCGGCATGTGGGATCTTCCCAGACCGGGGCACGAACCCGTGTCCCCTGCATCGGCAGGCGGACTCTCAACCACTGCGCCACCAGGGAAGCCCCCCTCCCTGCTTTTAAGGAGTTCAGGATCAGCACAAGGGAGTAAATGACGTATTTCTTTATTGGGAACATTCTCTAAATAGAAATAATTTCCAGGGCTTCCCTGGTGGTGCAGTGGTTGAGAGTCTGCCTGCCGATGCAGGGGACATGGGTTTGTGCCCCGGTCCGGGAAGATCCCACATGCCGCGGAGCGGCTGGGCCCATGAGCCATGGCCGCTGAGCCTGCGCGTCCGGAGCCTGTGCTCCGCAACGGGAGAGGCCACGACAGTGAGAGGCCCGCGTACCGCAAAAAAAAAAAAAAAAAAAGAAATGATTTCCAAATGAAAAATAGAGAACCTGGGTTATGACCAGGGTAAAGCTAATTCTGGAAGTGTATTCTTTTCCTTCTGCATATTTTAAAGATTAAATAAATTTATTTTTAATTTATGGCAATAACAAAATTTCTGACAGAGAGATAGGGAGAGAAGGAAGGAGGGAAAGAGAGATAAGGTATTGCAAAATGTGCAATTCACACAGTACTCCTTTCAAATGGTACAGGATTGTTCCTTTCTTCTCATTTAGAAAGTCTTTCATTCTACCACTTGAACAGAATCTGAACAAGGTGAGGGACTTGTTTTCCAAATACGGTCATATGCTGAGGTTCTTGGTGGACATGATTTCTTGGGATACTATTCAACCCACTACTGCTGCAAAGATGGTGTAGGGAATTCCTGAGTACTGTTTACCTGCACATCAGCTTTTAATCTGAAGTAGACAGCTCCTCAAACCAGGCAGACCGAGTGAATCTCTGCGTCGCAAGTGATTCATGCACAGGTGTCCAAGGCCACATCTCCTGGTGCCCATTCCTTTTAGGCACCTCACAGAATGATCTCTCTCTGAGGCTCCACTATATCAGAGGTGTGATATGGCGAGAGCAGGTTCAAGCCTTTGCTATGTGGAGAAACTGAAAACACTAATCCCATTCTTACTCTCTGGGATCTACCCTGGGTGTTGGTTTTTTAATTTAATGTTTTATTTTGAGATAATTGTTGATTCATATTGAACGTATAGTTGAAATATATAGTAGAGGGAGATCCTTTGTACCTTTTCCCCAGGTTTTCCCCAGTGTAACTTCTTGCAAAACTACAGTATAATATCACAGCCAGGGTATTGACATTGATACAACCCACTGATCTTACTCAGATTTCCCCAGTTTTTCTTGTTCAGTGGGCCCTCCATATCGGCATGTTCTGTGTCCCCGGATTCAACCAACTGTGCATCTGCAACTGGTTGAATCCTGGACGCCGCACTCTCCGATAGGGAGGGCCCACTATAAGTAGAATACAAGATAGACAACAGCAAACTTTCACAGAGAAGGTAGATGTAAAACTGAATGTTCAGAGGCAGAGATTAGTAGTATGTAGAGAGAGCAAGGAAGTCTGCAAGGAGGAGGTTAAATCTGAGTTGGGTTTATACAGAGGGGGAACGTTAGAGATGAAGAGGAAGACATTCTAAGTATTGGGGTGTTATACGCAAAGCTCTGGAGATGGAAAGCTTAGACCGCATGTGGAGAAGAGGAAGTTGTTTTGCTGAAAGGATCAGGGAAGAGCAAATGTGGAAAACGAGGTTGGGATTTCTATTAGGGCCAGTCCACAGAGTGCATGTATGATAGACAGGAGAACGTGGCATTCATTCTGCCAGCAATGGGGTCCTGTAAGTGTTTTGTGTAGGAGACTGATACAATTGGAGCAGTGTGGTTCTGGAACTTTTCTGGCGATTGTGCTATAAATGGATCGCAACAAGGAAAGGTGTAGGCTGTGTGTTGTGGCAGAAGTTGAGGCACTCTTCCAGAGGCCCTGGACTCTGAGTGGAGAGGTGGCAGAGGGAATGGAGAGGGAGCAAGAGTGTGACAGAGGTGACGAGGGCAGAACCCACAGGACCTGGCAACTCACTGTTCCGACAAACTGTGATGTTCCCTTCAGGTTTTCTGTTTGAGTATTTATTTCACTGCTAATTGCTATTAACTGTCACCTTAATTTTAGTGATTGCAATTATTTGAATGATAAAAGGTATTGTATTAATGTTCACGATTTTGTAATCAGTTTTGTCATGGCCCTTAAAAATTAAGTAGCAGATGTCTGCTTTCAGAGGATGATAATGGATCACTACATGCCAGATCCAATTATGAACTTAGAATTGCTCTCATACTGTACATTTACCAGGACAGTACTCCCTCAGGATGCTACTTAAAATACATGGAGCCAAATTCCGCCCTTAGCTGAAACCATGAATCTCTTGAACTGGGAACGCCTGTCACTTGGCAGAATTTAAATCCCATCAGGGGCTTCCCTGGTGGCGCAGTGGTTGCGAATCCGCCTGCCAATGCAGGGAACACGGGTTAGAGCTCTCATCTGGGAAGATCGCACATGCCGCGGAGCAACTAAGCCCGTGTGCCACAACTACTGAGCCTGCGTTCTAGAGCCCACGAAGCCACCACAATAAGAAGCCCGCGCACCACAACGAAGTGTAGCCCCTGATTACCGCAACTAGAGAAAGCCGGCGCCCAGCAATGAAGACCCAATGCAGCCAAAGGTAAATAAATAAGTAAATAAATATTAAAAAAAATAAATCCCATCAAATACAGCAGAAGCATTTCCATGCACACTGTATTTTTTTCCATGAGAAATACATTTATGTATTATACTAACTGTGCAAGAGCATAGATCTGTATTCGTGTGTGTGTGTGTATTTGGATGGACTCATGCACTGATATGTCTATTGTCAGCAATGGATATATAGTAACTTCTGACAGTATGTCATTGCTAGCCATTAAGAGATGTAGTCTACGTAAACATGTCTTAATAAACTGTTATAAAGGAGGTTCTATTCCTTTGAAACTCTTCTTGGCTTCTTTTCAGATAAAAGTCAGGTGAGTTGTCAACATTTTGAAAAAAGAATAATGAATCATAAATACATTAAAGCAACTGTGATTTTATTTAGTGTATCCTAAATTTGATGCATATGTTAATTCTGATGACCTAGTCAGTTAATTATACAAGCTAATATTAAAATTCCAGTGCCTGGATCAATACATAGCTGTTCTATTTGAATAAATGAAAATTATTATATTTTCATTTAAGATTTGACTTTTAGATCATTTTGGTTGCCAGTGCAGACTCTGGAGCCAGAGCATAGGTTTAATGCAGACCATAACACTCTCTCTAGCTGTGTGATTTAGGTAGTATACTCTATCTCTTTGTGCTTTAATTTCCTCATCTGTAAAATGGGAATGATAATTGTACCCACCTGTCAGGATTATCATGAGGAATTAAATGATTTAGTTTGTGTAAGGCCTAACACACAGTGAACACTTAATAGATGTTAGCTATTATTATTGATATCAAATATACATTATGTATTGCTATCTAAGTTAAATTTAATCTGTGTAATTCCTAAATTATGATTCAGAAATTCATGTACTTATATAACTGCAGTACTAGGTAGAGGTGACTGTTCCTTTCCAAATCCTCCCATAGTATTTTCTGTCTTGAGGAACACAGGACATCATATTTCTTTTCTTTTTTTTTTTTTTTTTTTTGCGGTATGCGGGCCTCTCACTGTTGTGGCCTCTCCCGTTGCGGAGCACAGGCTCCGGATGCGCAGGCTCAGCGGCCATGGCTCACGGGCCCAGCCGCTCCGCGGCATGTGGGATCTTCCCGGACCGGGGCACGAACCAGCAACCCCTGCATCAACAGGCGGACTCTCAACCACTGCGCCACCAGGGAAGCCCCATCATATTTCTTTATACTGTGTGAGTATCCCACTAATTATAAATAATAAGTAAATAATTATGCAGCTCATTAACTTCCTCTGAATATCTTTTATAATAGGTAAATAGTATCTAATGCTGGATTGGTAAATAATGATACTTACAGTCAATTTTAGTTTGTAATATTTACTTTGCTGCTAACTACTATTAGCAATTGCATCAACTATATCACAATGATTTGAAAGATTTAATAAAATCCATTGTTTTAATAATCACAATTCAATGATTAGTCCTAAATTTTCCAATATTTGTCTCAAACTCTGAGAATAAAATGTAGAATAGAGAGTAAAATTTCCCTTTTCCCTTCAATCGTATCTTCCTTATATTTTAAAAAAGAAAAAGAAAACCCAAAACAGAAACAAGAAGCCAAAGCTCATCCAGTGAAACTATTTCCATTTCCAGACATTTCTAGCATTTTTTTCTTTGGGTAGATATTTCTGAAATGAGTGGTTTGTGTATCTTGAACACTTTTAACACACTTGAACTCATTTATACCGTGTTTTCCTCATTTTGTACTGGGTCAGCACTCAACAAAAATGACCATGTTCTCTTGCTTCCCAAATCCTTGGCTGTATCCTCATTCTCTTCCTAACCGTTCTTAATAATGGGTGTTCCTTATGTTAGCGCTTGGGTCTCATCTCTTCCTTTTTGTTTTCTTTTGTCTTACTAAATCATTCTTTTGGAGATTTTAGCTGTATTTTTTACTTTAATTATGTGTTTGCAAGCCACATTCTTTGCCATTCTCTCTGAATTTTCCATTACCTCTGAAACATCTTAGGGCTGCCATAACAAAATACCACAAATTGAGTGGCTTAAAACAAAAGAAATGTACTCTCTCACAGATCTGGAGGCCACAAGTCTGAAATCAAGATGTCAGCAGGGTTTCAGTCCCTCTGAAGGCTCTAGAGGAGAATCCTTCCTTGTCTCTTCCAGCTTTTGGTGGCTCTCAGTGTTCCTTGGCTTCATTGGTTTGTGGCCACATCTTTCCAATCTCTGCCTCTGTCTTCACATTGCCTTCTCCTCTGTGTGTCTGTTTTCTCCTCTTCTGTCTTGTCTCCCCTGTGTCTCTTTCTCTTAAAAAGACACTTATCATTGGATTTAGGGCCTGCCTGGATAATCCAGTATGTCTCTTTAACTTGAGATCCTTAACTTAAATGACATCTGTAAAGGCCCTTTCTCCAAAGAGGATAATTCACAGGTTCTGGGAATTAGGACGTGGAAATTTCTTTCTTGGGGTTGTCATTCAACCCACTACGCCAGGCATAAGGAAAACACTACATAGTCCAATGACAAATGATAACTGAAACCAGACCTAGGTGTTGGATATCAGAAGGAATGACGGAATAGAAAACTAGAGCACACATGCCCTGGCCAGCCCTTCCTCAGCTCTAGCTACTGTTGACATGGGGCCATGCAGACCTGCTATTGCCAGTTCTTCTGTTAACCCCAGAGAAGCTGAAAATCCAGATTTTTGTGTGCTGGTAACTAATTAAAACTTTAAAAATCCACTTAGTAGATAACACTGTGGGGAATACAAACCTGCCGGTGGGTCAGATGCAGCAAAGTTGCCAGCTTGTGACCTCTTGTTACAGTCTGATGCTCAGAAAGCAGCTTTGATGAGAAGGGCCGAGAACCCTTACCCCAGAGGTGAGAGAGGTGTTTAATGTAATGTCAACTGAGATAGGAAGAAAGATGCTAATATTACCTTTGATTTGCCAGTCTTTGCTCTTTAATGAGAAACTCAATTTCTAAACCTGAAAGCTCAGTTTCTTGTTGATGTCCTCTGATGAAAATTTTAAGCTGAGAATTGTACAATACTTGCTTAAGAGTAGTGTCTATAAACTTTTGGAAGGCAGGCAGAAACCTATTCTTTAAGTACCATTTCAACAGGATTTTTTAGGCTTAATTCTTTTTCTTCATGTTTTTAGCAGCAGAGTAAATATTTTTTATTGAAGTATAGTTGATTTAGAATGTTGTGTTAATTTCTGCTCCACACGAAAATGACTGTTATACATATATATATTCTTTTTTATATTCTTTTCCATTATGGTTTATAGTTCCCTGTGCTATACAGTAGGACCTTGTTGTCTATCCATTCTATATATAAAAGTTTGCATCTGTTAACCCCAAACTCCCAATCCATCCTTTCCACACTCCCCCTCCCTATTGCCAACCACAAATCTGTTCTCTATGTCTATGAGTCTTTTTTTTAAAAAAAATATTTATTTATTTATATTTGTTTGGTTTTGCCGGGTCTTAGTTGTGGCAGGTGGGCTCCTTTAGTTGTGGCACATGGGCTCCTTAGTTGTGGCACATGGGCTCCTTAGTTGTGGCATGTGAACTCTAGTTGCAGCACGCATGTGGGATCTACTTCCTTGACCAAGGATCGAACCCAGGCCCCCTACATTGGGAGCATGGAGTCCCAACCACTGCACCACCAGGGAAGTCCCTGTGAGTCTGTTTGACAGAGTAAATATTAATGTGACTTAATGTCCCGGCCATACTGTTATGTCTGCAGCTTCCTGAATATGCTATGCCCTCTTTCATCTTCAACCCTTCTCACCACTGGCCCTGTGCAGTCACCTTCAATTCCTACCTGATCAATTAACTGGTGTGACTTTCTGCATTAGTCTTTCCTACAGCCCTATGGCTGTGTTGGATTCCCCTGTTTCTAAACCCTGGAATGGTGGTTCTCAGTGGGGACAGTATTGCCTCCTGGGGGACAGTTTGAAATTAATGGAGATATTCTGTTGTTGTTTCGCAATGACGTGTTACTGGAATTTTTTGTGAGGGAGATTGGTATGTTGGCATAAGGGACAATCTCACACAATGAAGGATTGTCCTGCATTTGTAGGGCTTTTGAATGTCCTGCCGAACATTTGCATAGTTAAAAATGTTTAGCATACCTTGTCTAGAATAAAACTCATTTTACATATAAACTCAATGTAGTTTTTACATCATTGAAGTAAACTCTGTATTTTCTAAGAATGCAATTACTAAGTAAATCTAGTGAAGATACTGCTGTTTTTCGTTTGGAACTTTCCTCAGGGAAAAGGAAACCATTTCAGAAAATCATATTACTGACTGCAATGACGTTTGTGGTTTTTGAGGCCAATACAGCATACCGGATCAGTCTGTACATGTAGCTGTCTCCTTCACGGTGATTCTAAGTGTATTAGTCAGTTCAGAATACCATAACGAAATACCATAGACTGGGTTTATTTATTTCCCACAGCTCTGGAGGCTGAAAAGTCCAAGATTTGGTTTCTGGTGAGAACTTACTGGCTGGCGGATGGCTGCCTTCTGTTTTGTTTTTTTTGCGTTCATCTGTTTTTAAAATTTTTTTAAGTTTTAAATTTTTTTATATAGCAGGTTCTTATTAGTCATGCATTTTATACACATCAGTGTATACAAGTCCATCCCAATCTTCCAATTCATCATACCATCACCCCACCCTCCTGCCGCTGTCCCCGCTTGGTGTCCATACGTTTGTTTGCTGCATCTGTGATCTATTTCTACCCTGCAAACTGGTTCATCTGTACCATTTTTCTAGGTTCCACATATATGCGTTAATATACGATATTTGTTTTTCTCTTTCTGACTTACATCACTCTGTATGACAGTCTCTAGATGCATCCACGTCTCTACAAATGACCCAATTTCCTTCCTTTTTATGGCTGAGTAATATTCCATTGTATATATGTCCCACATCTTCTTTATCCATTTGTCTGCCGATGGGCATTTAGGTTGATTCCATGACCTGGCTATTGTAAGTAGCGCAGCAATGAACACTGGGGTGCATATGTCTTTTTTAATTATGTTTTTCTCTGGGTATATGCCCAGGAGTGGAATTGCTGGGTCATATGGTAATTCTGTTTTTAGTTTGCTAAGGAACCTCCATAGTGTTCTCCATACTGGCTGTATCAATTTACATTCCCACCAACAGTGCAAGAGGGTTCCCTTTTCTCCATACCCTCGTTTATTGTTTGTAGATTTTCTGATGATGCCCATTCTAACTGGTGTGAGGTGATACCTCACTGTAGTTTTGATTTGCATTTCTCTAATAATTAGTGATGTTGAGCAGCTTTTCATGTGGTTCTTGGCCATCTGTATGTCTTTTTTGGAGAAATGTCTATTTAGGCCTTCTGCCCATTTTCTGGTTAGATTGTTTGTTTTTTTAATATTGAGCTGAATGAGCTGTTTATATATTTTGGAGATTAATCCTTTGCCCGTTGATTCATTAGCAAATATTTTCTCCCATTCTGAGGGTTGTCTTTTCGTCTTGTTTATGGTTTCCTTTGCTGTGCAAAAGCTTTTGAGTTTCATTAGGTCCCATTTGTTTATTTTTGTTTTTATTTCCATTTTTCCAGGAGGTGGATCAAAAAAGATCTTGCTGTGATTTATGTCAAAGAGTGTTCTTCCTATGTTTTCCTCTAAGAGTTTTATAGTGTCTGGTCTTGCATTTAGGTCTCGAATCCATTTTGAGTTTATTTTTGTGTATGGTGTTAGGGAGTGTTCTAATTTCATTCTTTTACATGTAGCTGTCCACTTCTCCCAGCACCACTTATTGAAGAGACTGTCTTTTCCCCATTATATATTCTTGTCTCCTTTGTCATAGATTAGTTGACCGTAGGTGCGTGGGTTTATCCCTGGGCTTTATATGTTGTTCCATTGATCTATGTTTCTGTTTTTGTGCCAGTACCATATTGTCTTGATTACTGTAGCTTTGTAATATAGTTTGAAGTCAGGGAGTCTGATTCCTCCAGTTCCGTTTCTTTCCCTCAAGACTGCTTTGGCTATTCGGGGTCTTTTGTGTCTCCATACAAATATGAAGATTTTTTGTTCTAGTTCCATAAAAAATGCCATTGGTAATTTGATAGGGATTGCATTGAATCTGTAGATTGCTTTGGGTAGTATAATCATTTTCACAATATTGGTTCTTCCAATCCAAGAACATGGTATATCTCTCCATCTGTTGGTATTATCTTTAATTGCTTTCATCAGTGTCTTATAGTTTTCTGCATACAGGTCTTTTGTCTCTCTAGGTAGGTTTATTCCTAGGTATTTTATTCTTTTTGTTGCAGTGGTAAATGGGAGTGTTTCCTTAATTTCTCTTTCAGATTATTCATCATTCGTGTATAGGAATGCCAGAGATTTCTGTGCATTAATTTTGTATCCTGCCACTTTACCAAATTCATTGATTAGCTCTAGTAGTTTTCTGGTAGCATCTTTAGGATTCTGTATGTATAGTATCATGTCATCTGCAAACATTGGCAGTTGTACTTCTTCTTTTCCAATTTGTAGACCTTTTATTTCTTGTTTTTCTCCGATTGCCATGGCTAGGACTTCCAAAACTATGTTGAATAATAGTGGTGAGAGTGGACATCCTTGTCTTGTTCCTGATCTTAGTGGAAATGGTTTCAGTTTTTCAACATTGAGAATGATGTTTGCTGTGGGTTTGTCATACATGGCCTTTATTATGTCGAGGTAGGTTTCCTCTGTGCCCATCTTCTGGAGAGTTTTTGTCATAAATGGGTGTTGAATTTTGTCAAAAGCTTTTTCTGCATCTATTGAGATGATCGTATGGTTTTTTTATTCTTCAATTTGTTAATGTGGTATATCACATTGATTGATTTGCGTATATTGAAGAACCATTGCATCCCTGGGATAAATCCCACTTGATCATGGTGTATGATTGTTTTAATCTGTTGTTGGATTCTGTTTGCTAGTATTTTGTTGAGGATTTTTGCATCTATATTCATCAGTGATATTGGTGTGTAATTTTCTTTTTTTGTATTATCTTTATCTGGTTTTGGTATCAGGGTGATGATGGCCACATAGAATGAGTTTGGGAGTGTTCCTTCCTCTGCAATTTTTTGAAAAGTTTGAGAAGGATAGGTGTTAGCTCTTCTCTAAATATTTTATAGAATTTACCTGTGAAGCCATCTGGTCCTAGACTTTTGTCTGTTGGAAGATTTTTAATCACAGTTTCAATTTCATTACTTGTGATTGGTCTGTTCACATTTGCTCTTTCTTCCTTGTTAAGCCTTGGAAGGTTATACGTTTCCAAGAATTTGTCCATTTCTTCCAGGTTGTCTATTTTATTGGCATAGAGTTGCTTGTAGTAGTCTCTTAGGATGCTTTTTACTTCTGCGGTGTCTGTTGTAACTTCTCCTTTTTCATTTCAATTTTATTGATTTGAGCTCTCTCCCTCTTTTTCTTGATGTGCCTGGCTAATGGTTTATCAATTTTGTTTATCTTCTCAAAGAACCAGCTTTTAGTTTTATTGATCTTTGCTATTGTTTTCTTTGTTTCAATTTCATTTTTTTCTGCTCTGTACTTTATGATTTTTTTCCTTCTGCTAACTTTGGGTTTTGTTTGTTCTTCTTTCTCTAGTTCCTTTAGGTGTAAGGTTAGATTGTTTATTTGGGATTTTTCTTGTTTCTTGAGGTAGGCTTGTATAGCTATAACGTTCCCTCTTAGAACTACTTTTGCTGCATCCCATAAGTTTTGGATTGTCACGTTTTCATTGTCATTTGTCTCTAGGTATTTTTTGATTTCCTCAGTGATCTCTTGGTTATTAATAACGTATTGTTTAGCCTCCATGTTTTTGTGTTTTTTACGTTTTTTTCCCTGTCATTTATTTATTTATTTATTTTTTTTTTTGTGGTACGCAGGCCTCTCACTGTTGTGGGCTCTCTCGTTGCAGAGCACAGGCTCCGGACATGCAGGCTTAGCGGCCATGGCTCACGGGCCCAGCCGCTCCGTGGCATGTGGGATCTTCCCGGACCGGGGCGCGAACCTATGTCCTCTGCATCAGCAGGCAGACTCTCAACCACCGCGCCACTACGGAAGCTCCCTGTAATTCATTTCTAATCTCATAGCATTGTGGTCAGAACAGATGCTTGATATGATTTCAGTTTTCTTATATTTACTGAGACTTGATTTGTGACCCTACATGTGATCTATCCTGGAGAATGTTCCGTGTGCACTTGAGAAGAAAGTGTAATCTGGAGTTTTTGGATGGAATGTCCTATAAATATCAATTAAATCTACCTTGTGTATTGTGTCATTTAAAGCTTGTGTTTCCTTATTAATTTTGTTTGGATGATCTGTCCATTGGTGTAAGTGAGGTGTTATAGTTCCCCACTATTATTGTGTTACTGTCAATTTCCTCTTTTAGAGCTGTTAGCAGTTGCCTTATGTATTATGGTGCTCCTATATTGGGTGCATATATATATATATATTTTTTTTTTTTTGCAGTACGCGGGCCTCTCACTGTTGTGGCCTCTCCCGCTGTGGAGCACAGGCTCCGGACGCACAGGCTCAGCGGCCATGGCTCACGGGCCCAGCCACTCCGCGGCATGTGGGATTTTCCCAGACCGGGGCACGAACCTCGTGTCCCCTGCATCGGCAGGTGGACTCTCAACCACTGGGCCACCAGGGAAGCCCGCGTATATATTTATAATTGTTATATCTTCTTCTTGGATTGATTCGTTGATCATTATGTAGTATCCTTTCTTTCTCTTATAACATTCTTTATTTTAAAGTCTATTTTATCTGATACGAGTATTGCTACTCCAGCTTTCTTTTGATTTCCATTTGCATGGAATATCTTTTTCTATCCCCTCACTTTCAGTCTGTATGTGTCATTAGGTTTGTAGTTGGTCTCTTGTAGACAGCATATATATGGGTCCTGTTTTTGTATCCATTCAGCAAGCCTGTGTCTTTTGGTTGGAGTATTTAATCCATTCACATTTAAGGTAATTATCGGTATGTATGTTCCTATTACCATTTTCTTAATTGTTTTGGGTTTGTTTTTGTAGGTCCTTTTCTTCTCTTGTGTTTCCCACCTATAGAAGTTCCTTTAGCATTTGTTGGAGAGCTGGTTTGCTGGTGCTGAATTCTCTTAGCTTTTGCTTGTCTGTAAAACTTTTGATGTCTCCGTCAAATCTGAATGAGATCCTTGCTGGGTATAGTAATCTTGGTTGTACGTTCTTCACTTTCGTCACTTTAAATATGTCATGCCACTCCCTTCTGGCTTGTAGGGTTTCCGCTTAGAAATCAGCTGTTAACCTCATGGAAGTTTCCTTGTATGTTATTTGTCATTTTCCCTTGCTCCTTTTAATAATTTTTCTTTGTCTTTAAGTTTTGTGAATTTGATTACTATGTGTCTCGGTGTGTTTCTCCTTGGGTATATCCTGCCTGGGACTCTGTGCACTCCCTGGACTTGGGTGGCTATTTCCTTTCCCATGTTAAGGATGTTTTCAACCATAATCTCTTCAAATATTTTCTCAGGTCCTTTCTCTCTCTCTTCCCCTTCTGGGACCCCTGTAATGCGAATGTTGTTGCATTTATTGTTGTCCCAGACGTCTCTTAGGCTGTCTTCATTTCTTTTCATTCTTTTTTCTTTATTTTGTTCCCTAGCTGTGAATTCCACCATTCTGTCTTCCAGGTCACTTATCCATTCTTATGCCTAAGTTATTCTACTATTGATTCCTTCTAGTGTATTTTTCGTTTCAGTTATTGTATTGTTCATGTCTGTTTTTCATCTGGTACATAGCCCTCTGCCTTTTTTTTTTTTTTTTTTAACATCTTTATTGGGGTATAATTACTTTACAATGGTGTGTTAGTTTCTGCTTTATAACAAAGTGAATCAGTTATACATATACATATGTTCCCATATCCCTTCCCTCTTGCGTCTCCCTCCCTCCCACCCTCCCTATCCCACCCCTCCAGGCTGTCACAAAGCACCGAGCCAATATCCCTGTGCCATGCGGCTGCTTCCCACTAGCTATCTACCTTACTACGTTTGTTAGTGTGTATATGTCCATGACTCTCTCTCGCCCCGTCACAGCTCACCCTTCCCCCTCCCCATAACCTCAAGTCCGTTCTCTAGGAGGTCTGCGTCTTTATTCCTGCCTTACCCCTAGGTTCTTCATGACATTTTTTTTTCTTAAATTCCATATATATGTGTTAGCATACTGTATTTGTCTTTTTCTTTCTGACTTACTTCACTGTGTATGACAGACTCTAGGTCTATCCACTTCATCACAAATAGCTCAATTTCGTTTCTTTTTATGGCTGAGTAATATTCCATTGTATATATGTGCCACATCTTCTTTATCCATTCATCCGATGATGGGCACTTAGGTTGTTTCCATCTCCAGGCTATTGTAAATAGAGATGCGATGAACATTTTGGTACATGACTCTTTTTGAATTTCGGTTTTCTCAGGGTATATGCCCAGTAGTGGGATTGCTGGGTCATATGGTAGTTCTATTTGTAGTTTTTTAAGGAACCTCCATACTGTTCTCCATAGTGGCTGAACCAATTCACATTCCCACCAGCAGTGCAAGAGGGTTCCCTTTTCTCCACACCCTCTCCAGCATTTATTGTTTCTAGATTTTTTGATGATGGCCATTCTGACTGGTGTGAGATGATATCTCATTGTAGTTTTGATTTGCATTTCTCTAATGATTAATGATGTTGAGCATTCTTTCATGTGTTTGTTGGCAGTCTGTATATCTTCTTTGGAGAAATGTCTATTTAGGTCTTCTGCCCATTTTTGGATTGGGTTGTTTGTTTTTTTGTTGTTGAGCTGCATAGCTGCTTGTAAATTTTGGAGATTAATCCTTTGTCGGTTGCTTCATTTGCAAATATTTTCTCCCATTCTGAGGGTTGTCTTTTGGTCTTGTTTATGGTTTCCTTTGCTGTGCAAAAGCTTTGAAGTTTCATTAGGTCCCATTTGTTTATTTTTGTTTTTATTTCCTTTACTCTAGGGGGTGGGTCAGAAAGGATCTTGCTGTGATTTATGTCATAGAGTGTTCTGCCTATGTTTTCCTCTAAGAGTTTGATAGTTTCTGGCCTTATATTTAGGTCTTTAATCCATTTTGAGCTTATTTTTGTGTATGGTGTTAGGGAGTGTTCTAATTTCATTCTTTTACATGTACCTGTCCAGTTTTCCCAGCACCACTTATTGAAGAGGCTGTCCTTTTTCCACTGTACATTCCTGCCACCTTTATCAAAGATAAGGTGTCCATATGTGCATGGGTTTATCTCTGGGCTTTCTATCCTGTTCCATTGATCTATATTTCTGTTTTTGTGCCAGTACCATACCGTCTTGATAACTGTAGCTTTGTAGTATAGTCTGAAGTCAGGGAGCCTAATTCCTCCTGTTCCTTTTTTTGTTCTCAAGATTGCTTTGGCTATTCGGGGTCTTTTGTGTTTCCATACAAATTGTGAAATTTTTTGTTCTAGTTCTGTGAAAAATGCCAGTGGTAGTTTGATAGGGATTGCATTGAATCTATAGATTGCTTTGGGTAGTAGAGTCATTTTCACAATGTTGATTCTTCCAATCCAAGAACATGGTATATCTCTCCATCTATTTCTATCATCTTTAATTTCTTTCATCAGTGTCTTATAGTTTTCTGCATACAGGTCTTTTGTCTCCTTAGGTAGGTTTATTCCTAGATATTTTATTCTTTTTGTTGCAATGGTAAATGGGAGTGTTTTCTTGATTTCACTTTCAGATTTTTCATCATTAGTATATAGGAATGCCAGAGATTTCTGTGCATTAATTTTTTATCCTGCTACTTTACCAAATTCATTGATTAGCTCTAGTAGTTTTCTGGTAGCATCTTTAGGATTCTCTATGTATAGGATCATGTCATCTGCAAACAGTGACAGCTTTACTTCTTCTTTTCCGATTTGGATTCCTTTTATTTCCTTCTCTTCTCTGATTGCTGTGGCTAAAACTTCCAAAACTATGTTGAATAAGAGTGGTGAGAGTGGGCAACCTTGTCTTGTTCCTGATCTCAGTGGAAATGCTTTCAGTTTTTCACCATTGAGGATGATGTTTGCTGTGGGCTTGTCGTACATGGCCTTTATTATGTTGAGGAAAGTTCCCTCTATGCCTACTTTCTGCAGGGTTTTTATCATAAATGGGTGTTGAATTTTGTCAAAAGCTTTCTCTGCATCTATTGAGATGATCATATGGTTTTTCTCCTTCAATTTGTTAATATGGTTTATCACATTGATAGATTTGCGTATATTGAAGAATCCTTGCATTTCTGCAATAAACCCCACTTGATCATGGTGTATGATCCTTTTAATGTGCTGTTGGATTCTGTTTGCTAGTATTTTGTTGAGGATTTTTGCATTTATGTTCATCAGTGATATTGGTCTGTAGTTTTCTTTCTTTGTGACATCCTTGTCTGGTTTTGGTATCAAGGTGATGGTGGCCTCGTAGAATGAGTTTGGGAGTGTTCCTCCCTCTGCTATATTTTGGAAGAGTTTCAGAAGGATAGGTGTTAGCTCTTCTCTAAATGTTTGATAGAATTCGCCTGTGAAGCCATCTGGTCCTGGGCTTTTCTTTGTTGGAAGATTTTTAATCACAGTTTCAATTTCAGTGCTTGTGATTGGTCTGTTCATATTTTCTATTTCTTCCTGATTCAGTCTTGGCAGGTTGTGCATTTCTAAGAATTTGTCCATTTCTTCCAGATTGTCCATTTTATTGGCATAGAGTTGCTTGTAGTAATCTCTCATGATCTCTTTTATTTCTGCAGTGTCAGTTGTTACCTCTCCTTTTTCATTTCTAATTCTATTGATTTGAGTCTTCTCCCTTTTTTTCTTGATGAGTCTGGCTAGTGGTTTATCTATTTTGTTTATCTTCTCAAAGAACCAGCTTTTAGTTTTATTGATCTTTGCTATTGTTTCCTTCATTTCTTTTTCATTTATTTCTGATCTGATTTTTATGATTTCTTTCCTTCTGCTAGCTTTGGGGTTTTTTTGTTCTTCTTTCTCTAATTGCTTGAGGTGCAAGGTTAGGTTGTTTATTCGAGATGTTTCCTGCTTCTTAAGGTGGGCTTGTATTGCTATAAACTTCCCCCTTAGAACTGCTTTTGCTGCATCCCACAGGTTTTGGGTCGTTGTGTCTCCAGTGTCATTTGTTTCTAGGTATTTTTTGATTTCCTCTTTGATTTCTTCAGTGATCACTTCGTTATTAAGTAGTGTATTGTTTAGCCTCCATGTGTTTGTATTTTTTACAGATCTTTTCCTGTAATTGATATCTAGTCTCATGGCGTTGTGGTCAGAAAAGATACTTGATACAATTTCAATTTTCTTAAATTTGCCAAGGCTTGATTTGTGACCCAAGATATGATCTATCCTGGAGAATGTTCCATGAGCACTTGAGAAAAATGTGTATTCTGTTGTTTTTGGATGGAGTGTCCTATAAATATCAATTAAGTCCATCTTGTTTAATGTATCATTTAAAGCTTGTGTTTCCTTATTTATTTTCATTTTGGATGATCTGTCCTTGGGTGAAAGTGGGGTGTTTAAGTCCCCTACTGTGAATGTGTTACTGTCGATTTACCCTTTTATGGCTGTTAGTATTTGCCTTTTGTATTGAGGTGCTCCTATGTTGGGTGCATAAATATTTACAATTGTTATATCTTCTTCTTGGATCGATCCCTTGATCATTATGTAGTGTCCTTCTTTGTCTCTTTTAATAGTCCTTATTTTAAAGTCTATTTTGTCTGATATGAGAATTGCTACTCCAGCTTTCTTTTGGTTTCCATTTGCATGGAATATCTTTTTCCATCCTCTTACTTTTAGTCTGTATGTGTCTCTAGGTCTGAAGTGGGTCTCTTGTAGACAGCATATGTAAGGGTCTTGTTTTTGTATCCATTCAGCTAATCTGTGTCTTTTGGTGGGAGCATTTAGTCCATTTACATTTAAGGTAATTATCGATATGTATGTTCCTATGCCCATTTTCTATATTGTTTTGGGTTCGTTATTATAGGTCTTTTCCTTCTCTTGTGTTTCTTGCCTAGAGAAGATCCTTTAGCATTTGTTGTAAAGCTGGTTTGGTGGTGCTGAACTCTCTCAGCTTTTGCTTGTCTGTAAAGGTTTTAATTTCTCCATCAAATCTGAATGAGATCCTTGCTGGGTAGAGTAGTCTTGGCTGCAGGTTTTTCTCCTTCATCACTTTCAGTATGTCTTGCCACTCCCTTCTGGCTTGTAGGGTTTCTGCTGAGAGATCAGCTGTTAACCTTATGGGGATTCCCTATGTGTTATTTGTTGTTTTTCACTTGCTGCTTTTAATATGCTTTCTTTGTATTTAATTTTTGACAGTTTGATTAATATGTGTCTTGGCGTATTTCTCCTTGTATTTATCCTGTATGGGACTCTCTGTGCTTCCTGGACTTGATTAACTATTTCCTTTCCCATATTAGGGAAGTTTTCAACTATAATCTCTTCAAATATTTTCTCAGTCCCTTTCTTTTTCTCTTCTTCTTCTGGAACCCCTATAATTCGAATGTTAGTGAGCCCTCTGCCTTTTAATCTTGTCTATATTTCTATGAATGAGGTTTTTGTTCCACAGGCTGCAGGATTGTAGTTCTTCTTGCTTATGCTGTCTTCCGTCTGATGGATGAGGCTATCTAAGAGGCTTGTACAAGTTTCCTGATGGGAGGGACTGGTGGTGGGTAGAGCTGGCTGTTACTCTGGTGGGCAGAACTCAGTAAAACTTTAATCCGCTTGTCTGCTAATGGCTGGGGCTGGGTTCCCTCCCTGTTGGTTGTTTGGCCTGAGGCGACCCAACACTGAGCCTTCCTGGGCTCTTTGGTGTGGCTAATGGCAGACTGTGGTAGGGCTCACACCAAGGAATACTTCCCAGAACTTCTGCTGCCAGTGTCCTTGTCCTCACAGTGAGCCACAGCCTCCCCCCGCCTCTGCAGGAGATTCTCCAACACTAGCAGGTAGGTCTGGTTCAGTCTCCCCTGGGTTCACTGCTCCTTCCCCTGGGTCCCGATGCACACACTACTTTGTGTGTGCCCTCCAAGAGTGGAGTCTCTGTTTCCCCCAGTCCTGTCGAAGTCCTGCAATCAAATCCCAGTAGGCTTCAAAGTCTGATTCTCTAGGAATTCCTCCTCCCCTTGCAGGACCCCCAGGTTGGGAAGCCTGACGTGGGGCTAAGAACCTTCACTCCAGTGGGTGGGCTTCTGTGGTATAAGTGTTCTCCAGTTTGTGAGTCACCCACCCAGCAGTTATGGGATTTGATTTTATTGTGATTGTGCCCCTCCTGCCATCTTCATTGTGGCTTCTCCTTTGTCTTTGGATGTGGGGTATCTTTTCTGGTGAGTTCCAGTGTCTTCCTGTTGCTGACTGTTCAGCAGTTACTTGTGATTCTGGTGATCTCACCAGAGGGAGTGAGAGCACGTCCTTCTATTCTGCCATCTTGAACCAATCTCTACGGACCTCATTTCATCTTAATTGCTTCCTTACTGCAATACTGTGCAGTCACTTTGGTGTTAGAGATTCAGCATATGAATTTTGGGGTGAACACAATTCAGTCCATAGCATTAAGCATGGGTAGAAATATGCAGGCACCCACCTTATTCATAATATCTTCTAGTGTGTTCTTGCCCAAACATCTGCATATTTAAATACATCTAATTTTATTATATAGTATTTCCCTCTTATTTCCTCTTTATATTCATCGTATTTCAGGCATATATTAATGTTTTAAGAAATATGTGTGCAGATTAGTTACACTATCTTGCAATTTTTTTTTTCAGTATAGTAAAGGGAGCATTACAAAATATTATAGAAACGGATGTTGGGCTTAGTAGGGTTGATGATCACTCTCCTATCCCAGTATAATCACACTGCATTGTAATTAGCTTGTTGCTTGTCTATTTCCTCCAATAGGTTGTTGCACATGCGTTGGGATCAGAGGCAATGTCTTGTTCACTAATGTATCCTCAAATCCTTTTATAGCACATAGGAGGTTCTCAACAATTTTTTTGTCACTGAAGGAATGAGTGAATGAATGGATAGATGCATATAAACACTATTCTGATCTAGAATCCATATCTTCAAGGATGCTTGATGGCCAGAACACCACTGAGGATTAACGGGGCTTGTTTTTGCTAAAGTAATCTTCAACAACTGGCACAAAATGGTGACTGAACCAATCTTCAAAAATAGTTTTTTGTCTTCCATACTAGGGCTGAACTTTCATATAATATCAAAAAAAATTTTATTCTAAATCATCTGTAACATTGGTGCCAGACGAAAGAGTGAAACTTGTGAATGACTCTCTCTGGCATGGCTTTTTCTTCTTTCATAAAGTCTTTCCTTGAGAGCATTTTTTATCTTTCAGAAAGACTACTTTTGTCAACAGAAATTACTTTCCAAGTATAATTCACCCTCTTCAGTGGGTTTAGCTTGTGATTTCACCAATGTGGCCTTGTCTTCAGTCCTGCCCGAAGCAATGCAAATTGGTTCTGGCTTTAAAAATTAGATCCTTTTTGCCTGAAAATCCTATATGAGAATTTTTCCTGTTTTCTTTAGACATTCATTGAGACTCCTAGCATTCTTTTTTTTTTTTTTTTTTTTGCGGTACGCGGGCCTCTCACTGTTGTGGCCTCTGCCGTTGCGGAGCACAGGCTCCGGACGCGCAGGCTCAGCGGCCATGGCTCACTGGCCCAGCCGCTCCGCGGCATGTGGGATCTTCCCGGACTGGGGCACGAACCCGTGTCCCCTGCATCGGCAGGTGGACTCTCAACCACTGCGCCACCAGGGAAGCCCGAGATTCCTGGCATTCTTCACAGGCAGTGCAAAACTATATTGTTGATTTTGACCTTCTATTTAAATAATTAATATTTTTTCAACCTAAACAGTAAATCAATAGGGGTCTTGCTAGAAGGCCATTATAATTGGCCACCCATGCAGTGAATCCTCCACATTGCTCTTAGTCTTATCTTGCTTTATGGTAGTCACTTCAGGAGTGAAAAAATGCTATTTATTTCAGCTGATATTGTTCCTTTCACAGAATTCTTATTTTCTTTTGTGGCCAAACATTTGCTCATTAGAATAGTGAGGGTCCTGGGGAAGGCATAGCACTTGGACGGGGCTGCTCCCTGAGGACACAGTGATGGGGGTGAGGACGGGATTAACTTCACTTCCTCCAGGGCTGATTATTGCAGGGAGGTCAGATATGTGGAACTTGAGCTTGAGAAGCTGGAACTAGGCAGCAACCATTGACCATTGTCTCCTCTGTAGACTCTGTGGGTTTGTTTTTCCTGAAATGAGTTTACCAAAAATAACAAACCTCATGAAAGATTCTGAACCAGAACCACCCATCTGAGCCACTCCCAGATTCCTGACCCACAGAAACTGTGAGATAATTACTATGGTCTGAATGTTTGTATCCCCCCCCCAAATTCATATGTTAAAATCCAAATGTCCAAGGTGATAGTATTAGGAAATTAGGTTATGAGGGCAAAGCCTTCATGAATGGGATTAGTGCTCTTTTAAAAGAGGCTCCAAAGAGATCCCTAGCTGTTTCCATTCTGTGAGGACACAAAGAGAAGTCTGTGACCCAGAAGATTGGGCCCTCACCCATCCATGCTGGAAACCCTGATCGAGGACTTCCAGTCTCCAGAATTGTGAGAAATAAATTTCTGCTGTTTATAAGCTACTCAGCCTGTGATATTTTGTTATAACAGCCTGAACCAACTAAGACAATAATAAATGTCTGTTGTTTCAGGATGCTAAATTTTGGGATAATTTGTCACATAGCAATAGATAACTAATACATATCAGTGTACAATTCTGTATATTAAATTTTCCCTGTTTAAATTAGTGATGTGTTTTCTGTTTTATGACTGATATAAGCATGAAAATAAATAGAAAGGAAGTCTAAAAAACAGTAATAATGTTTATTGGGGGTAAAAAGTCCCAAATTACCTGAAGTTGGAGTATTGATATTATTTATGAGCCCAGATATTATAATGCCACACTAAAGTGATTATTTCTACATATCAATCTAAGCTTAAGGGTAATTTTATGTGCTCCATATCTATGAAACTTGATAGATATTTCTATATGTCAGTAAAAAAACTAAATTATTTAAACAAATTTTTTTTTTAGAATATTAAAAAGAGAAGCATATTAAGAAACATATAGGGGGCTTCCCTGGTGGCGTAGTAGTTGAGAGTCCGCCTGCCGATGCAGGGGACACGGGTTCGTGCCCTGGTCTGGGAAGATCCCACATGCCGCGGAGCGACTGGGCCCAAGAGCCATGGGCGCTGAGCCTGCGTGTCCGGAGCCTGTGCTCCGCAAAGGGAGAGGCCGCAACAGTGAGAGGCCCGCGTACCGCAAAAAAAAAAAAAAAAAAAAAAAAAAATATATATATATATATATATATACACACACACACACATACATACAGCCATTATGGAAAACAGAATAGATGTTCCTCAAAAAAATTAAAAACAGATCTACCATATGATCCAGCTCTCCCACTTCTGGGTATATATCCAAAGAAAATAAAATCACTATCTCAAAGAGATATCTTCACTGCCATGTTCATTGCAGCATTATTCACAATAGCCAAGATACAGAAACAACTTAAGTGTTCATTGATGGACGAATGCATAAAGCAAATGTGGTATATATGTACTACAATGAAATATTTTTCAGCCTAAAAAAAGAAGGAAATTCTGCCATTTGCAACAATGTGGATGAAACCGGAGGACATTATGCTAAGTGAAGCAAACCAGACACACAAAGACAAATACTGTATAATTTCACTTATATGTGGAATCTAAAAAAAAGTTGAACTTATAATAACAGAGAATAGAATGGTGGTTGCCAGGGCCTGGGGGGTGGGGGAAAAGGGGAGATATTGGTGAAAGGGTACAAACTTTAAATTATGAATAAGATGAATAAGTTCTGGAGACCTAATGTTATAGTATGGTGATTATACTTAATATATTACATACCTGAAATTTGCTAAGAGAGTAAATATCAATTGTTATCACAAAAGGTAGGGTAATTATGTGAGGTGATGGATATGTTAATTAGCTTTATTGTGGTAATCACTTCACAATGTATATATATATCAAAACATCTCATTCTACAATGTAAGATACACATTTTTATTTGTCAATCATACTTCAGTAAAGCTGGAGAAAAACATAACATACAAAGGTGTATATTTTAAAAAGGCATATATATTATATATATGTACATACACACATATATTTATGTATATTTAAAATGAAGGATGTAGCAAACCCAACTATCAGTCATTTAAATAAAAGGACATTTATTGTTCTTAACTTGAAGAAAACAAATTACCTGAGTGATATTACATGTATCAGCTTGTAGGCTTTAACAGACCTTCAGCGTTTTACCCTATGCAGCCATCGTTTTTGATATCAGCTGTAAAGTTATTGATAGCTCAACAGTTATTGATAGTTATTGAAAGCCATACATATATATGGCTTTCAGAGGCTGAGATTCTGAACTTTACAATTTAAATATTTTATTTTGGAAGGGATGGAAAGTCAGTTTTATAGTTTCTACAGAACTGGAAGTCCTTCACTCAAAATGACTCCTAGCCATTTATTCATTAGTCAGTTCAAGCCTGTGAAATAATTCCTCTTCCATTCACAAGCAAGGAGGGAGGTGGCTGTGAAGTCACTATTGCTTGCACTGCAGGTAGTTAAGCCAGCGATTGGCTGCTGTCACTTATATAATTGATTACCGTTACAAGATGGCATAGAAAACAAAGATTTAAGATTGCCAGAGAAAGCACTGGAGGATTTTATGGGAGGATGTAGTGACAACAAAGAGTTTAAGTACTTTGCCGAAGGTAAATCTAGTCAGTGGTGGGGCTGGGATTTAAACTCAGGCACCCTGGCTCTAGTGCTTGTTCATAATAGCTATAGGGATTTGAGGAAAGGACTTTCAGAGGAGAAAAGGTAGAGAATGATTTATCCCTAAGGCCCCATTTAAAACCTTTGTGAAACCTTCCTTTGTGAAACCTTCCTTTGTGAAACCTTCCTTTGTGAAACCTTGATGAATCATTTTAACTGGATGTAATCCCCCCTGCTTGGGACAACTCTAACTCAGAGTGTCATTTCCAGTACTCCGGTGACATTTAACATAAATGGCCACATAATACAGCTATTTGTGTGTACATCTCATAAATCCATTGAGATTTACTCAGCTGAGGTATTCTAAAAATTTCATGCATAAATTGAGTTATTTGTTGTGAGGTGGATGGACCTAGAGTCTGTCATACAGAGTGAAGTAAGTCAGAAAGAGAAAAACAAATACCATATGCTAACACATATATATGGAATATAAAAAAAAAAAATTGGTCATGAAGAACCTAGGGGCAAGACGGGAATAAAGACAGACCTACTAGAGAATGGACTTGAGGACATGTGGAAGGGGAAGGGTAAGCTGGGACAAAGTGAGAGAGTGGTAGTGTATATATGGACATACATACACTGCCAAATGTAAAATAGATAGCTAGTAGGAAGCAGTCGCATAGCACAGGGAGATCAGCTCAGTGATTTGTGACCATCTAGAGGGGTGGGACAGGGAGGGTGGGAGGAAGGGAGATGCAAGAGGGAAGAGATATGGGGATATATGTATATGCATAACTGATTCACTTTGTTATAAAACAGAAACTAACACACCATTGTAAAGCAATTATACTCCAATAAAAATGTTAAAAAATAAAATATAAAAAAAATTTCATGCATAATTTGAAATTCTACAAGTCCAATTTTAAACGGATTGTAGAGATTGCTATTTAAAGCAACTTTGATAATAATCTACCAAATTACAAATGGTTAAAACATTTGGTCCAACAATTCCATTTCTGGAATCTTACAGATATACTTGCAAAATGATAGTTATACAAGGTTATTCTTTGCAACATTGTTCGTAATAGCAAAAAACTGATGATACCTCTCTGAGAGTCATAAACACTATTTCTTAAATATTTCCATTTTTCCCCCTGGTTAGGATTGCTTTTCCTGATTCTCTTGTGGTTGGGCAGGGCCATGTGACAAGTTAGTTGTAATCAGAAATGATATGTATCACTTTGAGATCAAGGCATTAAATAGCCAGTTGTGGGACCCTCCAGAACATTTTTTTCTCTTCACCACAGTGATGGGCAGTGTTTGAAATGGAGACTCCTCCATTAGCCTGGGTCGGATATGAGAAGATATGGAGCAGGGTGCCTGGCTAAACTGCAGTTGACATCTGGCATGAGTGAAAACTGCCTCAAACCCTTTGTGAAATCAGAGTAGCAGTTTCTGAATAGGAAGTTTGCAGGGATAATGGCAGAAAATTAAAAAGAAAACTTTAGTTGGAATGGGCTTTCCAGGTACCACTGAAACAATTCACAATTAGGCTACTAAACACAGCCTCAGATAAAATGTGAGGCCTGGAAGCATTTGCCATCTATCAAATCCTTTTTTTAAAAAAATTTTGTTTTTTTATTTTGGCCGCGCCGGTGAAAGCATGGAGTCTTAACCACTGGACCGCCAGGGAATTCCCTATCAAATCCCAATTTGAGCTATATCTAGAAGTTTTAAAAGCATAGAACAAGTTGTATTAGTTTACATTCTTTGTAATTTGAAGTTATCTAAATTGAACAATTATTATAGGGATGTACTTTTCATTTTTAAATATTCATTGTTGTTTTGCATGCAAGTCTTTTATCACTTAACACACTAAGTGATGTGTGTTAGTTATGTAACACCACCTGACATATACAAATTGTGCAAGTAAGCAGTTGATCTTAAAAATTTATTGAGATGTTGGACATACTTGTGTAGAAACACAATAGAATATGAACTTTAATGTGCGGGAATCTTTTATCTTTAAAGAAATGTTGTTCATTGATGGTTAATTTTAGAGATCTCTTTTAGAAGATGGAAACCATTATGCTATGAAAGGAGTGAACATTTCCCAGTTAGTAAATTACATTTTTACATACATTAATCATTACCCAAGAAATGGTCAATTACCAGCTCTGTCCCTTCTCCCAACTCATTAACTCTGAGGCTTATTTTTTCTAAATTCTAAATATTTATCATCTTCAAATCAGCTTTATGCTGCTTTCCCTAAACCATTTTTAAATTTCAGTTTGAGCCTTTGAACTTCTCTTTTATACCTGGCATTAATTTATTTTCACAAACGAAAATGCTGTTGATTGAAAGTATCAATAATTGCAATTGAACCAGGCCCATTTTCCTCTGCAGGCAACTTCTTGCTCTAAATTGTAGTCAATCGTATTGCAGGCCCACTGCCTTCAGCAATCATTAAACTGGTCCTTTTCTTTCCTTTGGAACTCTCATCAGGGAATGAGGATTGCACTGGATTCTTACTTGGGGATGGAAAATTCCAGCTGCATTATGCATGCCACAAAAAGCGAAGCATCAACACCTCCCTGTTTTTCTTGATTAAAAGCCATTTTTAAATCGGATCAGTGGGTATAGTGAAGTGACACACAAAAGATTTCTTAATGATATAAAAACAGAACTTTAAAAACTGTAACAACAGGGCTTCCCTGGTGGCGCAGTGGTTGAGAGTCCGCCTGCCGATGCAGGGGACACGGGTTCGTGCCCTGGTCCGGGAAGATCCCACATGCCGCGGAGCGGCTGAGCCCGTGAGCCATGGCCGCTGAGCCTGAGCGTCTGGAGCCTGTGCTCCGCAACGGGAGAGGCCACAGCAGTGAGAGGCCCGCGTACCACAAAAGAAAAAAAAACAAAAAAAACACCTGTAACAACAATATCAAAAAGTCACACCAGTATGCAGCTTGTTAAAGCAAATGTGCATTTAGAAATCGATATTTATTTCTGGGAAAATCAACTATTCTGATTGTCTGTTGTCTTTCTTTATGCTCTACCATCTCATTTGTTGTTGAATTACTGAGTGATACCAATTTACCAGAAGATCATTTTTTGGGGGGACAGGATTTTAAAAAAATTGTATCTCAGCAACTGGGGTAAATATTTATGTAAAACAGATGATTAGAGATCTTCTCTCCAGTCTTTGTTCTGAAAACAGGAAATATATAAAATGTAAGGATTCTATTATCCATTTCTGCATTTTCTGTTTACTAACATTTTATTTGGACTTTCTCTTATTTCTAGACAGTTTTAGTGTTTTTCCAGCTGCCTCTAGGGGGCAACTTAACCTAAATTATCTTTTGGTTAAATGATAGACTGCTATACTAGAAAATTTATGTCAAATGACATTACACAGTCAAGATGATGGCTGTCTAATGCAAACGTGGTGGAATTTGTTTCTGTTCATGGAATCAACTTGAATGACGTCATTGTCTGTAATTTCAGGCACTCAAAGTCTGTGGGGCTATCAAACTGTAATGCTTGTGTGGAGTCAGAGAAGATGAAGGGGGCATAGATCAACCTCATATAACTTCACTGTGAAGTTCTCCATCTGTTCTCAGACCACAGCTGGCCTTCTGGGAAGATGTGGAAGCAAGATTCAGAGGTGCACCACCACACATACCTACTCCTATTCCTCTTCTTTAGTGTGTAAGGACTCCAGTTTACTTGATCTTAAACAAGAAACCTGGATAGCACATTCAACTTGACACTCTTAGTAAACATCTTGTTCCATTTCCAAATTAGATACAGTTTTCCTTCATGGACCTGGTTTGTTTCTTACCTAATTTATGATCTCAGGTCTTTGTGTCTTGCCATTCTTAACATGCCTGTCAAAGTTATCTTCCCTGTTCTCTGCTTTGAATCAGCAAACTGCAAGGAAACTATTCCTGTTCTTCAGTATTGTGTGCATGTATGTCTTGTAGAGATATAAGGTGGACTGTGATATATTTTGACATAATTTGTTGGCTGAGACCATGAAATGAGATACATCCCAGTGGGGTAAGATCCCTCATTATTGTTTGTTTTTTTTCCTACTTTTTGGCTGCACTGCGTGGCAATGGGGTCTTAGTTCCCCGACCAGGGATTGAACCCACGGCCCCTGCAGTGGAAGTGCAGAGTTTTAACTGCTGGACTACAAGGAAGTCCCTCTCATTATTGTTTTAAAGGCAAGTAGTATGTTCTCAGTGGAAGTCAGTACATGGATGGCAAACCTGCAGCAGATAGGAGAGGGATTTTGAGATTTCAAAAAGAGTAGATATTTAAGCATGAACTTTATTTAATTTAATTTATTTTTTTTAAATGACATTTTGCAGTTTATTTATTCTTGGCTGTGTTGGGTCTTTGTTGCTGTGCGTGCACTTTCTCTAGTTGCGGCGAGCAGGGGCTACCCTTCGTTGTGGTGCACGGGCTTCTCATTGTGGTGGCTTCTCTTGTTGTGGAGCATGGGCTCTAGGCTCGTGGGCTTCAGTAGTTGTGGCACGTGGGCTCAGTAGTTGTGGCTTGAGGGCTCTAGAGTGCAGGCTCAGAAGTTGTGGCGCACCGGCTTAGCTGCTCCGAGGCATGTGGGATCCTCCCTCGACCAGGGCTGGAACCCATGTTACCCGCATTGGCAGGCAGATTCTTAACAACTGTGCCACCAGCGAAGCTCCTATATTTTGTTTTTTATTATTTTTAATTTATTTTATTTACTGATTTTTTGGCTGCACTGCGTGGCTTGTGGGATCTTAGTTCCTGACCGGGAATTGAACCCGGGCCCCTGCAGTGACAGGGCTGAGTCCTAACCACTGGACCACCAGGGAATTCCCGAACTTTTAATTTTTTTAGCAGGGAGTGAGAAGGATCACCAAGTTGGTACCCACTATAGGACCCAGAATGCACTGGGTTCTGCAGTCTCTGGAAAGCGACTCATCTCTTATAGGTTTAGGTTTTCTAGTTTATTTCTTGTTATACCCAAGTCATTATTGAAACCTTATCCCAGATTTTTCACAGATGAGCTATGGAGTCCAGCTCAGGTCAGCATTTTCTGGAGGAAGTAACATCCGCATGAGGCCAGGATTCACCCCTGAAAAGGATGGTAAATTTGGTGGGGAAAGGGAGGCTATTTGCCTTTCCTACTTGCTTCCTATCACATCGTTAGAAGATTCATAGTTATTAGCTCCACCGCTCAATGGTGAGCTCAGAAAGAGGCCAGGGCACATATCAGTGAATAGTACCACTGCCAAGTAAAGCATTCAAACATGAAACCTTGACACATAGATTTCTTTTTTCCTATGCTGTCTACATCCAGTTGGATTCTTTTTTTTTTTTTTTTTTTTTTGCTGTACGCGGGCCTCTCACTGTTGTGGCCTCTCCCGTTGTGGACCACAGGCTCTGGACGCGCAGGCTCAGCGGCCATGGCTCACAGGCCCAGCCGCTCCGCGGCATGTGGGATCTTCCCGGACCGGGGCACGAACCCGTGTCCCCTGCATCGGCAGGCGGACTCTCAACCACTGCGCCACCAAGGAAGCCCCCAATTGGATTCTTGAATATTCTTCTGTCCATCCTCACTGCCATCTTTTTTAGTTCATACCTTTTCCATGGCTTTGAGGTTAACATTTAACAGACACTTATGTATACCAAAAACTGTGAAGGTTCTTTATTTATCTTTATTGCTTTTAAACCTCTATCATATGAGTATGGAAACTATAACTTAAACTTCTTAATTAAAGTTAACTTAGTATTTTTCTGGTTAAAATTTTCTTTTTCATTTAAAACAGTCTCTTTAGATAAATTATCAGCCTTCCAGAGTTATTTCCTTTCCCTCTTCTTCATTGCTAAGTTGGTGCCTGTGTATATGATGGCACTCCCATGACCTTGTAAAGGTAGGTGTGATGGTTAATGTTATATATCGACTTGGCTGTTCTAAGGGATGGCCAGATAACTGGTGAAACATTATTTCTGGGTGTGTCTGTGAGGGTGTTTCTGGAAGACATTAAAATTTGATTCAGGGATGAGTGAAGACATCAACCCTCACCAATGTGGGTGGGCATCATCCAATCCATTGGGGGCCCAGATGGAACAAGAAGGTGCAGAAAGGGTGGATTCCCTCTCTTCTTTTTGAGCTGGGATGTCAATCATCTCTAGCACTTGGACATCGGAGCTCCTGGTTGTCGGGCCTCGGACACCAGGACTTATACTCACAGCCCCATGGTCCTCAGGCTTTTGAACTTGGACTGAATTATGCCATTTGCTTTTTTTTTTTTTAATAAATTTATTTATTTATTTATTGGCTGCGTTGGGTCTTCGTTCCTGCGTGTGGGCTTTCTCTAGTTGTGGCCAGTGGAGGCTACTCTTGGTTGCTGTGCCCAGGCTTCTCATTGCTGGTGGCTTCTCTTGCTGTGGAGCATGGGCTCTAGGTGCGCGGGCTTCACTAGTTGTGGTGTATGGGCTTAGTTGCTCCGCAGCACGTGGGATCTTCCTGAACCGGGACTCGAACCCATGTACCCTGCATTGGCAGGTGGATTCTTAACTACTGCGCCACCAGAGAAGCCCGTTTTTTTTTTTTTACATCTTTATTGGAGTATAATTGCTTTACAATGTTGTGTTAGTTTCTACTGTATAACAAAGTGAATCAGCTATAGGTACACAAATATTCCCATATCCCCTCCCTCTTGCGTCTCCCTCCCACCTTCCCTATCCCACCCCTCTAGGTGGTCCCTGTGCTCTGCAGCTGCTTCCCAACTATCTATTATATATTTGGCAGTGTATATATGTCCATGCCACTCCCTCACTTCGTCCTAGCTTACCTTTCCCCCTCCCTGTGTCCATAAGTCCATTCTCTATGTCTGCATCTTTATTCCTGTCCTACCCCCAGGTTCTTCAGAACCATATTTTTTTTACATTCCATATATATGTGTTAGCATACAGTATTTGTTTTTCTCTTTCGGACTCACTTCACTCTGTATGACAGACTCTAGATCCATCTAACTCACTACAAATAACTCCATTTCTTTTTATGGCTGAGTAATATTCCACTGTATATATGTGCCACATCTTCTTTATCAATTCATCTGTCGATGGACACTTAGGCTCTTCCATGTCCTGCCTATTGTAAATAGAGCTGCAATGAACATTGTAGTACATGACTCATTTGAAATTACGGTTTTCTCAGGGTATATGCCCAGTAGTGGGATTGCTGGGTCATATGGTAGTTCTAGTTTTAGTTTTTTAAGGAACCTCCTTACTGTTCTCCATAGTGGCTGTATTAATTTACATTCTCACCAACAGTGCAGGACGGTTCCCTTTGATCCACACCCTCTCCAGCATTTATTGTTTGTAGAGTTTTTGATGATGGACATTCTGACCAGTGTAAGGTGATACCTCATTGTAGTTTTTTTTTTTTTTTTTTTTTTTGCGATACGTGGGCCTCTCACTGTTGTGACCTCTCCCATTGCCGAGCACAGGCTCCGGATGCGCAGGCTCAGTGGCCATGGCTCACGGGCCCAGCTGCTCCACGGCATATGGGATCCTACCGGATCAGGGCACGAATCTCTGTCCCCTGAATCAGCAGGCAGACTCTCAACCGCTTGTGCCACCAGGGAAGCCCACCTCATTGTAGTTTTGATTTGCATTTCTCTAATGATTAGTGATGTTGAGCATCCTTACATGTGTTTGTTGGCAATCTGTATATCTTCTTTGGAGAAATGTTTTAGATCTTCTGCCCATTTTTGGATTAGGTTGTTTGTTCTTTTGATATTGAGCTGCATGAGCTACTTGTATATTTTGGAGATTAATCCTTTGTCACTTGCTTCATTTGCAAATATTTTCTCCCATTCTGAGGGTTGCCTTTTCGTCTTGTTTATGGTTTCCTTTGCTGTGCAAAAGCTTTGAAGTTTCATTAGGTCCCATTTGTTTATTTTTATTTCCGTTTCTCTAGGAAGTGGGTCCAAAAGGATTTTGCTGTGATTTATGTCATAGAGTGTTCTGCCTATGTTTTTCTCTAAGAGTTAAGAGTTTTATAGTATCTGGCCTTATATTTAGATCTTTAATCCATTTTGAGTTTATTTTTATATACGGTGTTAGGGAGTGTTCTAATTTCATTCTTTTACATGTAGCTGTCTTGTTTTCACCTACTGAAGAACCTGTCTTTACTCCATAGTATATTCTTGCCTCCTTTATCAAAGATAAGGGGACCATATGTGTGTGGGTTTATCTTTGGGCTTTCTGTCCTGTTCCCTTAACCTATAGTTCTATTTTTGTCCCAGTACCACACTGTCTTGATTACTGTAGCTTTGTAGCATAGTCTGAAGTCCTGGAGCCTGATTCGTCCAGCTCCATTTTTCTTTCTCAAGATTGCTTTGGCTATTCGGGGTCTTTTGTGTTTCCATACAAATTGTGAAATTTTTTGTTCTAGTTCTGTGAAAAATGCCATTGGTAGTTTGATAGGGTTTGCATTGTATCTGTAGATTGCTTTGTGTAGTACACTCATTTTTACAATATTGATTCTTCCAATCCAAGAACATGGTATATCTCTCCATCTGTTTGTATCCTCTTTTATTGCTTTCATCTGTGTCTTATAGTTTTCTGCATACAGGTCTTTTGTCTCCCTAGGTAGGTTTATTCCTAGGTATTTCATTCTTTTTGTTGTAATGGTAAATGGGAGTGTTCCCTTAATTTCCCTTTCAGATATTTCATCATTAGTGTATAGGAATGCAATATATTTCTGTGCATTAATTTTGTATCCTGCAAATTTACCAAATTCATTGATTAGCTCTAGTAGTTTTCTGGTGGCATCTTTAGGATTCTCTATGTATAGTATCATGTCATCTGCAAACAGTGACAGTTGTACTTCTTCTTTTCCAATTTGTAGGCCTTTTATTTCTTGTTCTTCTCTGATTGCCATGGCTAGGACTTCCAAAACTATGTTGAATAGTAGTGGTGAGAGTGGACATCCTTGTCTTGTTCCTGATCTTAGAGGAAATGCTTTCAGTTTTTCGCCATTGAGAAAGATGTTTGCTCTGGGTTTGTCATACATGACCTTTATTATGTTGAGGTAGCTTTCCCCTATGCCCATTTTCTGGAGAGTTTTTATCATAAATGGGTGTTGAATTTTGTCAAAAGCTTTTTCTGCATCTATTGAGATGATCGTATGGTTTTTTTTTTTTTTTTTTTTTTTTTTGGGGTTTTTTTTTTGCGGTACGCGGGCCTCTCATCGCCGTGGCCCCTCCCCCTGTGGAGCACAGGCTCCGGACGCGCAGGCCCAGCGGCCATGCCCCACAGGCCCAGCCGCTCCACGGCATATGGGATCCTCCCAGACCAGGGCACGAACCCACGTCCCCCGCATCGGCAGGCGGACCCCCAACCACTGCGCCACCAGGGAAGCCCGATCGTATGGTTTTTTATTCTTCAGTTTGTTAATATGGTGTTTCACATTGATTGATTTGTGTATATTGAAGAATCGTTGCATCTCTGGGATAAATCCCACTTCATCATGGTGTATGATCGTTTTAATGTGTTGTTGGATTCTGTTTGCTAGTATTTTGTTGAGGACTTTTGCATCTATATTCATCAGTGATATTGGTGTGTAATTTTCTTTTTTTGTATTATCTTTGTCTGGTTTTGGTATCAGGGTGATGGTGGCCTCATAGAATGAGTTTGTGAGTGTTCCTTCCTCCACAATTTTTTGGAAGAGTTTGAGAAGGATGGGTGTTAGCTCTTCTCTAAATGTCTTATAGAATTCACCTGTGAAGCCATCCTGTCCTGGACTTCTGTCTGTTGGAAGATTTTTAATCACAGTTACAATTTGATTACTTGTGATTGGTCTGTTCATATTTTCTGTTTCTTCCTGATTAAGTCTTGGAAGGTCATACCTTTCTAAGAATTTGTCCCTTTCTTCCAGGTTGTCCATTTTATTGGCATAGAGTTGCTTGTAGTAGTCTCTTAGGATGCTTTGTATTCCTGCAGTGTCTGTTGTAACTTCTCCTTTTTCATTTCTCGTTTTATTGATTTGAGTCCTCTCCCTCTTTTTCTTCTTCTTCTTCTTTTTTTTTTTAGCGGTACACGGGCCTCTCACTGTTGTGGCCTCTCCCGTTGCAGAGCACAGGCTCTGGACACACAGGCCCAGCAGACATGGCTAACAGGCCCAGCCGCTCCGTGGCATGTGGGATCTTCCCAGACTGGGGCATGAACCCGTGTCCCCTGCATCAGCAGGCGGACTCTCAACTACTGCGCCACCAGGAAAGTCCCCCTCTTTTTCTTGATGAGTCTGGCTAAAGGTTTATCAATTTTGTTTATCTTCTCAAAAGAACCATCTTTTAGTTTTATTGATGTTTGCTATTATTTTCTTTGTTTCTATTTCATTTATTTCTGCTCTGATCTTTATGATTTCTTTCCTTCTGCTAACTTTGGGTTTTGTTTCTTCTTCTGTCTCTAGCTCCTTTAGGTGTAAGGTTAGATTGTTTATTTGAGATTTCTCTTATTTCTTGAGGCAGGCTTGTGTAGCTATAACCTTCCCTCTTAGAACTGCTTTTGCTGCATCCCATAGGTTTTGGATCGTCATGTTTTCATTGTCATTTGTCTCTAGGTATTTTTTGATTTGCTCTTTGATTTCTTCAGTGATCTCTTGGTTATTTAGGAGCGTATTGTTTAGCCTCCATGTTTTTGTGTTTTTTTACGTTTTTTTCCTGTAATTGATTTTAATCTCATAGCGTTATTGTCAGAAAAGATGCTTGATATGATTTCAATTTTCTTAAATTTACTGAGGCTTGATTTGTGACCCAAGATGTGATCTATCCTGGAGAATGTTCCGTGTGCAGTTGAGAAAAGAGCGTAATCTGGTGTTTTTGGATTGAATGTCCTATAAATATCAGTTAAATCTATCTGGTCTATGTGTCATTTAAAGCTTCTGTTTCTGTATTAATTTTCTGTTTGGATGATCTGTCCATTGGTGTAAGTGAGGTGTTAAAGTCCCCCACTATTATTGTGTTACTGTTGATTTCCTCTTTTGCAGCTGTTAACAGTTGCCTTATGCATTGATGTGCTCCTATATTGGGTGTATATATATTTATAATTGTTATATCTTCTTCTTGGATTGACCCGTTGATCATTATGTAGTTTCCTTCCTTGTCTCTTGTAACATTCTTTATTGTTTTTCTGCGGTATGCGGGCCTCTCACTGCCTTGGACTCTCCCGCCGCAGAGCACAGGCTCTGCGGCCATGGCTTACGGGCCCAGCCGCTCTGCAGCATGTGGGATCCTCCCGGACCGGGGCACGAACCTGTGTCCCCTGCATCGGCAGGTGGACTCTCAACCGCTGCGCCACCAGGCAAGCCCAACATTCTTTATTTTAAAGTCTATTTTATCTGATATGAGGATTGCTACTCCAGCTTTCTTTTGATTTCCATTTGCATGGAATATCTTTTTCCATCTCTTCACTTTCAGTCTGTATGTGTCCCTAGTTCTGAGGTGGGTCTCTTGTAGACAGCATATGTATGGGTCTTGGTTTTGTATCCATTCAGCAAGCCTGTGTCTTTTTTTTTTTTTTTTTTGCAGTATGTGGGCCTCTCACTGTTGTGGCCTCTCCTGTCGCGGAGCACAGGCTCCGGATGCGCAGGCTCAGCGGCCATGGCTCATGGGCCCAGCGCTCTGCGGTATGTGGGATCTTCCCAGACCGGGGCATGAACCCGTGTCCCCTGCATTGGCAGGTGGACTCCCAACCACTGTGCCACCATGGAAGCCTGCCTGTGTCTTTTGGTTGGAGCATTTTATCCATTCACGTTTAAGGTAATTATCGGTATGTATGTTCCAATTACCATTTTCTTAATTGTTTTTGGGTTGTTTTCGTAGGTGCTTTTCTTCTCTTGTGTTTCCTCCTTAGAGAAGTTCCTTTAGCATTTGTTGTAGAGCTGATTTGCTGGCGCTGAATTCTCTTCGCTTTTGCTTGTCTGTTTTTGATTTTTCCATCGAATCTGAATGAGATCCTTGCTGCATTGAGTAATCTTGGTTGTCGGTTCTTCCCTTTCATCACTTTAAGTATATCATGCTACCCCCTTGTGGTTTGTAGAATTTCTGCTGAGAAATCAGCTTTTAACCTTATGGGAGTTCCCTTGTATGTTATTTGTCATTTTTCCCTTTGTCCTTTCAGTAATTTTTCTTTGTCTTTAATTTTTGCCAATTTAATTACGATGTGTCTTGCTGTGTTTTTCGTTTGGTTTATCCTGCCTGGGACTCTGTGCACTTCCTGGACTTAGGTGGCTATTTCCTTTCCCATGTTAGGGAATTTTTTGACTCTAATCTCTTCAAATATTTTCTCGGGTTCTTCCTCTCTCTCTTCTCCTTCTGGGACCCTGATAAGGTGAATGTTGTTGCGTTAACTGTTGTCCCAGAGGTCTCTTAGGCTGTCTTCATTTCTTTTCATTCTTTTTTCTTTATTCTGTTTTGCAGCAATGAATTCTACCATTCTGCCTTCCAGGTCACTTATCCATTCTTCTGCCTCAGTTATTCTGCTATTGATTCCTTCTAGTTTACTTTTCATTTCAGCTATTGTATTGTTCATCTCTGTTTGTTTTTTCTTTAATTCTTCTAGATCTTTGTTAAACATTCCTTGCATCATCTCGATCTTTGCCTCCATTCTTTCCCCAGAGGTCCTGGATCATCTTCCCTATCATTATTCGGAATTCTTTTTCTGGAATGTTGCCTATCTCCACTTCATTTAGTTGTTTATCTTGTTCCTTCATCTGGTACATAGTCCTCTGCCTTTTCATGTTGTCGGTCTTTCTGTGAATGTGGTTTTTGTTCCACAGGCTGCAGGCTTGTAGTTCTTGGTTCTGCCGTCTGCCCTCTGGTCTATTCTGTTGATTTTGTATGGAATGTCCTATCAATGTCAATTAAGTATCTTTTTTTAATGTATCATTTAAAGCTTGTGTTTCCTAATTTATTTTTATTTCAGTTGATCTCTCCATTGGTGGAAGTGGGGTGTTAAGATCCCCTACTCTTATTGTGTTAGTGTCAATTTCCCCTTTCATGGCTGTTAGCATTTGCCTTATGTCTTGAGGTGCTCCTATGTTGGGTGCATAAATATTTACAATTATTATATCTCCTTGGATTGATCCCTTTATCATTATATAGTGTCCTTCTTTGTCTCTTGCAATAGTCTTTATTTTAAAGTCTGTTTTGTGTGATATGGGAATTGCTACTGCAGCTTTCTTTTGATTTTTATTTGCATGGAATATCTTTTTCCATCCCCTCACTTTCAGTCTGTATGTGTCCCTAGGTCTGAAGTGGGTCTCTTGTAGACAGCAAATACACGAGTCTTGTTTCTCCATTCAGCCAGTCTGTGTCTTTTGGTTGGAGCATTTAATCCATTTACATTTAAGGTAGTTATATGCATTTTCCTAATACCATTTTCTTTATTGTTTTGCATTTGTTATTGTAGGCCTTTTCCTTCTCTTGTGTTTCCTGCCTAGAGAAGTTCCTTTAGAATTTGTTTTAAAGCTGATTTGGTGGTGCTGAATTCTTTTAACTTTTCCTTGTCTATAAAGGTTTTGATTTCTCCATTGAATCTGAATGAGATCCTTGCTGGGTAGAGTAATCTTGGTTGTAGGTTTTTCCCTTTCATCACTTTAAATACATCCTGCCACTCCATTCTGGTTTGCAGAGTTTCTGCTGGAAGATCAGCTGTTATCCTTATGGGGATCCCCTTGTATGTGTTTGCTTATCCCTGCTGCTTTTAATATTTTTTCTTTGTATTTAATTTTTGGTAGTTTGATTAATATGTGTCTTGTTGTGTTTCTCCTTGGATTTATCCTGTATGGGACTCTTTGTTCTTCCTGGACTTGATTATTTCCTTTCCCGTATTAGGGAATTGTTCACCTGTAATGTCTTCAAGTATTTTCCCAATCCCTTTCTTTTTTCTTCTTCTGAGACCCCTATAATTCAAATGTTGGTGCGTTTAACGTTGTCCCAGAGGTCTCTGAGACTGTCCTCAATTGTTTTCATTCTTTTTTCTTTATTCTGCGCTGTGGTATTTATTTCTTCTATTTTATCTTCCAGGTCACTTATCCGTTCTTCTGCCTCAGTTATTCTGCTATTGATTCCTTCTAGAGAATTTTAAATTTCATTTATTGTGTTGTTCATCATTGTTTGTTTGCTGTTTAGTTCTTCTAGGTCCTTGTTAAACGTTTCTTGTATTTTCTCAATTCTATTTCCAAAATTTTGGATCATCTTTAGTATCATAACTCTAACTTCTTTTTCAGGCAGACTGCCTATTTCCTCTTCATTTGTTTGGTCTGGTGGGTTTTTACCTTGCTCCTTCATCTGCTGTGTATTTCTGTCTTCTCATTTTGCCTAAGTTACTGTTTTGGGAGTCTCCTTTTCGCAGGCTTCAGGTTTGACGTTCCCATTGTTTCTGGTGTTTCCCCTCAGTTAGTAAGGTTGATTCACTGGGTTGTGTAGGCTTCCTGGTGGAGGGTACTGGTGCCTCTCTTCTGGTGGATGAGGCTGGATCTTGTCTTCTGGTGGGCAGGAGCGAGTCCGGTGGTGTGTTTTGGCGCGTCTGTAAACTTGGTATGATTTTAGGCAGCCTCTCTGCTAATGGGTGGGGTTGTCTTCCTGTCTTGCTGGTTGTTTGGCATGGGATGTCCAGCACTGGAGCTTGCTGGTTGTTGCATGTCCCTGTGTCCTAGCATTGAGACAGAGATTTCTGGGAGAAGTCTCACCAATTGATATTACATGTGGCCAGGAGTTCTCTGGTGTTCCAATGTCCAGAACTTGGCTCTCCCACCTCTAAGGCTCAGACCTGACTCCCGGCTGGAGCACCAACACCTTGTCAGCCACATGGTTCAGAAGAAAAGTGAAACAAAAAAGAAAGAAAGAAAAAATAAAGTTATCAAACTAAAAAACTATATATATTAGTAAAATAAAAAAATTAAAAATTATAAAAACAAAAAAAAAACGGAATAATAAAAAAAAGAAGAGAGAAACCAAACCAATAAACAAATCCACCAATGATAACAAGCGCTAAAAACCAACCTAAGATAACCATGTAAATCAGAAACTAGTCAGCCACAGAAAGCAGACCCCGAGTGTACAGTTGCTCCCAAATTCCATTGCCTCAATTTTGGGATGATTTGTTGTCTATTTAAGTATTCCACAGCTGCAGGGTACATCAAGTTGCTTGTGGAGATTTAATTCACTGCTCCTGAGGCTGCATGGATAAGTTTCCCTTTCTCTTCTTTGTTCTCACAGCTCCTGCGTTTCAGCTTTGGTTTTGGCTCCACCGCTGCGTGTAGGTCACCTGAGGGCATCTGTTCCCCACCCAGAGAGGAGGGCATTAAAGCAGGGGCTGATTAGGGGGCTCTGACTCACTCAGGGCAGGGGGAGGGAGGGGTAAGGAATGCGGGGCGAGCCTGTGGTGTCAGAGGCCAGCGTGAAGTTGCAACAGCCTGAGGCTGTGCGTTCTCCCAGGGAAGTTGTCCCTGGATCCCGGGACCCTGGCAGTGGCGGGCTGCACAGGCTCCCAGGAGGGGCGGTGCGGATAGTGACCTGTGCTCGCACACAGGCTTCTTGGTGGCTGCAGCAGCAACATTAGCGTCTCATGCCCGTCTCTGGGGTCCGCGCTGTTAGCCGCGGCTCTCACCCATCTCTGAAGATCATTTAGGCAGTGCTCTGAATCCCCTCTCCTCGCGCACCCCGAAACAATTGTCTCTTGACTCTTAGGCAGGTCCAGACTTTTTCTTGGACTCCCTCCCAGCTAGCTGTGGTGCACTTGCCCCCTTCAGGCTCTGTTCATGCAGCCAACCCCAGTCCTCTCCCTGGGATCTGACCTCCGAAGCTTGAGCCTCAGCTCCCAGCCCCCGCCCGCCCCGGCGGCTGAGCAGACAAGCCTCTCGGGCTGGTGAGTGCTGGTCGGCACCGATCCTCTGTGCGGGAATCTCTCTGCTTTGCCCTCTGCACCACTGTTGCTGCACTCTCCTCCGTGGCTCTGAAGCTTCCCCCCTGCCCAGCTCCCGTCTCCAGTGAAGGGGCTTCCTAGTGTGTGGAAGCTTTTCCTCCTTCACAGCTCCCTCCCACTGGTGCAGGTCCTGTCCCTATTCTTTTGTCTCCGTTTTTTCTTTTTTCCTTTTGCCGTACCCAGGTACGTGGGGAGTTTCTTGCTTTCGGGGAGTCTGAGGCCTTTTGCCAGCGTTCAGTAGGTGTTCTGTAGGAGTTGTTCTACATGTAGATGTATTTTTGATGTATTTGTGGGGAGGAAGGTGATCTCCACATCTTACTGCTCCGCCATCTTGAAGGTCCTTCTCGCCATTTGCCTTCTTGGTTCTCTAGCTTGCAGATTGCAGATTGTGTGAGCCAATTCCTATAATAAATCTCCCTTTATATCTATATCTATATCTATCTATATCTATACTCTATATCTATATCTATATATCCATATCTATATCCATATCAATATCTATATCTATATACTCTATATCTATCTATATTTATCTCCTATTGGTTTTCTTTCTCTTGGGCTGGATCTCTGGGTATGTGAGTTTGAGATTCTGATATATATTGCCAAAATATTTGCTCTAGAGGCTGTACCTATTTGCAACCTACCAACCACAATTTAGCATGTTTGTTTCCTTTGATATAGGAAAACAACACAATGTTACCATGTTTTTGGGTCACTGCTCATATAATAGGTGAAAAATGGTATCCCACTGTACCTTTAAATTCAGATGGTTATTATGTATAATGCTGAGCCTCATTTCAGGTCTTTGAAAGCCATTGGTTTCCTTTACTTTGAATGATGTCCTCCCCTATTTTTCTTTGAGGCTCTTGGTTTTTTCCTTATTGATGTGTAGAAATATTTTATATGCTAACAAAGGTAGCTGTTGTCTATAATATATGTTGCAAATATTTTTCTCAGGTTGTTATTTGACCTTTGACTTTGCGCTCTTTTTCCTAGGCAAAACATTTTTTATGATATGTGGTCGTGTTTATCATCTTCTTTTTAAGTTTTCTGTATTTGTGGCATACTTAAAAGTCTTTCTCCACCCCAGAACAGTTAAACAAACTCTTCATATTTTCTTTTAATGCCTCGATAGTATTTATTTTTACACTTAGTCTGTAATTAATTTTGCTGTAAAGAATAAGGAGCAATCCAATTTATATATATATATATATATTTTTTTTTTTTTTTTTTTGCGGTATGCGGGCCTCTCACTGTTGTGGCCTCTCCCGTTGCAGAGCACAGGCTCTGGACGCGCAGGCTCAGCGGCCATGGCTCACGGACCCAGCCGCTCTGCGGCATGTGGGATCTTCCCGGACCGGGGCACAAACCTGTGTCCCCTGCATCGGCAGGCGGACTCTCAACCACTGCGCCACCAGGGAAGCCCCAATTTATATTTTTATGCAAATTGGTAAAGTGCTACTTAATTTTCCCAATAGCATTTATTTATTAATTTTTATTTTATTTATTTACTTTTGGCTGCGTTGTGTCTTTGTTGCTGTGCGCAGTATTTCTCTAGTTGTGGCGAGCAGGGGCTACTGTTCATTGCGGTGCGCAGGCTTCTCATTGCGGTGGCCTCTCTTGTTCCAGAACATGGGCTTTAGGCACATGGGCTTCGGTAGTTGTGGTGTATGGGTTCAGTAGTTGTGGCTTGCGGGTTCCAGAGCACAGGCTCAGTAGTTGTGGAGCACGGGCTTAGTTGCTCCACGGCATGTCAGATCTTCCTGGACCAGGGTTTGCTTCTGTGTCCCCTGCGCTGGGAGGCGGATTCTTAACCACTGCACCACCAGGGAAGTCCCTCCCAACAGCATTTGTTGAGTAATTCATTCCCTCCTTTGATTTGCAAGTCTACCATATAATCTTCTAAATGTCTGTATTCTATTCCATGGTTTGTCTGTCTAATCATGCACTTGTATCATACCATTTTAATTACTGTATCATAATAATGTATTTGAGTATCTGGTACGGTTGGGTTTGCCCTGATTACTCTTCTTTTTCAGACTATCTTGACTATTCTTTTTTTTGCAATTAAGTCGGGTTTTATTTATTTTTAAAATTTTTATTTATTTAATTTATCTATCTTTGGCTGCATTGGGTCTTCACTGTGGTGCACGGGCTTCTCACTGCGGTGGCCTCTCCAGCTGCGGAGCACGGGCTCCAGAGCGCAGGCTCAGTAGTTGTCACACATGGGCTCAGTAGTTGTGGAGCAGGGGCTCAGTTGCTCTGCGGCATGTGGGATCCTCCTGGACCAGGGCTCGAACCCGTGTCCCCTGCATTGGCAGGCAGGTTTCCAACCACTCCGCCAGCAGGGAAGCCCTATCCTGACTATTCTTGAATGTTCATTTTCACATATGAAATTTAAAATTAGCTGCTGTTGATATTTTAATTGGTATCACATTCATTTTATAAATTATTTTAAGGAAAATTGGCATCCTTGCAGTATTCCTGTCCACAAATGAGGTATACCTTTCCCTTAACTCAGCAATTTGTCATTTTAAAATCAAATTTTATTGAAACCAATTTTAAGTTAATATACTCCAGATTTTTTTGGTCATAATTTAGACTAATTTTTTAGTGAAGTATAGGTGATTTACAATATTGTGTTAGTTTCAGCTGTACAGCATAGTGATTTGATTTTTTGTTACTTTTTTTAGATTATAGTCCATTATAGGTTATTACAAGATATTGAATATAATTCCCTGTGCTGTACGTAAATCCTTGTTGCTTATCTATTTTATGTATAATAGTTTGTATCTGTTAATCACATACTCCTAATTTGTCCCTCCCCTCTTCCTCTCCCCTTTAGTAACCATGTTTGTTTTCTATGTCTGTGAGTCTATTTCTGTTTTGTACATATTTCACTTGTATTATTTTTAGATTCCATGTGTAAGTGATATCATATAGTATTTTTCTTTCTCTGTATGGCTTATTTCACTAAGCATAATGTTCTCTAAGTCCATCCATGTTGCTGCAAATGGCAGTATTTCATTCTTTTTTATGGCTGAGTAATAGTCTGTTGTATATATATACACCACATCTTTTTATTGTATGAGCTGTTTGTATATTTTATATATTAACCCCCTGTTGGTGGCATCATTTGCAAATATTTTCTCCATTCCATAGATTGTCTTTTCATCTTGTTGATGGTTTCCTTTGCTGTGAAAGAGCTTTTAAGGTTGATTAGGTCCCATTTGTTTATTTTCACTTTTATTTCTTTTTCCATGGGAGACTGATCTAAGAAAATATTGCTTCAATTTATGCCTGAGAAGGTTCTGCCTATGTTCTCTTCTAGGAATTTTATGGTGTCATGTCTTACATTTAGGTCTTTAAACCATATTGATTTTTTTTTTTTTTAAATCAGTATGTTTTATTTATTTATTTATTTATTTTTGGCCTTGCCGTGGAGCATTCAGGATCTTAGTTTCCCTACCAGGGATCAAATCCATGCCTCCTTCAATGGAAGAGCAGTGTCTTAACCACTGGACCACCAGGGAAGTGCCCATTTTGAGTTTATTTTTGCATATGGTGTTAGGAATGTTCTAATTTCATTGTATTACATGGAGCTGTCCAGCATTCTTAACACCACTTGTTGAAGCGGGCTTTCTTGATATACTTGTTTAACTATGAACAGTAAACAAGTAGGAAAACATACTTGTTTAACTACTTTTAAAAACTGAGTATATTTGACATATACATTATATTAATTTCAATTCAGAGTATGGCCCAGACCAAAATATGGACGTCAGTAGGCAGCTTGTTAGAAATGCAGAGTCTTAGCCACATCAGACATGCTATACCTGAATTTGCATTTAACATATCTCCCAGGTGATTTATGTGCCCATCAACATTTGTGAAGTGCCAGTGTAGAGTAGTCTCCACAGCTTTTTAATTTTATTTTTATTTATTTATTTAATATACGTAAAAAATTATTTATTTGTTTATTTTTGGCTGCATTGGGTCTTTGTTGCAGTGCGCGGGCTTCTCATTGAGGTGGCTTCTCTTGTTGCAGAGCACGGGCTCTAGGCTCGCGGGCTCAGTAGTTGTGGCTCGCGGGCTCTAGAGCACAGGCTCCGTAGTTGTGGCGCACAGGCTTAGTTGGTCTGCGGTATGTGGGATCTTCCCAGACCAGGGCTCGAACCCGTGTCCCCTGCATTGGCAGGTGGATTCTCAACTACTGTGCCACCAGGGAAGCCCCCACACCTTCTTTTTTAAATCATGCATCCCTATCCATTATAAAAAGTAATACTCTCCAATATGTGTGTATATATTTGCAAATTATGTGTGTATTACTGTAACATGTTGCAATATATATTTTGGAAACAATGCATAAAAAATTAAAATTACAAAAAAATACATTATATTAGTTTCAGGTGTGCAACATAATGATTTTATATTTGTGTGTATTTCAAAATGATCATCACAGTAAGTTTAGTTAACCTCCGTCAGGACTTCCCTGGTGGCACAGTGGCTAAGAATCCGTCTGCTAATGCAGGGGACATGGGTTCGAGCCCTGGTCAGGGAAGATCCCACATGCTGCGGAGCAACTAAGCCCATTTGCCACAACTACTGAGCCTGCGTGCCACAACTACTGAAGCCCCTGCACCAAGAGCCTGTGCTCCACCACAAGAGAAGCCACCACAATGAGAAGCCCGCGCACCACAACGAAGAGTAGCCCCCGCTCACCACAGCTAGAGAAAGCCTGCGTGCAGCAATGAAGACCCAACACAGCCAAAAATAAATAAAAAAATGAATACTAATGCACTCATTAAAAAAAAAATCCATCACTGTGCATAGTTAGAAAAACTTTTTTCTTTTGATGAGAAAATTTAAGGTCTACCCTCTTAGCAACATTAAAAAATACAATACAGTATTATTAACTATAGTCATCATTATATCAGGACTTATTTATCTTATAACTTGAAGTTTGTACCTTTGACTCCCTTCACCCATTTTGCCCATTCCTGACACCTTCCCCTGGCAACCACCAACCTGTTCTCTTTATCTATGAGCTTGAGCTCATTTTTGTTTGTTTTTTTTAATATTCCACATGTAAATGAGATCATATGGTATTTGTCTTTCTCTGTCTGAGTTATTTCACTTAGCATAATGCCCTCAGTGTCCATCCATATTGTCACAAATGGCAAGGTTTCATTCTTTTTTATGTCTTAATAATATTCCATTATACATGCACACACACACACACACACACACATCTTTATCCATTCATCCATTGATGGACACTTAGGTTGTTTCCATGTTATGGCTATTGTAAATTTTGCTGCTATGAGCATGAGGGTGCAGATATCTCATCAACACAGTGTTTTCATTTCCTTCAAATATATTCCCAGAAATGGAATTGCTGGATCATATGGTAGTTCTATTTTTAATTTTTTGGGAAACCTCCATGCTGTGTTCCATAGTGGCTTTACCAATTTACGTTCCTACAAAGAGTGCACAGGGTTCCCTTTTCTTCACATCCTCGTTAATACTTATTATTTTTGTCTTTTTGATAATAGTTGTCTTTTCATTTTGCTGATGCTTTCCTTTGCTGTGCAGATGCTTTTTAGTTTGATGTTGTCACATTTATTGATTTTTGCTTTTGGTATCAAATCCAAGAAAACATCACCAAGACCAATGTCAAGGAATTTACCACCTATGTTTTCTTCTAGGAGTTTTATGGTTTCTGGTCTTATGTTCGGTTCTTTCATCAATTTAGAGTTGATTTTTATGTATTGTTTAAGATAGGGGTCCAGTTTCACTCTTTTGCATTGGCTATCCAGTTTTCCCTGTATCATTTATTGAAGAAAACCCATTGTATATTCTTGGCTCCTTTGTCAAAAATTAATTGACCATATATGTGTGGGTTTATTTCTGGGCTCTATATTCTGTTCCAATGACCTGTCTGTTTTAATGCTAATACCATAGTATTGATATTTCAATTACTATAGCTTTGTAATATAGTTTGAAGTCAGGGAGTGTGATGCTTCCAGTTTTGTTCTTCTTTCTCAAGATTGCTTTGGCTATTTGGGGTCTTTTGGTTCCACACAAATTTTAGGATTTTTTTTTTATTTCTATGAAAAATGCCTTTGGAATTTTGATATGTATTGCATTGAATCTGTAGATTGCTTTAGGTAATACTGCCATTTTAACAATATTAATTCTTATAATCCATGAGCGTGGAATATCTTTCCATTTCTTTGTGTCTTCTTCAGTTTCTTTCATGAATGTATTATAGTTTTCAGTGTACAAATCTTTCACTTTCTTGGTTAAATTAATTCCTAAATCTTTTATTCCTTTTGATGCAATTGTAAATGGGATGTTTTCTTAATTTCTCTTTCTGATTGTTCATTGTTAGTGTATAGAAATGCAACAGATTTTTGTATATTGATTTTGTATCCTGCAACTTCACTGAATTGTTTTATTAGTTCTAACAGTTTCTTGGTAGGGTCTTTAGGGTTTTCTATGTATAATATCATCATCTGCAAATAGTGACATTTTAAGCTACTTTTTGATAACATTTCTTTGTACATTAATGCTGTAAAATCAACGTTTCACTTTTGATTTTTTATTTCGTACCATATTTCATGTAATTAATGAATAGTAAATGAATATTAAAATCTAAGAAAAAATTGGTAAGTTACTTAAGTGTTGGGATATTGGAAGGATTAATTGGTTATAAGAACAGGAAAGATAAAATCTGGCTAAATTCTGACTCCAAATTCCACATTACTTGTTTGATGAAACAGCACTGCCAGTGGATAGTTAAGGCATTTCCCCTATGTTAGATAAGCTACTTTGAGGACTGTGGAAAAAATTGAAGAATACAGTAAATGTCTTCCTACAAGGCAATCTGTAGGAAACTAAACATACATCCAATGACAAGCTGGACAACATCAGGATCAATTGTTGGACATTCAAATGATCAAGTATAAATTTATCTTGAATTCACTCAATACCTGAAGTCAATTCTTCAATACTGAGCTTCCCAAATATTTTCAGGGCAATATATCCATTTCTTATTTAAACGAAATATTCAAAGCCGACTTCTCAAATTCAGCATGTTGTGATTTTTATCTTCAAAAGGGTAGGAATTGTTTTAAAATCTATTTTATTTAAACATTCAAACCAAAGTTAAGCATGAAGCTAGTTTTGAATGTGTGCATTGGCACAAAGACCATCTGAACCTGTTCTATGTAAAAACTTAGAGTGTTGTATGCAGGGATGAGTTTTTCATGGTCTTATTGTTGATAGATATTTCCTTCACTGCAAATACATATTATGTGTGCTTACCTCTTGCCTTCTTAAGAAAGTGACTTCAGACAATGATCATGAGTCAACATTTTAATGAATCTGAATGTTATATTGCTAAGTTTGCTAAGGGGAAGGTGAGATGGAGGTGGGAGAGAGGAATATAAGAAGACACAGGACTGACAGGTAAAATAAATGGGGACTCTTTAAAGAGTAGCTTTCCTTCAAAGCTTCCAGGAACACTTCAGATCCCTTGACTCAGGGGACTTCTAAGCCAGCAGTATGAAGATCAAACTAAATTGCTTGCAAAAGGTAGAAGAACTGATGGCTGTTAGTTTTTGAGAAAAGAATATCTGTGGGTTAAGGTGAAATGGAGGGAGTGAAATGAAGACAAAACAAAAATGATGTTTTTGCAGTACACCTCAGGGGAAAGAGAGACAGTGATGAGAGCCTTGGGATGGCCTTATTACGAACTGAGTGAGTGAGTGTGGAAACGGGACCCAGGTCAGAATGTCCTGTTAAGTTTTGCTGGGCTCTAAGAATACTCCCAGAAGGATTACAACTCTTAACACTACACACCAAGGAGGGTGTTGGAAAAGCCTCCTGCCGTGAATAAAGCTTTTCCACCTGCTTTTAAAAAATTGTTCTGTGTCAATAAATTTTCCTTATTTATTTCCTCAAACACCTCATGTTCTGCATCTCTGTGGTCACAGCTACATTAAGAGTTGGTAATAAACTACTACCTTTTTTGCGTGCCCAATTCTAAAGCATAATCTATCTAAGAACATCTTTGTTAGGTAATAGCTCATGATGATTATAAACAAACCCTGTAGGATGTTATTTCTTGTCTGCTACAGTGATTTCATGCTAGCAACAACATTCAGAATCTCCTTTTCAAGGCTGCATTAGATATCAGGAAGAATAAGTTTGGCCTCTGCTAATTATTTTGGTTATAAAAGAGATTTTATTATTTTATTTCTTAAAATAGAAGACTTGCTACAAAGTCAGTAGTTTGACCTTTAAGCTACTGGTTTGAACTGTCAAGTCACTAGTACCCTTCCCTGTCTACTGTTTTCCTCTTTTCAAAGAAAGCATAAAAAAGGAGTCTGGAAAAATATATAGTCATTTGGAATGGATTTTACCAATCCATATGCAAAACAATGCAATTAGAGCTATCTAAAGAACTCTTACCTCTTCCTTCTGTTCTAATTTTGCTTCTGTACATTTTAATACTCTTATGCTAGCATGTAGAAAATAACATGCACATTTGAAAGTCTGGCTTTTGACTGCTGCAATAAAATTATAATCACCAATAGCTTTTAGAAGACAATATTCCTTCATAATTAAATACAAACAAAGCACTTATTTTCCTTTCCTTTCTGACACTTGTAGAGGGGAGGGGATGAACCTGATGAGCCATGGGGGAATGTAGATAGAGGGTGGCCAACACTGATGGTTGCTGACCCCAGAGCCACTTCTTCCCCTCTGCTGTGTTAGGCAGAATGAGGTCCTCCAGCCCCAAGGCGTCCACTTCCTAATCCTTAGGACCTGTGAAAATGTTACCCTTTATGACAAAAGGGACTTTGTAGATGGGGTTAATTTAAGGATCTTGAGATGGGGAGAATATTGTGGAATATCTGGGTAGGTCCAATGTAGTCACAAAGGTTTTTATAAGGGAAAGAGGGAGGCAGGAGAGTCAGAGGAGATATGATGATGGAAGCAGAGGTTGGAGTGTTGTGAAGAAGGGGCCATAAACCAAGAAGTGCAGGAGGCCTCTAGAACCTGGAGAACACAAGGAAATTCTCCTCTTGAGTGTCCAGAAGGAGCTCAGCCCTTCCAACACCTTGATTGTAGCCCCATGAGACCCCTTTTGGACTTCTCTGACTTGCAAAACTGTAAGAAAATAAATTTGTGCTGTTTTAAGCTATAAGTTTGTGGTAATTTGTTACATCAGCAATAGGAAACTAATACACAGCCCTAGAAGATGAATCAAAATTGGTCTAAATCAACTGTGGAAATTCCACTGACCTTTGCCAAGTATCTCTTGTGATTTGCCATAAAGAAAAGTCAGCTTTCAATTGCTGGGAAATTTCTTCCTTTCTTATCCATCCATCCTTTCCCTCCTGCTTGGGATGTTGGTATGAGAATGTAATGCCTGGACCTGCAGCAGCCGTCTTGTGACTGTGAGTTGACAATATCTTAAAAATCTAAAGACCTAAAAATCAACACGTTGAAGATGCCAGAGTTAAAGGTCCTTGATGACATTCCTGAAACATTGCACCAAATCTGGAACCATCTGTATGTGAGATTATGTATGAGATAATTAACGGTTATTATTGCTTATGCCACTATTACATGTAGAATTCAAGTTAGATACATTTCATATGTGTGATGTAATTAACGAAAAATTGACTAAATTTTTTTCAATTAAATTTCTTCAAGTTTATCCTGTCATTCATTCTGAGAAGACTGATTTCACTGTTAGGCTGTTGAAAGCATCATATCAACTAGAAGAATATTTGCTTTGCTAGCAATTTGAATCAAACTACGTATTTTTTGCAGACATTTTGGAGAAAAATATGAGTTATACCAATTTGTTGGCTTTGCTTGCAAGGTAACAAAATCAAGAACTAAACAGGCAAACTCATTTTGATGGCTAAGTGAAAACCTGGCTGACATTCCACTGATTAGAGACCTAGGCAACTAATGAGTACATAAAGTATAATGGAATATTATATGTGAAACACTTAATGTAGTTCAAACAAATTAGACAACAAAGCATTAATTACTCACTTTGATAAATGGTCTTCTGGCCTTATCCTGCATGTTCTTCTCTATAACTATTGTAGCAGTAGAAAAATGAGTCATATTTAAATAATTTCAAGACAAAGAAAAACAAGATTGTGCATTGAAAAATATTTAAATTATACTCCTAGATTTGCAAAATTATTCATGAGGAAATTTTAAAATAACCTTTAATTAATAATATCCAAATCCCTTGATTTTCTTTGACTAATAGAATAGCTGAGTTTATAGCTATAACTGCAAATGTGAATTGATTTTTCTTCCCCTCTAAATAGCTTGAAACACATTTATCTAGTGAATTATAGACCCTTCAGAGTTAGGATTTTCTCCACTTTTCTTTCTCTACAAGTAATCAAGTCTTCATCCCATTAACATTTTTTGGAAGAGAAAATACTACAACACTATGTGCTATGACAACTTCCTATTTATTTTTAAACTTCAACCCATAAACTCTTTTTTTAAAAACCCATAAACTCTCTATTCCTTTTCTCAGGTCACATTGAAGAGGGCAATTCATTTGAGTTATTCCTGGACTATTTCAACTAGACACCACTTCTCATCTTCAAAAGTAACCTTGGCATAACTCACTCTTCCTAATTCCCTAGAAGTGACCTCAAGGTTACCCGAGGCCATTTCCAGACACTCCAGGCTAGGGCCACATTCATTACTTTGATTTTTTTTGTTTTTTTTTGCCTGATTGTCTTCCCACATGCTGGGAACTACTTGAGAAAAACCCATATCTTTCATCTATGCAGACCCCAAACTTAGCCCAATGCCCCAAAGTTGGTCGAGAAAATGCAGGAAAAATGAATGAACACAGAAAAGGTACCTATCAGGGAAATACATTTTACCTTATCATGTATCTGATACTACCTGTTCTCAGGCCTTGAACATATGTTTGGAACTTATGCAAAGTTTTGAAGTATGTTTTTCTCCTGTATTTTAATAATTAGAAAGTTATTACATGGAGAACTGAAATTTGAGTTGTATAGCCACTGTTGCCAAATCACTCTTTTGTTCTGCTAATCTTACCATACATTATTAATAAGAATGCTTGGCTGAAAGTTAAAATAAAAGTTTAACCATCAAAAAAAAAAAAAAGAAAGAAAAGATGTTATCTCACAAAGTAAGAATTTCAAGCACAGTGCTTTTCAGGGTTGGTTAGTTCAGTGGTTCTTTGATGTCATCCAGGACTTAGGTCTTTCCAGAATTCTTCTTTGCTGCCCTCAGTGTGTGGACTTGCGTTCTTCCAGGGAACAACTGTAGTAGTTCAACATATCATGTCCAGAGCATCAATGTCTAGAGGCAGAAGTGAGCTACCATCTCTTCCTAGTATCTTTCTCTCTTTTAAAATATATCCAAACTTACATATGTTCATAGTTTAAAGAGTCAAATAGTTTGACCAAGTTTGTTATTTAAATAACAGCAAGCTCCTCTCCTCTCCATTGTTCTTCTCTCCCCAAAGCCTATCACACTTTGAGCTCTCGTAGCTGATTATTATCTTACCTTTCACCTCTATGTCTCCAAATAACAAGCTTGTGTTACATGCTTCTTGATTTTTCAGTCATTAGACATTATATATTGATTTCTCACTGTGGAAAAGGAAGATTTTTCTCTCTTTTTCCCCAGACTCACTTCTCTTCTCTGTGTCTGGCATAAAGTTTTATTTGATCTTCCTTTGCTATTATCCTGGGGAATCCTTTTGCTCCTCTTCCGCTATTTACTATTTACAGTAACTCTTGCAATGCTCTTTCTTTCTTTCTTTCTTTCTTTCTTTCTTTCTTTTTTTAACATCTTTATTGGAGTATAATTGCTTTACAATGCTAATTTCTGCTGTATAACAAAGTGAATCAGCTGTACGTATACATATATCCCCATATCCCCTCCCTCTTGCGTCTCCCTCCCACCCTCCCTTTCCCACCCCTCTAGGTGGTCACAAAGCACAGAGCTGACCTCCCTGTGCTATGCAACTGCTTCCCACTAGCTATCTATTTTACACTTGGTAGTGTGTATATGTCCATGCCTCTCTCTCACTTCGTCCCAGCTTACCCTTCCCCCTCCCCACGTCCTCAAGTTCATTCTCTATGTCTGCATCTTTGGAATGCTCTTTCATATTTTAATCTCTCATTTTATGGAGAAACTTCTTCTAGTAGTTTCCTGAGAAAGCGTGCCAGGGAAGTAAATTTTTGAAACTTTGAATTTTTTATTCTCCTTTATACTTTACCCTTAAGTGACAGTTTGAATAGGTGTAGAATTTTAGGTTGGAAATAATTTTCTTTGAGAATTTTGAAGGCATTGATTTCTGGCTTCCAGCTTCTAGCTTCTGGCTGCTGTTCATATGAAGTTGTTGTTTCCTGGTCCTTTGTAGGCCATCTTCCTCCCCCCAGCCCCCTACCTGGAGGCTTGTTTTTGTTCCCAGTATCCTGAAATTTTATGATGATTTTCACTGTTGTGGTTCTATTTTCATCTGTTGTGTTGGGCGGCTGGTGGATAATTTCAATCTGGAAATTCACAGTTTTCATTTTTGGCAATTTTTCTTATACTATTTCTTTGATGATTTATTCTATCATCTTTTCAGGAATTCTTATTATTTGAATGTTAAATCCCTGTCACGGTCAGCCTCCAAAATGGCTCTCAATGATTCTTGAGTCTTGGTATTCATATCTTTGTGCAATCCCCTCCCACACTGAATAGGCTGACCTGTGTAACCAACAGGATATTGTGAAAATGGTGAAGTATGCCTTATGAAGTTAGGTCATAAAAGACATTGTAGCTTCCAGCTTGCTGCCTCTGGAATAATTTTCTTGGGGGGGGGGATGTCAACTGTCATGTTGGGAGGATACTCAAGTAGCCCTGTGGAGGGGTACTTGGGTAAGGAATGGAAGCCCCTGCTAATATCCAGCATTAACTTGCCAGGAACGTGAGTGAGCCACGCTGGAAGCAGATCCTTTAGCCCCTGTCAAACCTTCAGATGATTGAAACTCAGCTGTCATCTTGACTGCAACTTCATGAGACCTTGAACTACAGCCACTCAGCTAAGCCACCCCTGAATCGCTAACCCATAGAAGCTGTATGAAATAAACATTTATAGTTTTAAGCCAGCATAGTTTGTTTTCGCATAGTTTATTATGCAGCAGTAGATAACTACTACGACCTTGCTTGAGTCTTAAATTTTCTTATGTAATGTTGAAGTCCCAAGCTATCAGCTAACAGCTTGGGACTTCAGCTGCTCTCTGTGTGAACTAGTTTGGTCTTCCTCACACTATATTAGCTAGACTCCAGAAGTCATGCTGCATCACTCTTGTTGCATTCCGTTCATTGAGGCAGTAACAAAGTCCTCCCCAGATCCAAAGAGAGTGCAAGGTTCTGGGAGAGCATGTAGGACTGGAAATGTTGCTGTAACCATTTTTTTAAACAATTTTTTAATTTTGGCTGCGCCGGGTCTTCGTTGCGGCATGTGGGATATTTTTAGTTGCGGCATGTGGACTCCTAGTTGTGGCATGCATGCGGGATCTAGTTCCCCGACCAGGGATCGAACCCGGGCCCCCTGCATTGGGAGTGCGGAGTCTTACCTACTGGACCACCAGGGAAGTCCCTGCTGTGGCCACTTTTGAAAACACAATCTGCCACACAGAGTCTATACTAAAACATTGATTAAGACTCAGAATTTAACTTCATGCCAATGGGGCCAACACTTACATGTTGAAAGATCTCAACTTTTGTCATTAAAAATTAAATTAAATACTACCTTCATAACAACGATTAAAGAGCAAACTTCTCTCTCCACCCCACACCTTTCTGTTTTCCCTTGCCTTCACCTATTTTTATTTCAATACAGTAGTGGTTAATATAAGCTGTAGTGTCTTTGGCTTATTCTCTATGGGGTTTTTTTTTTTTTGGTGTTTTTTTTTTTTTATGTTGGGGGTAGGAGTTTATTAATTAATTAATTTATTTTTGCTGTGTTGCGTCTTCGTTTCTGTGTGAGGGCTTTCTCTAGTTGTGGCAAGCGGGGGCCACTCTTCATCGCGGTGTGCGGGCCTCTCACCATCGTGGCCTCTCTTGTTGCGGAGCACAGGCTCCAGACGCGCTGGCTCAGTAGTTGTGGCTCACGGGCCTAGTTGCTCCGTGGCATGTGGGATCCTCCCAGGCCAGGGCTTGAACCCATGTCCCCTGCATTAGCAGGCAGATTCTCAACCACTGCGCCACCAGGGAAGCCCTGTTTTTTGTTTTTAATTTGAGCATGTTGACTGATACACCAGCAATGGTCTCTGACTACAATGATGTCTTCAGCACTGAATTGTCCTCATTTCTTTTATGTAAATGTTATTTTTCTCTGATCCATGAGCAAAGTGCAATACTTGTAACTTGACTGCTTTCTCCTCAGTTGTTTTGAGCCTTGCTGTTGAGCTGTCTAACCCCATTTGCATGCCTGCACAACAGGATCTCTGGTTGTCCCAGCACCTGAGTTGAGCTTCCCCGGGCTGGCAGGTTCATGATGACAATGTCAATCTTTATCTTTATGAAGAAACAGCTTGAAGTTATTTCTTCAAAAATACTCTTTCCAAATCTACAACAGATGGTGTTGGCTTTAAAATCAGAATTGACAATCAGGTGGCTACATTGAAGTTTTAAGGCTACTCTGGAAAAATAAAGTTTTCTGAAGAATCTGATTTATTTTAAAAAATAAGGGCTAAAACCGAAGCATATATACTTGGAATTTTCAGGTGATACTTAACGATTTACTCTCAGAATATATTAAAAAACATTCTCAAATTAAGGACTAACACAAAATAACTTTAAATGTAGCATTCTCCTGATTCAAATAGCTCTGGACCTGCATTTTAGCTGACTCAGACTTTTGAATGAACTAAACATTTTTGTTAATTAAAAATGCATGTTATGTTATCAATAAAATCATTTTTTCCCCATATGGAAGAATTCCATCATTCCACTCTCCAAAGTTACAGTTAAAAATTCTAAGATTTAGAGAAGACTTCATGAACTTAATTTAATATTCTCAAATAGTCTTCCTTCAATAGTTCCATAGTTTCAAAAGTTTTTTTTTTAATGTTATGAAAGAGGGAAATCAAAAAGATACACTTATAAAAATCACTTTTCCAGTCCAAGTTTGATCATTCATTTATAGAGACGCTACTGTAGGCCAGGCTCTGAAGAAATAGAGAAAGTGGAGGAGACAATTTTGTAAGCAAACTATTTCAAACCAATATAATAGGTAACAGAGATAGAAATACAGAGGAGTGGGAGCACAGACAAGGGGGCGACTTATTTGTCTAAGGAGTTGGAAAAATTTCATAAAGGACAAATACTCTTCATAGAAGAGGGATCTTTTTTTTTTTTTTTTTACGGTACGCGGGCCTCTCACTGTTGTGGCCTCTCCCGTTGCGGAGCACAGGCTCCGGACGCACAGGCTCAGCGGCCATGGCTTACGGGACCAGCCGCTAGCTCCGCGGCATGTGGGATCTTCCCGGACTGGGGCATGAACCCGTGTCCCCTGCATCGGCAGGCGGACTCTCAACCACTGCGCCACCAGGGAAGCCCCAGAGAATGACTTTAAACAGGGCAACCCCGTTAACAGCTTACACTGAAGGAACATAAACACTGGGAGGGGAATCAGATGGTGTGTAGAGTGAACAATAGTTAGGAGAGGTGACAAGGAGTTGCAGCAATGGGGTGGAATGGGGAGAAAACTGAAAAGTAGTTTATAGGTAGAATTAATAGAGTTAAGAAACTGATTTGGCGTTCAAAGGAAGAATGCATCACTTAGTATCTAAAACTGAATTTATTGCTTGTTACAGAAGAGTTTGCTATGCTTGTACTATACAGTCTCCCTGAGAAGTAAACTGCTTTTACGAAGCATGGAGATTGTGAATTTGTGAACATCCATTGACAGGAATTTTAGTGATTGGTTGCCTGTTAGCCATGGAAACATGGTTACTAGAGTGAGGCTGTTGTTGATTGTAACAACAAAAAGCTGTCATTGAATGCTCAACGTTTAGAAGCGTGGTTTCTTTTCTTTTTTAAAAAATTTTATTCATTTATTTATTGGCCGCGCTACCTGGCGTGCAGGATCTTATTTCCCAGATCAGGGATCAAACCCGCAGCCCCTGCATTGGACGCACAGAGTCTTAACCACTGGACCACCAGGGAAGTCCCTAGAAGTGTGGTTTCTGAAGTGAAGTTGTCATTGATTGAGTGGGATGTGTTTAAAACTGATTCTGATGGTTACTTCTTCCTTTGGGCAAAATGCAATCTATCTCTTCCTTTCTTTCTTTCTCTCTTTTGCTGTAATTTATTTATTTATTTTTGGCTGTGTCGGGTCTTCAGTTCTGTGCGCAGGCTTTCTCTAGTTGCGGCGAGCGGGGGCTCTACGCGCATGGGCTTCAGTAGTTGTGGCACATATGCTCAGTAGTTGTGGTGCGTGGGCTTAGTTTCTCTGTGGCATGTGAGATCTTCCCGGACCAGGGCTTGAACCCGTGTCTGCTGCATTGGCAGGTGGATTCTTAAACCACTGTGCCACCAGGGAAGTCCCTCTTTTCCTTTCTTTAATTGAAAGAATAAGAACTTTTATTTTTAGGGGTTAAAATGGAAGAAGAAAAAGTCACCGTTAACTTTTGCTTGATGGAAAGAACTAGAACAGGAAGAAGAATCAGTGTGGGACATAGGTGGGGAAAGGAGCAAGAGTGCACAGCAAGATGTGGGGATTTGGCCATGTTAACATGTATGTAGGACATCCAGTAGGAAGCTGGAGATTTGGAAAATGGTTGGTCTTTAGGCATCATGGACGTATAGGAGGGAATTGAAACCATGAATGAAATAAAGTAGCTCAGGAAAAGTTTGTGGAGTAAAAGTGGACATTGGCCCGTTATAACACTGAGCAGTACTTGAGAACAGAAGAACCAGGAGACGGTAACTGGAGAAAGCAAAGGAGGAAAGAGTTTCAGACTCTTGAGTTGTCAACACTAGGGATTTTTTTAATAAAAAAAAAATCTGGGGCTTCCCTGGTGGCGCAGTGGTTGGGGGTCCGCCTGCCGATGCAGGGGACGCGGGTTCGTGCCCCGGTCCGGTAGGATCCCGCGTGCCGCGGAGCGGCTGGGCCCGTGGGCCGTGGCCGCTGGGCCTGCGCGTCCGGAGCCTGTGCTCCGCAGCGGGAGGGGCCGCGGCAGTGAGAGGCCCGCGTACCGCAAAAAAAAAAAAAAAAACTGAAGACGCCATTGTCTTCAGTAAGAGTCACTTCAGTAAAATTATAGCTCTGAAAATCACATTTAAGGGGTATCTAAACATTTTGGCTGTCAACTTCTGATATAGTGCTTCAAATTTGTTTCATTTGTCTTAGGTACTCATGAATTTTATCAATGTTTTAATGTTAGAAGTATTTAACTCAAAAACTACTTATTAAGCACTTGCTATTTAACTACATTGTGAATTTTTAGCTTGAACATCCTAACAGATCACATCACGTCCTTATAGCACACACATTTTAGCAATGGGAAGTTAAATTTTATATCATAATTAACTTGATAAGCAAGAATGAACTTTTATATCTTAGAAGGTGATCTGAGCAGTACAGTGGTACTCTAATTGACTAAAAAATGGACAAATTGAGTCACATCATAAATTATTCCTAAAACGTATATGTTAACATACAAACTGGGTACAAAATAGCTATTAAAAATAATAACATGACTAATCTCTTAAGGGCAGAATTTTATCATGTTTGGTATCATACTATCAGTATTGCACTACTGAGCACTTTAATTATACTTTCTTAATCATACTTGTTTTAGTGTGAAATGCCTGTCTTAATTCCTGACTTCTTCATGCTTTTTACACAGTGAACATGTCTTTAATTTTATATTCCCTGGCTTTTCAGAATATCTGAATCCTCAGAAGTTGCTCAATAAGTATTTGGCAGTTAATAATCTGTCCCATAAAGGGCAGTTTGACAGTGGCTGCCCAAGTTCTTGTTTATCCTTGTCCAATATTTTTTCTGATTAAATGTGACTTCTATACACTGGGATCATTTCCTGCCTCTCACCTCACTTAGGAACTCTAAGGAAATAATTTCTTGATGTTGAGTGTGATTTTTGTAGTGGTGCCTTTTTTTTTCTCTCTCTCTCAAAATTTCTGCTTAACAGCATAAAATGAAAGGTTTTCTTTCTTTTTTTTTCCTGCTTTTTTTCCCCTTGGCTTTTATCACTTTCCAATATGCTGCTTCATTTACTCATTTGTTGTTTATTGTCTCTCTCTCCTTTGCCTGAATGTAAACCTGGTGAGGAGAAGGGTCTTGTGTTTCTTTCAGTGATCTCGTCCAAGTACCTAGAAAGTACACATAGTAGGTGCTAGTTGCATATTTGTTGAATTAGTAAATAATACTAACAGTAGTGACCATTTTTTAAGCCTATTATGTGCCACATACTCTACAAACATCCCACATAAATCTCATAAAGTAGAATTTTTTTTTTTAATTTCGCCACACAGCGTGGCTTGTGGGATCCGTTTCCTGACCAGGGATTGAACCCTGGCCACCACAGTGAAAGTGCCAAGTCCTAACCACTAGACCACCAGGGAACTCCTGAAAGGGTTTTCTTATACTTTTATCTTTTTGGAATATTTTGGGAAAGTATCATCCTCATTCTCTTTACCCCCTGAGTTGCCCCACCTCTTAAGGATAGTACTTCCTTTGATAGGTGAAATGGGAGAACTTTCAATAACTGGAACTCACTGCATTAGAAAGTGAGCCTGGAGGGTCTTTGGGTGGCTCTTTCTTTCTTGTGTGAAGTGACCACAACCTCCAGATGGCTGGGAATGGGTCTGCTCTGTACTCGCAACTGTTCCCACAAAGTTCTAAAGTACAACCTTGAGAGGAGGTGATTGGAGGCCCTTATATTTCAAGTGTATGTCTAAGCTGGATTAATTACTAATTTATTTATCAAATCTAAGACATGTTAATTGCAAGCTGCACCTTTGTTTTCTGTGCTACTAAGAAAAAAATGTTGCCAGTTGAACCACAGTAAGATGTTTTATTACTTAGATTTTTTATCTTATGCTAATTGTGAGGGTCTTTTAGATAAATTTTGCATGGGTTTTTCTCACAATCACTCACTGTGTATTCATAAAAAGAAAAATATAAGGAAAACAAATTGATTAAGGTATTCTTAAAATTTCTTCACATTAAAACTTAGACTCCGAGTTGTATTTTGATTGGGTTGTCAGTGTCTGTGATTTGCACACATTATTTTCCTCTGTGCCACAGCACTAGTGACCCAACATTTCTTAAAAGCATGCTTCACGCTGTCATCAGGATTCTTTCCTAAGCCACTGGTGCCCTTTCTGCCAACATGGCCGTGCAAGAGTAGTGGCTGGGCAATAACAATTCCAAAACACATCCTCACTTCAGATTTTTTAAAGTATGAAAAAAGTGACTTTAAAAAATATATTTTACTACTCACATCTTTTATTAAGGATATGATCTATGTGTAAAACAAAGCATCCAGGAAATTGACTCAAGAAATCAGAACACAGTATTCTTCTTCCTATGACTTATGGGAGGAAAGCAGATGTGCAGATGGGTTCGGGTTAGAGGTTCAGCTTGATAGCACGAGGGGAAAATGATAGAGGAAAGAATAGTTTAGCTAAAGCCAGAAGCACGAATTAACAGTGAGATCATGGGAAACACATTTAATTTCCAATCCTCAGGTACGTCCATTGTAAAGTCAAAATCAAAATAATTGTCCAGTGAGGCTCAAATGAGATAGAGTTTGGGAAAGCAGTTTATAGACTAAAGCTTCTCCTGAGGGATGCTGTAATTGTGGTTGTTACTGCAGGCAGATAGATCCCTTCCTCCAATTTTCTCTGATCAAAATGCCCTTTGCTCCATGACCAGGAGCAAATCTGTACCAATCCTGAACTATAAAATCTACGTTTTAAAAGTGGCTCTTAAAATTGATGAAACTTCGTGTTTCTGCTGTGTCCATAGTCTTCTCATTTCCTGGTACCCAACACTCTATTAAGAAAACATAGGAGGGAACCTCCCTGGTGGCACAGTGGTTAAGAATCCGCCTTCCAATGCAGGGGACACGGGTTCGAGCCCTGGTCCGGGAAGATCCCACATGCTGCAAAGCAACTAAGCCTGTGTGCCACAACTACTGAACCTGTGCTCTAGAGCCCGCGAGCCACAACTACTGAGCCCGTGTGCCACAACTACTGAAACCCACACACCTAGAGCCCATGCTCTGCAACAAGAGAAGCCCCTGCACTGCACCAAAGTATAGCCCCTGCTCGCGGCAACTAGAGAAAGCCCGTGCACAGCAACGAAGACCCGATGTAGCCAAAAATGAATTAAAAAAAAGAAAACAAAAAAAAGAAAACATAGTTAGGGAATCACTGTTAAAAGTCAGTAGATTTTTCAGTCTTGATTCTAGACCTGGGTAGTTCACACAAATCAGTGCTCTATTTTCAGGTGCAGGCATAGTTGCTAAAGCATGGTTTTAGCTGTAGATGCAAGTAGCTGCAAAGTAGGCTGGGTGGTAACTTGGGGTGTTGCAACCAGGGTTGTGTGGCTCTCAGGATGAAGCCCACTCCACAGGTCAGTTCTCTGTTGTATTGGCTCCTCCAGGATCATTGTGTCTGAGAGTGGTGTTTGGCCAATGGATTTAGGTAGAATGTGACTTTTATTATTGGGAGACGCCTTAAAAATCTTCTAATACAACTATTTTATTTTACTTTATTTTATTTTTTATGGCTTAATAGCTCTTTATTTTTTACTGTGGAATAATATTCCAGTGCATATATGTACCATAGTTTATCCATCTATCAAGGGACATCTTGGGTATGTATGGGGGGTGGGGACTTTTTGGTTTTTGGCAATTACGAATAAAGCATTACTTTTCAAATCAGTTGGAGAAATATCTAACAATGCAATTGCTGAATCACATGGTGGCAACTCTTTCATTTTAAATATAAAGAACCCTGTTCTGGAGAATTTAAGTTCTTTGCATAAAATAACATTGTTAGGGAGTGGCAGAAATGGGAGCTCCAAATGCTTTTTGTGAATTGCCCTACGTTCAACTCTATTTGTGCTGTAAACAGGGTAATAGGACTGTATTTTCATGGTGTATGTTTGTTTTGAAAATTCATAGCAGAGGAGGTGGAGAAGAAACCCTTGGATTTTCATTTGTTTAATGAATGTTTCTCTGAAAAACCACAAAATAACTGATTTCCCAAGAAGTGGTATAGGGCAGTCTGAAGGAATGATCTTAGAACAATCATGTTTGAGAGGTATACTTTGGAATCTTTGGTGAAGAGTAAGCTGGGAGGAAAGAAATTGGGACAATATTCCCTCACTTTTTCTGTAATACCCTCATCTAAACTCCTTACCTCACTTCTTTTTTAAATAAATTTATTTATTTATTTTTATCTTTGGCTGTGTTTGGTCTTCGTTGCTGCACGTGGGCTTTCTCTAGTTGCAGCGAGCGGGGACCCCACTTCGTTGCGGTGCGTGGGCTTCTCATTGTGGTGGCTTCTCTTGTTGAGCATTGGCTCTGGGTGTGTGGGCTTCAGTAGTTGTGGCACGTGGGCTCAGTAGTTGTAGCTCGTGGGCTCTAGAGCACAGTCTCAGTAGTTGTGGCTCATGGGCTTAATTGCTCCGTGGTATGTGGGATCTTCCCGGATCAGGGATTGAACCCATGTCCCCTGCACTGGCAGGTGGATTCTTAACCACTGGGCCACCAGAGAAGCCCTAAACTCCTTACCTCACTTCTAATTCTCCTTCCTTCAAACAAAATACTATTAAAGATATCACAATTCATGACAAGCTAAAGAGCTCTGGGTGCCTGCAAGCCCCCTGTCTTGAAAGATAATCTCCAGCACTTGGTTTCTGTGGGATAGGATACTATCTGGTATCTATTTACCAAGGCAAATTCCACAGGCAGTGCTTTTCTTTCTTTCTTTCTTTCTTTCTTTTTTTTGCGGTACGCGGGCCTCTCACTGTTGTGGCCTCTCCCGTTGCGGAGCACAGGCTCTGGATGCGCAGGCTCAGCAGCCATGGCTCACGGGCCCAGCCGCTCCGCGGCATGTGGGATCTTCCCGGACCGGGGCACGAACCCGTGTCCCCTGCATCGGCAGGCAGACTCTCAACCACTGCGCCACCAGGAAAGCCCTGGCAGTGCTTTTCTTCACTGTAGATTTAATTATTTCCTAGAGGCTCCTGTGATGCGACTCTTTTGGTTGAAGTAATGAACTCTTTAAACTACCTTAAGTAAGAAAGAACACAAAGCGTTTCATGGATCAGAAGATCAGGGCTGCACTCAGCTGTAAGGATAGAACTGGAATCTCAAATCGAACACCTGAAGAGCCTTCTTTCTCTGTTCCTCTCTATCCAGCTGCCTCTCTCATGGCTGATTGACTTCCTCTGCTTCTCTGGTTCAGGTGAAAAGTGAAAATACAGCTGCTGACAGCACCCAAGTATATATTACAACTCAAGCCTCCTGCCTCCAGGAAGAGCAAGTGCTAGTAATAGGTTTGGAGCACATCTGTAGAAGGTCTTGAATATTTGGTTAATAAAACAGTGCTGTTATTATTATTATTATTATTTGTCTGCACGGCATGTGGGATCTTAGTTCCCCGACCAGGGATTGAACCCATGCCCCCTGCAGTGGAAGCACAGAGTCCTAACCACTGGACTGCCAGGGAAGTCCCTATTTTTCTTATATCATTAAACATCTTGTACCAATATACAGAATAGCTTTAGTGAAATGTTTTCAACTAATTAAATTCACTATTGAAATAAGATGAAAAGAAATAAGGGAAAATTGTAGACATATGCTGACAAAGAAGAAGCATTTCATTGAAGGACAGAGTTGGAAAGCATGGCTATATGTGATGAACTCTGGTCTCCGGTTGAGGAGGTGGGCTTGAAAAATAATTGAATATTGCAGAGTAGAGTGTTGCTATAGGAACAGTTACCTAAAGATCTAATCAGTGTCTTGCTGAGTGAAAGGATTTTCTCTTTAGTATGAAATATTTCAGCAAGTGCTAAAAGTAGTTCTTTTTAAAAGCCCCACAATTTCTCTGTCCCCAAATCTGCTAGTTCCTAAGATTTTTAAAACAAATTATTAAAAGCAATCAGAACAATGTAATGAGCATGTTGCTAAATTTTGATAAATGTGATGAAGTTAAAACTATGTTTATTACATCATTTATTTAGTTAGAAGGATCAAATGTGTCATGGTTGGCTTCCCCCAAAGCAGAGCCTAAGAAAAGGACCTGGGGGAGAGGTAGTTTACTTGGAAGGTGATTCAGCAAGCAGGTGGTCGAGAGTTGGCAGAGTGAGGCAGGGAAGAATTGCCCCTCTGAAAGATGGAGGCTAGGGCATTTATCCACTAGTTCTGTCCCCCATCGGTTGACGGTTGCCTCCTGAATGTGTTTGTTTCTCAGCTGACCTAGAAAGAGGGCCAAGTGACCTCTGGCAACCTGGGAGAAGGTACTTGGGCAGAATGTGGAAAGATGAGAAGCTCAGGCTTGAAGCAGGATGCTGGCAGTAGTTGAGTCTAAGCCCATACAGAGATGATGTGACACAAGTAACAGTGGTGTCTGCTATATCTAATTCCAGGACAATAGTTCCCTGACCTCCCCCTACACCCAAGTCTCTTTTCTTATGGCATATTACTTTAACTTCTAGCACAACGACACTTAGTGAGTTATTTAATCTCTCTCTGCATTAGTTTCTTTGTCTCTAAAATTGGCATAAATAATATTATTTGCAAAAGAGTTGTGGTGGGGATTAAATGCATTAAAATCGGTGATGCCCTTAACACAGTGTGCAGTCCATAGTAAGTGCTGGATAAGTGTTAGCCATTATTACCATTAATAGTGGTGGAGTAGTAATATGCCACCACCACTACGATTGATGGTGAAGCCTATTGTTGCATCTAGTACCTCCACAATGTCAATAACTTCCAGGTTTCTGGAGTTTCCACTTCTAGTTCCCATGTCTTCTGGCACTTACAGATTACATGAGAAAGCATGTGTTTCGGAAACTATGACCCTTTGTACTACCCACTTTTCTAAGCTGTGAAAAAACCAAGTGAGGAAAAGCAGTAGGAAAATTAGAAAATAAGTCCTAAGGGTGGATGAGCAGGTTTATTTCTTTATCTTCCTATGGATTAGCTCTGCTGTTGCTTTCCTTTCCAAAACTGTAACCCTCACAGCCAGCTGATGAATTCTTAGAGTCTTTAGAGACTCTTTAATGGAAAAACAGCGGCTGTGTTTTTGGTATGCTTAAGTGGAAAATCAGTACCTCCTGCTTAGGGAAATGAGAAACATTAAAAAGTTAGCTGTGGTCTTCCCTGGTGGCGCAGTGGTTGAGAGTCCGCCTGCCGATGCAGGGGACACGGGTTCGTGCCCCGGTCTGGGAAGATCCCACATGCCGCGGAGCGGCTGTGCCCGTGAGCCATGGCCGCTGAGCCTGCGCGTCCGGAGCCTGTGCTCCGCAACGGGAGAGGCCACAACAGTGAGAGGCCCGCGTACCGCAAAAAAAAAAAAAAAAAAAAAGCCGTTGCCTTACGTAGCAATCTCAGTCTTCAGCTATAAGTTTTCAGTTGAACGCCCATGATGCTTTACAATGCCAGATATGCTAGTCATTTAGCAATTATGTTATACTCACAACCATTCCACGTAGAGCTCAGCTCTAAACAAAATGATCAAGGCAGAACAAAAGAAAGGCAAATTTGGGATTGGTGGCCCAACAGAATTAAAACACACCATTATTAGATGGCAGCGCTGGTACCTGCTCTATATTTTACATTCCATAGAAAGAGAAGACTATCGAGATCCGTTTTCTCATTAATTCCTTAGGTGTTTTTGTGTTCTTATGTTTGCTGGGCATTGCTCTAGGAGTTTGGAATAAAATACTCAAAGTCTGTACTTGCATTGAACTTATATTCTAGTGGAGGTGGCAGACATTTAAAAAAAAAGACAAACAGTAAACAAACAAGATAATTACAGATAGCAACACTTGCTTTGAAGACAATAAAACAGTACAGTATGATAGGGTTGCATCATGTACGATGATTTTTGTTAAAAAATGTATGTGTCAATTATAACTCAATAGAAAAAACTCCCCAAAACAAACAAACAAAAAAACCCCAATCAAAGTGGCTTAAATAACATGGGAATGTATTGGTTCACTTCGCTGAAAATACAGAGGTAATAAAGGTTGGGGGTTAGTTGATCTAGGAGATTAGCAGTGTTAACACTGACCCAATTTTCTCACCCTTCTGTTCTGTAGTCCACAGAAGAGGCTTCATCTTAGGGCTGGGTAGGAGGCTGTCTACTGGCAGGAATCATGTGTCAGGGTCCCATGTGTTCTTGTTCATATTCAGCAGGGCTTCTGCATTTTAGTAAAAGGTACTGAGATTCATTAACTTAAGGCTTTTGCCCATCACTGTATCAATTACTGAGGCTGGGAGTAAAATCTTCTGATACTGTAAACCAATCAGGGTCCATCCCTGGATCTGGAAGAGAGGGGCTGCATGGGAGTGGGTAGATACCTGGGAAAGATCTATCTGCTATTATTAAGGAAAGAGGGAGGAATTGATGCTGGCTAAGTAACTAAAAATGTTCACTACAGAAAGCAACCAGGAACAAGAGATGCTTTATATAAGGGAAGAGGTGAGTGGAGAAATGAATGATGAGAAGAAGCTAGGTATGCTAGTATCTGGGGAAAGAGCGCTTCAGGCAGAAGGAGCGGCCAAGTATAAAGGCCCTGAGGTGGAAATGAATTGTTATATATTCTTAGAGCAGAAAGATGTAGTGGAGTGCAATGTCATAGAGGTGGAGCAGTGTGGTGATTTAGTACTTGTCTGTTTAGCTAAGCTGCAACTACATTTGCCAGAACTCCCTTCCCTGTACAGTCATAGATTAGGGTTGGCCATAGGAACATTTGAAAAGCAGTATCCACATTTATATGCAGAGGGTTGGTGTACCATCTGGCACTGTTGCATTTCCCATATTCTTGTTGCTGATCTGCTGACTCACCTTAGCAGCATGTGGTGGCAGGCATGCTTGCAGTTCTTCCAGCTCCTGCCAGACTGCTCCCTAAGTGTCTCTGAATCTTGGACCACGTGTTTGTGTGGTGAAGGTGCAAGCATCTACTGCAGATCACCCATTATCATCCAAGTTGGAGGCCTGGAGGTAGTGAGAAACATAAGGGGGCTCCAAGTTCCTACTTTCGGTGTCCAGCTTGTTCTTTCAAGTTCACATTAGTCCTGGCTCTCTTCCACCTATCTTTTCTTCCAGATTACCGGCCTTGCTAACATTGAGCGAGGTACCAGGTATGGAAGCAGCAGCCTTATATAGACTGTTTGACCACCTTCTGCAATTGCTTAAGGTCAAACTCGTCTAATAGCTTTTGATCAAACCCTAACTCCACAGAATTTGGTACAGGAAGTGGTTCCAGAAAAATAGGACCCTAAAAAAGAGTTTCTGAACTGGTTCTCTGAATTAGTTCTTTATTCTCAGGAATTGTTTCTCTGATCTGATTAAATTTAGAGACATAATAATCCTGTTTCCAGTGGTAAAGGAGACACTGGTAGTTCATAGCGTGCAGAGGTAAACAGTTAATAATACTACCACCTGTAGTTACCTGTAATCAAATGTCTGTAAAAGACCCTTAGGGGATCAAGTATTTGCTGCCGTAAAACATTTTAATGAAAATTGGGAGTGAAATGGGATTGAGTGGTTGCTTATATATGCACTGGAATAGAGGTAGAACGAAAATGATGAGTATAGGGCTTCAAATTTCCAGATAACTTCTATTACTGTTATAAAAAAACCCACTTATCTCCTGTAGCTGTAGGACTGCGATTTCCGAAAACAAACACCCCCAAAGTCTAGACTTGTATATGGCTAAATAGCAGGATAAATTGAATTCCCAATCTCTCAAGTTCTTTTGTGTCAATTTAGGGCTTGGATTGGGAAGGAATGGGACCCTGAAAATTGAGAGAAAGATATATGGGAAAATTCTCATGAAGCTGGGGCTCTTTAACCTCTAAATTATGCTGAGTTTCCCTCGCCGGAAGCAGCCCTTCTTCTCCCTGAGAAGATATTTGCCTTGCAAGGGACTGATCTTCACCAAGCACTTCCCAAATACCTTTCAGTGCCATCCTCTGCGATAGCTATTCTCTACTTAGCAGAGTCAATATGAAATTAAATTATCTAAACTTATAATTAAATAAATTACATTAAAATAATGGTAACAAATACCCCAAACTCATCACTTTATAATTAGCTATATTACATTTTACTATTGTTTGTATTCTTGAGGTTGTTTATATATATGGTATCTGTAAGGTGGGAATACTATATATATAATATATATAATATATTATATATATTAAAATGTATATTATATAAAATACATATATAATATATATATTGTTATTGAAGTCTACTTGATTTACAATGTTGTGTTAGTTTCACGTGTACAGCAAAGTGATTCAGTTCATATATATATATATAATTTTTCAGATTTTTTTCTGTTATAGGTTATTATAAGATATTGAGTATTGTTCCCTGTGCTATTCAGTAGGTTACTGTTGTTTATCTATTTTATCTACAGCAGTGTGTAGCTGTTAACCCCAAACTCCTAATTTACCCCTCCTCCTTCCCTTTCCCCTTTGGTTTGTTTTCTATGTCTGTGAGTCTGTTTCTGTTTTGTAAATAAGTTCATTTGTATCATATTTTAGAGTCCACATATAAGTGATATCATATGATGTTTGTCTTTCTCTGTCTGGCTTACTTCACTTAGTATGATAGTCTCTAACATGGTCCATCCATGTGTTGCAAATGGCATTATTTCATTCTTTTTTTTATGGCTGAGTAATGGAAATACAACATATTGATGTGCTACTGTGTATTTCTTTTCAACTCTGCTTTCAGTGATATCACATTTGGTGCCATGAAATTGAGCATGGTGGGAGTATTTATACAATGGAAACTGGCAAACAGTATGTATCATGGTTTGTAATTCCTCAGAGAACTCGTTACTAAACATTTATCAGCAAACCACTTCTTATATCTCAGTGTTTAAATTACAAGATTTCAATCAGAGAGGGTGGCTCAGCTAGAAAGATTAGGCAGAAACATAATTTTTCTACTGTCATTATTTGTAATTTAAGTATGGTTAAAAGAGGTGTGTTTGGGCCAGATTCACAGGAGGTGGCTAGTGGTAGGCTTATACTGTGTTAATCTACCTGAGCTAGAGCTTGGAGCCTTGCCTTCCTTATATGATTCTGAATAGGGGAGACCCTTGCATGAGATTTGGAAGACGTAAGCAAAGCAGCAGTCACATCTGTGTTCAGAATGTCCACGTGTAGACATTGTCCACACACATCGTCTCTGACCTGCTGGCTCACGGTGCTGTCATGGAACAGCAGCTGAGCTTGCAGGTACTCCAGCTGCTGCCGGGTCTCCTTCAGTTCCTCCTAAATATAGGCCAGGTATGTGTGCAAAGCCAGGATGAAGAGCATCAGCTTCTTCTGCAGGTCACTCATGTCATTGAAATTGAGACAGACACAAGTTCTACTTCATTCTCATGGCTTCTAGCCTATCCTTGAAGGTTTCAGCTCATTCTTGCCCTCCCTCACTTCATGTTCATCCTTCCTTTCGCAGCATCAGATACAGGAACAACATCCTTACATAGACACTATTTTTTTTTTTCCCTCTCTCTCCTTTTTCTTCTCCCTCTCCCTCTCTTCTGACCCCACCACATTCTACCCTCAGCCTTTCTTCCTATGTATCTCTTCTTCCCAAACATCAATATGATGTTATGTATTAAAGTACATGTAAACACTAATTATAAAACTATTCAATATAATTCTTTTTTTTCTTTAGATCTTTATTGGAGTATAATTCCTTTACAATGGTGTGTTAGTTTCTGCTTTATAACAAAGTGAATCAGTTATACATATACATGTGTCCCCATATCTCTTCCCTCTTAAGTCTCCCTCCCTCCCACCCTCCCTATCCCACCCCTCTAGGTGGTCACATAGCACCGAGTTGATCTCCCTGTGCTATGCGGCTGCTTCCCACTAGCTATCTATTTTACGTTCGGTAGTGTATATATGTCCATGCCACTCTCTTACTTTGTCACAGCTTACCCTTCCCCCTCCCCATATCCTCAAGTCCATTCTCTACTAGATCTGTGTCTTTATTCCTGTCTTACCCCTAGGTTCTTCATGACAATTTTTTTTTCGTAGATTCCATATATATGTGTTAGCATACGGTATTTGTCTTTCTCTTTCTGACCTACTTCACTCTGTATGACAGACTCCAGGTCCATCCACCTCACTACAAATAACTCAATTTCGTTTCTTTTTATGGCTGAGTAATATTCCATTGTATATATGTGCCACATCTTCTTTAGCCATTCATCCGATGATGGACATTTAGGTTGTTTCCATCTCCTGGCTATTGTAAATAGAGCTGCAATAAACGTTTCGGTACATGACTCTTTTTGAATTATGGTTTTCTCAGGGTATATGCCCAGTAGTGGGATTGCTGGGTCATATGGTAGTTCTATTTGTAGTGTTTTAAGGAACCTCCATACTGTTCTCCATAGTGGCTGTACCAATTGACACTCCTACCAGCAGTGCAAGAGTGTTCCCTTTTCTCCACACCCGCTGCAGCATTTATTATTTCTAGACTTTTTGATGATGGCCATTCTGACTGGTGTGAGGTGATACCTTGTTGTAGTTCTGATTTCCATTTCTCTAATGATTAGTGATGTTGACTATTCTTTCATGTGTTTGTTGGCACTCTGTATATCTTCTTTGGAGAAATGTCTATTTAGGTCTTCTGTCCATTTTTGGATTGGGTTGTTTGTTTTTTTTTGTTATTGAGCTGCATGAGCTGCTTGTAAATTTTGGAAATTAATCCTTTGTCAGTTGCTTCATTTGCAAATATTTTCTCCCATTCTGAGGGTTGTCTTTTGGTCTTGTATATGGTTTCCTTTGCTGTGCAAAAGCTTTGAAGTTTCATTAGGTCCCATTTGTTTATTTTTATTTCCATTTCTCTAGGAGGTGGGTCATAAAGGACCTTGCTGTGATTTATATCATAGAGTGTTCTGCCTATGTTTTCCTTTAAGAGTTTGATAGTTTCTGGCCTTACATTTATGTCTTTAATCCATTTTGAGTTTATTTTTGTGTATGGTGTTAGGGAGTGTTCTAATCTCATACTTTTACATGTACCTGTCTAGTTTTCCTTGCACCACTTATTGAAGAGTCTGTCCTTTTCTCCACTGTACATTCCTGCCTCCCTTATCAAAGATAAGGTGACCATATGTGTGTGGGTTTATCTCTGGGCTTTCTATCCTGTTCCATTGATCTATATTTCTGTTTTTGTGCCAGTACCATACTGTCTTGATTACTGTAGCTTTGTAGTATAGTCTGAAGTCAGGGAGCCTGATTCCTCCAGCTCCGTTTTTCGTTCTCAAGATTGCTTTGGCTATTCGGGGTCTTTTGTGTTTCCATATAAATTGTGAAATTTTTTGTTCTAGTTCTGTGAAGAATGCCAGTGGTAGTTTGGTAGGGATTGCATTGTATCCGTAGATTGCTTTGGGTAGTAGAGTATTTTTCACAATGTTGATTCTTCGAATCCAAGAACATGGTGTATCTCTCCATCTATTTGTATCATCATTAATTTCTTTCATCAGTGTCTTATAATTTTCTGCATACAGGTCTTTTGTCTCCTTAGATAGGTTTATTCCTAGATATTTTATTCTTTTTGTTGCAATGGTAAATGGGAGTGTTTTCTTGATTTCACTTTCAGATTTTTCATCATTAGTGTATAGGAATGCTAGAGATGTCTGTGCATTAATTTTGTATCCTGCAACTTTACCAAATTCATTGATTAGCTCTAGTAGTTTTCTGGTAGCATCTTTAGGCTTCTCTATGTATAGTGTCATGTCATCTGCAAACAGTGACAGCTTTACTTCTTCTTTTCCGATTTGGATTCCTTTTATTTCCTTCTCTTCTCTGATTGCTGTGGCTAAAACTTCCAAAACTATGTTGAATAAGAGTGGTGAGAGTGGGCAACCTTGTCTTGTTCCTGATCTTAGTGGAAATGCTTTCAGTTTTTCACCATTGAGGATGATGTTTGCTGTGGGCTTGTCATATATGGCCTTTATTATGTTGAGGAAAGTTCCCTCTATGCCTACTTTTTGCAGGGTTTTTATCATAAATGGGTGTTGAATTTTGTCAAAATCTTTCTCTGCATCTATTGAGATGATCATATGGTTTTTCTCCTTCAGTTTGTTAATATGGTTTATCACATTGATAGATTTGCATATATTGAAGAATCCTTGCATTCCTGGACTAAACCCCACTTGATCATGGTGTATGACCCTTTTAATGTGCTATTGGATTCTGTTTGCTAGTATTTTGTTGAGGATTTTTGCATCTATGTTCATCAGTGATATTGGCCTGTAGTTTTCTTCTTTGTGACATCCTTGTCTGGTTTTGGTATCAAGGTGATGGTGGCCTCGTAGAAGGAATTTGGGAGTGTTCCTCCCTCTGCTATATTTCGGAAGAGTTTGAGAAGGATAGGTGTTAGCTCTTCTCTAAATGTTTGATAGAATTTGCCTGTGAAGCCATCTGGTCCTGGGCTTTTGTTTGTTGGAAGATTTTAAATCACATTTTAAATTTCAGTGCTTGTGATTGGTCTGTTCATATTTTCTATTTCTTCCTGATTCAGTGTTGGCAGGTTGTGCATTTCTAAGAATTTGTCCATTTCTTCCAGGTTGTCCATTTTAGTGGCATAGAGTTGCTTGTAGTAATCTCTCATGATCTTTTGTATTTCTGCAGTGTCAGTTGTTACTTCTCCTTTTTCATTTCTAATTCTATTGATTTGAGTCTTCTCCCTTTTTTTCTTGATGAGTCTGGCTAATGGTTTATCAATTTTGTTTGTCTTCTCAAAAAAAACAGCTTTTAGTTTTATTGATCTTTGCTATCATTTCCTTCATTCTTTTTTCATTTATTTCTGATCTGATTTTTATGATTTCTTTCCTTCTGCTAACTTTGTGGTTTTTTGGTTTTTCTTTCTCTAATTGCTTTAGGTGCAAGTTTAGGTTGTTTATTCGAGATGTTTCCTGTTTCTTAAAGTAGGATTCTATTGCTATAAACTTCCCTCTTAGAACTGCTTTTGCTGCATCCCATAGGCTTTGGGTTATCGTGCCTCCAGTGTCATTTGTTTCTAGGTATATCTTGATTTCCTCTTTGATTTCTTCAGTGATCATTTCGTTATTAAGTAGTGTATTTGTATTTTTTACAGATCTTTTCCTGTAATTGATATCTAGTCTCATAGCATTGTGGTTGGAAAAGATACTTGATACAATTTCAATTTTCTTAAATTTACCAACGCTTGATTTGTGACTCAAGATATGATCTATCCTGGAGAATGTTCCATGAGCACTTGAGAAAAATGTGTATTCTGTTGTTTTTGGATGGAATGTCCTATAAATATTAATTATGTCCATCTTGTTTAATATATCATTTAGAGCTTGTGTTTCTTATTTATTTTCATTTTGAATGATCTGTCCATTGGTGAAAGTGGGGTGTTAAAGTCCCTTACTATGAATGTGTTACTGTCGATTTACCCTTTTATGGCTGTTAGTATTTGCCTTATGTACTGAGGTGCTCCTATGTTGGGTGCATAAATATTTACAATTGTTATATCTTCTTAGATCGATCCCTTGATCATTATGTAGTGTCCTTCTTTGTCTCTTCTAATAGTCTTTATTTTAAAGTCTGTTTTGTCTGATATGAGAATTGCTACTCCAGCTTTCTTTTGGTTTCCATTTGCATGGAATATCTTTTTCCATCCCCTCACTTTCAGTCTGTATATGTCTCTAGGTCTGAAGTGGGTCTCTTGTAGACAGCATATATATGGGTCTTGTTTTTGTATCCATTCAGCCAATCTGTGTCTTTTGGTGGGAGCATTTAATCCATTTACATTTAAGGTAATTATCGATTTGTATGTTCCTATGCCCATTTTCTTAATTGTTTTGGGTTTGTTATTGTAGGACTTTTCCTTCTCTTCTGTTTGTTGCCTAGAGAAGGTCCTTTAGCATTTGTTGTAAAGCTGGTTTGGTGGCGCTGAACTCTGTCAGCTTTTGCTTGTCTGTAAAGATTTTAATTTCTCCATCAAATCTGAATGAGGTCCTTGCTGGGTAGAGTAATGCTGGTTGTAGGTTTTTCTCTTTCATCACTTTAAATATCTCCTGCCACTGCCTTCTGGCTTGCAGAGTTTCTGCTGAATAATCAGCTGTTAACCTTATGGGGATTCCCTTGTGTGTTATTTGTTGTTTTTCCCTTGCTGCTTTTAATATGTTTTCTCTGTATTTAATTTTTGACAGTTTGATTAATATGTGTCTTGGCCTGTTTCTCCTTGTATATACCCTGTATGGGACTCTCTGTGCTTCCTGGACTTGATTAACTATTTCCTTTCCCATATTAGGGAAGTTTTCAACTATAATCTCTTCAAATATTTTCTCAGTCCCTTTCTTTTTCTCTTCTTCTGGAACCCCTGTGATTTGAATGTTGGTGCGTTTAATGTTGTCCCAGAGGTCTCTGAAACTGTCCTCAGTTCTTTTCATTCTTTTTTCTTTATTCTGCTCTGCAGTAGTTATTTCCACTATTTTATCTTCCAGGTCACTTATCCGTTCTTCTGCCTCAGTTATTCTGCTATTGATCCCATCTAGAGTTTTTTTCATTTCATTTATTGTGTTGTTCATCATTGCTTGTTTCATCTTTAGTTCTTCTAGGTCCTTGTTAAATGTGTCTTGCATTTTGTCTATTCTATTTCCAAGATTTTGGATCACCTTTACTATCATTATTCTAAATTCTTTCTCAAGTAGACTGCCTATTTCCTCTTCATTTGTTAGGTCTGGTGGGTTTTTATCTTGCTCCTTCATCTGCTGTATGTTTTTCTGTCTCTCATTTTGCTTATCTTACTGTGTTTGGGGTCTCCTTTTTGCAGGCTGCACGTTCGTAGTTCCCGTTGTTTTTGGTGTCTGTCCCCAGTGGCTAAAGTTGGTTCAGTGGGTTGTGTAGGCTTCCTGGTGGAGGGGACTAGTGCCTGTGTTCTGGTGGATGAGGCTGGATCTTGTCTTTCTGGTGGGCAGGTCCACGTCTGGTGGTGTGTTTTGGGGTGTCTGTGGACTTATTATGATTTTAGGCAGCGTCTCTGCTAATGGGTGGGGTTGTGTTCCTGTCTTGCTAGTTGTTTGGCATAGGGTGTCCAGCACTGTAGCTTGCTGGTCGTTGAGTGAAGCTGGGTGTTGGTATTGAGGAGGGGATCCCTGGGAGATTTTCGCCGTTTGTTATTATGTGGAGCTGGGAGGTCTCTTGTGGACCAGTGTCCTGAAGTTGGCTCTCCCACCTCAGAGGCACAGCACTGACTCCTGGCTGCAGCACCAAGAGCCTTTCATCCACACGGCTCAGAATAAAAGGGAGAAAAAATAGAAAGAAAGAAAGAAAGAAGGAAAGAAAGAAAGGAAGGAAGGAAGGAAGGAAGGAAGAAAGGGGATAAAATAAAATAAAGTTATTAAAATAAAAAATAATTATTAAGAAAAAAAATTTTTTTAAAGTAAACAAAACAAAACAAAAGAAAAACGGGCGGATAGAACCCTAGGACAAATGGTGAAAGCAAAGCTATACAGACAAAATCTCACACAGAAGCATACACATACCCACTCATAAAAAGAGGAAAAGGGGAAAAAAATCATAAATCTTGCTCTCAAAGTCCACCTCCTCAATTTGGGATGATTGGTTGTCTATTCAGGTATTGCACAGATGCAGGGTACATCAAGTTGTTTGTGGAGCTTTAATCCGCTGCTCCTGAGGCTGCTGGGAGAGATTTCCCTTTCTCTTCTTTGTTTGACCAGCTCCCGGGGCTCAGCTTTGGATTTGGCCCCGCCTCTGCGTGTAGGTCGCCGGAGAGCGTCCGTTCTTCGCTCAGACAGAACGGGGTTAAAGGAGCCGCTGATTCGAGGGCTCTGGCTCACTCAGGCCGGGCGGGGGGTGGGAGGGAGGGGCAAGGAGTGCGGGGCGGGCCTGCGGCGGTAGAGGCCGGCGTGACGGTGCACCAGCCTGAGGTGCGCCGTGCGTTCTCCCAGGGAAGTTGTCCCTGGATCCCAGGACCCTGGCAGTGGCGGGCTGCACAGGCTCCCGGGAGGGGAGGTGTGGATAGTGACCTGTGCTCGCACACAGGCTTCTTGGTGGCGGCAGCAGCAGCCTTAGCGTCTCATGCCTGTCTCTGGGGTCGCAGTTTTAGCCGCGGCTCACGCCCGTCTCTGGAGCTCCTTTAAGCAGCGCTCTTAATCCCCTCTCCTCGTGCACCAGTAAACAAAGAGGTAAGAAAAAGTCTCTTGCCTCTTCGGCAGCTCCAGACTTTTTCCCGGACTCCCTCCCAGCTAGCCATGGCGCACTAACCCCCTGCAGGCTGTGTTCACGCCGCCAACCCCAGTCCTCTCCCTGCGATCCGACCGAAGCCCGAGCCTCAGCTCCCAGCCCTGCTGGCCCCGGCAGGTGAGCAGACAAGCCTCTCGGGCTTGTGAGTGCAGGTCGGCACCGATCCTCTGTGCGGGAATCTCTTCGCTTTGCCCTCCGCAGCCCTGTTGCTGTGCTCTCCTCCACGGATCCGAAGCTTCCCCCCTCCGCCACCCGCAGTCTCCGCCCGCGAAGGGGCTTCCTAGTTTGTGGAAACTTTCCTCCTTCATAGCTCCCTCCCACTGGTGCAGGTGCCGTCCCTATTCTTTTGTCTCTGTTTTTTCTTTTGCCCTACCCAGGTACGTGGGGAGTTTCTTGCCTTTTGGGAGGTTTGAGGTCTTCTGCCAGTGTTCAGTAGGCGTTCTGTAGGAGTTGTTCCACGTATAGATGTATTTCTGATATATCTGTGGGGAGGAAGGTGATCTCCGCGTCTGACTCTTCCGCCATCTTCCCCACCGTCCCATAGACTCTTTTACTAGCTCTCACATTGCCCAGTGTCAGACCTCTACGATAAATCTTATTCTGTATCACTCATAATGGATCTCTTCTTTGACTGATCCCAAACTGATACAGAGAAACAGTTCAAATTAATATTAATAGGCTAAGGTAACGAGTGTTGATTTTATTTTAAATGCATCAGGAGCTTTTTGGATAGTTTTAAGCAGCTTGCTCTAATGAGACTTAATTTAGGAGAGTCATGGGAATAAGCCAGCTGAGCAGTTCTATTGTAATAATCTAAGTGAGAAATGATGGTAACTTGGACTAGAAAGGTAGCATTGTAGCTGGAAGTAAGTGGATGGATTCAGTATACTTTGGAGATGAGGCCAATATGACTAGCTAATGAATTGGATGTAGATTATGAGGGAAAAAAAGAATCAAGACTCCTAGGTTTTTGACTTGAGTAATCTAAGTGGAAGAGCCCTAAAAGACTGGAGGAAAACAGATCAGTAGTTCTGTCTTGCAGTTATTAAATTTGAGAATCATATTGGACATATAAGCAGTCAATAATATATAATAACTGGATCTCAAGAGAGAGTTCAGTGCTGAGTATATGAACTTGGAAATTATCAGCACAGAGGTGATATATGAAACTCTGAAGTTTGATGGGATCATCCAGAGAGAAAGTGCATTATTCACTTATGGCATAATAATTGAGTAGAGAATACCATCTTCTCATGTTTTCTTGGAAGTCCACCATGTACTCACCTTGGTACCTTGGTTATTATATAACACAATGCCCCACACATTATAATTCTTTGGCTCCCAAATGGGAATCAAATGATATAAAGTAATAATAATGGTAACTCTAATGGAATAACCGTTATTAATATGAATTAACTTTACAAAAGGAAAAATATTGTGACACAATTAATGTTATTCACTATTCCTTGCCTTATCAGGACAGTGTAGGATATGACTTGCATGTTTAGAAGTATATCAGGTATCAAAATTATGAGTCAGAGACTATTAGGCGGGTTCTGGTTCTTGTCCTTGGAATAAAGACAATGTGGGCTTGTCTGAAAAGCTGCTTTAAGATATAAATTTTTTCCTTTTTAAAATCAGCTTATTCTCTTTTATTGTCTAGAGACACAACTAATTCAATTCATGTCTATGTTACTCTTGGATGAGTGGGAAAATTGCTCTTTTCAGTTCTGCACTAAGATTATGAAAATGTAACACCATCTGAAACCGGTCCCATAGCTTCTTGCATACAATTGTAGAGACTTAGGTTAGAGAAGTATGAAAGCAATTACTGGGGGCCAGAATCTGGACTTTCCAATTTGGCATTGGCATGGTCACATGTCATCAATGAGATGCAATGCAGAGGCTTTGGTGTCAGAGTTCTGGGTTCCAATTTTGGGTCTATCGCTATCTAGCTGTGTGACCTTAAAGATAAGTTATTTATTCCCTTTGAGTCCTAGTTTTCCCACTAAAGTGAAAATAATAATAAGAAACTTCTAGAAATATTATGAGGATTTAATGAAGTAACACAGTGCCTGGTATTCCCTGAGCATATGCTTAATTTCTACGAGCTGTCATTTGCAGCTCAGGCGTAGTTATTTATACATATTCTATTTATGTCTCTGATCTCCCATAACACCCTAAATTCAACAGCCCTTCTTCTTCCTCTTTCTTGTTTTCCTCTTTATCCCCCCCCTTTCTTTTTTAAAATTTTTTTTAAAATTTATTTTTATAAATTGAAGTATAGTTGATTTATAATATTAGTTGTAGGCATGTCACAGAGTGCTTCAGTATTTTTACAGATTATACTCTATTAAAAGTTATTATAAAATAATGGCTATATTTCCCTGTACTATACAATATATATTTGTTGGTTATCTATTTTATTTTTTTATTAGAAATATTTTATTTATTTATTTTTGGCTGCGTTGGGTCTTCGTTGCTACGTGCGGGCTTTCTCTAGTTGCAGTGAGCGGGGGCTACTCTTCATTGTGGTGTGCGGGCTACTCATTGCAGTGGCTTCTCTTGTGGAGCATGGGCTCTAGGCGTGCGGGTTTCAGTAGTTGTGGCACACAGTCTCAGTAGTTGTGGTTTGCGGGCTCTAGAGCACAGGCTCAGTAGTTGTGGCGTACGGGCTTAGTTGCTCCACGGCATGTGGGATCTTCCCAGACCAGGGCTCAAACCCATGTCCCCTGCATTGGCAGGTGGATTCTTAACCACTGCGCCACCAGGGAAGCCTGCTTATCTATTTTATACATAGTAGTTTGTATCTCTTCATCCCATACCCTCAATTTGCCCTTCCTTCTCCCCTCTGGTAACCACTAGTTTGTTTTCTATATCTATCAGTCTGTCTATGTTTTCCTATATACATTCATTCATATTATTTTTTATATTCCAGGTATAAGTGATATCATACAGTATTTGTGTTTCTCTGTCTGATTTATTTTACTAAGCATAATATTCTTTAGTTCCATCCATGTTACTGCAAATGGCAGAATTTCATTCTTTTTTATGGCTGAGCAATATTCCATTGTATGTATATACCACACCTTTATCCATTCATCTGTTGAAGGGCACTTGGGTTGCTTCCATGTCTTTCCTATTGTAAATAGTGCTGCTATGAACATTGGTGTGCAAGTGTCTTTTTGAATTAGTGTTTTCATTTTCTTCAGATATATACCTAGGAGTGGACTTGCTGGGTCATATGGTAGGTCTATTTTTAGTTATTTAAGGAACCTCCATACTGTTTTCCGCAGTGGCTGGACCAATTTACATTCCCATCAGCAATGTACAAGGGTTCCCTTTCCTCTACATCCTCACCAGCAATTTGTTATTTGTAGACTTTTTGATGATAGCCATTCTGACAGGTGTGAGGTGATATCTTGTTGTTTTGATTTGCAATGTATAAATGTATCAAATGAATGTGTAGTATGCTTTAAACTTACATGATGTTATATGTCACCTATATCAGTAAAAAAGAAAATTTTTAATTATAGTTCTCTCTTTCTTAGAGATATATGCACATGATACACAAATAAAATTGTGGTGGTTTTGAATATTTCCACAAATGATGTGATACTCTTCAAGAGGTAGAAGTCCAGTTCACCTTTCCTTGAGTGTGAGCCGACTTAGTGATGTGCTTGTGATGAATAGAAAAAAGCAGAAGTGGCGATGTGGGACTTCAGAGACTAGGTCATGCAAGATACTGTCACTCCTTTCTTTCTCTTGAATTGCTCACTCAAGGAGGGCTCTTGCCATTGGCCAATGAGTTACCAAGGCCTCCAGCCAACAGCCATGTGAATGAGTCTTTTTGGAAGTGAATCTTCCTGGCCTGACAACCTTCAGATGTCTATGTCTGCATCTCCAACCAACATTTTGACTGCAACCTCATAAGAGATGTGGAGCCAGGAAAACCCAGCTAAGCTGCTCCTGGATTCCGGACCTTCAGAAACTCCTGTGAGATGATACATGCTTCCTGTTTTAAGCCACTGAAATTTGGGTGTAATTTGTAATGAAGCAGTAGATAACTAACATAAATATATTCCTCTATAGGAATAACCTTATTAGATAATTTATTATATTAAAAAGTTAAATATTATGTACTTATTGTATATCAGACACTGTATTAAATATTTTACCTGTACTGTCTTGTTTGATTCTTATTGGAATCTAACGGTATAGGCTCAATTTTACATTCTTATTTCACAGAGGAGTAAACTGAGCCTTAGGGAGTTTATGTAACCTGCTTACGTAAGTGAGGAAGACTTACCTTGGCATTGTAACGCAGATGTCCACATTAGACTGACTCATCCTTCTGACAGTTGGAATAAATCTCTTATTAATGTCCTTGGGAAAGTGAGATGCCAAGCATTATACGTTCCACATTCCAATGCTCAGAATGCTATTTTGTCCTTTCTTTTCCATATTATATGCTTTGAGCTTCCTAAACCTGCTTCTTTTTCTGTCAGTGGTAACCAAAGGAATCGCAGTACTTAGGCTTGAAATGCAGACCCTCCTAATCATGAAGAAAAGAAGACAGTGCGATATAAGAAGGAAATGTTTGTTTCCTCTTTCTCTGCACTTGCAGAGAAAAACAGAAACTATTCTTGCTTATATTAATTCTAGATAAGGATTTTTATAAGGTACCTGGATTCGAGAGATTGTTGCTAACTACTCTTGATAATAACCTTTCATCTCTGAAAGGTCAGTAATTTTGATTGGTTGTTTTATATAATAATGTGTTGCCTTGGTGATAATTTTATTGTAACCATCATTTTTTTCTAAAAGCTATAAAACTTGTGGACTCTGAAATCTGAAGGAGATCATTGTTATTTCCCTCTTATTTCACATGCTTGAGGTAAAATAAAATTACTCTGCCAATTTCTTATTTAAACAAAGATCTTGGGAATCTTGTCTTATTTAAATTTAACAAGGACATACTTCAGTAGTATGTTTTTTAGTCTTATTTGAGAAAGTCTTTCTGTTTCTGTCACAGATGAATAATTACTTGAATAGCTATAAAATTCCTATGTCACACCTGTGACCTGCTACTCATCATTCATCAGAATCTGATTGTTCTACTGTCTTCTGGTATGTTTAGGGTTGGAGAGAAATGTGAGGCAGATATTTTCCCCAGATACTTGTAGACTCTCTTTTTCTTTGAAATTATGGAATGGTGTGTGTGTGTGTGTGTGTGTGTGTGTGTGTGTGTGTGTGTGTATGTCTGCATTTTGTCTTATTTTTTTCTAGGATCCCCATGAATACTTGGCTCATGTGTTTTTTCAACTGAGGTGTTTTCTTCTATTTGATTATCATTTGTGTTCCATTATTTTTCCTTTCATTGGAAAATGTATATTCTTAACTCTTTGTCCTCTACCCTCCACATGTATTATCTTTCTCATTATTTTCTTCCGAGCTTCTCATTTTTGTCTTCAGTACTGATTTTCTGGGGGTGGGGTGCCCTTTCCTTCTGTTTCAGAGGGTAGAGTAGGCGATACATGATTCAGTAATGTACATCTCAATCCATCTTGACTGATGATGCATTTAGTGAGAATTCCACCAGGATTTTCCAAGATCTTTTCTTATCATTTTGTCTCAAAGTCAGCTTTTTCATTTTTGTGTGTCTTCAAGGATATTTTGCTAGGAAATTAAGAAAAAGTTTGTTAGACATTTGTCATCATATAGAATCTTCAGTAATTTAAAATGCTTGCAAACACAAAATGATATATAGGTCATACTTTTTTTCAGACATCTCTTTGGAAACTTACTAGACTCTATATCTCATTCTTTCATTAGTGATTAGGGTATAAATATATCACCTTCTACATTTTCCCTGTTGATTTTGTTAGCAATGTACTTCTAATAATACAAAGTTTTAAACAATCTTTTGATCTCTGTCCTGGGAATTAGGAACACTCACTATTTGATCTTTATGAAACGTTACTTCCTAGGATAAAAATATTAATCAGGTTTTTATAAATTTCTTATTAATTAACAAGGTTGAAAATTTGCAAACACTTGTAAAAACCTTCACCAACTTTCTAAAAATCTTGCATAATGCTTGGAAGAAAATACACTATATCATAGAACATGTTCCTTTGTGTGAATTTCAATTTAAGAAAAATATATTATCTTGTATGTCTAGAACTGTTCTTTATGCAGTGGGGAGCACAAAAGAAAACATAGTTCCTGAGCTTAAGGGAGTTCAAAACCTTCTTGGAGACAAAAGAAACATGAAGTAATACAAGACTATATGTGTGTGTGTGTGTGTGTGTGTGTGTGTGTGTGTGTGTGTGTGTGTGTGTATAAAATTGATCATGGATCAAAAAGAAAAAGAAAATTACCTACGAGGTGATTCTGTCCACTGGCAGTTAATTTGTTTATTTATTTTTAATTAGAAGATAAAGCAAGGTATTGAATTGCTTAATATTTAAAAATAAAATAAAATCTGCGTTCTTCTCTGTGGGGTTGTCTTAAGTCTGTGTTTAAATTGCATAAGGAGCAACATATTTTCCAAGATGGATTGTTTAGACAATAGTTTGTGTTTCAAGGATTGTTGACTGTCTTTACTTTTAACAAAATCTTTAATCTCTTTTCTTACTAAAAACAAAGAAGATAAAACGAAAGACATCTCTGAAGCTGCAATATCTCTTTAAACTTGATTTTTTTTTGGCAAATAAAAAAATCAGTATTTGTGGGTCAGAATTTCTGCTGCTGGGAAATTATGTATAAATCGATATTGGACGGTAGCAAAACGCCATTTTTTCCAGCTTTTTTTTTTTTTTTTTTTGCGGTACGCGGGCCTCTCACTGTTGTGGCCCCTCGCGTTGTGGAGCACAGGCTCCGGACACGCAGGCTCAGTGGCCATGGCTCACGGGCCCAGCCACTCCGCGGCACGTGGGATCTTCCCGGACCGGGGCACGAACCCGTGTCCCCTGCATCGGCAGGCGGACTCTCAACCACTGCGCCACCAGGGAAGCCCCCAGCTATTTTTAACCTTAGCATGCCACCTAGCAGTGCTGGATTCAACAGCAAACATTTCTTCAGACAGAAATTCCCTGGAATCAATATATTGGCCATATTGTGTCATTGAATAAAGTCCTTATTAGTTTCTTTTCCTTGGATAGTTTCAGATTTTTTCCTTGTTATTGGGCTGTTTAAGAATAGACAAAATGAGGGCTACTTTGAAATATCTGCATGACAATACTCAGGAAAAGTTTTCTTAGTATATCAAATCTCTTAACTTCCTAGGACAAAAAAAGAAATAGAGTGAGGGGAAAGAGAGACAAAGAGAGGGGGAGAGAGAGAGAGAGAGAGAGAGAGTGAGAGAGATTAATAAAGTCCTACGTATCAGAAGTGACCTTGTTTTACAAATTTTTATGAGCTGTTACATGGCTTTAAATAAGTTGTTTAATAGCTCTGTTCATAACTCCAGAAATGAAGGTGCTGTTATTGCCCCCAGAAGGGAATTGTATAGGTTAAGTAAAAGAATTGCACAGGTTCCCCTTGCCCCAGGCAGTTGCACCAGGACCTGGCCCAGTTGCATCAGCCTTGGGCACCCCCGAAAGGTCCTGCAGCCAGCCACTCAGGGACCAGGTCCACCAACCAGCAGAATAGCGCCAGACCTCCTACGCCCTGCAGTGAGCTGTACCAGGACCCAGCCACATACACCAGTGGGCCAGCAGATACCACTCAAGGCAGGGTCTGGCTGCCAGTTGGACCAGGGGGCCCTGTCTACCAGCATGTCCACAGTAGTAAGCCCCATCACAACAGAAGGGTCCACGAAGTTCATTGCAACACTATCTACAATAGCCAAGACATGGAAGCAACCTAAGTGTCCATCGACAGATGAATGGATAAAGAAGATGTTGTACATATATACAGTGGAATATTAGCCATGAAAAAGAATGATATAATGCCATTTGCAGCAACATGGATGGACCTAGAGATTATCATACTAAGCGAAATAAGTCAGACAGAGAAAGCCAACTACTACATGATTTCACTTATATGTGGAATCTAAAAAACAAAACAAATGAACAAACATGAAGCTGAAACAGATTCATAGATACAGAGAATGAGCTGGTGGTTGACAGAGGTGAGGGATGAGGGAAATAGGCAAGGAAGTTTAAGAGGTGCAAATTTCCAGTTATAAAATAAGTCATGGGGTTGTAAAGTACAGCATAGGGATTATACTCAATAATATTGTGAAAACTTTGTATGATGACAGATGGTAACCAGACTTATTGTGGTGATTATTTTGTCATGTATAAAAATATTGAATCAGGCTTCCCTGGTGGCGCAGTGGTTGAGAGTCTGCCTGCCGATGCAGGGGACACGGGTTCGTGCCCCGGTCCAGGAGGGAGGATCCCACATGCTGCGGAGTGGCTGGGCCCATGAGCCATGGCCGCTGAGCCTGCGCGTCCAGAGCCTCTGCTCCGCAGCGGGAGAGGCCACAACGGTGAGAGGCCCGCGTACCGCAAAAAAAAAAAAATTGTATCACTTTGTGTATACCTGAAACTAATATAATATTGTAAGTCAATTATATTTCAATTAAAACAATAAAAGGAATTGCAAATTTTTTAAGACTGTGTGGTTGCTGTTTCATATACCTTACTCTACTGATTTCAGGCCAGGTTGCTTCTATGTATGTATAATACTTTCACGTCTATTTTTTCACTGACCCAAGCTAGAGGGAGACATCACAGGACTGCCACATAAAAAATTCTGAGCACGTGGTCCCTGTTTAATCCTCTTATGCATAATTCAAATTCTTTTCCTCAGGATCTCATCTTTTATTTGCTGCAAAAATGGCTCCTTCACTCCTCTCCAGATCCTTCCTCAAAGTGGGGTTAGTTCTGCCTTAATTATTATAAGCTTAATTTGCGTGTTACTTTCTCATTGTGGTATCATTAACCTAAGAGGATTCTGCTGCTGAGGGCACCTACATGGCACGTGCATTTTAGTCTCAGTTGGACCCTCTCCTCCATCTGATCAAATTCTGTTCTTGATTTGTTTCAATTTTGTTGTAACAAGAATGAAAATAGTCTCCAGTTTCTGTCCTCTTACTTTGTTTTCACAAGGTCTTGGTAACTTGTAAGCGTTACCTTGAATTTACTGACATCACACATTCTATTCCTATAACTAACCCTGACACATTTCCTTTTTTCCAATAAAAACATTCTCCTCTGACCGGTGCTGCCCACTCAACATCACTCAGTTAGAGTCTATTGATTGGCAGCTGAATCCAAAATTATTCTCTCCCAGGGCATAGTTCTGTGCAATTTCTCATTTCGTATTTTGGAATTCTTTCTGTTCCAGTTAACTCCTGCTGTTTAACAAACTACCCCTAAACTTAGTGGCTTAAAACAACTATTTTGTTATATGTCACTGTTTTGTTGATCAGCAATTTGAGAATTCTCGTGATTCTTCTATTCCATGTAGTGCTGCTAGAGGTCCCTTGGTGGTACTGAGCTGGCAGATGGGCTGCTCTGAATGGTTCAAAATGGCTTCGCTCACATGTCTGCCACTTTGATGGTGGTGGCTGGGAGACTGGCCTTAGCTTCTTGGGAGAATTGGACTCCTTACATGGAGCTCAGGTATTCTAAGTGGCCCAGGCAGAAGCTGAAAGCCTTTCAAGACCTATCTCAGAATTTCCAGAATGTCAGTCCTGTCACATGCTATTGGTCAAACAATTCACTAAGGCCAGCCCAGATTCGAGGTGAGGGAAATTAGAATCACTTCTTCAATAGAAGGAATAGTAAGAATTTGTGGTTATCTTTAACCTACTACACTCTTCCTGCAGATTTAGTCTAAAACTTGATGTTTAGGGTAAGTGGCATGGCAAACAATTTAGAAGTGATTACTTTGCATGCCTGAATTCACGTTTATTAGTGTGTGTGTTTTATTATTTATTTTAGGAACCAACCAATAGAGATAGATACATGTCCCCTTGAATTCTGTTACGTATGTAGTGACTGCAAGATGAATTTGGTTGTAGAGGAAGTCCATTCCAGCCATGACAGTGACAACAATGATGATAGCAACAACAGCTACTACTGCTATTACTGTTCCCACCTCCACCACCACCGTGTACCTAGGACCTGTGAACTGTGTGCCTGGCACTGTGCTATGAGCTTTATATAAATTGGCTTTAATACCAAAACGGTTGTACAAGGGAGGAATCATTATCTTCATTTTGTACATGAATACAGTGAGGCTCTGAACAGCTAAGTAAACTGCAGCATAGTAGACACAGAGGGAGGTATCTGGAACCAGACTGAGTTCAAATTCCAATGCAGCCACTAACTACTAGTCTCGCTTTTGAGCAAGTTCCTTAATTTATTTGTGCTGCAGTTTCCTCCTCTGTAAAAAGGGGACTGATAGCAGCAACCACCTCATGAGAATGTAATGGGTAAATATAGGCACCAAGGAGAGTACCTGACATTTGGTAAGTGTTAGCTATTACTATTATCATTGCCCAAGGTACACAGCTGATAAATATTACAAAATTCTGCATGCTGCAACATGGGATGAAAGTGAACAGCTCCAAAATACCCAAGAGACCTTACTGACTTAGGGACTAGAGCTACAGTAAGTCTACATATTGTAGAAAGTTGAGTGGACTTTGGAATTCATAGCACTAAATTCCAATGAATCTGAAAATTAAGATCTGACTTTGCAAATGCTCTCCCTGTGTATCTGTCTCTGGGGGCTGTTGGAGATCTGCTTGTTCACCTTCAAGCTCAGTGACTGTGCTTAGTGTCCTGTCAAAGGACTTTTAACTTTCATATCAGTAGATCCTAGACTGCTGACAAGGGTAGACTTAGCCTGCCTGACTCTGATAATTCCACAGCATCCTATCTTTTAAATGAAAGTCAGAGGAAAACATATCCTGTGTTTTTGTTTGTTTTGTTTTGTTTTTGATTATATTCCTTTAATTGTTACAGTACTTTTTTTATTAAAAAATTTTTTTATACAGAAGGTTCTTATTTGTTATCTATTTTATACATATTAGTGTATACATACCCATCCCAATCTTCCGATTCATCACACCACCCCCACTCCCACCCCTCCACTTTCCCCCCTTGGTGTCCATACGTTTGTTCTCTACATCTGTATCTATTACTGCCCTGCAAACCGGTTCATCTGTACCATTTTTATAGATTCCACATGTAAGTGTTACTATACGATATTTGTTTTTCTCTTTCTGACTTACTTCACTCTGTATGACAGTCTCTAGGTCCATCCACGTCTCTACAAATGACCCAGTTTTGTTCCTTTTTATGGCTGAGTAATATTCCATTGTATATATGTACCACATCTTCTTTATCCATTCATCTGTCGATGGGAATTTAGGTTGCTTCCATGACCTGGCTATTGTATATAGTGCTGCAATGAACATTGGGGTTCATGTGTCTTTTTGAACTGTGGTTTTCTCTGGGTGTATGCCCAGTAGTGGGATTGCTGGGTCGTATAAGAGTTCTATTTTTAGTTTTTAAAGGAACCTCTATACTGTTCTCCACAGTGGCTTTATCAGTGTACATTCCCACCAACAGTACAAGAGGGTTCCCTTTTCTCCACAACCTCTCCAGCGTTTGTTGTTTGTAGATTTTCTGATGATGCCCATTCTGACTGGTGTGAGGTGATACCTCATTGTAGTTTTGATTTGCATTTCTCTAATAGTTAGTGATGTTGAGCAGCTTTTCATGTGCCTCTGGCCATCTGTATGTCTTCTTTGGAGAAATGTCTATTTAGGTCTTCTACCCATTTTTGGATTAGGTTGTTTGTTTTTTAATATTGAGCTGCATGAGCTGTTTATATATTTTGGAGATTAATCCTTTGTCCGTTGATTCGTTTGCCACTATTTTCTCCCATTCTGAGGGTTGTCTTTTTGTCTTGTTTATAGTTTCCTTTGCTGTGCAAAAGCTTTTAAGTTTCATTAAGTCCCATTTGTTTATTTTTGTTTTTATTTCCATTTCTCTAGGAGGTGGGTCAAAAAGGATCTTGCTGTGATTTATGTTGAAGAGTGTTCTTCCTATGTTTTCCTCTAAGAGGTTTATAGTGTCTGGTCTTACATTTATGTCTTTAATCCATTTTGAGTTTATTTTTGTGTATGGTATTAGGGAGTGTTCTAATTTCATTCTTTTACATGTAGCTGTCTAGTTCTCCCAGCACCACTTATTGAAGAGACTGTCATTTCTCCATTTTATATCCTTGCCTCCTTTGTCATAGATTAGTTGACAATAGGTGTGCGGGTTTATCTCTGGGCTTTCTATCCTGTTCCATTGATCTATATTTCTGTTTTTGTGCCAGTACCATATTGTCTTGATTACTGTAGCTTTGTAGTATAGTCTGAAGTCAGGGAGTATGATTTCTCCAGCTCCATTATTTCCCCTCAAGATTGCTTTGGCTATTTGGGGTATTTTGTGTCTTCATACAAATTTTAAGATTTTTTGTTCTAGTTCTGTAAAAAATGCCATTGGTAATTTGATAGGGATTGCACTGAATCTGTAGATTGCTTTGGGTAGTATAGTCATTTTCACAATGTTGATTCTTCCAATCCAAAACATGGTATATCTCTCCATCTGTTTGTGTCATCTTTGATTTCTTTCATCAGTGTCTTATAGTTTTCTGAGTACAGGTCTTTTACCTCCTTATGTAAGTTTATTCCTAGGTATTTTATTCTTTTTGTTGCATTGGTGAATGGGATTGTTTCCTTAATTTTTCTTTCTGATCTTTTTTTGTTAGTGTATAGGAATGCAAGAGATTTCTGTGCATTAATTTTGTATACTGCAACTTTACAAGATTCATTGATTAGCTCTAGTAGTTTTGTGGTGGCATCTTTAGGATTCTCTATGTATAGTATCATGTCATCTGCAGACAGTGACAGTTTTACTTCTTCTTTTCCAATTTGTATTCCTTTTATTTCTTTTTCTTCTCTGATTGCCATGGCTAGGACTTCCAAAGCTATGTTGAATAATAGTGGTGAGCGTGGACATCCTTTTCTTCTTCCTGATCTTAGAGGAAATGCTTTCAGTTTCACCATTGAGAATGATGTTTTCTGTGGGTTTGTTGTATATGGCCTTTATTATGTTGAGGTAGGTTCCCTCTATGCCCACTTTCTGGAGAGTTTTTATCATAAATGGGTATTGAATTTTGTCAAAAGCTTTTTCTGCATCTACTGAGATGATCATATGGTTCTTATTCTTCAGTTTATTAATGTGATGTATCACACTGATTGATTTGCGTATATTGAAGAATCCTTGAATCCCTGGGATAAATCCCACTTGATCATGGTGTATGATCCTTTTAATATGCTGTTGGATTCTGTTTGTTAGTATTTTGTAGAGGATTTCTGCATCCATATTCATCAGTGATATTGGTCTGTAATTTTCTTTTTTTGTAGTATCTTTGTCTGGTTTTGGTATCAGGGTGATGGTGGCCTCGTAGAATGTGTTTGGGAGTGTTCCTTCCTCTGCAATTTTTGGGAAGAGTTTGAGAAGGATGGATGTTAGCTCTTGTCTAAATGTTTCATAGAATTCACCTGTGAGGCCATCTGGTCCTGTACTTTTGTTTTTTGAAAGATTTTTAATCACAGGTTCAATTTCATTACTTGTGATTTGTCTGTTCACATTTTCTATTTCTTCCTCGTTCAGTCTTGGCAGGTTGTGCATTTCTAAGAATTTGTCAATTTCTTCCAGATTGTCCATTTTATTGGCATAGGGTTGCTTGTAGTGGTCTCTTATGATGCTTTGTATTTCTGCAGTGTCTGTTGTAACTTCTTCTTTTGCATTTCTTACTTTATTGATTTGAGTCCTCTTCCTCTTTTTCTTGATGAGTCTGGCTAAAGGTTTATGAATTTTGTTTATCTTCTCAAAGAACCAGCTTTTAGTTTTATTGATCTTTGCTATTGTTTCCTTTGATTCTATTTCATTTATTTCTGCTCTGATCTTTATGATTTCTTTCCTTCTACTAACTTTGGGTTTTGTTTGTTCTTCTTTTTCTATTTCCTTTAGGTGTAAGGTTAGGTGGTTTATTTGAGATTTTTCTTGTTTCTTGAAGTAGGATTGTATTGCTGTAAACTTCCGTCTTAGAACTGCTTTTGCTGTATCCCATAGGTTTTGGATCGTCTTGTTTTCATTGTCATTTGTCTCTAGGTAATTTTTGATTTCTTCTTTGATTTCTTCAGTGATCTCTTGGTTATTTAGTAGCGTTTTGTTTAGCCTCCATGTATTTGTGTTTTTTACATTTTTTTCCCTGTAATTTTTTTCTAATCTCATAGTATTGTGGTCGGAAAAGATGCTTCATATGATCTCAATTTTCTTAAATTTACTGAGGCTTGATTTGTGACCCATGATGTGATCTATTGGAGAATGTTCCATGTGCACTTGAGAAGAAAGTGCAATCTGCTGTTTTCAGATGGAATATCCTATAAATATCAATTAAATCTACCTGTTGTATTGTGTCATTTAAAGCTTGTGTTTCCTTATTAATTTTCTGTCCTGGTGATCTGTCCATTGGTGTAAGTGAGGTGTTAAAATTCCTCAGTATTATTGTGTTACTGTCGATTTCCCCTTTTATGGCTGTTAGTATTTGCCTTATGTGTTGAGGTGCTCCTATGTTGGGTGCATATATATTTATAATTGTTATATCTCCTTCTTGGATTGATCGCTTGATCATTATGTAGTGTCCTTCCTTGTCTCTTGTAATATTCTTTATTTTAAAGTCTGTTTTATCTGATATGAGTATTGCTACTCCAGCTTTCTTTTGATTTCCATTTGCATGGAATAACTTTTTCCGTCCCCTCACTTTCAGTCTGTATGTGTCCCTAGGTCTGAAGTGTGTCTCTTGTAGACAGCATATATATGCGTCTTGTTTGTGTATCCATTCAGCCAGTCTGTGTCCTTTTGTGGGAGCATTTAATCCATTCACATTTAAGGTAATTATCAATATGCATGTTCCTATTACCATTTTCTTAATTGTTTTGGGTTTGTTTTTGTAGGTCCTTTTCTTCTCTTGTATTTCCCACTTAGAGAAGTTCCTTTAGCATTTGTTGGAGAGCTGCTTTGGTGGTGCTGAATTCTCTTAGCTTTTGCTTGTCTGTAAAGCTTTTGATTTCTCCATCGAATCTGAATGAGATCCTTGCTGGGTAATCTTGGTTGTAGGTTCTTCCCTTTCATCACTTTAAATATGTCATGCCACTCCCTTCTGGCTTGTAGAATTTCTGCTGAGAAATCAGCTCTTAACCTTATGGGAGTTCTTTGTATGTTATTTGTCATTTTTCCCTTGTTGCTTTTAATAGTTTTTCTGTCTTTAATTTTTGTCAGTTTGATTACTATGTGTCTTGGCGTGTTTCTCCTTGAGTTTATCCTGCCTGGGGCTCTGTGCGCTTCCTGGACTTGGGTGGCTATTTCCTTTCCCATGTTAAGGAAGTTTTGACTATAATCTCTTCAAATATTTTCTCAGGTCCTTCTCTCTCTCTTCTCCTCCTGGGACCCGTATAATATGAATGTTGTATTTAATGTTGTCCCAGAGGTCTCTTAGGCTGTCTTTATTTCTTTTCATTCTTTTTCCTTTATTATGTTCTGGGGCAGTGAATTCCACCTTTTTGTCTTCTAGGTCACTTATCCGTCCTTCTGCCTCAGTTATTGGTTCCTTCTAGTGTATTTTTCTTTAGTTATTGTAATATTCATCTCTGTTTGTTTTGTTCTTTAATTCTAGGTGTTTGTTGTTTAATTCTTCTAGGTCTTTGTTAAATATTTCTTGCATCTTCTTGATCTTAGCCTCCATTCTTTTTCTGAAGTCCTGAATTATCTTCACTATCATTATTCTGAATTTTTTTCCTGGAAGGTTGCCTATCTTCACTTTATTTAGTTATTTTTATGGGGTTTTATCTTGCTCCTTTGTCTGCTACATAGTTCTCTGCCTTTTCCTTTTGTCTATGTTTCTGTGAATGTGGTTTTCGTTTCACAGGCTGCAGGATTGTATTTTTTCTTGCTTTTGTTGTCTGCCCTCCAGTGGATGAGGCTATCTCTAATTGTTACAGTTTGGAGCCGTGAGTCATAAGTGGAGACTGCCACAGAATCCAGTGCCAGGTAGGAAAATTGAACCCTAGTTGATGAGTTGCTGGAGGCTAAGTGTAGACAACTCTGAGAGTTAAATAGTCCAGGGGAACCCAGTCATTGATGGCTCCCACAATTTTCTGAGAGTTGCCTCCACGTTCTCAACCAGGTCCTCTTAGGGGAAATCAGAGAAAAATCCCCTAATGCATCTGGCAGGAGGAGGGGAAATGTAACATCCTTATATCCTGGTTTCATGAGTGTGTGTCCTCCTTGTATCACTGCTCTCCTTGCCCATGTAACCACTAGCTCTATTCTCAACTGTGTTTATCTGCATTGTTTTACTGGATGTTTTTGGCTTCTCAGGCTGCTATAATGAAATACCATAGACTGGGTGGTTTAAACAGTTTTCTGAGGTTTATTTTCTTAGTTCTGGAGGCTGGAAGTCAGAGATCAAGGTACCAGCATATTTGGGTTCTGCTGAAGACTCTCTTCTGGGCTTGCAGATGGCTACCTTCTCCCTCTGTCATCATATGGCCTTTCCTCAGTGTGTGCATGTGAGGAGAGATGAGTTCTGATGTGTCTTCCTCTTCTTATAAAGGCACTGGTCCCGCCATGGGGCTCCACCTTCATGGCCTCATCTAAACCTAATTACCTACAAAGACCCTACCTCCAAATAACATCATATTGGGCGTTAGGGCTTCAACGTAGGAACTTTGGGGAGACAGAAACACTGTCTATAATACTGGATATGAACAAGAGATCAGCTTTAAACAAGAAAATTTCTTCTTTGAAAATAAGCATACACATGCTTGCTTTTTCAAAAAAAAAAAAAAGCAGAAGAAGTAAGACTTGGTTGAAATTTTTATGTGGTTTCTTTGGAGAAAACGCTGTTTGCTTCCAAAAAAGTGATCTCAGAAAAATCAAACCTTCTTGTGGGCTGAATTACTGCCAGGCATTGTTGTGTGTGACAAAGACAGTGAGCACAAAGGAAGCATCACACTTTTCTCCTGCTTGATTTTATTGCACTTTTTTCAAGAGGCCATGCATATGGAGTCTACATACTGGAAAAATATTGATACATTGGCCAATGTTTATGAATTACTGCTGGATAGTAAGAACTGTGCTTGTTGGTTGAGGTGATGATAATGTTGGAGGTTAATAGTCAAGATAGTTCATTGACTTTGAGCAGCTTACAATCTGGTTGGAGAAAGCATTTGTTCTCCCAGCCCTTTCCCATGTAGGTGTTTAGGGTGTATTTTGTTGGCTTCATACAGAATCCTTAGGTCCCTCTTCGTTTAATGCACAGAATGGAGTTTCTGACAACGAAAACCAAATTGTTTGGATGTGTGCATTTTCAAGGAGAGGAGAGTAAGAATAATATTAATGTTTTGGCCTCCTAACATTCCACTGCATATGTCATAGTGGCACGTACACTTTTCCATAGGAAACTGGAGGAGAGAATTAGGAGCAGAGGATTTATGATTTCCATCACTTCTTTACCATCAGACTCTGAAACAAACGAATGCTTATTTGTCAGCAAAAGAAAAACGTAGTTTCTTTAGCTGCAATGGAACCTGTGTTTTAGAAAGATCTAGTGTCCTCTGCAAAAGCCTTGACTGAACTGTGATAGCAGCCACTTGCCTGTCAGATGTCTAATTATATTTCTCTTCTTCTCAACCACGCCAGTAGCAGGGCACTACTGAGACCATATGTTGCCCATATGTTGGAAAGCTGCTAAATTAAATCCCTGTGTAACATGCTGACAAGTCTACTGCAGGAGTTGAAGTTTGGGTAACTAAGTTTCTCTAACCTAGCACTCCATTGTTAGTATTTTTGAGTTTTCTCTCTCTATGGTGCAGGCTGGCTGTTCTTTGTCAAGGCCTGAGAGGTGGTTATCACACATCAATACCATCGAAAAAGAAACTGAATATCTGGGTTAGACTGGATTTCAGCAGTTGATAAATTAGAGTTAGGTCTAAATCCCTAATGTTAGATCACAAAAACGTGATGTTCAGTTTGTCCTGCTCTGAAGTGTGCAAGATGTTTAGAGAATTTAGGTCAGGGACCAGTGATGTTCTGTCCATTTCCAAGCCCCAGACATAGTCTTCTGATTTTCACAGTTCATGGCAGGAAAGGGTTTTTTCCATGCCCCATTTCTTTTGCCTTTACTATTGTACTTCTTTTAGCATGGCTGACATATTATTTTTTGATGCATTTTATATTTGGGGGTTAACTTTAGAAGAAGAGAACTGACCCTTAACTGATCCTAATTTTCCTTCATCTATAAGTAAGTACTATCCTAATGAGAATGCTACTTTTCTTTTTCTTCTGTCCTCCTAAGGGGGATGGATGATCCTTCCTTTGGGGAAGAACAGGAAACCTTTTTTTCAATGACAGGCAATATAGTATAAAGTATTGTCTTATTTAAATAACAACAATCTATGAATTCTGCCTTACTGCCTAGTTTGCATTTGGGAGACTGAGGCTCAGAGAGGGTAAGTAACTTCCACGAGGTCATGTGAATCCAGTAATGGCAGAATTGTGGTCTCTTTGGCTCCAGAATCCTGTGCCTTTTCTTCTCAAGTCTGCTTATTGGCTTGAACCAGACAACAGAAGATTTCTCAGACTTTGCTCTACAGGGCACTGATGTCCTTCTAAATGTTAGTAGATGTTCTCCACAAAGGGGTCTATGGTCAAAGATGTCTAGTATATTAGGGTTCACCAGAGAAATAGAATCAATAAGATACACACATATACACACACATATTTTTCAGTTGACAGGTAAAGAAGCCTACTGTCATCTTCTGCAATGATAGGGAAAGTCACTATTTCAATCAGGCTGAAAAATCTGCACAGCTCTTTAAGAGGGGAGTAGTCAGGTCCTATCTAATTTTAAAAATTTTACCTAAAACAAATACAATATTTTCTAATGTACGTGCCCTTGCAATTAAAGTGTTATATGTAAAGATTTTCTGATTACTCAGAAATCTGATTCTTGAAAAGCTTCAGAACAAGGCATATATACTTGCTGCAGCCCAAGAGAGCTACTGCCATTAAACCAAGTTTATTCCTTGATTCAAAGTCACCTATTTTGGTGAGTTTGCGGCAAGCCTAAAATGGTTTTCAACTGGCAAGTTTCTAAAAAACAAAATCCCAAACACAAGCCTGATTCATTGTAATTGAGGAAGACCCTGGCATGAAAAGAAAAACTCTTGTCTGCTTGACTTTTCTCTAGAATCTCGGTAAACAGGATTGGGTCACTTTAAGCAAAATTTATTTAGCGCCCAGAAAATTTCAATTCATGCTATTGACCTATTAACAAATATTTTATTAGATTGCAGAGAAAGAAGGAATATTCAGATCTTCTCGCATAGAGTAGAAGTAATTTCCTTTATGGCTCACCTTTTGGACCCCATCACTCTAATTTCAATATCTTTTATTGACATTATAGAACAGAGGCTTTCTTGTGTATGACTTTAAACAGCTGATCTCTGCTCTCTGTGGATACAGACAGTTAATGAAGCAGTTAAAGTCAACTATTCAGTAACTCCCTAGATCCTTGGGTTCAGTCAGTCAGCAACATTTATTTAACACCCTTGGTGAGCACAGAGTCTTAGATGTTGTCAGGGATAAAAAACTAATAGACGTGGTTCTTCCTTCAAGGATTTTTCAGCTGGGGAGCTAAGAAGAACACACACATATGAAAAACAATGAGGCTCTTAAAATAATATTTAAACAGTTTTAGAGAAGCTTAATAGCAGTTTATGAATTTATGTTGGTCTTACTTTTAGTGTGTTAGTATGAATGAATTTCCAAATAATGAACTTTAATTATTTTCAAGTTTAGGTAAAGGAATTCCCCCCTTCTTCAACTACACTTACAAAGTTTTGGGGAATAAAGACTTATAGGGGCACACTCTGTTAGAATAATTTTTGCTTAGTAGAACAACTCTTCACCTGTAAATCACCTTTGAAAGTGAACGATGGCCATGATCTACAAAGCATAACCCAAATACGCTGTCTGTGCAGGTTGCAGGAAGAACGAGCAGCTGATTCAAGGTGAGTCCATGTATGGCATAAGCAGTGGCCTTGGAAGTGGTCAGGCTCAAAGTTCTGCCCAACAAAGATGACAGTCATCAACTGAGACTAGGAGCTACTCTCTCTGAGGAGTTTGAATGTGAAACACAGTGAAGGTCAAAATGCCCTTGATAAAAGTAGAGGCTGAAAAGGGTTCAGATCTATATTGTTCCACCCAAATCTTCAAAGACAAGTAAGAGTAATATTTTGGATATCCTAATTATGAAATTCTGCTCCAAATCTCATTCAATTAAATGACTGGGGATCTCTAGACTTTATTTATTTATTTATTTATTTATTTTTTGCTATACGCGGGACTCTCACTGTTGTGGCCTCTCCCGTTGCGGAGCACAGGCTCCGGACGCGCAGGCCCAGCGGCCATGGCTCACGGGCCCAGCCGCTCCGCGGCACTTGGGATCTTCGCAGACCGGGCCACGAACCCGTGTCCCCTGCATCGGCAGGCGGACTCTCAACCACTGCGCCACCAGGGAAGCCCTAGATTTTATATCTTTATTTGGTGTTTTTTTCGTATTCAATCTCAAAAGTAGGCATATGAGATAATACAATTCTACGTTAATGCTTAGCCTCCTCTTCTCTACGAATCTATATTTATTTCTTCAAAGCCCAAAGGAGTTTAGGATTCTAAGGAAAATTTGGAAATTAGTGTCCAAGCCTGTATAAGACTTTAAAGCTCCTCTACTTTTCCAAACCAAAAATTCACCCTCTCAAGTCTAACTCCTCCAGTGCCACACTCAGTGAGCTGTAGGCATCACTACTCACTACCCTCTTGAGCTTTCTTCTTGTACCTGCTTCTGTCCTGTCAGCTTAGAGGCCCATCCTCTCATTTTTGTTCTCTCCTGACCCTTGAAATTTTGTGTTTGACAGCATTTCCCTGATCATGTTTCTGGCCCTCGAGGACACTGTTTTTGGCTATTTTGCCTAAGATTGCAGGAATGAAGCAGTTTCCCCAGGTCAACTTGTCCTAGGACCCTGGCTCTGACAGTGGGTGACAGCACTTCCAGTGGACTTAACCTGTGGGACACAGAAATTTTCCCTGGAAGAGCAGAGTGTGAAGATGAATAGTTGAAAACTAGGTGAACAGAGAAGTTGTTTATTTAATTATTTGGAGCCATTCTGCTACTTAGTAGCTGTGTGACCTACAGTATGTTACTTAACCTCTCTGAGACTCAGTTTTTTAAGTTTATAGATTGGGGATAATAATAATTTACTCACATGATTGTGATTAGGATTAGTGAGATAATATGCAGAAAATAATTTGTATACTTACAGTGGTATAATAAGATCGATAATACTACTTAAACATTTTAAGTAAAGGTTAAACTTTAGAAAAGGTAAGAGAAGAGTAAGAGAAGTCAATAAGCTTGATCTTTAGGGTAATGCAGTGAAACATAGTTAAAACAGCCAACTGTGGAAGTACTAGGGAAGAAAACTTGACTTCCAACATGTATGAGGAAGTGGTGCTCTGGGTGAAAAGGCACGTGCTGGAAGAGAGTATGGCTAGGGATGTGTGTGGCAACTCCTTCCTATCAGACTGGGTGGGAGATATGGATAAACTATTGAGATTCTGTAATGACTCTTTTAAAAAATTATTTTTTATGAACCGAAGGTCAGTAACAAGTGGGAGCTTCTAGATGGACATAACTTAGCTTTAAGGAGGGGCTTTAGGAAAGAAAGCTGCCTATATGCATGTCCAAAAAAGGGACAGAAAAGAGGTGATGGATTCAGAGCAAAGACAGCATTCAAGAAATGGAAAATCAGGTTTTCAATGTACAAACTATCCACCAGGAGGACCAACCTGATGGCCTTCTACTGCAGGGGTGATTTAGGGAGATGAATGATGTGTAACACAAACTGTCTGTATAATTCAATATGTAGATCGTGTCAGTACAGGAAACTCTACTAGATACTGTGGGACATACAAAGGTAAAAGAAATATGATCCTTGCCTTCTGAAAGAATACAGTGTACTGTAGAGACAAAACATGGACACAAATATTATTAAATGTGATTGGCAATATAAAAAGATAAAATATATATCTCTATGTATCTATACATGTAATGTTAGAAGAGGAATAGGTAATTTTGGCTGGGTGACTAGAGAAGGAAGTGGCATTTGAGCTGATAGAGGTTTATTTCTCAATCATTTTCTTTAGAGAGGGTATTCAATGAGCAGCCTTCTTTGCAGTGGCTCAGGGACCCTCTCTTAGGGACTCAGGATTTTTCCTGAGTTTCACCCTGGTTTCACCCTCACTTAAGGACTCAGGAGTTTTTCTTTGAGCAGGTGTATGGGGAAAAAATACAGATCATGGAGGACTGTATGGGAGACTTTTATGGTCCAGACCTGGAAGGGACAAACATCACTTCTGTCCATATTCTATTTGTTTTTGTTTTTTGAAAGTTTGGTTAGAGTGTGTCACAGTGTAGGTCTCTTTGAATTCATCTTACTTGGAGTTGGTGGAATTTCTTGGATGTTTATATTCTTACCTTTCATCAGATTTTGGAAGTTTTCAGCCAGGATTTCTACAAATAATTCTCTCTTCCCTTTTTCTTTTCGCTCTCTTCTACTGGGACTCCCACAGTGTGTATGCTTGGTCTGTTTGTGTGCCATAGGTTCCTTTGGTTCTTCACTTTTCAGTCTTTTTTCTTTCTGTTCCTTAGACTTAATAATTTTCATTGTCTTATCTTCAAGTTTGCTGATTCTCTATTCTGCCTGCTCAAATCTGCCTTTGAATCCCTCTAGTGAATTTTTCATTTCAGTTGTAATTTTTGGCTCCAGAATTTCTTCTAGGTTATCTTTAGCTTTTCTATCTCTTTATTGATATTTCCATTTAGTTCATACATTGTTTTATTGACTTTCTTCCCATCTTTTCTTTAGTTCTTTGAGCATCTCTAAGACAATGTTTTATTGTCTTTATGTAATAGATCTGTCATCAGGTCTTTTTCAGAGACAGTTTCTGTTGATTTATTTGAATGGGCCATACTTTCCTGTTTGTTTGGTTTATGATTTTTTTGTTGCTATTGAAAACTAGACATTTTAGCCTAATAATGTGGTAACTCCAGAAAGCAGATTTTCCCCATTCCCAAGGGTTTGCTGTTTTTTTTTTAATTGCTTTTGTTTTTTTAATTCTTGTAGGCAGTCTATATGCTGAGGATCAGTCTGAGGTATAAATTTAAGGTCTTCTCACATCTTTTCTGAGCCTTACCCTGGACATGCATGGTTACTTTCTAACTTTCCCCATATATGCAGTTATTTTTGAATGTCCTAGTCTTTAATATCTGGTTCCAAAAAGGGGAAAAAAGAAAAATGAAAGGACAAAATTGTGCTGACCCTTTAAATCCCCTGGAAGTCACTTCAGCTGGAGGGGCTTGAAACAATGGAGGAAGTTTCAACAACAATGACTGCCCACTTCATCATCTACATCTTTATGATCTGAGGTAGCTATCAGTGATCAGAGAACAGACCCTTAATATTTGGAGGACAGGGTCCTTTTTGCCTACTCTGACTCCCACAAGCTTTCTGCAAGCTGCTCCGGGAACACAGCTGCCTGCCATGAGGCTGGGGTTTGGGATGGGTAGCTGCTTTCGTGCTAAGAGCTGGAATTGACCTCAACTTACTGTACAAGCCTTCCCCTGGAAGTTTCAAGTCTTCAATAGACTCCAAAGTTCCAAAATAGTTATATCAGATTCTTCTAGTGCAGTTATTTTCTAGGTAGGGAGACAGATTCCTGGTGCTTCATACTCTGCCATCTTCCCAGAATCCTCAGATGACTTTTTGATACCAAGAGATTGTAAAATGAAGAAACCTGCCCATGATCTCACCTGGAGATGGAAAATAATTTTCAACAGAGCTGGCTTAACACAGAGGAGTTTCTATCTGCTTGGAAGAGTCTAGCTTTTTCCATAAGTTGGTTACCAACTTAACAAATATGGGTAGCAAATTGAAAGAAGTGTTTGATGGAATTTTGAGTGGATGTTTGAGGTAAGTAGAATGAGTGGTTTGGAAAGAGGTTATTGTTATAATCATATTGAGTCAAGGCGTTAGTGGGACATCTGAGTAGAAGTGTTCAGCAGTCGTAAGAAATGCAGAACTGGATCTGGGAGAGAAGTCAGGGCAGGAGATGAGAATTTGGGGGAAAAAATCCATGACAGCTGTCTTTTCTCCTCCTGAACTACACTCAGCATCTCAGTGAGAGAGAGTACCAGGCAGAATTAAACAGGGTTCTGATACAGATGGCAATTCTTATGTGAATGTTTGGCTCATGTACTTAATAAACAAACATCTCTACAGTAGAAAAAGCTGGTGACTTGACTTACATATATTGTGAAATGATTACCACAGTAAGTTTAGTTACTATCCATCACCTCATGTACTTACAAAAAATGTTTTTATCCTTGTGATGAGAACTTTAAAGATCTATTCTTTTATCAACTTTAAAATATACCATAGAGCAGTGTTAACTACAATCATTATGTTGTATATTACATCCCTAGTACTTATTTATCTTATAACAGGAAGTTTGTACCTTTTGACCACCATCATCCAATTGCCACAAATGTAAACTTTTTTTTTTTTTTTTTTTTTTTTTTGCGGTACGCGGGCCTCTCACTGTTGTGGCCTCTCCCGTTGCGGAGCACAGGCTCCAGACGCACAGGCTTAGCGGCCATGGCTCACGGGCCCAGCTGCTCCGTGGTATGTGGGATCTTCGCGGACCGGGGCACGAACCCGTGTCCCCTGCATTGGCAGGCGGACTCTCAACCACTGCGCCACCAGGGAAGCCCTAAACTTTTTATTTTATTTGGTTTAATTTTCACAAACCTAAAAGCAGATTTAGCTTTCTTTTTTTTTCTCTTTTATTCTTGAATATTATTTTATTTATCTTTTTATACAGCAGGTTCTTATTAGTCATCCATTTTATACACATCAGTGTATAAATGTCAATCCCAATCTCCCAATTCATCCCACCACCCCCACCCCACACCCCACCGTTTTCCCCCCTTGGTGTCCAAATGTTTGTTCTCTACTACTGTGTATCAATTTCTGCTCTGCAAACAGATTCATCTGTACCATTTTCTAGGTTCCACATATATACGTTAATATACGATATTTGTTTTTCTTTCTTACTTCACTCTGTATGACAGTCTCTAGATTCATCCACATCTCTACAAATGACTCAACTTCGTTTCTTTTTATGGCTGAGTAATATTCCATTGTATATATGTACCACATCTTCTTTACCCATTCATCTGTCAATGGAAATTTAGGTTGCTTCCATGTCCTGGCTATTGTAAATAGTGCTGCAATGAACATTGGGGTGCATGTGTCTTTTTGAATTATGGTTTTCTCTGGGTATATGCCCAGTAGTGGGATTGCTGGGTCATATGGTAATTCTATTTTTAGTTTTTTAAAGAACCTCTATACTGTTCTCCATAGTGGCTGTATCAACTTACGTTCCCATCAACACTGCAACAGGGTTCCCTTTTCTCCACACCCTCTCCAGCATCTGTTGTTTGTAGATTTTCTGATGATGCCCATTCCAGCCCATTCTAACTGGTGTGAGGTGATACCTCATTGTAGTTTTGATTTGCATTTCTCTAATAGTTAGTGATGTTGAGCAGCTTTTCATGTGCTTCTTGGCCATCTGTATGTCTTCTTTGGAGAAATGTCTATTTAGGTCTTCTGCCCATTTTTGGATTGGGTTGTTTGTTTTTTAATATTGAGCTGCATGATCTGTTTATATATTTTGGAGATTAATCCTTTGTTTGTTGATTTGTTTGCAAATATTTTCTCCCATTCTGAGGTTGTCTTTTCATCTTGTTTATGGTTTCCTTTGCTGTGCAAAAGCTTTTAAGTTTCATTAGGTCCCATTTGTTTATTATTGTTTTTATTTCCATTACTCTAGGAGGTGGATCAAAGAAGATCTTGCTGTGATTTAGGTCAAAAAGTGTTCTTCCTATGTTTTCCTCTAAGAGTTTTATAGTGTCCAATCTTACATGTAGGTGTCTAATCCATTTTGAGTTTATTTTTGTGTATGGTGTTAGGGAGTGTTCTAATTTCATTCTTTTACATGTAGCTGTCCAGTTTTCCCAACACCACTTATTGAAGAGACTGCCTTTTCTCCATTGTATATCCTTGCCTCCTTTGTCATAGATTAGTTGACCATAGGTGCATAGGTTTATCTCTGGACTTTCTATCCTGTTCCATTATTCTATATTTCTGTCTTGGTACCAGTACCATATTGTCTTGATTACTGTAGCTTTGTAGTATAGTCTGACGTTTGGGAGCCTGATTCCTCCAGCTCCGTTGTTTTCCCTCGAGACGGCTTTGGCTATCTGGGGTCTTTTGTGTCTCCATACAAATTTTAAGATTTTTTGTTCTAGTTCTGAAAAAAATACCATTGGTAATTTGATAGGGATTACCTTGAATCTGTAGATTGCTTTGGGTAGTATAGTCATTTTCACAATATTGATTCTTCCAATCCAAGAACATGGTATATCTCTCCATCTGTTGGTATCATCTTTAATTTCTTTCATCAGTGTCTTATAGTTTTCTGCATACAGGTCTTTTGTCTCCCTAAGTGGGTTTATTGCTAGGTATTTTATTCCTTTTGTTGCAGTGGTAAATGGGAGTGTTTGCTTAGTTTCTCTTTCATATTTTTCATCATTAGTGTATAGTAATGCAAGTGATTTCTGTGCATTAATTTTGTATCCTGAAACTTTACCAAATTCATTGATTAGCTCTAGTAGTTTTCTGCTGGCATCTTTAGGATTCTCTAAGTATAGTATTATGTCATCTGCAAACAGTGACAGTTTTACTTCTTCTTTTCCAATTTGTATTCCTTTCATTTCTTTTTCTTCTCTGATTGCCATGGCTAGGACTTCCAAAACTGTGTTGAATAACAGTGGTGAGAGTGAACATCCTTTTCTTGTTCTTGATCTTAGAGGAAATGCTTTCAGTTTTTCACCATTGAGAATGATGTTTGCTGCAGGTTTGTCATATATGGCCTTTATTATTTTGAGGTAGGTTCCCTCTATGCCCATCTTCTGGAGAGTTTTTATCATAAATGGGTGTTGAATTTTGTCAAAAGCTTTTTCTGCACCTCTTGAGATGATCACATCTCACTTTGTTTTTCTTCTTCAATTTGTTAATATGGTGTATCACATTGATTGATTTGCTTATATTGAAGAATCCTTGCTTCCCTGAGATAAATCCCACTTGATCATGGCATATGATCCTTTTAATGTGTTGTTGGATTCTGTTTGCTAGTATTTTGTTGAGGATTTTTGCATCTATATTCATCAGTGATATTGGTCTGTAATTTTCTTTTTTTGTAGTATCTTTGTCTGGTTTTGGTATCAGGGTGATGGTGGCCTCATAGAATGAGTTTGGGAGTGTTCCTTCCTCTGCAGTTTTTTGGAAGAGTTTGAGAAGGATGGGTGTTAGCTCTTCTCTAAATGTTTGATACAATTCACCTGTGAAGCCATGTGGTCCAGGACTTTTGTTTTTTGGAAGATTTTTAATCACAGTTTCAATTTCATTACTTGTGATTGGTCTGTTCATATTTTCTATTTCTTCTTGGTTCAGTCTCGGAAGCTTATACCTATCTAAGAATTTGTCAGTTTCTTCCAGGTTGTCCATTTTATTGGCATAGAGTTGCTTGTAGTAGTCTCTTAGGGTGCTTTGTATTTCTGCAGTGTCAGTTGTTACTTCTCCTTTTTCATTTCTAATTCTGTTGATTTGAGTCTTCTCCCTTTTTATCTTGATGAGTCTGGCTAGTGGTTTATCAATTTTGTTTATCTTCTCAAAGAACCAGCTTTTAGTTTTAGTGATCTTTGCTATTGTTTTCTTTGTTTCTATTTTATTTATTTCTGCTCTGATCTTTATGATGTCTTTCCTTCTGCTAACTTTGGGTTTTGTTTGTTCTTCTTTCTCTAGTTCTTTTAGGTGTAAGGTTAGATTGTTTATTTGAGATGTTTGTTGTTTCTTGAGGTAGGATTGTATTGCTATAAACTTCCCTCTTAGAACTGCTTTTGCTGTATCCCATAGGTTTTGGATCGTCTTGTTTTCACTGTCATTTGTCTCTAGGTATTTTTTGATTTCTCCAGTGATCTCTTGGTTATTTAGTAACGTATTGTTTAGCCTCCATGTGTTTGTGTTTTTTACGTTTTTTCCCTGCAGTTGTTTTCTAATCTCAGAGTGTTGTGGTCAGAAAAGATGCTTGATATGATTTCAATTTTCTTAAATTTACTGAGGCTTGATATGTGACCCAAGATGTGATCAATCCTGGCGAATGTTCCGTGCGCACTTGAGCAGAAAGTGTAGTCTGCTGTTTTTGGATGGAATGTCCTATAAATATCAATTAAATCTATCTGGTCTATTATGTCATTTAAAGTTTCTGTTTCCTTATGAATTTTCTGTTTGGATGATCTGTCCATTGTTGTAAATGAAGTGTTAAAGTCCCCCACTATTATTGTGTTACTGTCAATTTCCTCTCTTATAGTTGTTAGCAGTTGCCTTATGTATTGAGGTGCTCCTATGTTGGGGGTGTATATATATGTGTATATATATATATATATATATATATATATATATATATATATATATTTTTTTTTTTTTTTGCGGTACGCGGGCCTCTCACGGTTGTCACCTCTCCCTTTGTGGAGCACAGGCCCCGGACGTGCAGGCTCAGTGCCCATGGCTCCAGGGCCTAGCTGCTTTGTGGCATGTGGGATCTTCCTGGACCGAGGCACGAACCCGTGTCCCCTGCATCGGCAGGCGGACTCTCAACCACTGTGCCACCAGGGAAGCCCGCATATATATTTATAATTGTTATGCCTTCTGCTTGATTGATCCCTTGATCATTATGTAGTGTCCTTCCTTGTCTCTAGTAACATTGTTTATTTTAAAGTCTATTTTATCTGATATGAGTATTGGTACTCCAGCTTTCTTTCGATTTCCTTTTTCATGGAATATCTTTTTCCATCCCCTCACTTTCAGTCTGTATGTGTCCCTAGGTCTGAAGTGTGTCTCTTGTAGACAGCATATATATGCATCTTGTTTTTGTATCTATTCAGTGAGCCTGTGTCTTTTCATTGGAGCATTTAATCCAATCACGTTTAAGGTAATTATCAATACGTGTGTTCCTATTACCATTTTCTAAATAGTTTTGGGTTTGTTTTTGTAGGTCCTTTTCTTCTCTTGTGTTTCCCACTTAGAGAAGTTCCTTTAGCATTTGTTGTAGAGCTGCTTTGGTGGTGCTGAATTCTCTTAGCTTTTTTTTGTCTGTAAAGCTTTTGATTTCTCCATCGAATCTGAATGAGGTCCTTGCCAGGTAGAGTAATCTTGGTTGTAGGTTTTTCCTTTTCATCACTTTAAATAGGTCATGCCACTCCCTTCTGTGTTGTAGAGTTTCTGCTGAGAAATCAGCTGTTAACCTTATGAGAGTTCCCTTTTATGTTATTTTTTGTTTTTCTCTTGCTGCTTTCAATAATTTTTCTTTGTCTTTAATTTTTTCCAATTTGATTACTATGTGTCTCAGCGTGTTTCTCCTTGGGTTTATCCTGTATGGGACTCTCTGCGCTTCCTGGACTTGGGTGGCTATTTCCTTTCCCATGTTAGGGAAATTCGACTATAATATCTTCAAATATTTTCTCAGGCCCTTCTCTCTCTCTTCTCCTTCTGGGACCCCTATAATGTGAATGTTGTTGCGTTTAATGTTGGCCCAAAGGTCTCTTAGGCTGTCTTCCTTTCTTTTCATTCTTTTTTCTTTATTCTGTTCAGCAGCAGTGAATTCCACCATTCTGTCTTCCCAGGCACTTATCCATTCTTCTGCCTCAGTTATTCTGCTGTTGATTCCTTCTAGTGTATTTTTTATTTCAGTTATTATATTGTTCTTCTCTGTTTGTTTGTTCTTTAATTCTTCTAGGTCTTTGTTAAACATTTCTTGCATCTTCTTGATCTTTGCCTCCATTCTTTTCCCGAGTTCCTGGATCATCTTCACTATCATTCTGAATTCTTTTACTGGAATGTTTCCTATCTCCACTTCATTTCATTGTTTTTCTAGGGTTTTATCTTATTCTTTCATCCAGTACATAGCCCTCTGCCTTTTCATCTTGTCTATCTTTGTGTGAATGTGGTTTTTGTTCCACAGGCTGCAGGATTGTAGTTCTTCTTGCTTCTGCTGTCTGCCATCTGGTGGATCAGGCTATCTCATGTAAATGTTTTTACATTTTAAGTTACATTTTAGTGTCTTCACTTTAAATGGAATTTTGCTAAATATCAGATGAATAATACTTAGCACTTCCATGTGTGCAGCATGAGTCACAATAGCCAAGATACAGAAACAACCTAAATATCTATTGACAGATTAATGGATAAAGAAAAGTGGTATATACACACAATGGAATACTATGTAGCCTTAAAAGAAAGAGAAAATTCTACAATATGTGACAGTGTGGATGAACCTTGAGGACATTTTGGTAAGTAATATAAGCCAGTCAAGGAAAGACACATACTGCATGATTCCACTTAAAATCGGAATCTAAAATAGTTAAATTCATAGAATTAAAGAGTGGAATGATGGTTGCCAGGGGCTGGGATGGAGGAGAAATTGGGAGTGAGTAATCAATGGGCATAAAGTTTCAGTTAAGCTGGATGAATAAGCTCTGTAGTACAATTTTGTACCCGTAAACAATAATGTACATTTAAAGATCTGTTGAGGGTTGATCACATGTTAAGTATTCTTACCACAACAAAATTAGATTAAAATATAATAATATTTTATGAAATGTGAAAATTATATCAAATAAAGTTTCAGTGTCTGTAAATAAAATTCAATTGGAACCTAGCCTTGCTCGATCATGTGTGTGTTGTCTATGGCTGCTTCCATTCTGCAGGGACAGAATTGAGTATTTATTTGCAAGAGAAATTACATAGCATCCTCAATTTTGCTTCTTGGCTCACAAGATCTAAAATATTTACTATCTGGCTTTTACAGAAAACTTTTGCCAATCATGATGCTAGGTTGTGGGTTCCTCTGTTCTGCTCTGTCTGTAGTGTTCCTTTATCTGGTTTGTGTCTTCTGTGTACTTACTGAAATCACCTGATTGATGGCTCTTCGTCTTCTCTTTGTCATTGTGAGTTCAGCCCTTTTTTATTCCTTTGCTAATACTTTGGCAAGCTGAAAAACAGCTAAAATACATGTAGTGTGTACAATGTCCTAAATTTTAGGGCATTTAATAGATATACATATACATAGGAAATAACTGCTTTTGGTACAATAGGTAGGTACTGTTATTCAATCTACTTTGCAGATAATGACACTGGGGTCAGGGAGGTTAAGTAACTTTCCTAAGATCATCACGCAGTTAGAAAGTATTGAGGCAGAATTCAAACAAACCCAGGCAGTCTGGCTCCAGACTCTTACCCATTCTGCTACTGATTCTTGTGAGAAAGAGAAAGGAACTTGTGTGGTTGGTCTGCTATCATGGTCCATAAATTGATCAATGTAGTTTAGAATAAACAAAAAAAGTCTGAAATTTTTATTAGGAGGAAAAGAGGGAGAAGAAACGTGTCCAGGGTGGAGGAAGGTGGAATTCTGTGCGCAACAAATGTTAGTTTCTTCTGCTTCAAAAATGTTGCTCAGGGCTAGCCCTGTACTTTCTTTCCTATTTAGCAATATTTCAAGTTGCCATCTGATGAACCATAGTAGAGGGGAAGACAGTGGACTACCGCAGTGGACTACCGGGCTCACGATCCCACTGTCCTAAATATGTGGAGATAGCTCTGTTTTTAAAAGCTAGAAGTGCTTCAGAGAGATGGTCTGTGAAGATTAAGTTCTCAGACATATATATGGGAAATGGGGCATTCCATATTGTTCTCCTGGAGATTCAGAATTTTTGTAAGCAAAGTAAACGCTCTCAGAAGACTGCATTAAATACTTTCTGTTTATTTTTCAGCCCAATTTAAATGACCCTAGGTTTTAATTTTTTATTTATTTTTGTGCCTGTGTAAAATCTGTCAACACTCTGAAGAATTAATGTTCAGTGGAAACTACTTTGGAAAATGTTATTCCCCATTTTTTTCCTATATTGCAAGGTTGCAAATTGTCCTCACACTCTAACGTGAAGAAAAAAATGCTTTATGTTACCTACAATGACTCTCATCTTTTTGTTGAGCTATTCGCTATGGAGTAGCGGGAAAAGAGATTGACTGAATGTATCATCTGGATAAACAAGGCCAGGATATCATCAATTTGGTTTTTTCTCTGGGACAAATATTCACTCAGTCTCTCCCATGCCTTTCTCCAGCTCCTGTTTCTTTCCCTAAGGAGGCATCGGGTGTGTCGGGGGAGGGGCTCCCTGGCCCATGCTGATCCTGGGAGCTATGCTCACAGTTATCTGCTGGTCTCAGGGACAGCGTCTCTTGGCCTAATGGGTGCTGCTGGCCCTTTGATAGACAGTCTACAACTCATGTCACTTTATTTGTTCTCTTTGCAAGCATCTGTCAGTGTCCGGGCTGACTTAGCCCTCAGTCTGTTCCCAAGTGACTGCTGTGGCCTTTGTCCACCCTGCTTCCCCACTGCCTACGAAGCTTCCTCCACGAGGTCACCTTGCTCTGCCCAACAGGCCCCTTGGTGGGCCCACTGTCCCTCAGCTACACAAGCGCAGGAACTGGGGAGGTTTGAGAAGCTCGACCTGGAACCTCCCTCTTTATGCACACACTGCACAACCCCATAGATGTGGCTGCATCCCAGGTTATTGTCTTTGTGGGGGGGAGGGGGCAACTTGAAAGGTGCTCTTTTCCCAGAGTCTTCCATGAGGAAATGAGTGGGTGGCTATAGTCTATGTTGTTATCATTGATTTTTTTAAAAAATACTTATTTATTTATTTGGTTGCACTCGGTCTTAGTTGTGGCAGGCGGGCTCCTTAGTCGCGGCTCACTGGCTCCTTAGTTGTGGCTCGTGGGCTCCTTAGTTGTAGTATGTGAACTCTTAGTTGCGACATGCATGTGGGATCTAGTTCCCAGACCAGGGATCGAACCCGGGCCCCCTGCATTGGGAGTGCAGAGTCTTTACCACTGTGCCACCAGGGAAGTCCCCGTTATCATTGTTTTTTTTTTTTTAACATCTTTATTGGGGTATAATTGCTTTACAATGGTGTGTTAGTTTCTGCTTTATAACAAAGTGAATCAGTTATACATATACATATGTTCCCATATCTCTTCCCTCTTGCGTCTCCCTCCCTCCCACCCTCCCTATCCCACCCCTCCAGGCGGTCACAAAGCACCGAGCCGATATCCCTGTGCCATGCGGCTGCTTCCCACTAGCTATCTACCTTACGTTTGGTAGTGTATATATGTCCATGCCTCTCTCTCGCCCTGTCACAGCTCACCCTTCCCCCTCCCCATATCCTCAAGTCCGTTCTCCAGTAGGTCTGTGTCTTTATTCCTGTCTTACCCCTAGGTTCTTCATGCCATTTTTTTTTCTTAAATTCCATATATGTGTGTTAGCATACGGTATTTGTCTTTTTCTTTCTGACTTACTTCACTCTGTATGACAGACTCTAGGTCTATCCACCTCATTACAAATAGCTCAATTTCGTTTCTTTTTATGGCTGAGTAATATTCCATTGTATATATGTGCCACATCTTCTTTATCCATTCATCCAATGATGGGCACTTAGGTTGTTTCCATCTCCGGGCTATTGTAAATAGAGCTGCAATGAACGTTTTGGTACATGACTCTTTTTGAATTTTGGTTTTCTCAGGGTATATGCCCAGTAGTGGGATTGCTGGGTCATATGGTAGTTCTATTTGTAGTTTTTTAAGGAACCTCCATACTGTTCTCCATAGTGGCTGAAACAATTCACTATCATTGATTTTTATCTTCACTTGTATGACACACATTCCCCCGAAGTCTAGGGAGGGGAAATGAGGACACACAAGTTTGACAGCTTCCAATCTCTGTCTCTCTTTTCTCCCCGCAGGCCAGAAACAGCCAGATGTCTCTTCTATTTCTTCTTTGTTATATCTTTCCTTCTCTGTCCTGGCTGTCGGTAGGGCTAGGGAACAGCCCTCCACATTAGTAAACCCCGTATTCTAAGTCCTTCAGCCTATTTTTTCCTCAGATAACATCCTGGTGAGCAAGTTTTATTGTCTTGCTGCATATCCAATTTGTACATAGGGTATAAAAAACTGACCTATTTTGTGTCCTTTCCTCTTTTTTATTTTTAAATTTTTATTGGAGTATAGTTGATTTACAATGTTGTGTTAGTTTCTGCTGTATCTTTTTTCTTTCTCTACATTTCTTATGTAACAAATTTAATCCTCCCATAGGCAGATGGATGCCCAATGTGAAATATGGTTTACTCAGGAAGACAAAGAACAAAGCCTAGTTGTAACATTACCTCTATTTCCCATGTTCTATCAGCCTTTACTCTGATCCTGCACTAGGTAGTCCACAGTTTTAAAGTTTCTTTGATGCTGCTGTCTCTTGGATTTCCTCCTCTTGGCCGCTCCACTATTTTTCAAGCTTATTACCGTTTGTCTTCTATGAAATGTCACTCCTAAAAGTTCTTTCTTGAGGTTACTTTTCCTCTCTTTCTGCACACGGGGTGACTTTAACCATACTCATTCTTTTAAATGCTAATCGCACACTCATTTCCCACATGTATATTCTAGCCAGAACCTTGTGTCTTGTTGATCTGTAAGCTCCTCAAAGTCAACACACTGGGTCCGCCCACCAGCTGCCGTTTTCTTCTCTTGCATGTGCCATGTCATTTAACAGCAGGAGGATTCAGCCAGTCCCTTAGTTCAGGCTCTCATCATTCCTCATGCGGGCTGTTCCAATAAATTTCTAAAGAATCTTTCTGCTTTCCCCCCTCATTTCACAGCAGTCTATCTCCATATTGCTCTTAGAATGCACCTTTAAACTCCTTTGGGCCCCCACCCCCACCCCCATTTTGTCCTGCCTCACATCTGGCCACTTCCCACACACTTGTTTTCCTCTAGTCAATCTTCCGACAGTTCTTAGAATGCTCCTGCTGTCTCATGCTTTGCTACTTTTACACCAGTGATTTCTTCCTCTGGGCCACCTTCTCTCCCCCATTCAATGAGCTAACTCCTACTGACGCTTTATGAGTTAGTTCCTGCTGCCCCCTCCAGGAAGCCATCCATTGAAATCCCAGCCCAGATACTGTGGCCTTTTTCTATGCTCCTTCACACATACTTCAACATCCCCACTTACTTTTCCATTTAATTCACATGCGCTTGTGGACCCATCACACATATTTTAGTATTATCCCTCCCTCTTTCTTTCACTTCACTGGGGAGAAGAAACCATGTCTTGTTGATTTCTTTGTCCCTAGGGCCTAGATAGAGCTGGATACCCAGTAAGGCTTAGTAAATGTTTTTTAAAATGAATGGTGGAGGTCAAATAGAATAAGGACAGATAAAAGATCATTAGATCTGTTTCATCAAAGGTCTTCACTGGTCTCAGAGAGGGGATGTTCAGTAAATATTTCGCTTTCACAATTTGTGCACTGAGATGCTTGTAGAGAAGGCTACTTGCTTGAACATTAGTCTCAACTCTCGGCAGTACTTCAAAATAGAAGGGAAAGCTGTTAAGAGCTCCTCAAAGTGGATTGTGGAGCAATTAGAGTGACAGAAAGATGTCAGTAGTTTGGTTGAGCATGGCTTTTAGCCACAAAAAAGCAGCCAGACACATACACTTCAATAAAATCCATAGCAAAACCTTTATAATCAGTCTGAAAATACCCAAGTCTTGTTTTCCTTTCTAGGGAAAATTGAAAAACAATTTAGCGGTTGGATACTTCATCATTTGAACAGTACTTAATCTTTCATTTTTTAAGTCATGTTAAAATATATGTACAAAGCCACAGTTCTTTCCTTCATGACAGATATCCCTAGATTTCCCCCTAGACATGGTGGGGTAGTAGGTGAAGCTCATGGTGATGCCCCTCACTCTGCCTGGTTTCTGTGTAAGTCCTCAGCCCCCTCTTTTCAATATGTCCACTTACTTTTCCAACAGACCTCTGGGGCTCCAGGTGCTCAGTGTGTACCACATGAGAGGCTGTCAGAACCAAATGAATAATTGCAGCCAGAACGTGAGGGCCCTGGGCATGCCATACCATGGTGATGAGGAGGCAGCAGACAACAGTAAGTGATTTTCCATTCCCAGTCACTCAGGAGGACAGGACGCTTGTTGGGGCTGCTGGAGACCTTGAAAGTGTTTGGGGAGTCTGTAGAGCAGGTCAGGAATGTACTTAGAACCCAACAATGGGTATTTCAAAAGTTGTGCTCACAACTAGACTTGGAAGCCCAAAACAGCAGTAACCAGTGATGGCTTAAATTAATATTGGGGGAGGGTAGAGGGATGTGAGGGGTCTATGGGTTGGGCTTCTCTAGAGAAATAGAACCAATAGAATACACACACATATACATATATATATATATGCAGAGAGAGATTTATTTTAAGGGATTGGCTCACACAATTGCGTGGCTGGCAAGCCTGAAATTTGTAAGGCAGGCTGGTAGGTTGGAGACTTAGGGAAAAGTTGATGCTTCAGTCTTGAGTTTAAATTCCACAAGGCAGCAGCCTGGAAACTCAAGCAGGACTTTGTGTGTGTGTGTGCGCACACGCGTGTGTTTTTTGTAGTTTTTTGGCTGAGTTGGGTCTTCATTACTGCACAAGGGCTTTCTCTAGGTGTGGTGAGCGGGGACTACTCTTCGTTGCAGCACGCAGGCTTCTCATTGTGGTGGCTTCTGTTGTTGTGGAGCACAGGCTCTAGGCACATGGACTTCAGTAGTTGTGGCACGTGGGCTTCAGTAGTTGTAGCTTGTGGGCTCAGTAGTTGTGGCTTGCGGGCTCTAGAGTGCAGGCTCAGTAGTTGTGGTGCACGGGCTTAGTTGCTCCGTGGCATGTGGGATCTTCCCAGACTAGGGCTCGAACCCGTGTCCCCTGCATTGGCAGGCAGATTCTTAACCACTGTGCCACCAGGAAAGTCCCTTAAGCAGGATTTTTATGTTGCAGTCTTGAGGCAGAATACCTTCTTCTTCAAGAAACCACAGTTTTTGCTCTTAAGGCGTTCAACTGATTGGATGAAGCCCACCCACATTATGGAAGGGTAATCTGCTTTACTCAAAGTCTACGGATTATAAATGTTAATCGCATCTAAAACATACTTTCAGGAGGGAGGATGAAGATGGCAGAGTAGGAAGACCCTGAGCTCACCTCCTCCCATGAACACACCAAAACTACAAATACATGTAGAACAGTTGTCTCTGAGAACAACCTGAAGACTAGCAGAGCTGCTCTTCTACGACCAAAGATGTAAAGAAAAAAAACACTATCGCGATAGGTAGAAGGGGCAGAAATATGGTCTAGTCAGGACCCTCACCCCCAGCGTGGTGACCCACAAGGGGGAGGGAATATCACAAACACAGAGGTCCTCCCTAAGGGGTGAGGGGTTTGAGTCCCATGTTGGGCTTCTCAGCTCTGGAGAACTGCAATGGGAGGATGAACCCCCATAATGTCTGGCTTTGAAAATTCCCCCAAAGTGACTCCCCCTTGCCATACCCAGCAGGTGGCCTTAGCTGAGATCAGTGCCTCCCAAAGCAGCTCCCACCTTACCACACCTGGTAGGCGGCCTTGGCACTGACAAGTACCCCTTCCCCCACAAAGTGGATCTGACCCGGGAGGGCCAGCCCTGCCCACCAGCATGTCCACAGCCATTCCTGCAGGGCCTTGGAGACAGTCAGGCTAGGAGCCAGTCCTTCCCACCCGTGTGCTCACAACAACAGTGGCACCACCACAAAAGGAGGGCACATGCAGCCCACACAGGGGACACCCTTGAAGCATCTGGCTCTGGTGACCAGGAGGGACTGCTCTTCTAGGTCCCACAGGAAACCTTCTACGTAAGGCCACTCCTTCAAGACCAGGATACATAGCTTACCTACCTAATACATCGATACAAACACAGAGAGTTAGGCAAAATGAAGAGACAGAGAAATATATTCCAAATGAAAGAATAAGACAAAACCTCAGAAAAAGATCTCAGTGATGCAGAGATAAGTAATCTACCTAATAAAGAGTTTAAAGTAATGGCCATAATGATGCTCACTGAACTTGGAGATGAATAAATGAACACAGAGAGAACTTCAACAAAGAGAAAATATAAAAAAGTACCAGAGCTGAAGACTACAATAACTGAAATGAAAAATACACTAGATGGAATTACAGCAGATTAGATGATGCAGAAGAAGCTGAGAAGCCCAACATGGGACTCAAACCCCTCACCCCTTAGGGAGGATGCAGAAGAATGTATCAAGAAGAGAGAGAGAGAGAGAGAGAGAGTAGTTTAAGGGATCTCTGGGACAACATCAAGCATGTTAACATCTGCACTATAGGCATCCCAAAAGGAAAAGAGAGAGCGAAAGGGATAGAAAGCTTATTTGAAGAAATAATGCCTGAAAACTTCCCTAACCTGGTGAAGGAAACAGGTATTCAAGTCCAGGAAGCATAGAGAGTGCCCCCCCACTAAAGAACCCAAAAAGATCCACACCAAGATATATTATGATTTAAATGTCAAAAGTTAAAGAAACAACCTTAAAGGCAAGAGAGAAACAACTAGTTATGTACAAGGGAGCCACCATAAGACTATCAGCTTATTCTTCCGGAGAAACTTTAGAGGCCAGAAGGGAGTGGCACTATACAGTCAAAGTGCTGAAAGGAAAAAACTTACAGGCAAGAATATGTGGCAAGGTTAGCATACAGAATTGAAGGAGAGAGAAAGAATTTCCCAGACAAACAAAAGCTGAAGGAGTTCATAACACCTAAACCAGCCACACAAGAAATGTTAAAGGGACTTCTTTAATTGGAAAAGAAAAAGCCTAACTAGAAAAAAAAATATATGGAAATAAGAAAATATCACTGGTAAAGCAAACATATAGTAAAGGTAGTGATCAACCACTTACAAAACTAGTGTGAAGGTTAAAAGACAAAGGTAGTAAAATCAACTATAACTACAGTAATTAGTTAAAGGCTACACAAAATAAAAAGAGAGCAAGAGAAAAAGAAAGAACAGTGAAGAGCTACAAAAAACCAAGAAAACAATGAACAAAATGGCAATAAGTACCATTTAAGTGTAAGTAGTTTAAATGCTCTAATCAAAAGGCGTAAGGTGGTTGAACAGATAAAAATACAAGACCCATCTATATACTGCCTACAAGAGACTCATTTCAGATCTGAAGATACAGAGAGACTAAAAGTGAAGGATGAAAAAGGATACTTTATGCAAGTGGAAACAAAAAAGCTAGGGTGGCAATATTTATATCAGACAAAATAGACTTAAAAGCAAAGGCTATAACAAGAGACAAAGAAAGATATTACATAATGATAAAAGAGTCTATCAAACAAAATAACACTTATAAGTACTTATGCACCCAACATAGTACAACTAAATATAGATAAAGCATATTTATATTTAACAGAACAAAAGGGAGAAATTGACAGTAATACAATAATACTAAGGAACTTTAATACCCCACTTATGGCAATGCGTAGATCATTCAGACAGAAAATCAATATGGGAACACTAGCCTTAAACAACATATTAGATCAGATGAACTTAATAGATATCTACAGAACATTTCATCCCAAGACAGCAGAACACACATTTTTTTTAAGTGCACGTGGAACATCCTCCTGAATAGATGGCATGTTAGGACACAAAACAAATTTCAGTAAATTTAAGATTAAAATCATATCAAGCATATTTTCAGACTACAATTCTGTGAGACTAGAAATCAACTACAAGAAGAAAACTGGAAATAACACAAACACATGGTGAATAAACAACATGCTACCAAACAACAGTGGGTCAATGAAGAAATCAAAGAAGAAATAAAAAAAAATGCCCAGAGACAAATGAAAATGAAAACACAACCTTCCAAAATAAAAACAGAAACAGATTCACAGATCCAGAGGAAAAACGAGTGGTTGCCAGAGAAGATGAGGCTGGGGGGATGAGTGAAATAGGTGAAGGGAATTAAGAGGTACAAACTTCTAGTTATAAATGTCATGGGGATGTGTCATGGGGAATAGAGTCAATGGTATTGTAATAACTTGAAATGGTGACAGATGGTGACTAGACTTACTTTGGTGATCATCTTATAAATGTGTATAAATAGTGAATTACTATGTCGTATACCTGAACCTGATATAATATACTTATATTAATTATTGTTAATCATACTTCAATAAAAATAGGTAAAACATTTTCACAATAATATCTAGATTAGTATTTGACCAAACAACTGGGCACCATAACCTAGCAGAGTTGACACATAAAATTAACTATCACAAAGACCAAAGGAGGGACAATGAAAGCCCAGATCGGGAGATGGAGCTAGGCCAGGGGCTTGAGAAGAGCCACAGACAAACTCAAAGTCTGTGATCAGAAGTGAAGAGTCTGTATTGGATTGGTCAGGGCCAGGGAACCACAAGATACAAGTTGAACTGATGGTGAACTTGACCCCACCCTACCTCTTCTGATTGTGCTGAGTGGTGGTGCAGATGATACAGATCCAAACTCCTGAGGTCTTCCACTGCAGGCTTTGCTCAAGTGGGCAGAGGCTATTTTTCTTCCCTTGTTTCTCTAGCAAAGTGTATCAATACCTGTCCTAAAAGTCTCATCTCATTAGGGTGCCTTCTTAGTGTTGCAGAGCCAAGTTTTAGTTCTCTAATCTCATGCGACAGTAAATTCTAACCTTTTGTTAATAAAAAATAAAAATGAGAATGAACTTGAGGACATGGGGAGGGGGAAGGGTAAGCTGGGACAAAGTGAGAGAGTGGCATGGACATATATACACTACCAAATGTGAAATAGATAGCTAGTGGGAAGCAGCCGCATGGCACAGGGAGATCAGCTCAGTGCTTTGTGACCACCTAGAGGGGTGGGATAGGGAGGGTGGGAGGGAGACGCAAGAGGGAGGAAATATGGGGATATATATATATATATATATATATATATATATAGCTGATTCACTTTGTTATAAAGCAGAAACTAACACACCGTTGTGAAGCAATTAGACTCCAATAAAGATGTTAAAAAAATGAATTATAAACTTGTTTGATAGAAAGCAGATGGGGAAACTCATGCCTGGTCCAGGTACTTTTGCAGTACGACTGTTTGCTTGAAAAGTATCTCCTTCACAACACTTTGAAGTATTCTCTTTATCCTTCCCTCCATGGACACATTTTTTTGTGTGTTGTACTAGCTACCAACCTATTGTTTCTTAACTCATGCCCACCCTTCTATACTTGGCTCTATGGTGTCAGTCTAAGAGTCTGCAAACTACATTTTCAAGATACCTTTGCAATCCAAAGGGAGGAACTAGCAGGAGACTGGAAAGCAGGAGAAAGGGAGAAGGGACACTCATCCTGTTCCCAGGTCCTGTAAGCATCCTTTCAGCAGAAGGAGATACAGGAGCAGCAGATGCTTCCAGCTCCTGCATTTTTTTGGTTTGCCAAACAGCAGCTGCAAGGCCTCCTCCTCAGAAGTCTAAGCACGAGCTGTGCAGTACCTCTTCTGAGTACTGGAACATGGCCCTCAAGAGACCTTAGTTCAGAGCTTTGAGTGCCACTGGGAAGCACGCATAACCTCTGAAAAGTCCAGGATTAGACGGGCGCTGCCCTCTCAGAGATCTGAGCACCAGTCGTTCAAGGAACTGACTCAGGAATCCAAGATCAGATGAGCAGTGCCTTCCTCAGAGGTTTGAGAGCCAGCCATTGCAGTACCTTCTCAGGAGTCCAAGCACCAGACTGCAGTGTCCCCTCAGGGGTCCGAGTACCAACCATGTGGGCCCACTGCTGCCCAGAGGTCTGTGCACCAGCTGAGAGCACCCCTTCACTGTCATAACTCCAACTCCATGGCAGCACTTCATCTGAGGTCCTAGGATCTGGTAACATCCATCTTTTCCTTTTTGTTCTCCAAGCCCTAGGGGTGGTGGCTGCCTCCTAGGGTTATCTCAAAGTCCAATTTTTGTTCTACTAGCTTTCCAACACCTTCCAAATTCATTGCCAGTATTAAACATTCTGTATTTGAAAAAACTAATTTTGCTTCTTTTTATAGCCCGGACCCTGAAATATGCACACATCTCAACTTTCCCACAGTCTAGGTAGCTGGAACATTCTAGGATTGCTGTCCTCAGGGTAGGTTGATACTATGGAAGAGCAGAAGGAGAAAAAAATTAGATTTGTGGGTTTTTTAAAAAGTTCTTTTGAAGGCCAAGACAGAGACAATAATTTTGAGATTTAAGAGCTTGAATTTTGATTTCAAAAGCAGAGCTCTCAGGTCAATTTATTTGTCCTAAACAATAAGTATTCTCTCTCTCTCTCAGACTATATAAGTATTCTGAAAGGTAGGGAGAAGGCAAAAATTGTTGGAAATGTAAGCAAAATACATAGAGGCTATTGAAGGTTTCTGAAAAGGGGCCTTTTTTCTTGCCCCTCCCCTCTCAGATTAGCAATACAGCCATCCATAGGTCTGGGAATCTGAGAGCAGAAGAGAGGTTTGTCTTCTTATCTGGAAAGCACTGCACTGGAACTCCCACCCCTACCCTGTTGTAGGGGCAGTGAGTAGAGACAATCTATGTGAATAGCAGATACAGAGTCTCAGTATGAGGAACGGAGGGCACCCAAGACCACTCCATCAGGGTTCCTGCCACTCCAGGCTGAGAAAGAGAGCTGGCCAACCCAGAGTGGTCTAGAGTTGTGACAAATGATGCTTTTGATGGAAATTAAGTGGAAGATGTAGTTGGAGTCTTCCTGAGAGTATGGATGCTTGTGTAGATGCCAGTGTAGAGAAGAAATGACTGTACCTAAGGGCCACAGGGAACTGGTATAGAAAGTGAATCCAGCCGGCACTGATAATCCTGCCTGAACTGTGGTTCCTGTTCCCAGGACGGTGAATTCAGCATGTACAGAGGATCGAGCCTGGACACAGAGTCCAAGATGGACAAATGTCTCATCCTCATGCCATGACACTAGGTCATCGCTGCCCCAGGAACTTAGAAGATACTAAATGGGGGAGAAAAATGGTGATAGAAAAGTCCTATATTGACTTTCTAACTAAATTTTATTGAATTTTAATGGAAACGTCTAACTTCAGCAGAGTTGACTAAGATTGTATTCTCTCTCATCAGATGGAATTGGGGGGGGGCTTGAAGGAAATTATGTTACTACAGAAGTATATAGAAATATTGCTTTTTGCACATCCGAACACATGGACATTTATCCCACTATATATGTTTAATGTGACCCTCCTTTACAAAGAAGTGCTGGTGCAAGACATTTTTAGGCAGGAGGTGCTTTTTCCTGCCTAAAGTATGGTTTTGTGTCTACGAGGAACAAAAATGATGTTTTGTTGCTTGCAATATAAAACAGAATAAATGAATCATTATAAAGATTCTGAGTTTGTCCCTCAATTAAAAAGAAAAAGAAAATATCTGAGGCATCTAATATAATCTAGGAGACCAAAATCACAAAACTAAAACTACTTTTGACTTACTTTTATAGTTATTTTTTAAAATATTTATTTATTTTTCGCTGTGTTGGGTCTTCGTTGAGGCACGTGGGCTTTCTCTAGTTGCGGCGAGCAGGGGCTAATCTTTGTTGTGGTGCGTGAACTTCTCATTGTGGGGGCTTCCCTTGTTGAGCAAGGCCTCTGGGTGTGCGGGCTCAGTAGTTGTGGCTCGCATGCTCTAGAACGCAGGTTCAGTAGTTGTGGCGCATGGGCTTAGTTGCTCTGCGGCATGTGGGATCTTCCTGGACCTGGGCTCGAACCCATGTCCCCTGCACTCGAACCCATGTCCCCTGCACTGGCAGGCAGATTCTTAACCACTGCGCCACCAGGGAAGTCCTTGACTTACTTTTAAAAGTCATAAGTGTTCAAGAATTTTTCCTATACTTAAGAAAATGTTTAATTTTTAGTCTACGTGGGTAACGTAAAATATGCTACATTTTTGAGTTCCCAAATCATCTTCAAAGTTAGACAGAATGAAGTTAGATTCTAGAGAAAAAAAATGTCAAAGGAAATCAGTTGTAGTGTTGTGTGATGACAGGGTTCCTAGTCAAAAGCAATAAATGTGGTCCAATCTAACAATCGCTGGGTGAGACTTTACCCTGTGTCAAGTGTTGTACTGAACATTTTGAAGAGAGAGGCTCTGCCTTGGAGTTGCCCACAGCTTGGCAAATTTTTACTGATTTGGGAAGGGATCTGTCAATATTAATGATTGAGGAAAAAAAACCTGTGTACTCTTGTGAACCGGCTTTGGATGAAAAAAAAGTCTTACTGACTCACACGATATGGGAGGCCTTCAACAATTTATCTTTAATTTAAAAGGAAGAATTCAAGTATCTATGTATAAATAAAAGAGGATTTTTAATTGTAATGACTCAGAAATGGAAATAGTTGAGCTTAAGATTAAAACAGCTATCACTAGGTATTAATGTTTTAGTATCTAACCAACAATTTTGGTGATTCCTTCTAACCAACATTAGTCTCAGTGCTGGTGTATTGTGTGTTTGTGAAAAATAATGTTTTAATCAATTCACATTTGATTGAAACAATAATTGGACCCAGATACCCATTTACAATAGCATTACTACAATACAACTTCATTTAGAAGTCAACTTCTAATAAAAACTCAATTCAATTTAACAATAATTTCTTTGGCATATATTATGTATACATGAAGTACTGAGTGAGGTGCTCTGAGGGATGTTAGAATGAGTAAAGCTAGTCTCAATTTTCAAAGATGAGGACGGGGGCTTTTAAAATCGTCTTAACGACTATATTTCCAATACTTAGGATAGTTCTTAATACATAATTGGCTTTCAAATAAACCTCTGTAAAGTATTAGCTATGATGCGAGGCTTTACATGTGATGTACTTTAAACAGGAAGTACAACTAGGTCATAGAAGTGTGAGGCAGCAAAACAGGTACCTTACCCTCTTGCCATTTTATCTAAGCACACGGAAACCCACTCAAGCATAAAGTGCATGTGTACACGTACTACACACACACACACACACACACACACACACACACACACACACACACACACACACACACACACACGACCACAAACACCATGTACCATGTTTCCTGTAGTCTGCAAGATAGATTTCCTGTAAGTTGATCCCTCCCTAACTAAATGCTATATTGACAGAGAAGTAAGATCCTGGCAGATACAACAATTGTGTGGCATAACCGTTATTTTCCACCACTGAGAATTTTAAACAGACAAATGAAACCTTGAGGATTTTTCCTTAAATATTTGCTATATCCATTATTGAGAGCCCGGTTCTTCTGAAATATAACATGTAAAATTTCAAATAAAATTACTTTTTAAATGCTGACCTTTTGTTTCTGAGTTTTTCTTGCACAGTTACCATAGATATTCCATGGATCTATGGGAGAGTTACAGGTCCCAATAAAATCACCCAACTCTATTCAACTGTGGGAGTCAATGACACTGTGTTGTCTGAGATGTGCATCTCTTGGGCCCCAAGAACACAGATTTGCTCTTTTCAGCTCTCTAGGTGAATCTTACTATCTGGCAATAAATATTTTACCTTTACTTCCTCTGATTATAGATTTAATCTAGTTTTGTTTTTAAGACAACTCTTCTATTGCCTTCATTCTTGGAGGAAACACTGGAATATATTTTTAATCTTTGTGTTTTAAGTTTACTATCAAAGACAGGGCATCTCTTCTCTTTGGATAGGAGATAACAGCAATCTAGATGACTCCTTACATATGACCTTTTTGTCTGTTTGTTTTTATTGAGTGTTCTCTTATTTCCTGGCATTTGGGTCACCCATCTCTTTCTCACAGGGTCACTAGACTTGATTTAGTCAGAACAATAGTCTGTCTCAACTGTGGGGTTAATAAGGTATTTCCTGTGCTGTTGAATATTTGCCTTTCTGACTACTGATAAAATCATCTTTGCTATTAGTCTTGGTCTCAAGAGAAAAAAAAATGTGTATTCACCTTCAAAGCATGCAAGATAATGAAGAAATAGCTCCTGGATCAAGGAATGTCACAATCAGTGTAACTTTAATATCTTTTGTGTCTCTGTGACTTTCATGTTCTGATGCTGTTATTACTGACCCTCAAGTTTAATGAGAGAGTGGCAAGTGTGCTCCATTTCTGAGCTCATGTACCAAAGTCTGATGGCCACCGACCTGCTCTGGTTAAAACCTCTTTCTCATTTTAAAATTAGAAACGAAAAGAATCTGTTCCTATAAATCATGAATGCTGGGTGAAAATTGACTAAATGATTAAAAGCCTGGTTTTTTTTTTTTGTTTGTTTCTAAACAGAGCTCTGCAAATGATCTGGTCTGGCTGCCAGAAGCTGTGTGTAGGGTGAGAGCCTGGAGGACCTGGGTGGCCTGCTGTCTTCCAGTTTAGAGACCGAAAGCTAAGGTTAGTTTGGGAGAGCCTTTGAAAAGTGTGTGGAAGTATCTAAAGGTCTGTGACAATTTCAAAGGTAAAATATCAATAGCATGATGGACTTCCATGGATCTATATTTGCTCTTGATGTTGGCTGAAGTTATAAAAACTGAGGCTGTCACATCTCTGTGTGTCTGTAAGAGACAAAACAAGCGCCTTTCCCCTTTGTACAAAAAGTTAGTCTTTTATAAGTGTCTGTCGGTAAATATAGCCCTTTTGCATCTGTGCCTAGAAATTTGGGGGGAAACCCTTTTGGAAATTAATTGGTCACAGGAATTTGTGTTTGTACACAAATGTGGGATGTGTCTAATGTCTACTTCCAATAAGAGGCACATGGGATAGGAGCAGGGTGGAAGGCAGGTACCAGACACTTCCTCTGTGGTGAGGAGAGGATCTTGATTGGTTGGAAGTGTCTAAAAGAGACAGCTAGGACCCTGGACTCCTGCCCCACTCCCTGAAGTCAGATGAAGCCCTTTCCACACCTGCCAGAGGACTGGAGAATTGTTTGGAGAGACTGAACTCTAGTGATACTCAGGCACAGCTGGAGGTAGGGTGACAAACCTGGATGAAATCCTTTGATAAAAACAGTAGGGGATATATATATATATATATGAATTGTATTAGATTATTGAAACTGTTTTGCATAGCTTGGAAAAGAGAAAACTAACTTGGTAATCCTTTCCTGGTTTGAATAATGAGCCTAAATGTGTGTTGGAAGGAACTGCAGGTAGAATATGAATGATGCTTTCTGGTTTGTCTGGAAGTGTCTTCTCAACAGACAAATCTAAAGGGTTATGAATTTTAAATGTCTTCTCTCTTTGCTCTAAAAAAAATGAGACATTTTATAAAAATACACCAAAGCTATAGAACACAGAATATTTATTCTGTTCTCTCTGGAATGACTCTTATTTAGTTGCTAGCCGCCACTCTCCCCCACCCCTGCCTTAATGATCCGCTGATTTTCTTATTTCTTATTTTCTGGTTTTATTCTCTAGGAGACTTTCTCAAGTTTATTTTTCCAATGCTTCTCTTGAATTCTTCATTTCTGCTATAGTATTTTTAACTTCCAAGATGTCTTTTTTGTTCTCTGATGGTGCTTTGTTTTTTCAGTCTCCTATTTATATTTAATATGCAATATCTTCTCTTGTCTACTGATAAGAATTAATTATTATACTTTGAAGATTTCGTGACTACTTGCTCTGCTCCCTGGAGTTATTTTCTTTCTTAAAAAACTTTTTTCCTATATGTTCATTTTTTTAAAACATCTTTATTGCAGTGTAATTGCTTCACAATGGTGTGTTAGTTTCTGCTTTATAACAAAGTGAATCAGCTATACGTACACACATATCCCCATATCTCCTCCCTCTTGCGTCTCCCTCCCATCTTCCCTATCCCACCCCTCTATGTGGTCAAAAAGCACTGAGCTTATCTCCCTGTGCTATGTGGTTGCTTCCCACTAACTATCTATTTTACATTTGGTAGTGTATATATGTCCATGCCACTCTCTCACTTTGTCCTAGCTTACCCTTCCCCCTTCCCATGTCCTCAAGTCCATTCTCTACGTCTGTGTCTTTATTCCTGTCCTGCCCCTAGGTTTTTCAGAAACTTTTTTTTTTTTTTTTTTAGATTCCATATATATGTGTTAGCATACAGTATTCGTTTTTCTCTTTCTGACTTACTTCACTCTGTATGACAGACTCTAGGTCCATCCACCTCACTACAAATAACTCAATTTCGTTTCTTTTTATGGCTGAGTTATGTTCCATTGTATATATGTGCCACATCTTCTTTATCCATTCATCTGTCGATGGACACTTAGGTTGCTTCCATGTCCTGGCTATTGTAAATAAAGCTGCAGTGAACATCGTGGTACATGACTCTTTTTGAATTATGGTTTTCTCAGGGTATATGCCCAATAGTGGGATTGCTGGGTCATATGGTAATTCTATTTTTAGTTTTTTTTTTTTTTTTTTTGCGGTACATGGGCCTCTCACTGTTGTGGCTTCTCGGTTGCAGAGCACAGGCTCCGGACGCGCAGGCTCAGCAGCCATGGCTCACGGGCCCAGCCGCTCTGCGGCATGTGGGATCTTCCCGGACCGGGGCACGAACCCGTGTCCCCTGCATCGGCAGGCGGACTCTCAACCACTGTGCCACCAGGGAAGCCCTATTTTTAGTTTTTTAAGAAACCTCCATACTGTTCTCCATAGTGACTGTATCAATTTACATTCCCACCAACAGTCCATTTTCTCCACACCCTCCCCAGCATTTACTGTTTGTAGATTTTTTGATGATAGCCATTCTGACCGTTGTGAGGTGATACCTCATTGTGGTTTTGATTTGCATTTCTCTAATGATTAGTGATGTTGAGCATCCTTTCATGTGTTTGTTGGCAATCTGTATATCTTCTTTGGAGAAATATCTATTTAGGTTGTCTGCCCATTTTTGGATTGGGTTGTTTGTTTCTTTGGTATTGAGCTGCATGAGCTGCTTGTATATTTTGGACATTAATCCATTGTCAGTTGCTTCATTTGCCAGTATTTTCTCCCATTCTTATGGTTGTCTTCTCGTCTTGTTTATGGTTTCCTTTGCAGTGCAAAAGCTTTTAAGTTTCATTAGGTCCCATTGGTTTATTTTTGTTTTTATTTCCATTTCTCTAGGAGGTGGGTCAAAAAGGATCTAGCTGTGATTTATGTCATAGAGTGTTCTGCCTATGTTTTCCTCTAAGAGTTTTATAGTGTCTGGCCTTACATTTATGTCTTTAATCCACTGTGAGTTTATTTTTGTGTATGGTATTAGGGAGTGTTCTAATTTCATTCTTTTACATGTAGCTGTCCAGTTTTCCCAGCACCACTTATTGAAGAGCCTGTCTTTTCTCCATTGCATATTCTTCCCTTCTTTAGCAAAAATAAGGTGACCATATGTGCGTGGATTTATCTCTGGGCTTTTTATCCTGTTCCATTGATCTATATTTCTGTTTTTTGGCAGTACCATACCGTCTTGATAACTGTAGCTTTGTAGTATAGTCTGAAGTCAGGGAGCCTGATTCCTCCAGCTCCGTTATTCTTTCTCAAGATTGCTTTGGCTATTCAGGGTCTTTTGTGTTTCCATACAAATTGTGAAATTTTTTGTTCTAGTTCTGCGAAAAATGCCATTGGTAGTTTGATAGTGATTGCACTGAATCTATAGATTACTCTGGGCAGTATAGTCATTTTCACAATGTTGATTCTTCCAATCCAAGAACATGGTATATCTCTCCATCTGTTTGTATCATCTTTAACTTCTTTAATCAGTGTCTTATAGTTTTCTGCATACAGGTCTTTTGTCTCCTTAGGTAGGTTTTATTCCTAGGTATTTTTGTTTTTGTTTTTGTTTTTGTTTTTTGCGGTACGCGGGCCTCTCACTGTTGTGGCCTCTCCCGTTGTGGAGCACAGGCTCCGGACGCACAGGCTCAGCGGCCATGGCTCACGGGCCTAGCCACTCCACGGCATGTGGGATCTTCCCGGACCAGGGCACGAACCTGTGTCCCCTTCATCGGCAGGCAGACTCAACCACTGCACCACCAGGGAAGCCCTATTCCTAGGTATTTTATTCTTTTGTTGCAATGGTAAATGAGAGTGTTTCCTTAATTTCTCTTTCAGATTTTTCGTCATTAGTGTATAGGAATCCAAGAGATTTTTGTGCATTAATTTTGTATCCTGCTACTTTACCAAATTCACTGGTTAGCTCTAGTATTTTTCTGGTAGCATCTTTAGGATTCTCTATGTATAGTATCATGTCATCTGCAAACAGTGACAGCTTTACTTCTTCTTTTCCGGTTTGGATTCCTTTTACTTCTCTGATTGCTGTGGCTAAAACTTCCAAAACTATGTTGAATAATAGTGGTGAGAGTGGATAACGTTGTTTTGTTCCTGATCTTAGAGGAAATGGTTTCAGTTTTTCACCATTGAGAATGATGTTGGCTGTGGGTTTGTCATATATGGCCTTTATTATGTTGAGGTAATTTCCCTCTATGCCTATTTTCTGGAGAGTTTTTATCATAAATGGGTGTTGAATTTTGTCAAAAGCTTTTTTTGCATCTATTGAGATGATCATATGTTTTTTCTCCCTCTATTTGTTAATATGGTGTGTCACATTGATTGATTCGCATATATTGAAGAATCTTTGCATTCCTGTGATAAACTCCCCTTGATCATGGTATATGATCCTTTTAATGTGCTGTTGGATTCTGTTTGCTAATATTTTGTTGAGGATTTTTGCATCTATATTCATCAGGGCTATTGACCTGTAGCTTTCTTTCTTTGTGACATCTTTGTCTGGTTTTGGTGTTAGGGTGATGGTGGCCTTGTAGAATGAGTTTGGCAGTATTCCTCCCTCTGCTATATTTTGGAAGAGTTTGAGAAGGATAGGTGTTAGCTCTTCTCTAAATGTTTCATAGAATTTGCCTGTGAATCCATTTGGTCCTGCGTTTTTGTTTGTTGGAAGATTTTTAATCACATTCTCAATTTCAGTGCTTTTGATTGGTCTGTTTTTATATTCTATTTCTTCCTTGTTCAGTCTCGGAAGGTTGTGCTTTTCTATGAATTTGTCCATTTCTTCCAGGTTGTCCATTCTATTGGCATAGAGTTGCTTGTAGTAATCCCTCATGATCCTTTGTATTTCTGCAGTGTCAGTTGTTACTTCTCCTTTTTCATTTGTAATTCTGTTGATTTGAGTCTTCTCCCTTTTTTTCTTGATGAGTCTGGCTAGTGGTTTATCAATTTTGTTTATATTCTCAAAGAACCAGCTTTTAGTTTTATTGATCTTTGCTATCATTTCATTCATTTCTTTTTCATTTATTTCTGTATATATGTATATGTGCACACGTTTATGTATGTACATGTGTGTGTATAATATCTATGTATGTATATCAGACCTTGGTCTCTAATATCATTCCCTTTTGAAAGGAAACAGGGCTCCTTGGAGAAGTTGCTAATTCCAGGGCTGAGGCAGGGTAGGTTAAAAGATGATCCTAGAATATCTCATCTTGCTAGATTATTATGTTAGCCACTAGTTTTGGTGGCTATTTAAAATTACATTAATTAAAATTAAATAAAATTAACAAATGTGTTCCTCATTTGCACTAGCCACATTTCAAAAGCTTAGTAGCCACATGGGGCCAGTGGCTACAGCATTGGATAGCATAGATATGGAAAATCCCCAGCATTGCAGAAAATTCTATTGGATGGCATTATGCCAGAAAGTATAAAGGAGTGCTCCAAGAAATAATGAGATCATATCACAAGAACATATGAACCAGTTTGAAGGGAAGAAGGGGAAAATTTGAGCTCTGAAATTGTTAAAAACATTAATGACTTATATACCATTGGAAAAATAGAAATCCATGAATCCATACTGATGATAAGTAAATAAATACATGTATAAATGGGGAGAGGGGAGGGCTCTTACTTACAATAGAATGCTAAGGACTAGCCAGTAAACGTGCAAGGAATCTTGTCGTTCAAAATCACCATTTTGGGTCTTCCCTGGTGGCACAGTCATTAAGAATCCTCCTGCCAGTGCAGTGGACATGGGTTCGAGCCCTGGTCCAGGAAGATCCCCCATGCCGCAGAGCAACTAAACTCATGCACCACAACTACTGAACCTGTCCTCTCGAGCCCGTGATTCACAACTACTGAAGCCCGTGCGCCTAGAGCCCGTGCTCTGCCACAAGAGAAGCTACCGCAGTGAGAAGCCCGCGCACTGCAACAAAGAGTGGCCCCCGCTCGCCACAACTAGAGAAAGCCAGTGCACAGCAACGAAGACCCAACACAGCCAAAAATAAATAAATTTAAAAAAACCCCAAGGAACAACAAAATCACCATTTTGCAACCATCATGGTACAGACTGGTTCAGTTAAGACTCATTAATGGATGCTAAGTTTAGAGGGAAATTTTGATGAAGGGCAGGATAGTTACATGGTCTCTGTGATTTATTGATTGTAAGGAAAAAATTGTAACTACGGTGGAGAAATAGATACACCTTGACTGGGTGATCAAAATTAACATGAGGGGCAGATGGACGTTGAGTGCCTCCAGATGTGCTAACCTGGGAAGAACATATCACTCAGGTAGTGTTCTGGCTGGGGTCCATTACCTGAACCTACTCGCCAAGGAACGATTAGACCAACCCATGATAAGTAATGTTTTACTTGGGATATGAAAACTAATGAAATCCCTGATTCTAGACAAGATTCTGTACTGGAGGGGAAAAAGGCTGTAAAGGACATTGTCATTAGATCAACTGATAGAACTGGATCATGGTGCTTAGACAAAAGTGTTGTATTAATGTTAAATTTACTGAGGTTGATTACTATATAGTGATTATCTAAGAGAATATTCTCATTCTTAGGAAATACACATTGAAGCGTTTAGGGGCAAAGGACCAAGATGCATGCAACTTACTCTCAAAGGGTTCTAAAAAATTGTACACACACACACACACAGGCACACACACCAAAAGAGATAAAGCAAATGGGGTAAAACGTTAACAATATACAAATCTGGATAAAAGCCATTTGAATCTTCTTTGTACTATTATTCTTTAAACTTTTTGTAAGGTTGAAATTATTTCCAAATGAAAAGATTTTAAAAAATCTTCTTAAGCTTGTCCTTGAAGGTTTTTTGTCATCTGGTCCCCACTGGTTCTCTGCCCTTGTATCTGATGTTCACTCTCTCCCTGTCCCTGGGACCTGGAATACGCCAAGCTTGTTCTAGACTTAGGGATTTTACATCTGCTTTTCGCTCTGCCTGGAATGCTCTCCCTGGATCTTTGCAAGGCTGGTGTCCTCACATCACTGAGATTCAGGTCTCTGTCCAAATGTCATCTCCTCAAAGAGGCCTTCCCTGAAATGCTGTGCATTTCTTCTTTATACTTATTACTAACTGAGATTGCGCACTTTTTTTTATTGCGTGTTTCTTTAGGTGAATGCACATTACATGAGGACAGGGACTTTGTCTCGTCAACTGCCGGGCCCTTGATGTCCAGAACAGCCATTCAATAAATATTTGTTGAATGAATAAATTAAGGAGAAGGAGTTTTCTTCATGGTCACTGTGGCCTTGACTGTATCATTAACATTTCTAGCAGGTTAAGCACTCGTTTATGACCCCTCTAGGAGCTGGTCCTGGGTCCTCTGCACCTTGGCAGTGACACTGAGGAGTTCATGCCTGGAGTCAGATGTCTCAGGTCCTAGTGTAGCTCTGACATCCATCTGTTCTTGCCTTTGGGTATGGTACTGACCTCATAGGCTTTTTGGGTGAAGATTTAATGGGTAATAAATAAAAAGTGTTTAGCACAGGTACCTAACACATAGTAAAGAGTCAGTAAAAACTTGCTACTTCAATTATTATTGTATCTGCCTAGCACAAAGCCTGCCAGATCAGAAGTATTTAATGAATATTGAATTGCCAAGTATATGAATGCCATTCTTATTTCTTTTTGTTCTTTATTTTGGAAAATATTTCCTAATTTTGGTTGCTGTCTTTTGTTGGCAGAGAAACAAAAAGTCAAACATTGAAACAATCTATGTACTTACGAGTTAAATTTTTTAAACTTTTTAAAAGAATTTATTTTATGATATTGTTTGAAAGAATCTAAATGTTAGATTTTTGTGCATGTGTTGTTCTGATTATAATAGATTTTTTTCCACAGTGATTTAAAAGCATAGTTTAACTATGCATTTAAGGATGGCATTATCCTTTGTTTTCCAGTGGATTGCAAAAAACACATAGCTCAGTTGAACTATCTTTAATGCTATTTTTTCCTTTACTTGTTTTGTTTGTTTTTTTCCACAAAATCTCTATAAGAACTCATTTTAAAGAGAAAAGAAAATCTCTTTTATTTACTTCTATTAGTCATATTCACATTATTTTTCAGTTTATTTGCTCAGTTTTATGTATTCATTAATTGTGATTTAAAATCCCTGTTGGCATGTCCTTTCAATATTTTAGAGTAATTTTAATTTTTTGTTCCAGAGTGCAAAACATTTTAAATTTGTTTGTGAATCTATGTCTCTCTCCATATGTTTAGGACTTTATTTTGCTATCTATAATTTATATATTATTTTAATTCTTATTCATAAATGTAACATTTCTTACCCTCTTCTAGATGTGATCATTACTAATTGTGACTTATAATAAATTATTAGTATACTTTTGTTACTTTTTGTCTGCATTACTGATAATATTTTATCCCATTTGTTTTTTTAATTAAGGCTTTTTCTTTTTTTGATGGTACATTTTTATTGTTGAATAATGCAAGAAGTTTTAATACCCTGTTTCATTTCTTTTAGATTGTTACATTAGGCTTAAAATCTGTAAGGACCTGGTGTAAAGTTGTTTAAAAAGAATTTATGATCAGAATCTGTACCCATTACTCTAATCTTTATTCTAAATTAAAAATCAGAATGCATGTATGACAAAAGATTTCACCCCCAGCATCCATTTTGGAAATGTAGAGAACTCAATAAGGCATTGTGAATTAGGGTATTTTCTGATAGCCACACCAGTGAAGTCAACACTTTGTATCTGCTCTGTGACCTCAGGGGGCTCGACGTGGATCGCTCATGTTTGTTTTGAGGATCCAGCAGGGTAAGGCTGTTGAAGCTACTGGAGTACTGTTTCCCTTGTATTTAAAAAACTCAGCTTGGTTAATAGTTATTAATTCTTACTTTAAAAAAACATATTTTGACAAGGATTATGGGCTAAAATGTGTCCCTCCAAAATTCATGTGTTGAAGTCTGAACGTGACTATTTGGAGGTAAAACTTTCAAAGAGGTGATTAAGTTAAAAGGAGGCCATTGGGGTGGGCCCTAATCCAACATGTCTGATGTCTTTATAAGAAGAGGAAATTTGGACACATAGACATGGGGGATGTGTGCACACAGAGTAAAGGCCATGTGAAGACATAGCAAGAAAGTGGCCATCTGTAAGCCAAGGAGAGAGGCCTTAGAAGAAACCAGACCTTGAACTTGGACTTCTAGCCTCTAGACTGTAAGGAAATAAATTTCTGTTGTTTAAGCCACCCAGTATGTGGTACTTTGTTATGGCAGTCCTAGTAGACTAATACAGTTAGTCTCTCAAGAATTCTCTTTGTTTGACAAAGAGATTTTTTCAGCTTTAATGGTTGTCGAAAAATGTTCTCATTCCTCAAATTTGTTTATATACTTGAAGCAGAGGTATATAAAGTGTGTGGGCTATTAATATTCTTTAACTTAACCTACATTCTGTCATTCCCTTATCCAATGTTATTACTTTATTCTCATTTAAGTAAGACTTAAGGCTAGAAAGGATATTAAAAATTTCACTATATAATGAAGTGAGAATAGTACTTTCCAAAAGATGTGAAATCTTTTCTGGATTATCCCATGGAGGACTTTAAAAAATGGGATACAGGAAACGGGAGAGATCCCAGTAAGACTTAATATTCCAAAGTTTTTTCTCTCTCAGGCAATTAACAGAAGTTCTCCTTTGTCAAGTCCAAGATTCAAGTCGCAATTCATAACAATTTTTTTTCTTCTCTATGATGTGAGCATTATTATCATCAAAGAACATACTCAGTTTTACCAAGTGAGTTTACTTGATGGACTAAATTTTATTTTATTTTTTTAAATAAAGTGTTCAAATACTTAAATTAATGTTTAATTAAACATTAGAGTGCATTCTACTCTAGGTATAGGTAATTATTTTAATTTTAACTTTATAATTTATTTTTATTGAAGTATAGTTGACTTACAGTATTATATTAATTTCAGGTGTACAGCATAGTGAGTTGATATTTTTATAGATTACACACCATATGAAGTTATCACAAAATATTGACAGTATTCCCAAACTAGTAGTTGCCGAAGGGAAAAATGGTGGGGGAAGGGTGAAGTAGGTGAAGCAGATTAAGAGGTACAAACTACCAGTTATAAAATAAATCACAGGGGGGGCTTCTCTGGTGGCACAGTGGTTGAGAGTCTGCCTGCCGATGCAGGGGACACGGGTTCGTGCCCTGGTCCGGGAAGATCCCACATGCCGCGGAGCGGCTGGGCCCATGAGCCATGGCTGCTGAGCCTGCGCGTCCGGAGCCTGTGCTCCGCAACAGGAGAGGCCACAACAGTGAGAGGCCCGCGTACTGCAAAAAATAAAAAAAATAAATCACAGGGATCTAAGTTTTAAATACATGTTTTAATATTTTTTCAGATATTCAATTTTTAAATGTAATTGCTTATACAGTTTAAAATCTGAATCTGAAAAAGCAAATCATCCTTTATCTCTGCTTTTCAGTCTTCTGGTCTTTTTATTTGGTGAACTGTGTTATCATTTCTATCAGGAGCCTGTGGAATTTGTAGAGGGAGCACGGGTCACGTTGGCATCTTCTTAGAAGCAGACAGAAATGTTCCACAGCTGTCTCTTCATAAGTTCAGTTTCCCTTGTCCAGGTGTGCATGCTTTGGCCGGTCTGCTAAATGTGCTGAGTCACATGTAGTACGTTCAATGAGCCCTTTGTCTTCTCGTTTTAGGCAAAGGAACTAATTGCTCTGATATGTTAACTCGATAACATCACTTTGTCCCATAAATGAAAAGGCAGGAGGGACCAGAACTGGCAATCTAGTGTGAGGAGAAGTTGCCATGGATGTGGAAGCACAGGGCATTTGGACAGGGATGGGTGTAAGAGCATCACAAACCTGGGTGGGAAACGGAATCTGGAGTCACCAGAATCGCCCGGTGGTGGATGTGAGATGTGATACAGAAAGTGGGTGTGAGGACTGAGTGAGGAGGTGTGCACGGTGGACAGGCCTTGGAGTTCATGGAAGGTACTCTGTGTCCGGAAACCGGGAGCCTCGGGCAGCGTTGCTCAGGAAGGTGGGCCAGGAGACCCAGGCACTGGCGATGCAGGTGAGTCGGCCTGAACAAAAGGGAATGGACTCCAGCTGGGCTGCAGGGTCTGGAGCCTGTAGTTCAGGCTGGGCTTCAGAAACCGGGGGAGCTCCCCAGACAGGGGAAGAGCAGCGAGACTAGTGGAGGATGCAAGGGTCCCAGGACAGGTAGAGGCTGCTTGCCACCTTTGTTCCAGACCTTTTGCTCAATTTGGGCCCACTAGTCTGGCAGGTGTATGTCAAGAGCCTGGGAGGGGTCAGCCATGCTTGCAGCAAAAGCAAAAGCCTACACCTAACATATTACTGGATTTGATTAATTTTATTTAACATTAAAGTTAAATGTTTAAGAAGCTCAGGTAATTTAAGTAGTTCAGGTAAGCACTAGGTGAGTACTTTTCTTTTTTTTTTTTAAAGAAAAAAAAGAAGTCCAGTAACAAGATAATGGTCTGAAATACTTCAGCAGTATTTCTAAAAACTGCTTGGCTTTTCAGGAGAAACTTCATCTAAATCCAATGTCATAATTAGAGTAAGCAGAGAGGTACTTTGTGTCTGAAAGTATTTACTAACTTGGGGGTTTTTATTTCTCTGTTGGGACCAAGAGCATGTCGGAGGTGGGAATGCTGGGCTTAATGTGCCCAGTGCTACCAAGACACGTGTTTTCATCCAGCTCCTGCCATTTTGGGGCTATAATGGAAGAATTACATGAATCATCAGCTTTCCGAGTGAATCTAATTATACTTCTGAAACAACACTGGGGGGGCTGCCCTGCCATATTATTGTCTCTGCAACTACATCCTATTGACACATAGCTCTGCTGCAAGGATGTGCCTAAGTGCCCATGTGACCTTGTCCCCTGGCTAAACTGTTTGGATTGTGGTGGCCACCTCTCCCAGTGGACTTAATCCATTGTCTGGCAAGTTCGCCAAAGATTCTTCCTCTCAAAAACTTGAATCAGGACTTCACTCATGGTGCAGTGGTTAAGAATCCGCCTGCCGATGCAGGGGACACGGGTTCGATCCCTGGAGTCCGGGAAGATCCCATGAGCCGCGGAGCAACTAAGCCCATGTGCCACAACTACTGAACTTGCGCTTTAGGACCTGCGTGTTGCAACTACTGAGCCCTCTTGCTGCAATTACTGAAGCCCACGTGCCTAGAGCCCATGCTCCACAACAAGAGAAGCAACCACATTGAGAAGTCCTTGCACCACAACAAAGAGTAGCCCCTGCTCACTGCAACTAGAGAAAGCCTGCGTGCAGCAACGAAGATCCAACACAGCCAAAAAAAATTAATAAGTAACATTTAAAAAAAACATAAAGTGATTATAGCAGAGGAAAATTCTGTGAGGAGCAGAGCTATAAAAAAAAACCCAACTTGAATCAAAAGACGCAGTTTGTGGTAGGTGCTGAATCTTGAGGTCGTGTAATGTTGGGGTCAAGGTCAGTGCCTTTAAAGGCAAAACCACCTACAAGCTAAAGTTGGGGGCAGTTAGAGAAACTATGAATAAGAAATTCTATCTGCAGCCCAGATACTACAGCAGTTACAGAGAAACAGATGGAAGCCGGAGTGGGGTGGGGGAGTGTGGAGATTGGTGGGGAGAGAGATTTAGATAAAGAAATAGACCAAGAAGCTGAGACAGTATTTGCTTTGACTTTGGATGGCTCCATGTCCTGCGAGGCCCTCTTTATTTGAACTCGCTTGAACTGTGTTTATTCCTTGTTCCTAAACTAACTTTGACTACAACAAACACAAAAAGTTAGGCCAAAGACCTGCTTGTAGAAGTGAGGTATGTTCAAGAGAAGGTAGTTCTGAAAGTAATCAAAGCTTCATGGAGAGAATTTGACACGAATAAAAACCTCTAGACATATTTTAAGCTATGAAGAGTCAGTAAGTGTGAAACTCTAAACCATACTGTTCCCAGAAGTTACTTTTACTGAAATATTTTCAGAGTCAGCAGTCAGGAATTTTGGAAACTTCTTGTTTAGTTTATCTGACTTCTGAAAACTTGGCTAATAATTTTAATGTCACCTTTTATTTGGTATTTTATACCTCCTTACCTGGAGATGTCTGAGGGAGGGAAAATGTACTTATAATATTGTGGAAGAGACAAAAGCTTAAGTCTATACATTCTCAGAGAGAATTTTGTCACATTACCAAGTTGGTGACAAGAGAAGGTGAAAGAAAAGTAATTTATTACTCTCAGCTTGCACCTAAGAGTTATGGTGATGGTTGAGTCATCTGTCCGCCCTGACCTATTTCAGTGATATTTGTGGATTATTTATTTCCCTCTGGCATTACTGGGTGCCACAGTTTTGTGAAAAGAATTGCAGCTCAGAACTCTGTGGGAGGATGTGTTTTGCTATTGGCTACTTACACAATTAAAAAAAGAGAGAGATGCATTTATATATTGAGTGGGCTGACCAGCCATTTCTTTTGGAGTTTAGTGAAAAGAAGGAAAGAAAACAGTACTATCACCATGAATGAAGATTTGAGAACATTTCAAAACAGGAGTTCAAAGATTAGGGGTAGCAAGGTAGATAATGCTGGGGCCACTGAGAGGCCTCTCTCCCTCTAAACTAGTGACTCCCATTTTGGGGGGGGAAACCCTCTGGGCTATGCTAATTATCTCAACAGATATTATGAGATTGATTTTATGAGATTGATTTTTATTCATTGATTTTTATGATATTAAATTTAAAGAAGAAACCATGTCTTCAGGAGAATTAAAAGGGACATTATATGTGAAAATCTCCACCTCGGTGTCTGCTATGTGGAAGTTGTTTCACAGAAGCATTTTTAATTTGGGAGGAGGTGTCACTAATTCAAAAGCCATCATTGTTCTATGATTTTCGAAGAAGATCTTTAAACCTGAAGATTGAATTAATAGGGTCTTGGGAAAGAGAACTGACACTTTTTCTGTGGTTTTGGACCATTGGCCATTGCAGGAATTAGGATTATCTGATTGTCTAAGTGACTGAAGTTTTCCTATAATAAAGCTGTTTCTATGGCTTAAGGGGTGTGAAGTCTGTGATCAACAGAACATTTTTGATTTGGTAGCAAAAATTCTCTGAAATAAGCAGTGCCCTGCTGATCCTTTCCCTAGTGTCTGTCCATGTTACACTTACTCTATGGTGAAAAAATATGTGACCGTGTGTGCTGAGGGGGCTCCTGTCCTTGCTGATTCTTTGAGAGAGGGAAACGATTAGAGATCCAACTTCAGCACAGCTCATCCCGGGTTAAAATGTGAGTTCTTTAACCTGGACGCAGAGTCCTTCTTGATCCAGCCCTTCTTCAGGCCCATCTTCCCTAACACCTTGGGCCTTGTAGACATACTAGTTACCACCCATTGTTCTCTGGAAACCAGACTGTCTCTCTTGCATCCATATTTCCTCTCCCTGAAATGACCTCGTACCACATCTCTCCTGTCTGTTCTTCTTTTTTTAAAAATAAATTTATTTATTTGTTTATTTCTTTATTGGCTGCTTTGGGTCTTCCTTACTGCACGCGGGCTTTCTCTAGTTGCAGCGAGCAGGGGCTACTCTTCGTTGCAGTGCGTGGGTTTCTCACTGCAGTGGCTTCTCTTGTTGCAGAGCGCAGGCTCTAGGTGCATGGCTTCAGTAGTTGTGGCACACAGGCTTAGTTGCTCTGCGGCATGTGGGATCTTCCCTGACCAGGGCTCGAACCTGTGTCCCCTGCACTGGCAGGTGGATTCTTAACCACTGCGCCACCAGGGAAGTCCCACCTGTCTGTTCTTTCAGAGTCACCTCACATGTCTCTGGGCAGCCCTTCTTGACTCTTCCAGTTGCAGTTCCTTTTACAGCCATCATTTCATTTGATCATCACGGCAATTCATGATTTAGGGAGGGCAGATATTAGTCAATAGCATCCCCATTTGATGAACGAGGCAAAGGAGCTCAAGATAAGTGACTTACCCGAGGCCAAAAATCTTATAAACAACGGGATCATGACTGGTACCTAGATGTTCCTACACTAAGTCTAGTGTTTTATCCCCGTATCCCACACTGATTTTGGAAGAGAGAGGCCAGGATGGAATTTTACTTCTAGTTTTGGCTGCTACGGTTGGCAAGGCTAATAAGATGAAACAAGTTTTGGATGAGAATGAGGGACAATTCCTAGAGGAAAATTGTGCTTTACTTTATGAATAAATATTTATTTGGAGTTCAATAGTCATCTCCTGGTATAACTGGGGTTTTAGTATTAGTATCTATTAACAGTCTCGTTTATTAGTTTCTTGGCTTAGGGAGTTGCCTATATTAAAATCTAATCACACCTCCCTAGATCAGAAGTCAGCAGAACTTGATTCCTAGAGGCACAGGATAATGTTGCCCTTTCACCTCAGTCCTACTGGAGGGCTCTGCTTATGGAGTGACGATTACTTCATTGCTATTGGACAAAACTTTATTGGATCATAGTCAATTTAACATATGTGGACAGTGCACATGACAGCAACTCAATTTAACATATGTGGACAGTGCACATGACAGCAACTCACTTTCCTTGGAAATTTAATTCTTGGTATTCAACTCACTGATATTTTTATTTCTTCATGTTATGCTTTATATGTTTTTCTTAATTTTATTTCTCTGGGTTTATTTCTTCAAACACTTCTTCATTTCTTTGCCTAGTTTATATTTTTAAATGTTTGTGGGCTCCTTTTTCATTAAGTCTTTTCTGAGACATTTAACATCTCTAGGATTTTCCCTCATCAACCAGTCTCTTCATGTTTGTGCACACTTTTGTTTTTATTAACTTGCTTCAGATTCTCTTTAAACATACTTAAAACATATCATGGGTGTGATCTCATCAGTCAGATGCAGGCTAGAGAGAGACATCCCTTTCTTTACTCTTAATTTAATGCTGCTTTTATTGCTAATTTGGATTGTTTATGCCCAAGGGCCATACGTTTCCCAGGAAGCTCATGATAATCTCTTTTCATGGAAAAGATGAGGGAAAGAGTAGGGCTTATGGACAGAAGCCTTACGGGATTATGGGATTCAACAGGAGTTGTCTGGACTAGGACTTGAAATTGTACCCACTGGAGACTGTAACAGAGGTCAGAGTCCTGGGAAAGAGTTGTGAACAAAGAGTGCAAGATGAAGTACCTCGATGTCTCCAGATATGGACAGAGAGTATTAGTATGGATTCTGGGGCCAGTAACTCTGGAGATCGAGGCAGTATGTTAGGGATGAAGTTTGGGGAAGAAGATGACTAGAGCAGGTGCAGGCTGAAGAGGACCCTGGAGTACCAGAGTCAGAACTGGCGCTCAGAGAGGAGAGGAGAGCAGGGCAGCCTGTGAGCACTGGGGTGGAGGCTTGGGAGTGAGGCCATTATCACTCCTGGGACATGGACCAGTGAAAGGAAAACTCAATATTGGACTTTTCTTGACCACACTACGTGGAAGCTTGTGTTCCATTCTCCTAGGAATTTCCTTGCAAATGATTCTCTGTGAATGTAAGAAAAGATGATTAAATGGAACTCCAACCTCATCCCCTTTCTTCTGTCTTGAGAACTAAGGCCATTTTTGCCATTTTCTTTCTTGGGACAGCATTTTGTCTGTGTTGATTAACCTAGAGAAAAAATTATGTTGGTTAGAAAGTATTTCAGGAGAAGAAAGTATTTCATTGGCAAACTTACGAACTCTGTTATGATGAAGAGAACTGATTTAAAGTAACTTCCACCTCTCAGTTGGAAAACAAATGAAATGTCACTAAGGCAGTTTCTAAATTTCTGGCCATCAGCTCCAGGCTTTCTCCCCATATGTATGTAGTGACAGCGCCCTGTCCCCACTGTAGGAGAAGGACACTCCAGTTTCTGAGCAGGAAGTATATTAGCAGCTGGATTGCTAATCATAAATAAAAAGTTGAATTTTTGACTTAATTGTTGCTCCTTAAAGAGCAGGCACTGGGCGCCCATGATAGCAGGATTTCCTGGGACAGTGACAGATTGCAAGGTTGTCTCTCAACAACAGTTGAGAGACCCTGAAGTCCTACTCTCCTATGAGCTCCAGGCACCATTGGGTCGCTGGGTATTATGGCTGTGCTGCTGGGGTCAACTCTGCTTGTTTCCTAATGCTGTGATACCCGGTCCTGGTCAAATAGTCTTTCCCCTGGTTGGTATTGCCAAGGTCAGGCAAGCCTCATTTCTAAGATAGTATCCATTATGACAGGAGCTGAATGTGGCTGGAACCATGGCCACCCTGACCAGCACCACCATCGCCATCGTAGCAACATAAGAAAATAACTGGGAAGGAAGAGATTTGGGAAGACAATAAAAGGAGGAAGCTTGCCTTCTTTGAGTGGGAACTTGAAATTTGCTACCTGTTTCTAGAGCAGGTTTATCAGCCGCCTAGTCTTCCTTCCTCCCTCCCTCCCTTCCTTCCTTCTTTCCTTCATCTCCTCCTGGAATTGAAATATAGATTAGCATAGCAGTCATATTTTGGAGAGGAATGTATGATAATGTTTTTGTGTTGTCATAAAAACAAATAAAGCAAACAACAATAGCAACAGCAATAAAGGCCAACATCACAATAAAAGAAGCAACCAATACCCCAAAACACTTGATTTGTGGATTCTGTTTTCATACTCTATATGGAGAAGGGGAGATGTTCCAGTATTAGAAACTCCTCCCTGACCTTTGAAAGATGGAGTGCTTATTAGATTTACATAGTTAATTTTAAAGAATAGTCAATAGAAAAAAAGGATTTATTAAAGTTGTGGATGGTGGGTCATGACAAGGACCTTCTATCTTGAGGAGGAAGATAATTTCATTTCCCCCCAAATATGTTTCAATACAATTTAAAATATCATGTCAACCTTATCTTCAAATTATTTTGGCTTGCAGGCAAATATCCTTGCAACTCCAACCTTTAAGATGCCCTCAAAACTAAATAACATTAAAGTTATACAGCAATGCAAATGAGCTTTTGACATTAGTGGAAACACTTTCAACGTGTTGATAAACTGCAACTTAATTAGCAATCTGCTGTAACTAAGTCACATTTAATGAAAAATAATGCTGATGTATTCCTGAGTGACTCTTACATGTACATCAGGTAAAAATGCATGGTAATAAGTTTTCTCATGAAGGTTCTGTAGCTATGTGAAATATATAGATGACATTCTAAGAAACCAAAAATACTAAAATAGTCTGACCGGGCATTTAAAGATGTTAGTTCTGAGCAGTGATGCGATCTCACTGAATTTGGAATATTTAAGCTTCAGCATCTTAGATATTCACAGGGGTGTTCTACTCCTCCGAATCCTATAATTGTCTGGGTAAAACTTGCCCGTCCTTTGAACCCCAGCTCAGATGTCAGCTCCTTCAGGTAAACTTTCTTATTCTTCCCCCTTCCTTTGAATATCCACCCCCCCTTTCTTCTATCTCTCTTAAAATATTTGACCCTTCCTGCCCTCCTCGTGTTGTAGTTTGTCTTATTTGTTCTACTAGATAAGCGCCCTGAACGTCACGATTCATTTCCTTCACCTTTGCATCTCTTACAATGAGGATATTATAGAAGTTAATTTAATAAACAAATGTCTCCTTATTCTATTATCCTGCTTTGTTTTCTTCATGGATATTACCATTAGCATTTTGCTGTGGTTTTTTTCTTACTCACTTATCATTCTCTTACTCTCAACTTAAATGAAGCCCCACAAGGAGCAGGGACCTTACCTGTCTTGTTTATACTTCAGTATTCCCAGCACTTAGCATGATAGCTGACACATAGCAGGAGCTCAATAAATGTTGTCAGCTGATTAAGTAATTGAATGTAGAGATGTATAAATTATTCAATGATGCAAATAAAAATTATAGAGGAAAGTGTATGTTGGAGGCCCAATTATCTTTATTGATTCATAGGTATGTCTCAAACTACAAGCCCCTTCCAGTCGTTTCCATGAACATTCTAAGGCCTTTCTCTTTTTCACTGTTTCATGGATCACAGGCACCGCTGGCCAGGTAAGAAATGGAAGAGCAATGAGAATCAAGAACTCACTCATAGTTACAAAGTATCGATGAGAGAGGCGAGATGAGAATTCACAGCTCAAGAATTTTGGTCCATGAATCTTTTTTCTCTGTCTTAATTTGTGGTAGATTTACTATGAAACTAAGGAAGCATAAGCTTCAGACCCTTCCCTTGCATGGGCCCCTTCCAAAGCCCTGGATGTAATTTTGTATTTTTAATTTTTATTTTATTTCTCTTTTAAAGAGGATCTCCCCGTCCTCAGTTATATGAACCTCATGCCCCACGAAACCTAGATGCATCTTTCCTCCTCCTCCAAACTCTAACTTTGCCTCAGTTCTGCACAGCCACTCACCACACTTGCATTCTTTGAAATCTGTACTCTTTCAGTTTCTGCTTTTCTTGAGTTCTCCTGTTGCTCTCTGTGTATTGATATTCTACCAAAGCTTTCCCCCAGTCTCAAAAATTCTAAAAAATACTGTGGATTTGTAATCAGACTACCAAGTTTAAATACAGATTGTGATTTCATAATGTTCCCTGGCCTTTAGTTATCGGGATAGTCTAAATTTCCCATGTTTTAAGGAATATTCAAAGCCTGGATTTAGAGATTTTATTTAGTCTGAAAGCAGTTTTGTTTTTCTCTATAAACAATTAGGCCCCCACGTGTAATGAGAAGCATGTCTCATCTTTAATAAATACCTGAACAGACCTGGGTCATTGTCACAAACAAAATTCCATCAACTCTAAGAACCAAATACCCTGGCTGTGCAAGAATTTTGGGGGCACCAGATACCCATGATGTTTTAGCTTTTAATTCCCCTCCAGGTCTATACATTGCATTTTCAATTTTTTTCCAGAATTATTTCCAAAATGCATCAGAAGCACAAAGCTATCTTTTCAGTCTTTACTGTTTTCTCTAAACATCTCCCTGAATTTTAAAATTTGGTTGTTCTTTAAATGTTGAAAACTTCAGTAGGGAAAACACCTTTTCTTTCCCCTTACTTGTATTTTTCAGCTTCCAAACATAAGGCACGCTATAGCAGCAGCTGCAAGCATGAATAAAAACACAATAATAAATGAGTTGAGCTCAAAGAAAACATTCCAGGCCAGTTCTTGCATCCCCTATGCCAGCCTTGGCAGAGGTTTTATGTTGCTGGGTCAGCTGGTGGGAAGGCTGCAGGGAAATCAGGAGAGCTGCCTGCTGGCGATGATAGCTCTGCTCCTCTCTGCTCCTGCAGGTGTTGGGCCAGCCCCGGGGGCATAGTAGGTGCTTAGCAATTGTCTGCTGAATTGGTTGCCAGTACCAGGAATCTAGAATGGCAGCAGCAAAGGAAAGCGATATGATGGCCACCATTTATTGAGCACTTACTATATGCTCGAGCATATGCACAGTGCTCTATATGCACAGTCTTGAAGGGCACTGGACATTTTGCTTGAGCTATTCTGATGTAGCTGTTTTGACATAGCTATTTGGACACTTTAGCAAACAAACCGTGATGTTTTCAGCTTTCTATATTACCAAGTCACTGACACTCTGACTCTCTCTGAGCCATAGCCCATTACCAACTCCCAGTCCCGAGGCAGGGCTCAGGCAGGCGTGAGGGATAGGAAGCCTCTCACTTGAAAGCGCACGAAGCAGGGTTCATATGATTATCACACTTGCTAAGTACAAAAAGCCTTCTCATGCCATCAAGCATCCTAAAAGGCAACTATTCATTCTCTGAGAATTCGCTCTTGTGTATCTCGCTGTCTCAGATTTCTTTTTGAACGTGTAATGGTCATACTCAGTGATTTTTAATTAACAAGCACATGTATTTACTTAAAAATAAAACTTTTTGATTTCCAGTTGGAAAACTAGAGCAGTGGATCTCAGTGCTCCTAGAGGCACATGTGAGAATACAAGTTTTAAAAAAGGATATTCAGTATGTAATATACTTTTATCGCTGGAAAAGGATAAGGGTAATCATTAAAAATATCAACTACACAAAAATAAGTAAAATAGATAGTAAAAGTCCCCCACAGTTAGGGTGGGCATTTAGGATCGAGCAGCAGGCAGTGATAGCTGTATTTATTATTCGATGACGAAAAACAACAACAGCAAAACAATGGTTTTCCTACATCAAAACAAGCAGAGCAAAAATTCTTGCTTCAGGGCTTCCCTGGTGGCGCAGTGGTTGAGAGTCCGCCTGCCGATGCAGGGGACACGGGTTCGTATCCCGGTCTGGGAGGATTCCACATGCCGCGGAGCGGCTGGGCCCGTGAGCCATGGCCACTGAGCCTGTGTGTCCGGAGCCTGTGCTCCGCAACGTGAGAGGCCGCAGTGGTAAGAGGCCCGCGTACCACAAAAAAAAAAAAAAAAAAAAATTCTTGCTTCAGTCTCTACAAGCTGAATCTCACACACCTATCTGGTAGACCTTGTCCAAGTTCACATGACTTTGTAACCATCAGAGTCATGTCTGTCTGATTCACAGAGCTTGCCCTTTTCAACTATACTTTCTGTGCCAAGCAGAATATCTGAAAAACAGTGACCAAGCAATTGCAACTGACTGTAGGCAGCCTTTGGTGCAAGATGCTGGGTGTTGAACAACCTTGGCTGATAGCCCTGGCTGGGGCATGAGGTAGGTTGGGACAACATTCAGATCCTGCAACCTGAAGATGTCCTCTGCCCTTTGAAGGGCTCTGGGTGGCTGATCCTGGTGTTTGAGGGGCACTTCCTGCCTTGGCTGAGATGTAATAGCTTTGCCACCTCATGGAAGTGTCAGCTGGTGTCATATCACAATGTCATCTATGAGTAAGGATGGATGGGAAGCAGCCACACTTGTCAGAGCTGTTTGCAGTTTTGTAATGCTGTGGCGAAAATGGGCCATTATAACCATTGTCTTAGAAGAAAAGCCATAGTAACAGCAAGCTATGAAATGATGTTGTGGCCTGTTAGTCTGTCTGCCCTAGATAGGGAAAATGGTATTCATGGAACTTTCTCTCTGCTCCCACCAAAAGGTTATACTTAAAAGAGCCCTGCTGAGGTTGTATGTATTGTAAGATCTGATGTGGATAATTGATCCCTTCACTCAAAGATCCCTTTTGCTAATGTTTAATAAATAAGCAAAACCCACTAAAGGCTGTGGTCAGTTGATCTGGCTATGGTGAGAATCTTTTCTCTCTCAGCTGGAGAGGCTTAGGGACTTACAGCATTGAATTTTGAGATTATAGGAACAAATAGGTTTAGCTATTTCCATTGCCAGAGGTAGAAAATATTTGGCAGTAAAATGCCATGAAACAATTATTGGAATTCCAGGGACCAGAATTATAAAATATTAGAATTGGAAAGAGGATTGGATAGTAATGATTTTTTTAAAAAATTTATTCATTCATTAATTTAACAAATATTTATTGATCGCCTACTATATCCCAGGCACTGTTCTGGTATTCATTGGAATCAGTGAATAAAGTGGACAAAAATCTCTTTCAACCCTGTTTCCACTGAGTTCTAGAAAAGTCACAACCTTAAATTCACACAGCTAATTAGGAGGAAAATTATTCTTGGACCCTAGTTCTCCCACTTCAAGCTTTGAGCTATTTCCATGATATCCCGTCACCTTAGTTCTAATAATATACAGATGAAGTCAGTGTCTGCATTGAATAAAGTGTTGTGTTTATATTTTATAGCAGATTTTTTTGTTGTTCATTGAAATAATAGAGCTCTGACTGTATGTGTAAGTGAAGATTCCTTCCTCCCTCTCTTTCCTCTCTACCAAAATATATTTTTAAGTGCATACTATGCACAGAGTGCCTGGCATATAGCAAGCATTCCACAAATATATGTTGAATAAATGAATGAGGATAAGCAATGAACAAGAGAGACACATTTCCTGCCCTTGTGGAGTTTACATTCTAGAGGTTGTGTGAGATATTAAACATGGTCACACATTATTTGCAGCTCCTCCCATCGAGAGCTGGAACATAAAAGTTTTAAAATTTACTTTATATTGAGATATGATTGACATATAACATTTGTGAAGTTTAAGGTGTACAAACTTCTTGGTTGGATATATTTATGTATTGCAATATGATTACCACTGTAGTGTTAGCTATCACCTTTATCATGTCACATAATTATCAATTTTTTTTGTGTGGTGAGAACAATTAAGACCTAGTGTCTTAACAACTTTGAAGTTTACGATATAGTATTGACTATAATCACTATGCTGTGTGTTAGGTGTCCAGAACTTATTTATTTACTAGTTTCAAGTTTGTACCCTTAAACAACATCTTTCCTATCTCCCCACCCAACAGTCCCTGGTAAACACCCTTCTACTCTGTGTTTTTATGAGTTCAGCTTTTTAAAATCCCACATATAAGTGATGTCATAGAATATTTGTGTTTCTGATTTATCCCACTTAGCATAATACCCTCAAGTTGTATCTATGTTGTTGGAGATGGCAGAATTTCCTTCTTTATCACGGCTGAATAACGTTCCATTGTACGTATATACCAATTCTTCCATTCATCCACTGACAGGCACTTAGGTTATTTCCGTATCTTGGCTATTGTGAATAATGCTTCAGTGAACACGGGTGTGCTGATATCTCTTCAAGACACTGATTTCAGTTCCTTTGGTTATGTACCCAGGAAAGGGATTGTTGGATCATATGGTAGTTCAATTTTTAATTCTTTGAGGAGCCTCCATACTGTTTCTCATAATGGCTGTACCAATTTACATTCCCATCAACAGTGCACAGGTATTTCCTTTTCTCCACTTTCTCACCGACACTTGTTATTTCTCATTTTTTTGATAATAGTCATTTTAACATGTGTGAGGTGATACATTATTGTGGTTTTAATTTTCATTTCCCTGATGATTAGTGGCGTTGAGCATCTTTTCATATACCTATTGGCCATCTGTATGTCTTCTTTGGAAAAATCTCTATTTGGGTCCTTTGCTCATTTTAATAGTGGATTATTTGCCTTTTTGCTATTGAGTTCTTTATGTATTTTGGATATTAACCCTTATCAGATATAAGGTTTGTGAATGCTTTCTCTCATTCTATAAGTTGCCTTTTCAATTTATTGTTTCCTTTGCTGTGTGGAAGCTCTTTAGTTTAATGTAGTCCCACTTGTTTATTTTAAGATGTGGAGCCTATTTTCCCATACCTAAAATCTAGGTTGACCTTGTGACTTGCTCGAGCAACAAAATGCAACTTTTGTGATCTTATAGGATATCCTTGAAGCTTCTTTTCTTACTTTCTTCTTCTTTTTTTAAAAAAATATTTATTTACTTATTTGGTTGCACTGGGTCTTAGTTGCGGCAGGCAGGCTACTTAGTTGCAGCTTGCTAGCTCCTTAGTTGTGGCATGTGAGCTCTTAGCTGTGGCATGCATGTGGGTTCTAGTTCCCTGACCAGGGATCAAACCTGGGCCCCCTGCATTGGCATTGTGGAGTCTTAACCACTGCACCACCAGGGAATTCCCTGCTCTTACCTTCTGAGAACACTTTTGCTACCTTGTGAAGAAGTCTGATTGAACTTTCTTGAAGATGAAAGATCACACAGGGAGAGAGTCTCAGCTCTTCCAGCTATCCCCGCCAAGCCTGCCTGGTTCTTAATCTACCTGACAGTGGAGTGGCATGAAGAACCTCAGCCAAACACAGAATCAGGAGAAACAACAATCGTTGTTTTAAGCCAGTACTTTTCCAGCAATAGAAAAGCAATATAGAGGGAGATAGATAGTTATTAATTTAATAATCATGTAAATTATAATTACAAGTCAAAATAAGTGCTATAGAGGAAAGGAACATGGTACCATGAAAGTATGTAAAAGAGGAATGGATTCTCTCTGGAAAATTAGCAAAGACTTCTATAAAGAGTAAAGTTTATGTTGAAATCTAAAAGCTGAGTTAAAGTTAAAAGCATGAGGGAAATGTGTTTCATTTAGAGGGAAGAATATGTGCAAAGGCACTGTGGTGTGGGAAAGTGTGATGTATTTAATGATCTGAGAGAAGGTCAATTCAGCTAGAGGGTTGAGGGTGAGGGAAAGAGGCAGAGGATGTGATTTATAGGACCTTGTAGGCTATGTTAATATTTTTGGTTTTTATCCTAAAAGCAATGGAAAAGGTTTTAAGCTGGTGTAGGGGTAGGACGGAAGTGGTGTTAACATGCATGGGTTTACATATAAAAAAGTCAGTGTGACTGTGAATGGAGAATGAATTGTGAGCCATCCAGACTGGATAGAAGAGGACTGGTAATTATAACTACTGTTTATTGCAGTGGTTCAGATGAGAAGCTGCCCCAGGATGAGTCAGTGGAGATGGAGGGAAGTAGACAAAGATCTACTGGATTAGATGTTGGAAGGCAAGGGGCATGAAAGTCTCAAGGAAGATTCCTAAGTTTCTGGCTTGGGTTACTGAATGTAAGGTAGTGCCATTCAAGAGAAAATACTGGAAGAGGAACTGGGCTTTATATTGTGTGGGAGGTGGCAAGGAGGCCATGAGATAATTTGGAAATGTTTAATTTGATGAGACTTAGTTCTTTTAATATATCCACATGGAGAAGTCAAGAGAATATTGAAATCTGGAACTCAGAGGAGAGTTTGGGCAAGAGATATACATTTAAGGGCCATTTGATTATAGATAGAAATTGAAGTTGTGAGCACGAATGAGATTTCCCCAGTAGAGAGGATAGTGTAAGAAGCAGAAAGAGCCTGAGCGTGAATTTTGGAGAGCTCCAACATTTAAAGAAAGCTAAATTAATGACCAGGCAGTGGAGGAATGTGTTGATTTTCAGTTTGCTCCTCTCACCCACTCCCAGCCCTCCTCTGCCCTGCTCTGGGCTGGGAGTGGGGTGTTTACTTCTCCTGACTGTGTTACCTGGGCTTCCTTGCCTCTGGCTTCTGGGTGGGTCAGCTAATGGGAAGCATTGATGGGAATTTGGGAGTAGGAAGAGAAAAAGGTCAAGGGATTTATTTCCTACCCCCTCTTTGTTCCTTCATCACCTGGATGTGGTTCTGGTGAGGCTGTGATTCTTTATTACAACTCCTCTCAGGTATCCCATCTTCCAAGGATCCCAGCACTCTCTAGGCTTGTGTAACAGCATTCCGTCCTCTTGCCCCTTCAAACATAGGGGCAGTAATGACTTCCTGCTGACTCACCCCATCCCCAGGTGCCCGCCTTCACCCTCCCAAACCTGTAAAGAGTCTTCGCATTAACTATGAGTATAGCATGTGTTTTCTGCCAGGACTCTGGCTGTGAAAAAGATAAAATGGATAAAACTTCAAAGGAGACAGAGAGTTAGGGGACAAGTGACAGTATGCTATGATGGAAACCAAAGGAATGGAAGGCTTTAAGAAGCAAGGTGTAGAAAATAAACTTATGGTTACTGGGGGGTGGCAGGGGAGGAATAAACTGAAAGATTGGGATTGACATATACACACTACTATATATAAAATAGATAACTAGGGCTTCCCTGGTGGTACAGTGGTTAAGAATCCACCTGCTGGTGGGACCTTCAAGATGGCAGAGGAGTAAGATGTGGAGATCACCTTCCTCCCCACAGATACACCAGAACACGTGGAACAACTCCTACAGAACACCTACTGAACGCTGGCAGAAGAACTCAGACCTCCCAAAAGGCAAGAAACTCCCCACGTACCTGGGTAGGGAAAAAGAAAAAACAGAGACAAAAGAATAGGAACAGGAACTGCGCCTCTGGGAGGGAGCTGTGAAGGAGGAAAAGTTTCCACACACTAGAAGCCGCTTCGTCAGTGGGGCTGACAGGGTCTAGGTGCTCCAGCCTGGTGTCAGGCCTTAGTCTCTGAGGTGAGAGAGCCAAGTTCAGGACATTGGACCACCAGAGACCTCTGGGCTCCACGTAATATCACTCAGCAAGAGCTCTCCCAGAGATCTCTGTCTCAATGCTAAGACCCACCTCCACCCAACGACCAGCAAACTCCAGTGCTTGATGCCCCATGCTAAACAACAAGCAAGACTGGAACACAACCACACCCATTAGCAGAGAGGCTGCCTAAAATCATACTAAGTTAACAGACACCTATAAAACACACCACCAGATGCGGCCCTGCCCACCAGAAAGACAAGATCCAGCCACACGCGCCAAAACACAGGCACCAATCCCCTCCACCAGGAAGCCTACACAAGCCACTGAACCAGCCTTACCCACTAGGGGCAAACACCAAAAAGAAAAAGGGAACTACGAACCTGCAGCCTGCGAAAAGGAGACACCAAACACAGTAAGTTAAGAAAAATTAGAAGACAGAGAAATATGCAGCAGATGAAGGAGCAAGATAAAAACCCACCAGACGAAACAAATGAAGAGGAAATAGGCAGTCTACCTGAAAAGAATTCAGAGCAATGATAGTAAAGTTAATCCAAAATCTTGGAAATAGAATGAAGAAAATACACAAACGTTTAACAAGGACCTAGAACAACTAAAGAGCAAAAAAACAATGATGAGTAACACAATAACTGAAATTAAATTTTCTCTAGAAGGAATCAATAGCAGAATAACTGAGGCAGAAAAACGGATAAATGACCTGGAAGATAAAATAGTGGAAATGACTATCACAGAGCAGAATAAAGAAAAAAGAATGAAAAGAATTGAGGACAGTCTCAGAGACCTGTGGGACAACATTAAATGCACCAACATTTGAATTACAGGGGTCCCAGAAGAAGAAGAGAATAAAAAGGGGACTGAGAAAATATTTGAAGAGATTATAGTTGAAAACATCGCTACTATGGGAAAGGAAATAGTCAATCAAATCCATGAGGTGCAGAGAGTCCAAACAGGATAAATCCAAGTAGAAACACGCCAAGACACATATTAATCAAACTATCAAAAATTAAATACAAAGAAAAAATATTAAAAGCAGCAAGAGAAGAGCAACAAATAACATACAAGGGAATCCCCATAAGGTTAACAGCTGATTTTCAGCAGAAACTCTGCAAACCAGAGTGGAGTGGCAGGACGTATTTAAAGTGATGAAAGGGAAAAACCTACAACCAAGAATACTCTACCCAGCAAGGATCTCATTCAGATTTGACAGAGAAATTAAAACCTTTACAGACAAGCAAAAGCTACGAGAATTCAGCACCACCAAACCAGCTTTACAACAAATGCTAAAGGAACTTCTCTAGGCAGGAAACACAAGAGAAGGAAAAGACATACAATAACAAACCCAAAACAATTAAGAAAATGGTAATAGGAACATACATATTGATAATTACCTTAAATGAAAATGGATTAAATGCTCCAACCAAAAGACATAGATTGGCTGAATGGATACAAAAACAAGACCCATATATATGCTGTCTACAAGAGACCCATTTCAGACCTAGGGACACATACAGACTGAAAGTGAGGGGATGAAAAAAGATATTCCATGAAAAAGGAAATCAAAAGAAAGCTGGAGTAGCAATTCTCATATCAGACAAAATAGACTTTAAAACAAAGGCTATTACAAGAGACAAAGAAGGACACTACATAATGATCAAGGGATCAATCCAAGAAGAGAGTATAACAATTGTAAATATTTATGCACCCAACCTAGGAGCACCTCAATACATAAGGCATATGCTAACAGCCATAAAAGGGGAAATCAACAGTAACACAATAAGAGTAGGGGGCTTTAACACCCCACTTTCAACAATAACAGATCATCCAAAATGAAAATAAATAAGGAGAGAGAAGCTTTAAATGGCACATTAAGCAAGATAGACTTAATTGATATTTATAGGACATTCCATCCAAAAACAACAGAATACACTTTCTTCTCAAGTGCTCATGGAACATTCTCCAGGATAGGTCATATCTTTGGGCACAAATCAAGCCTTGGTAAATTTAAGAAAATTGAAATTGTATCAAGTATCTTTTCCGACCACAATGCTATGAGACTAGATATTAATTACAGGAAAAAAACCATAAAAAATACAAACACATGGAGGCTAAACAACACACTACTTAATAACCAAGAGATCACTGAAGAAATCCAAGAGGAAATAAAAAAATACCTAGAAACAAATGACAATGGAAACATGACGACCCAAAACCTATGGGATGCAGCAAAAGCAGTTCTAAGAGGGAAGTTTATAGCAATACAATCCTACCTTAAGAAACAAGAAACATCTCAAATAAACAACCTAACCTCACACCTAAAGAAATTAGAGAAAGAAGAACAAAAAACCCCTAAATTAGCAGAAGGAAAGAAGTCATAAAGATCAGATCAGAAATAAATGAAAAAGAAATGAAGGAAACAATAGCAAAGATCAATAAAACTAAAAGCTGGTTCTTTGAAAGGATAAACAAAATTGATAAACCATTAGCCAGACTCATCAAGAAGAAAAGGGAGAAGACTCAAACCAATAGAATTAGAAATGAAAAAGGAGAAATAACAACTGACACTGCAGAAATACAAAGGATCCTGAGAGATCACTACAAGCAACTCTATGCCAATAAAATGGACAACCTGGAAGAAATGGACAAATTCTTAGAAATGCACAACCTTCCGAGACTGAACCAGGAAGAAATAGAAAATATGAACAGACCAATCACAAGCACTGAAATTGAAACTGTGATTAAAAATCTTCCAACAAACAAAAGCCCAGGACCACATGGCTTCACAGGCGAATTCTATCAAGCATTTAGTGAAGAGCTAACACCTATCCTTCTCAAACTCTTCCAAAATATAGCAGAGGGAGGAACACTCCCAAACTTATTCTATGAGGCCACCATCACCCTGATACCAAAACCAGACAAAGATGTCACAAAGAAAGAAAACTACAGACCAATATCACTGATGAACATACATGCAAAAATCCTCAACAAAATACTAGGAAACAGAATCCAACAGCACATTAAACGGATCATACACCATGATCAAGTGGTTTATCCCAGGAATGCAAGGATTCTTCAATATATGCAAATCAATCAATGTGATACACCATATTAACAAATTGAAGGAGAAAATCCATATGATCATCTCAATAGATGCAGAGAAAGCTTTCGACAAAATTCAACATCCATTTATGATAAAAACTCTCCGGAAAATAGGCATAGAGGGGACTTTCCTCAACATAATAAAGGCCATATATGACAAACCCACAGCCAGCATCATCCTCAATGGTGAAAAACAAACCATTTCCACTAAGATCAAGAACAAGACAAGGTTGCCAAGTCTCACCACTATTATTCAACATAGTTTTGGAAGTTTTAGCCACAGCGATCAGAGAAGAAAGAGAAATAAAAGGCATCCAAATCAGAAAAGAAGGAGTCAAGCTGTCACTGTTTGCAGATGACATGATACTATACATAGAGAATCCTAAAGATGCTACCAGAAAACTACTAGAGCTAATCAATGAATTTGGTAAAGTAGCAGGGTACAAAATTAATACACAGAAATCTCTTGCATTCCTCTACACTAATGATGAAAAATCTGAAAGAGAAATTAAGGAAACACTCCCATTTACCACTGCAACAAAAGAATAAAATACCTAGGAATAAACCTGCCTAGGGAGACAAAAGGCCTGTATGCAGAAAACTACAAGACATTGATGAAAGAAATTAAAGGTGAAACAGATGGAGAGATATACCATGTTTTTGGATTGGAAGAATCAACATTGTGAAAATGACTATACTACCCAAAGTAATCTACAGATTCAGTGCAATCACTTTCAAACTACCAATGGCATTTTTCACAGAACTAGAACAAAAAATTTCACAATTTGTATTGAAACACAAAAGACCCCGAATAGCCAAAGCAATCTTGAGAAAGATAAATGGAGCTGCACGAATCAGGCTCCCGGACTTCAGACTATACTACAAAGCTACAGTAATCAAGACAGTATGGTACTGCCAAATAACAGAAATATAGATCAGTGGAACAAAATAGAAAGCCCATAGATGAATGCATACACATATGGTCACCTTATTTTTGCTAAGGAAGGGAAGAATATACAATGGAGAAAAGACAGCCTCTTCAATAAATAGTGCTGGGAAAACTGGACAGCTACATGTAAAAGAATGAAATTACAACACTCCCTAATGCCATACACAAAAATAAACTCAAAATGGATTAAAGACCTAAGTGTAAAGCCAGACACTATCAAACTCTTAGAGGAAAACATAGGCAGAACACTCTATGACATCAATCACAGCAAGATCCTTTTTGGCCCACCTCCTAGAGAAATGGAAATAAAACAAAAATAAACAAATGTGATCTAATGAAACTTAAAAGCTTTTGCACAGCAAAGGAAACCCTAAGGAAGACAAAAGGACAACCCTCAGAGTGGGAAAAAATATTTGCCAACAAAGCAACTGACAAAGGATTAATCTCCATAATATACAAGCAGCTCATGCAGCTCAATAACAAAAAACCAAACAACCCAATCCAAAAATGGGCAGAAGACCTAAATATACATTTCTCCAAAGAAGGTATACAGATTGCCAACAAAGACATGAAAGGATGCTCAATGTCACTAACTATTAGAGAAATGCAAATTCAAAGTACAATGAGGTATCACCTCACACCAGTCAGAATGGCCATCATCAAAAAATCTAGAAACAATAAATGCTGGAGTGGGTGTTGAGAAAAGGGAACCCTCTTGCATTGCTGGTGGGAATGTAAATTGATACAGCCACTATGGAGAAAAGTATGGAGGTTCCTTAAAAAACCAACAATAGAACTACCATAGGACCATCACACTACTGGGCATATACCCTGAGAAAACCATAATTCAAAAGGAGTCATATACCACAATGTTTGTTGCAGGTCTATTTACAATAGCCACGACATGGTATCAACCTAAGTGTCCATCGACAGATGAGTGGATAAAGAAGATGTGGCACATATATACAATGGAATATTACTCAGCCATAAAAAGAAACGAAATTGAGTTATTTGTAATCATGTGGATGGACCTAGAGAAGATGTGGCACATATATACAATGGAATATTACTCAGCCATAAAAAGAAACGAAATTGAATTATTTGTAATCATGTGGATGGACCTAGAGACTGTCATACAGAGTGAAGTTAAGTCAGAAAGAGAAAAATAAATACCGTATGCTAACACATATATATGGAATCTAAAAAAGTCGACTTTTTATCTCTCTAAGGGATAGCATGGAAGGCAGCACACCCAGCAGTAGTCACTTTCATGAGGCTAGGTTCCAAAGTCAATATGCAAGGCAAAAGTTAAGTGTCAGCAATGCCTTGAATTACTTCCTAAGTTCTTGTATCATTTCTCTTTTGCTCTTCCTTGCTGCCCTGAAATTGCTTTTTTCCAAAAAACGTTAACTCTCAATATTTGCCTGTGGCTCTGTTTTCTAGGGAACCTGAAATAAAACAAATAGCTACTTACTTTACAGTTCACAGAGATAATGTCTCTAAATGGTGGTCTGTACTCAGTAAATGCTAGTTCTCTTTCCTCCTTTTACCTTCTTCTTTTACCTCTCTAACAAAAAATAATTATATTTTTCTGTCTTCTGCATTATCCTCCTATTAATATACTAAGCATGATTTATACAGTGGTTATAAACTCTTAACTAAAAAATTCCTAATGAAATTAAGAGAATAAGAGTAAGCATCTTTACAACTAGATAATGTGCAGAGAGTTCTATGTTTTCTTGTCATAATTATATGAGCACAGTTAAATCTCTAAAGTGTTGATACATCAGGGACTCGATCTGCGTTGGTGAAATGCTTGCAGAGAAGATAATACACTGCATTACCTCCAGCCACTCTGTTGAAAAGCACTGGGTTTGGTAACACATCTGTCAACCCAAGGTTACCTGAAAACAGTTCCCTTCGCAGTAGACTATAGCACTCTACCAAGAGTAATCATTTTATGTCTTTTTCAAGAGATTTATTTGTGCTTTTTTGTTGTTGTCTTTTTACAATTGTAGAAATACAGTCTAAAGGAAAATTCTTTTACTTTCCCCCTCTCCTGAAATACAAGATTTCTAGCCATTTGGGATTATTATATCTGCTTGCTCATTTGATTTCACAGTCACTTGTCTTCTTTTCCCAAATTCCTATGGATTAAGTTACCTTTTAAAAATAGTTCTTACAACCTCCCTAGAATAAGTTAATCTCATTATGAAAGTTTTCAAATTCAAATTAGAAACCATAGTCTTACTAGTTAACCTAATCCCTAGATTTAACCCCCCCCACCCCCCCTCAATTTTTCTTCTCTGAAGAATCATTTTTTATTTTATGGTTAAGTTCTAGTTTTACTCTTCTTTTGTTATTCAGATACTGTATATATCTTATATATTTTTTTCTTTTTTAAAAAAATTAAGGCTTTGTTTTAATCAAGGTTAAATAATCTTATTATTTAAGGAATAAAGTATTCCACAGTACTATGGCAAACAGCAGAACTCTGATTGCTCCGCCTTCTGGAGCCAAAATTCTTCTTCCAAAGGCAACTACTTTGAACTCTTTTGGCTGGTTATTTTGGTAGTACCCACAGCTCCAAAACACAGACTTTTACTGTTATATCTTGAGTTTTCCATTTCAAGCATTATTCATTGACTTCCTGCTGTGGGAAATGAGGATTTAGTTCTTTTCCCTGTCCTATTCCCTCAGACACTCAACAGAGTTCTGTCTCTTCCTCTGTTATGACTTACACCTTCGTTTTGATTGGCTACATTCTTCAGTAGCTTTGAAGTGTATGGATGGTTAGTCTTTTGAGATCTTGCGAGTCTAAAAATGTTCTATTCGACTCTCACACTAATTTTACGATTTCTGTGGGTGCATAACTTCACACTGAAAAGAATTGTTTCTCAAAATTTTCTTCAGTCTTTTCTTCTCCTTGGTCTTAGTTTCAGTAATTTCTATTTACTTGTCTTAAAGTTCATTGATCCTTTTTATTTTGCAGTGTTCAATTTGATGTTATCCCAAATATTTTAAAATATTTAGATACTGTATTTTTTCTTCTTCTTCTTTTTTTTTTTTGCGGTACGCGGGCCTCTCACTGTTGTGGCCTCTCCCGTTGCGGAGCACAGGCTCAGCGGCCATGGCTCACGGGCCCAGCCGCTCTGCGACATGTGGGATCCTCCCGGACCGGGGCACGAACCCGTGTCCCCTGCATCGGCAGGTGGACTCTCAACCACTGCGCCACCAGGGAAGCCCTAGATATTGTATTTTTTAATTCTAGAAATTCAATTTGATTTTTTTTCTTTTTAGAATTTCCACATCTCTCTTGAAATTATTCCCTCTTTATATGCATCCTTTTCTATCAATTTAAAATATTTATAAAGTTATTTAAAAATCTTTGGCTGTTAATTCCATCATCTGGGTCATCTATTCCTCTCCTTTTATTGACTATGTTACATTGTCCTTCTTGGCATGTCTGTTGACTTATTTTGTATATTGAATATTGTGGATGATACAATGTAGACACTTGATTACCTTCTTTTTTTCTCCCCCACCCCAGCTTTATTGAGGTATTATTGACAAATACATTGCAACATATTTAAAGGGCACAATGTGATGCTTTGATATATGTATAGTGAAATGATTCCCACATTCAAGTTAATTAAGACATCTATCAACTCGAATAGTTACCCTTTTTTGCAGGGGTGGGTGGGATAAGAACTTGATCACCTTCTTCTAAAGAGGATTGTCTGATTACTCTGATCCTACAGTGGCCTGGTTCTAAACTTTGTTGAGATAGGTTTGTGTTTTTTTTCCCCTTAGTCTAAAACTTCAGCCCTTAGTTCTGGGATATGGCCTTTAATTCTAAGGTGTGGGTCCTCTGATATCTTAGTAACAGCTCAGGACTTCATCTTAATTGCTATATTCATGCTATTAGGCAGCTGCTAACATCTCACTTCTTATCCTTCCAGCTGCTGCTTCCCACTAGATTCCTTACAGTCTTGCTCTTTGCATTTCGTTTTAGGAGTCAGTAACCATTTGAGGGCATTTAAAAAACTATTTATTTATTTATTTGGCTGTGCCAGGTCTTAGTTGTCACATGCAGAATCTTTGTTGCTGTGTGCGAGATCTTTGTTGAGGCATGTGGGATCTCTAGTTGCAACATGTGGGTTCTGTTAGTTGTGGCATGCAGGCTCTTAGTTGCAGCATGCAGGATCTAGTTAGGTTTTGTGACTTTTCTCTCTGTAGTTCTCTCCTTTCTAGATTCCCTTCACCCAATTTCCCACCAGTGTGGTAACCTTAAACTTTGATCTCCGACTCCCTAGGCACCTCTCCTTTCTGTATGGGCTCCCCTCCTGTGCATCTGGGAAGTACTATTAGTGGCAACCAGAAAGCACTGTAAATGAAAAAGTCTGTTAAATTTGGGTATCATTCGTGTACTTCCCTTCTTTCAAGGCTCCTATCTCCTTATTTCTGCCTGCTTTTCATTGCTCGCTAGTGGTTTTAGAAAGTTGTTTTATATTTTGTCCAAAATGTTGATATTTTTATAATAATTATTAAAGGGAAGATACATCAGACATAAAATATATTGCTATAACCTAAAATTAATGAAGGTTTTGGAATAATCGAATGGGATATATTCACAGAACAGGAACTAATCTAACACTGAATGTTAAAAAATATGACTGTTGTTAAAAGGTCTTTGGCCATCAATGATGGATACCTCTCACTTTTCTTGGGACTTTCCCACTTTCTCTCTCCAAATCTATTCTTCTACCAGTTCCAGGCACCCTAACCTCTGCCTCCCAGTCTTCCATGTGTAAATTTTAAAATTCCCATTACTTTATCACTTTGCTGTTGACTCCGTAAGCCAGGACACAGAACTGATCCCCTTTACTTTTTTCCAGATGAACTCCAACTATAAGAAGGTTTTCATCTGTGAGTACTCTTTTTTTTTTTCCGGTACGCGGGCCTCTCACCGCCGCGGCCTCTCCCGCCACGATGCACAGGCTCCGGATGCGCAGGCCCAGCGGCCACAGCCCACGGGCCCAGCCGCTCCGCGGCACACGGGATCCTCCCGGACCGGGGCACGAACCCACGCCCCCCGCATCGGCAGGCGGACTCTCAACCACTGCGCCACCAGGGAAGCCCATGTGAATACTCTTTATTGAATCTTTTTGGGGTTATAGAGAGTTGTCATGTCCGCCATGCACAGCATTTCCATTAAAACACCCCCATGCAAGGTTTCCACCTTCCAAAGTGTCTCCTCCCTGTTGTCAGCAGGCATTCTCACTTCCCTGTCTTCAGGGCACCTGCCCTCCCTCTCAGATTATTTTCTCTTTTCTCTTCTACATTTATATTTCAGAAAAGATGAATAAATTGCCTTTGGTTGGTTGAGGATCCCCCTGGGTTCTTATCCTCAGTAGCCAGTGGCTCATCTGAACACATAGGTGCTTATCCTCAGAGGAAATATGGCAAAGCTCTTATTTCTCTGTCTTATTCCATGATGGTGTCTTGTTCTCATTCTTTCGATCTTTGCTTTCCCAGATTATCTTGGACCTTGTTTTTATTTTATTTTATTTTTCATTATTTTTATATGTAAAAGTGGCCCTTAACTTTTTCTAAACAAAAAGGCCATTTCTACACTTTATAAGAGATTTACAAATATATTTTTGGTGCTTTGGTCTTTGTAAATCAGTTGATTTTGGTGAATTATGACAGAGCCATTGATAAGTTTGAGGTCCCTATTAACCCTGGATCATATTATTCTATGACTCACTAATGTGAAATAGAAGTAAGTAGGCCTTATTCTATTCTCAGCTACGTAGCTGTTAAATACTAGGCCACACAAAACCATATGCTCTCCAATGACTTCTTGCTCATACCAGAGAGTAATTATACTGTTTCTGTTGTTGTTGTTCTGTTTTTTTTTTTTCAGTTTGTCCATGGTCACATCAGTGGATGGTGATTATTCCACCTTTATGTATAAGAATAAAGCAGACTGTGTGTAAAATGAGAGCATCGAGCCCAGGCACTGGTGGGATATCTTTGTCTTGGCTCCCAGTGACTGGTAATCAAGGAGCAAACAACAGTGGTGGTCAGGTTGCCATGAAACTGAGTGTTACGATCCTCTGGATTTAGGTTAACTGTCACTATGGTTTTCTCAGAGTCGGTTCTGACATTTCTCAATCACCATAACCTTAGAGTGTCTTGTCTACTCGAAAGAAAACACACACAATGTGGCCTCTATATTGTTGCTTCGTTTTCCTCTCCTTTGGACTTGGGAAGAACCAGCTCATTCAGGGAACTGGAATCTCCCTAACTTCCGTAGAGCAACTAGATGCAATAAAGAACAAGGCAAGGATACAGAACCCATTTTGTTATTTCTAGATCTGGTTGGACATCAGGAATAGTATGAAAGAACTTCTTTAAGTGATAGTGAATAATGAAGATTAAGGGCATTTACACATTGATCATATAAGAGATGAGCTATTTCATTTGTTGGTCGTCCAAGAGCTAAGCTAACAATCATTGTGTACTTACCATGTACCAGTACATAACATGTGTTTTTGATCACAACTCATCCTCGCAATACCCAGTGAGATAGGCAGCTTTATTATCCTTCATTCACAAATGAGAAGAAGGCTGAGGATTACATAAAGTGTTCAAAGTGACAGGTTTCATAAGTGGTGGCACTGGCATTCAAGTCCAGGTGGCCCTGCTCCAGGACCTACACAGTGGACCAGAATTGACACATCAGTTTAGTTAGTCACAGATTTAATAAATGGGTATGGTCAGCTGATTTCTAGGGGCCCGCTTCTACCCAAAGGTAATAACGTCAAGGACTCCATGGGCCTGTTTCCAAGGACTGGTTTTTCCAAGTTCCGAAATCTTCACTGTCTCAGATTGCTCACAAAGTTTATCCAGACTTGAGTCTCCACTTCTATGCTTTTTGGAGTGAATATCCCATATTAAGGGCTCTTTTATCAATTGTCATGCATACTTCTTCCCTCTGTATGAAGCATTTGAGATATTAGGAGGGAAAGGAAGAATGAATTAGACAGTAGAAGGAGGTTTTAGTGCAAAAAATATTGCTTCCCCCTTGCCCCGCTTTTTTTAACCCCAGGAAGAGTCCTGGAGAAAAATGTAGGGTACTCAGAGAGTAGCCCACTGGAAACAGGTCCCAATATTTAGAAAGATCTGTGATTTCCCAGTGGCTGGAAATATTTTAATTGGGAGGCTGATTCAGTGCAAATGGCCTGCAGCACCCAGCTGTGCCTGAACAATTTTGACAGACACTTGAGTCATCAGTTAATGCTCTGCTGTATGTGCAATGAATTAGCTTTATTTATTATCCCTTTTAATGGTTGACATTGCTGGAAATTGTTGTGCTCTACTGTATTTTGTTGTTGTTCTTAATCATACTTTGATTTAGCTTGGTAATGAAAGCCAAGGAAATGTGCTATTATGCAATTTTTGATTCAGATTTAACATGTCCATATAATTTGGCCTAAGTGTCTGGCTCTAGAGGAAAAATCCCCGTAAATGAACAACTGAGTCTTTATCCAATATGAGTATGAGATCAAATCACTGGATTTTGAAAATACTGTGTTTACTAGCCCTGGGTATTTCCTAATAAAGACAGGGGCTGGGGCTGGGGAGCCACTTTGTTTAAAGTATTTGGCTACTGTCATGTAGTGATTCATTCATAATGGTATTTCTCCTCTGGACAACAACAACAGCAAAAAGAACATTTCAATAAAACGAAAAGGCAACCTACTTAATGAGAGGAAATATTTGCAAATCATACGTCTCATAAGGGACTAATATCCAAAATTAATAAAGAACTTATACAACTAAAACCAAAAACAAACGAAAAAAACCAAACAATCTGATTAAAAAATAGGCAAAAGATCTGAGTAGATATAGGTCTCAAAGAAGACATACACATGGCCAACAGGTACATGAAAGGATGCTCTACATTATTAATCATCAGGGAAATGCAAATCAAACCACAATGAGATATCACCTCACACTGTTAGAATGGTTATTATCAAAAAGAACACAAATAAGCGTTAGCAAGGAAGTGGAGAAAAGGGAACATTTATGCACTGTTGGTGGGAATGTAAATTGGTGCAGCCACTATAGAAGGCTCCTCAAAAAATTAAAAATAGAACTATCATATGATCCAGCAATTCCACTTCTGGATATTTATCAAAAGAAAAGGAAAACATTAATTCAAAAAGATGTATGCACCCTCATGTTCATTGCCTCATTATTTACAATAGCCAAGACATGGAAACAACCTAAGTGTCCACTGATGGACTAATAGATAAAGAAATTGTGTCATATATACAATGAAATACTATTCAGCCATAAAGAAGAAGGAAATCTTGCCGTTTGCCACAGCATGAGTGGACTCAAGGGTATTACGTTAAGTGAAGTCAGACAGAGAAAGACAAATACTATATGAAGCTTCTTATATGTGGAACTTAAACTAAGCTCATAGATGCAGAGTACAGATTGGTGGTTGCTAGATGTGGTGGTGAGGGTGTGAGTGGGAGAAATGGGTGAAATTTTTTTTTAAGTTCAAATAAGTTGGAAAGAAAAGAGGACTTTTTTTATGGTGCCTAGATGAAGAGAGAAACTATAACGTCTTTCTTTGTTTCGTGCCACTTGAGAAATGACTAGATTATCTAAGCTCTAGCTACTGTACTGTGTACTTTGATAGTGCATTTTAGCCAGTGGCATGGATAGTATGATTTTTCCTACTTTACTGATGAGAGAGATGAAGTAAAGAAATGTTAACAGAAGTGGCTAATGTCACATAACTGAAGATCAGATCTTCTGACTTTGACCTAGGGCTCTTTCTGCTACTGCCTGTGATTTTCACACCATGTTCCACAGAGATGCCTCGGGTGGTCATGTGTGTTGTGTGGCGATGGGGAAAGGGAAAAGGAGTGTTTGAAGGGAAGGTTGAGCTGATGAGCTCCCCTCCACCTTCAGATCAGAGCAATATTGCCTTGATTCATTTTAGGTACTAGGATTCCACAAGGATTTCATTTAAAAAGAGATTTCAGTTCAGTTCAGTTCAATAAACATCCTTTGATTACCTATTCCTTCAATATTCTATTCAGTAGATATTGGTGGAGTCTGTTCTTTGATCTGGGGATACAAACACAAATAACATGTGGTGTCTGTCCTCACCATTGAATGTGTGACTTTGGGGTGGGAGTGAGGAAGGGAATTTCTAGACTGAGGGACCACAGATATTTAGAGATGAGAACTTGTGCTAACCCCACGGTGACATGGGCTAGGTAAAGTTTGGCTTTTGCTGACTCTCCAGTCCTGTGTCAGCATCCTCATTTCTCACACAGGTGAGGTTGAAGGACATCCTCTTAGAACAGCTCTGAAGAGAAAACCAGAAAAGCCAAGAGGACTGTAGTGCCTTCTTGTTCTCACCTGAGTGTTGCTAGGAGAACAGAGTTGAAGGTACAAGTTGGATGCAAGATTCCAATCTTAAGTGTTTTTAGTTAGACTACACCTCTTTTGCTAGCTGGATTGTATTCACACATTTTTTTTTCAGGCAGGAAATTCTGTATGTATGCCCTTAGAAGCTATCAACAGCCAATCTGGATTCAATTAGAATGATAAATGGTCCATCATATTCTGATAGTCTCAGGAGATGCCACATAAACGCTGGAAAAAACACACAGAATTCATGAAACATCAGTACAATCAATGCATGTATTTTCCTCAAGATGCTATTGTTTCAGCGTTAATAGACAGTTACCTGAATTTTAGAGACAAACATGATAACCATTAACAAATGCCCATTTTATGTTCTAAAGTTAATTAAATTTGTGCTGCAATGTCACTCTTACAGATATTAATGCTCATTCCTCAGGATATAAGGGCAGTTTTAGCTGGGCTTCTAGTGACATAGTAGAGACCTTCCTTGAAATTACTTATTTTGAGAGTTTTCCAATTACTGGTGGCAATCCTGTTAGCAACGAGCAGGGAACTTCTCGTTAGCATAATGAACCCTACTCAGAAATCAAGTCTTTGACTCAGGGTTTGACCTGGCTATAGGATTTAGACTTGCTAATGGCTAAGCTATAAACCTCTAACTACTTGCAGGTCTATCCTATAGTGTGTATATTAGTTTGCTAGGGTTACCATAACAATGTACAATGGACTGGGTGGTTTAAGCAACAGAAATTAATTTTCTCACAATTCTGGAGTCTGGAAGTCCAAGATTAAGATGTTGGCAGGGGGCTTCCCTGGTGGCGCAGTGGTTGAGAGTCCGCCTGCCGATGCAGGGGACACGGGTTCGTGCCCCGGTCCAGGAAGATCCCACATGCCGCGGAGCGGCTGGGCCCGTGAGTCATGGTCGCTGAGCCTGCGCGTCCGGAGCCTGTGCTCCACAACGGGAGAGGCCACAACAGTGAGAGGCCCGCGTACCGCAAAAAAAAAAAAAAAAAAAAAAAAAAAAAGATGTTGGCAGGGTTGGCTTCTTTTGAGAGCTCTGAGGAAAGGGTCTATTCCAGACTTCTCTCCTTGGCTTTGTGAAAATGAAAAAAGGAAAACCTCATTCAAAATGGAGTCAAGAAGCCTGGAAGGAGGAGCTCTCACACATGAACCACTCAACACAGCTGACTTTACAATCCCAGCAGGAAGAAGCTCACGTTACATACCTCAGCAGGAAGAAGGAAGATTTTCTCCTTGTTCAACAACAACCCAGCCAATGAGAAACTGCCACAACCCTCACTCTTTCCAATGAACTTTCATTCAGAACAGGCCCTCCCAACTTCCTTTCCTCTATAAAAGAACTCTCCTCTCCTCTGTTCTCTGGACTTGCCTATGGTTCCCCATGGTTTGCACACCCTGAATCACAATTCCTTTGCTATTCCTGAATAAGCTGCATTTTGCTGGCTAAACCGCTTACATTTTTATTTTAAAGGTTGACAGTCTATAGATGGCTGTCTTCTTCCTATGTCTTCACATGGCCTTCCTTGCATGTTTGTCTGTGTCCCAATCTCTTTGTCTAAGGAGACCAGTCATACTGTATTATGCCCACCCCTATGACCTCATGTTACCTTAATTATCTCTTTAAAGATCTGTCTCCACATACACTCACATTGTGAGATTCTGGGGCTTAGGAATTCAACATGAATTTTGAAGGGATACAATTCAGCCCATAGTAGCGTGTATTTGGGATAAGGCATCTTAGTTAGAACATTTCATGTAGATATGAATTGGTGCACATTTTTCAAAATAAACTTTGGCTTCATTAATAGCATGGGAAAAACATGAACTGAAATTTTATTTTGGTTTATTATTTTAAAGCTCTAAACACAGGTTTATGCACGTGTAAATCTCTCAAGAGTGCTATAAGATACTATAAATGGAAAAAGGAAGATAAACTCTTTGTTATAGAACCGTGGTGATGGACATTACACAATAGATAACTAGATACTTAAGACTAACTCATTATGTGGTAGGAATAAAGAGGAAATGGACACTCTCCGGTTTAAGCCTTAGCGATGGGGTTACAATAAGATTATTATTGTTATGAGACCTTATTTAAAATTGCCTCATGCTGACTGATTTTGAGGAATTAAATATTATTCTGGCGAAATCAGTTATAAGAATTATAGGATTTGTTGAATCCCAAGAGCTGCTTTAGATTAAGTGGAATCAAATTCTGAACAAGATAAGCACATATATCACTATGATGCCAGCCTCCTGGGTAGTGTTACTGAGCCACTCACTGTAATGCCAGCCTGTTCTCTAGGCTAGTTCAATTGTTGCCTGAAATTCCAGAAATGCAAAGCATCTTCTTGCAAAGTGTACATTTATTTATTTTACAAATAGTTTCTTAGCACTGGCCATGTACTATTTGAATGACTTGAATCTCCTGGCTAATTGAATCTCTATAATAACTATATGGAAGGCACTACTATAATTATCAATTCCATTTTATAAACAGGGAATCAGAGGCACAGATAGGATAAGTTACTTGTCCATAGTCACACAGCTGGCTGGTGATAATGCTGAGATTCTGGCTCTAAGGTCTGGGCTTTTGCTGACTGTGCCGTGCTACCAGGAAACTAAGGGAAGTGAAGAGAGAGTGTGACCCCATACGGACAAGAAGAGGGTGATGCTGAGGAGGGTCCACAAAACAGGCAGAGCAAAAGGGTCTCTGAGGACAGACCAAACGATAGGACTGTGCCCTTTGGTCCTGGGTCAGAAGCTGTTTGTTCTCTCACCTCCCACCCCATGACCTCCTCCATCTTCTGGCCCATCTCTCTGTTCCCCTTCACAGCTAACCCACTGGGAAGACTTGTCTGTATTCAGTTTCTATGTCATCTCCTTTTCTCTCTTCTTCCCACTTGAATCTGATTTCCATCCTTTCTGCCTGGTGAAAGGGATCTTGCCAACGTCACCCCTTTCTTGCCGCATACAGTGTCCGTTTGTTTGTTCTTATCTTAGACAAACTTTCAGAAGCATGCCACACAGTGTGTGCTTCTTTCTCTTCCTGAAATATTTTGTTCTCTTAGTACCTCATGGCATTCTCCTTCTTTCCCCCTATCTCATCAGCTACTGCTTCTCAATCTGTTTCTGTCTTCCTTTTATGATGTTGGAATACCTTTCAGGGGCTCCTTCTGGGCCTTCATCTCCTTTCTACCTGTATTATTTTCTTAGGTAATTGCCATGGACTGAATTGTGCTTCTCCTCAAATTCATATGTTGAAATGGTTGCCAATGTGGCTACATCTGGAAATAGGATCTTTAGGAGGTTAAGATTAAATGAGGTCATAAGGGTGGGGCTTTATAAGAAGAGGAAGATTTCTCTCTCTCTCTCTCTCTCTCTCTCTCTCTCTCTCTGCCATATGAGAACACAGTGAGTAGGAAACTGTTTGCAAGCCAGGAAGAGAGGCCTCACCAGAATCTGACCAGGCTGGCACCCTGATCTCAGACTCCTAGCCTCCAGAATTATTAGAAAATAAATTTCTATTGTTTTAAGTCCCTCAGTCTATGGTATTTGGTATGTCAGTCTGAGCTGACTGATACAGTGATCCCATCAACACTTTGGTTTTAAATGCCATATACTACATGCTGATGACATAAAGATTTCTATCTTTAACATTCTCCACTAAGCTTTAAATTCATATATGAAACTGCCTATCTGACTTACATTTGATGTGCAATAAATATGTCAAAGTTAATATCAAGTAGTCTTGATGTTTATCTGCAGATTGGTTTCTCTCTATCTTCCCCTTCTCAGTAAGTAATACCATTGTCTATCCCTCCAGTAATTCAAGCCAAAAATTTGAGTTGTTCTTGAGTCTTTTCTTTACCTTATTCTCTATGTCTCTTTCGTCAGTAATCCCTGTCAGCTTTGCTTCCAGAACATATTTCAAGTCCATCTATTTGTCTCCGTCTTCACTTCATAAGCTTAACCCAAATTGCTACAGTTGTTTGCTGGATTACCATATTTCTTCCTAGCTAGACATCCTTCAATTCTATTCTCCTGAAAGCAGGGAAAATCACCATCTTAGAAAATAACTTGGACTATGTCACTTACCTGCTTAAAATCTTTCAGTGACCTCCACTTGCCCTTAGAATAAAATCTAAATTCCCTACCATGATCTACAAGGTCTACTTGTTTGCTGCTGTATCTCCCAGAGTTTAGAAGAGTGCCTGGCATGAAGTAGGAACTCACTAAGGCAATGTTGAATAGAAAAAAGATCTGTTCTTTGTATCTCTAGCCTTATTTCATACTATTCTCCCCCAACTCATGAACCTTCAACCACACTTGCTTTTTTTATTCTCTTGAAGAAATATTGAAATGTTTGGAGAATATAAACTATTAGAGAATATGACATATTTCTTCCTCAGGACATTTGCATTTATTTCTAAGAAGAATCTTCTTCCCACGATATTTGCGTGACTGCCCTCTTGCTTATCATTCAGTTTTCATCTCAAGTGCTGCCTTCTCAGAGGGGCCCACCCTGACCACCCTCTATTCCTTTCTCTATTATATTGCTTCTATATTTAGGTATGCCAGAATTAGGAGTGCCTCTCTGTCTGCTGGAGTAGACCATAACTGAGATAGAAGCTGCATGGTCTTCAAAGACTGAAAACCATTAAAGGGTTTCAATCACCATTTGCTAACAGGGTTGGACTCTTGGATATTCTAGATAAACAGTCCTGGACGAGGATTATTCTTAGGGAGGTTTCCATAGAGACATTGTGGACACCAGGACACAACTCATATTCAAGCCTCTGTGGGGAAACTCAGCAACTGTTCACGGAAAGAATGTGGATATTCTGAGCCTAGAGTGTATGCTGAGGTGTGCTACACAGATCTCCCCTTCAGTACCGAGGCTTCATTCCTCCAGCTGCTGGAAGACTTGCTGCTGACAGTCATAGCTGAGTCCTTCCTCAGGACCTGCCCTCCAGCAAAGGGAGCTGCACTTGCCCAAGTATATTCACCCTCCCCAGGGGAGACCCCTTTCAAAGACTAGTTGTTGGAGGTTAGGAGTTACAAAGATCTTGTCCTGTTGTCTTGAACTGGGACATCTCTGAAAGGCTATCAGCTCCACTGCTTCCTATGGATAGGCACCTACGTCACATGTCAGTTTCTCCTCTGCCCACTCCTGCTTCCTCCACTCCCAATAACTTCACTGATTTGTTATTCCCAAGGGCACACCCAGTGATTCACCTAATGCAGGTCTGTGTCTCAGACCTTGTTCCAGAGGCATGCTGCCTGTGACAAGCCCTTTTGTCTGTTATCCCAAGACAGAAGTTATGGGCCTGTGGGGATATCCAGTTTCCACTTTCCTTTGCTTTATTGGGGTTACAAAGATAAAACTTTCTTTGTAATTAGATATGTATTAAAAGAACACTACAGCAAGATTTCTAAACAAAGAAGCTGTAAGCTGGGGCTTCATTGGGGGCAGATATGTGAACCAATTTAGCCTTCTTTGCTTAAGAACAATAGAAAATAGTTGTAGTCTGCAAATCCCATCAATTTCCTGTGATTTATGAGCAGATTAATACATGCATTTTGGTGTTAGGTGTTTCAGGCACATGTGGATGATTTTCTTGAAAATCTGTCGTACCATGCTGTTTTATTTTTTCATAGTACTTGTCATTATGTAAAAGCATCTTTAGTTTTGGGGTTTATTTACTCACTGTCTTTCTGCTTTCACTAAAATAGGAGCTCCCTGAAAGCAGGGAGCATGTCATTCTTGTTTCCTGCTATAGCCCCAGCTTCCAGCATCTTGCCCAGCATGCAAAAAGTCTTGATAAATGACTGTTAAATGAATGCTTCTTCTGTGCTCTTCTTTCCTGTTTTCTGATGTGTAGGTAAATGGTCAAGGGTCTTTAGTCTGGCGTGTAGAGCCAGTGAGAACCCTGAGTCCTGCAGATGTTGATTAAGGTGGAGACGAGGAGGGTCTGGTCCTCCTAGAAGGTTCTTATAAACTGCCAAGAGGGGAGCTAGGACAGGCAAGATTTGAAGCTCATCTGGATGGGAGGCTGCCAGGCCAGGAAGTCAGGACAAGAAGTAGATTATGAAGCCAAGAGGAGAATCCAGAAACCAGAGAGCAGGTCTGTGTAGATTACAAAGCTGTGAATGTAGGTTTCTGAGCTGGGACTGAATCCAGTGTTGGCCAAGTCACTCAATGTGCCTGAGTCCTGGGTTTCCTTATCTACCTAATAAGGTTAATAACAACACCCACGAAGTCTTATTGTGAAGACTTAGCAAATTAAATCTTGCACATGGAACATACAGTAAATGTTAGTTCCTTTTTAAATATATAATTTTTAAAGATTACTTTCCAATTACATTTATTAAAAAATATCGGTTATAGTTCCCGTGTTGTACAATACATCCTTGAACCTATCTTATACCCAAGAGTTTATACCTCCTATTCCCCCACCCCTGTATCACCCCTCCTCCCCTCCCCGCTGGTAACCACTAGTTTGTTCTCTATATCTGTGAGTCTGTTTCTTTTCTGTATTATTCACTAGTGTGTTGTATTTTTTAGATTCCACATATAGGTGATAGCATACAGTATTTGTCTTTCTCTGTCTGACTCATTTCACTTAGCATAATGCCCTCCAAGTCTACCCGTGTTGCTGCAAATGGCAAACATTAGAACACTCTCTAACACCATACACAAAAATAAACTCAAAATGGATTAAAGACCTAAATGTAAAACAGGACGCTATAAACTCCTAGAGGAAAACATAGGCAGAACACTCTTTGATGTAAATTGCAGCAATATTTTTCTTGCATTGGTCTCCTAAAGTACAGGTAATAAAAGCAAATATAAACAAATGTTAGTTCTTCTTAAATAAGCCAGCCAGTGGGTCGGAAAGACAGGGCAGAAGCTAGTTGGAGAAGCAAGTCTTGTGATTTGTGCGCTCACAGAATGAATAACTGAGGTTAGATGTCTGCCTGCTCATAGTGGCTGGACTTGCCATTTTACCCTTGATCTAGGGCCTAAACCAGAGGTAGCAGGAGCCACAGAACTTTGCAGCTGAGGCAGGATCCTGTGAGCTTTCTCTGCGAGCTCAGGGAAAGCCAGGGAGTCCCACACAAGCGGGACAGGCTCACCATGCAGAATAATTGAGAAGTTCAGGAGCGCAAAAGCAGAACCTAGAGACAGCCCTCCTCTGAGACCCATTTAATTAGAGGGAGGGAACAGGAAGCCTTACATTTCTGCTTCAGGGAGTCAGCCCAGCAGTCAGCATATCCGAGAGATCAGAAGGCTCTCCTCTCCACCACAGTCTTCTGTGCTGACTCTCCAGCTACGAGCTCCTCCTGACTTAACAGATGAGGTTGGCTCTACCCTGATCAGTTCTAGGTTTGTGATTTCTGAGCCTGCAACAAACACAGACTGTTAAGTCCACTCTCTGGCAATTTTATCTAAGAGTCCCTTTAAGTAAATATCAGCCTTTCTTTTCTCTCTAGCCAGAAAAAACTGACCCTGTTAAATTTAATGGCAATGCTTTAAATTAGTGAGTCATCATTCCCCCGATGTGAACTCCCTGTAATGTGCCACGAGACCTTTCTAGCAGCCTGCACTCAGAATTGCAGAGCTGATCCCTCATGGCTAAAGTATCTACAGGTTCTGCGCCTGTGAATGAAAGCAGTAGAACGGATTAAGCAGTATCTGAAGCCTGCTTGAGACTTAGAGGGAACACAACACTTTTACTTTACTGGTGTTCCTTTCCTTCAGGTAGACCTGCAAGCTTGTCTAAACTTTTGGAATTGTTTCTGTGGGTTACATAATTATAAGGTTAGCAAAAGTTGCCTTGAAAGAGCTAGAAAAACCCATAGAATAAAAGGTTGGTAATGATATGAAATTTGAAATCACCTTGAGAGTCCAACTGATGATTAGGAAAAAGGTTTTTAGATTTGGGGCCAGGTTCTAAAACTTGGGTTCTGGTCACAATTCAGCTGAAAACTGGCCATCTGACTGTGGACAAATCATTCCTCCTTCTAGAGTCTTATTCTTCTGGAAAATTGGGAAGGGCTAGTACTAGAACAGATGATTGTCAAGATCCCCTTCAATGCCAACATTCTGGAAAATGACCTCTTCTAGCACATGTGCATGTATGTGTGTGTATGTGAGTGCACACACACACATATGAATACACACATACACACACACCCATAAGGAAGATTGGTCCTAGGTTTCTATCTTAAATAATGGGCTAGATGCCAAGGCTATTTCCTGAGATGGGGAAGTCTGCCATGGGGAATACTGTGCTTTTATTGAAATGTGTTAGGTTTGAGATGCCTGAAAGCAGGTGCCTGCCACGTAGGCAAATTAAATACAAATCTAGAGCTCAGAAGTGAATTTGAGATAGAAATTTGCGAGTCAGCAGTATACAGATATTTAACCCCATGGGAATTGATGGGCTCACCTAGGAATAAAGTTTAGAGAACAAAAGGCGAAATTTCTAAAAGAGGAGTTCCAGGCATGTTTTAAACAATGGAACAGTTGAAGAAGTGTATGATATTCTACGTTGGACATTATTGGAGGATATCAGCCATTTGGGTATTTGTTATTTCTGCTAAAAGAACTCATCAACTTCTCTCTGTTGCTAAACTCTGTTAATGTAAATCCGGTTTACTCTCATTCAAGTGGAATCAGATGTGTTTGTGTAAAATAAAAGCTGAAATGGTCACTACTGGGTGCTTACAAGGATCCACTCCCCCCTCCATCATTACAGAACACCATTTTTTGTCCCTGTGTCTCAGGGAAAGTGAGGCAGCCTCTAGCTCTAACCATTGACCTGATTGGTCTAAGAGTAGTCTCACGTCCTTTGCCTGTGATTGGTTCAGGGATTGTCATGTGACCCAGTTCAGGGCAGTGGAATGAGAGGAGAGATTTTCTGGGGTTTCTGTGGAACCCTGGGAAATCTATGGATTTTCTGGGGTTTCTGATACTCCTGGGAAAGTTTCGGGAAGTGGCTCCTTTTTCTCCAAAGTTGTTGTGCATGGATGTGAGGACTAGAAGTGTAAGGACCAAGGATGATTAGAGGAGGGCAAATCTCAGAGAACAGCAGCGAAAAAAGAGGAGAGGACCCTGGATAAAGTAAGCCCTGAAGCTCACCTTGTGTCTAGACTTTTAGAACTGGTAGCCAGTATATTTCACTTTAAGCAACTTTGAATTGGATTTTTGGTACTTGTGGCTAAAAGTAGCCTCTATGATATACAGTCTTGCTAAATTAAATAGTTCATTTATAGGTAGAAACTTGCAAAGTACAAAATGTTTGGCTCCATATGTCTTATCTCCAAACATTTCATTTGTGTTTTTAAAATAAAGGTTGAAGCTGCGGCAGAAGTGAAAAGAACCTGTCTTTTCAAGGGTGATATTAAAAGTTCTCGCTTTCATATTTAGCTGTCACTGGCAGACCTCTTTGACTGCTGAGAGGCACAGGTTCCAGAATTAGATCCTCAGTCCCCTTTGTTGATCTTTTTTTTTTTTTTTTTTGCGGTACGCGGGCCTCTCACTGTTGTGGCTTCTCCCGTTGCGGAGCACAGGCTCCGGACGCGCAGGCTCAGTGGCCATGGCTCACGGGCCCAGTCGCTCCGCAGCACGTGGGATCCTCCCGGACCGGGGCACGAACCCGTGTCCCCTGCATCGGCAGGCGGACTCCCAACCGCTGCGCCACCAGGGAAGCCCCCCTTTGTTGATCTTACTGTGAATGCTAACTCTGCCTGTCAGATCACAAGCCCTGAGCTAGAGGTGTGTTAGGAGGGAGAGAGGGTGAGAGGGAGAATGAGGAACAGGATTCAAGGGCATGGGTACTTGTGAGAATCAACAACCTGTGCAACGAATCCTGTGAAGTTTGCTCAGGGTGACAGAAATGAGAGCGGTTCTTAGTTCTAATCTTCCTTATCAATAATGGTTGCAAAAAAGGGAAAAGGAAACCAACCTGTATTAAGTAGCTACTATTTTAGAGACACTCTGCTTGGAGCTAGGAGCTTTTGTGCGTGTGGGGTGGTAGAGACAGAACACTCTCATTAAGGTATGTGTCTTCTCCTGCTTGCATGTTGGGAGGCATATTATTGTATTTAATTCTCAAAGAAGTTCTTTGCAGTGTTATTATTCCTGTGTTTATAGAGTGAACAGAGGCATAGAGAAGTTGAGTAACTGGCTTAAATTCACACATGGTGTTGAATCAAATCAAATTAAGCCACTCTTTTCACTATGTTATCCACACTTCCTCCACCATTCCCATCCTCACCCCTCATTCTCACCCTTACCGCTCTCTTGGGTAAAGTGTCTCAAGTCAGCCTGTCTTAAAATGGGGATAAGGAGTAGTTCTGGGTTACACTTTGCTGGCCTCAGTGATAGGCACAAAGTCTGGAGAGATAGTCGTTTCTAAACAATCCCTTCTTCCAGATTCCTTTGCCCAGCTTCACCCATGGTCTTGCTGGTCAGTTCATTTCCTGGCAGAAGTTTGTGATGTTTATTTGCTTCTGTTCTTACTCTTAGTTTATCTGTTTCCTGTTTATATGGTTTTTCAATAGACTCCCTCTCAAACCCAAATAGATTTTTATCAGTTCAGTAAGGATAAAATGTAGGAAGGATCTGAGTGTCCAGGAACAATTATTACTTTCAAAATATACTTTAGCATGCTACATGGTCGTGCTAGCTGCTTCTTCCTGTAAGTGATCTCACCTATGCTTTTCATACATATTACTTCCTGAGGAGAGATGTCTACTTTCTCATTCTTTTGTATTGTTTGTCGTTCCTGGTATAGTGCTCTGCAGGTAAGAAGTGCTTAGTAGATATGATACTTGTTAATTGCCAACGTGATTGTAGCAGATGAGTTTCAGTAGTGAGGACTCAGAGGTAATGCAGTTAGGGAAGAAAAACACAACTTTCTGTTGGAGGCACAAAGATTACTGTACAAACAAGAAATGTCACATTTCTACTCTTTCTTAATCTCAACATCATTTTGACTCAGCCTGCATCTTAGTTGTTATTGTGGCTTTCTTCCATTTTGTGTGTTGCACAAGAATTCCAAGACTAACAAGGGTGTGGAGATTAGAGGAGGGCCTTGAGTCTCCATTTCATCAAGACAAGCCCTAATGCCTTCATTTGCAAGCCTGGATTATACAGATGGGCCCAACGTAATCACAAAGGTCCTTATAAGAGGGAGGCAGGAGGGTCATGGTTGTAGGAGATGTGACAAAGGAAGCAAAAGTCAGAGAGAGAGAGAATCAGAGATGTTATACTGCTGGCTTTGAAGACGGAGGAAGGGGCTGTAAGCCAGCGAATGAAGGTGGCCTTTAGAAGCTGGAAAGGGGAAGGAAATGGGTTCTCTTCTAGAGCCTCCAAAGGAATTCAGCCCTTCCCTGATTTTTTTCCCCCACGTGAGACCCATTTTGAACTTCTGACCACCAGAACCATAAGATAATAAATTTGTGTTTTAAGTCACCAGGTTCGTGGTAATTTGTTATAGCAGCCATAGAAAAAGGATACAGATGTGCAGTATTTTGAAGCTTTGTGTCCTGCTACTTTCTTTCTAAATGGGGGCCTGGAGCAGGACTGTGGTGGTGGGTTGGGTTTGTACCATGGTGCTATTCTCCTGTGCTGCATTGCTGGGATATTGCTTGGAGCAGGGGCTATTCTATGGATTGACAATGATGCTTTTCCATTTTTTCCCCTCACCATTTCTATCTCCCCCTCTATCTCTTCAGTAAATCTCTACATTGAGCTCCAAGTTATGAAGAGATAGACCGTCTTGAATAGAAGAGGGAAAATTCTGTGCACACAAATCACACATGTATAGCTCAGTAAATCATCTTACCAAATGCACTTACAGAATAAATACATTTTAAGCAGTGTTGTTTTTTTTTTTTTCAATTTTCTGACCGTGCTTCACGGCATGTGGGATCTTAGTTCCCCGACCAGGGATTGAACCCATACCCCCTGCATTGGAAGCATGAAGTCTTAACCACTGGACCACCAGGGAAGTCCCTAAGCAGTGGGTTTTGATCCAGGAAAGAATCTCAGATACCCCCGCCTGTCGGATAAATCTGTTTGGTTGGCTCACTTGCTTTTTTCCTGCTCTCAGTGAACCTAAAACTCCTTCTCTGCTACCCTTTATATATGTATTCATATGTGTATGTATCTATGTGGGCATATCTATATGTCAAATTATTATATACGTATCACTGTATATAAAACTACCATGCATAATCTCACTTCATAAAAGGAATGAAGAGTTAAATTTTTCTAATTTATCATTTTTCTGGAAAAGACTAGTTAGAAAAAATTTTGGTTGCTTTGTGAGAAGAAGGATGGAGCAAATGTTTGTTTGAAGATTATGCTAAGAGTTTTCTTGGAAAACATGGGTTTATGTGCTCTAAATGATGTGACAACAGAACATCGGATGAGATTCTTGGCTCCTTTAAAGCCATTAATGGTGTGTCCCTATTTTTCTTCTGGCAATTGTTAATATATATTTTCTTCTCCTCGGGCTATAACTGATAAAATGAACAGTTGAAAAGCAGAGACTTGTATCAAACATTAACCTGGAATGAACTATACTAATTTGAACTGAATCCAAATATTACATTTGTATTCAATCATAAATGCTTCAGTTTTCTTCCTAAGAAGTGAACTGGTTTGAACCAGAACTGAGCCTGTATATACTTTTCCCCCGAAATCACTGAATTGGGAGAAAGCAGAACTGTCAGAATGTCCCCTGAACAAAATTTGAGCTGAACTATTTCATTTGGTTTGAATCTCTGATGAAAAGGGAATTGTATCTCCATATGTTTATCTTCATCTCTGGCTTTCCTTTATCTTTTAGGTGCAAAAAGCATGAGGATCTCTTGTTATTCTCTAGCTTTCACAACCATAATTAGTCATACTAAAAATGTTGTACAGAGTTCCAAGTCATATTATCAAAAAGACTCACCCTTATATGGGCACACATAGGGACTGACAAGGGGACAAGTGGAGGCCTACCTGTGACCAGGGAACTAGGAAGAAGTATTCATAAGACTAATTGGTCCTTTACCACTTTTTTTAAAAGAGCAATCCATTCATCTTGACTTCCTGCTGGTGTTCCCATTGTGTTGAGACCTTTTTTCATAGGCTTTGAAGATCATTTTGAGTTGGTGCTATCTACTATTTCTCTGGTTGGATGGGTTTTTGGATTAGAGGTAGGAATGGGGGTGCATATGGGGGTTGCCTTACTGGGTAATGATTAGGAAACTTGTCAATATTAGGTTTCTTCTGAATCAACTCTTCTGAGTCAGGCTCTAGATGGAACCCATCTTTCAATATAATAAATTATGCTTTGCTGTAAAATCTACAATACAGAATGAAGACCTTTAAAACCATGTATCTTGTCCCTTTGATAGAGAAGGCCAGTTCTCTAGAATACTTTCTTTGGGATTTTGTACCAACCTTTGAAAATAAGAAACCCAATCTACACTGGCATGCAGAATAATTCTCTAAAGGGATTATTTTCCTCATAGGCTTCGCAATCAAACAAGTTTCTTAAGTTTAAGTTTCTTGATTCTACCCATTACTGTGTTTGAACTTTTTTGCCAGGTTATTACCTCCTTCTTTTACTTTTAGGCATTTGTAATCAAATATATCTTTCCTTAGTTCTGTTATTTGCTTCACTAAGACCTTATTCTTAAATATTTCTCAATATCAGTTCATTACTCTTTAATTAGCCTTTATATATTTTTTAAAATGAAGTTATGATAGCTGACTACATTTTGCAGTTTGTAAATGCCTTTCTAAAAGTATGTTTTGCATTTCTAATCCCTGATGATCATATTGCCCTTGTAATTGCATAAGTAGAGAAAACATTGAGAATTTAATCTAAGTACATTTTTATAGCAAACAGTAATTATGGAAACAGATAGAGTAAAAATTAATATAGCAAATTACCTAGGTTCATGTGTGCTCTCTGAGGAGCACACAGACTATAATAGATTTTATGGACATTTAAAGACTAAAGTAGAAGATTTATTACTGATCATTTGAAGATGATAACGTTCTCTCTGATCTTGATTTTCAACTTGCAAATCACTTTTGTGTACATAATCTCATTTTGCCCTGATCACAACCCCAGAAACAAGGCAGAGAAGGAACAGTTATTTGTAGACTTGGAAAGGATAATTACCTATTCCAAGGACAAGAGCTGGGAGTGGAAGAGTACAACTGGTTCTTGCTTCTCTCAACAATAAGCTTATGTCCTACTTATCACCCCCTGCTGCTTCCTGAAGTTTTTGCAAACACTTCTCTATTTCATTTTTGTTTAGTTTTACAAAAACAGTAGTTTTTCTTGGCTTTGATCTGAATGATCCTCTAGGTCCAAACAGTTTGAAAAAGTCTGAGAAACAACATTCAGACCAAATTTATCTCATCTTTGGAGTAAAAAAATGTTTCCTTTAGGACCACATAAACAAACCTAATTCCCACTGAAATTCTGACCAAAGGATTTTATTTGTCTTCTAATTAGATGTTATTTTATTTCCTATATCTACTAAGAGTTACATGTAAAAAAACTTTTAAAAATCCTGCTTTTGTTCATTAGCCTATAGTGAGTTTATGAATTTAGGAAGAATTAAGGCAGGGAGGCATATTCTACAATAGCCCTGACCTGAGTGGGAGACCAGTGCCCTAGTCCTGTATCTACCACTGATTCCTTATGCCCATCTGAGCATCATTTAATCAATCTATAATGTGAAATAGTTAGACTAGCTGATCTCCGCAGTTCCCCCTGCTAACTCTAAGATTCCAAGGTCCTGGGCTTAAAATTATTGATTTCTGATTATGCCAGATCTTCCAGCCTATCTTCTAGAATAGCGAGATCTATATTCTTCTAATTATATGATGGGAGCAATATTAGAGTTGTTTACAGCAGAGACTGCTATGTGTCCACCAAAGCTTATTTCCTTGAGCTCCTGGTACACAGTAGGTGACTAAGTTCTGGCCTCTGGAATGTGGGTAGAATGTGAGCTCTTTCAAGTCTGATTGCAAAGCACTCAGCCCAGCCATCTTTCTCTGTCCCTCACCTCTGGCCAGAAGCTCAGGACTTGCTGGTTTCAGGTGAGAGTGGAGACACAAGATAGAAGGAATTTGAGTCCTTGAAGCTCTGTGGGGAATGTGGACGGTTCAACACGTGACTAGAATACATGTGAGTGAGAAATAAACTTCTGTGAGTCCACTGAGATTATCTTTTACTGCAACTGGTACCGGAGTTGGATACTGACATAATACAAAAAATTAAAATATGCATCATTGGTTTGCTCGTCAGGTGATGGCAAATGAAGAAGAGATAGAGTCACCTGGAAGGCTGAAGGGCTCTATTTTGCTGTGGCAAAATGTTTGGTAAAACTATCACCTGTGGGGACTTCCCCGGTGGTCCAGTGGTTAGGACTCGGTACTTCCACTGTTGGGGGCCCGGGTTCCATCCCTGGTTGGGGAACTGAGATCTCACAAGTTGCACGGAGCGGCCAAAAAAGTCACCTGTGACAACTTGGAAGGCATATATTTGCCTAGGACTCTGTAGCTCTGGCATCAATGAGCGTCATTGTGATTATATTGGCTGTCATTGACTGTTTTGAGAAAAATAGTATAATAAAGAGATAATGCAAGATTTGGCTAGTTCTTAAGCAGATAATTAAGGGAATAAAGAAATTCTACATATTAAGGTCCTTACAGGTTGCAAAAGGCACCTACTTCTGGACTCTGAATAGTAAGCTTTAAGATTAAAAGGGATTTATTGAAAAAGACCAGTAAGAGTTTTCAGTTAAACACAACTCAGATTAACAGTGTTACCTTCACACTAAATTGTATTATTTCAGATAGCCTCAACGTATTCATCATTAAATTGGGAGAGAGAGAGACAGACAGACAGACGTGGGGTGAAGCTAAGAAATAAGGCAGGTTTGAGAACTATGTCTGAGAAAGAATTTTGGGTGTGATGATTGGCACTGAAAACTGACTGGAAACGGCTTCTGGCCTACAACATTTTTGAGGGATTCTACTGCCCAAAAAAGCATGAACCTGTTCTAAGTTTGGGACTGACTAGAGACCTTAAAACAACCTTGGGCAGGAAGCGGGCTGCAAAAGATGCACAGCCTACAGATGTCTGTTTCAGATATGGCCTTGCAGGTTAGTGGACAGAGAAAAATCTCGGAAGGTAGTGTCTGTGGCCATGGAAACTGATGGACAAAAGAGTACCTTCCAAGAGCAGAATCAGTGTGTAAATAAGGAACTTCCCCAACTCCCAGAGTTGAGGGCCTTCACTATGGCTGCCCAGCAGGATTTCTTTTTTCTTTTTTCGTTGACCCAGAACTGCTATGTATCTTACATTCTTTCCTATTTTGAATGGGACATTTTATTACAATTATCCTGTCCCCACCTCACCATTGTATGTAGGCTGTTTGTGCAGGAGTGGACAGATAATTTGATATTTAGTTCTTAAGTCACTGTTTTTATTAATGTCGGATCTGCTGGGCTACAGGAAGTCACCTGATAGAACTGATAGCTTAAGGGGAGAGCCCGCCTTTTGAACTGGCTGCAGTGACTTCATGGGCTTTGTAAGCACCTTGTGTGGAGGTGCTTACTAGATACGAGGAAGTGTCAAATTGAAATTTAGTGACAAGCAGGATGGACCATGGCAGAATTGCCATGTGTTAACAATGTCATTTCTTCTATCTCTTGGCAAACAGTGAGGCTGCTTTTCCCACTCTTGCTTTATGTGGTCATTTGATTGAGGTTTGGCCAATGCCATGCAGACCGACGAATGTCTGCCTCTTCTGGGCCTGGTCCAGAAAAACCTCTAGCACAGTCTCCTGTGCTCTCTCTTGTCACTTGGCTAGAAGCAAAACACTCTGAAGTTTTAAGGCAGGGGTTGGGCAAACTACAGCCTGTGGGTCAAATCCTGTCCACCACCTATTTTAAATCAAGTTTTACTGGACACAGGCAAGCTCATTGTTTAGGTATTGTCTGTGACTGTTTTCCTACTACGACAGCAAACTTGAGTAGTTGCAACAGGGACTGACTGTTCAGGCCTGCAAAGGTTAAGATATTTACTAGCTGTCCTTTACAGAAAGAATTTTCTGGGTCCTGTTTTAGGGCATGGCAGATGGGAGAATTCTGGATTTCTCTATCAATTCACGGAAGACCACTCACTGGTCTCTAATTTAGATTTTACTAGAATTAATTCTGTTGTGTTAGGAATTGAGATCTTTTGGATTTACCTGTGCAGCAACTAGAATTAACTTGACTGACCTGCTGTGACTGAGACTTAAATGTGGAAGGACCTGTTTTGCCTATGACCAGGGTCTCAGTGTGAGATTCATGTCTATAAACAGTAAAATAGACCTAACTTTTCAAAAGGAAGCTTTGAAAGGAAGTTTGGCTCCAAGAAGGAAGAGAGATTAATGCATTCTTCCAAGAAAATTCTGCTTACACCTGTATTTTTAAGGATTAATTTTTTTCGGGTGAAGAATTGTCTTGTGGTTTACGTTAATTTCATTTGTCATCACAAGAAATTAATGCATAAAATGCATACTCCAGTTGTCTTTTAAATGGTTGTTCTTATGGAGTGCTTAGTTACAGACTCTCAGGCTGAATGCAAGCTCTGTTTTGCCATTATATGGCCCTAGCAGAGCATCTGTGTGTCTGATAGCTTTTAACTGAGCTGACTTTGCTTTCTTCTTAAAGTGGACCTTTACTGAATATGTTAAAAAATATAACCACGTTCCTTGCCAGATCAACTCTACATTGATTGTTAACTTTGGAAAATACCCCATAGAAGTTAAATATATAAAGCATATCTTCGGAAAGGTTTACACCAGACCCCTGGCTCATCCTGGCATGTACCAGCTCCAGTAGCACCAGGTGGTCCTCTGGCACCAGGCTACCTGCATGTCGTACAAACCCAGGCTCCCGGATCACCACAATGCTGGCTGGCTCCCACGGCTCCGGGCAGCTCTTACGGCCCCAGGTTCCCACTCAGCACCTGACAGGGACAGAGTAAAGGGACAAAGTAGGTGATTAAATAGTTAATTCCACTAGGAGATTGTAAGTAAAGAAAAAAGTGTGGGAGACCCCTGTAAGTTAATGATCACTCAAGAAAGCAAGTTTGCTTAGCAACAAAACCATGCAACAGAAACATGAAACATGCCCCCAAATAATAAAACAATGGTGGAATGAGACCCATATCCTGCCCAGTGAGCTCAGTAAGTTAACAGTTCTTAGGACATGCTCCTCTGAGCACACTAAACACAAAAGTATAAGGAAAGGGTGGCATTATAGTGAAACCTGAGATGACTTGCCATTCTTAGTATATGTTACCACCTTTTTGCTCATTTCCATTGCACCATGACAGTCCCAGCTTGACCATATAGGGACAAGAAAACTCCCCCACCCGACATGGAGGAGGAAGTGATGTCTACTCAAGAATGAAGAAGAAGGTGGTCCTCTCCCCCTCCCTACTTTTCCTTTGATTATAAAACTGTAGCCCACTAAGTTCTAGGGGTGCAGCACCCTCTCATCTGCCCACCTGGAAGCCTTACAAGCATCCTATTCTAATAAATCACTTCTTATCTATCACTTTGCCTGTTGCTGAATTCTTTCTGTGCTGAGACATAAAGAACCAGAGCTCCTTGGAGCCCCCCAAGACACATTTCTGTGATTTCACCCCCCCCCAAACCCTAGCTCCAGGCAGGTACCTGTGAACTCAGTTTCCAAGATACAAAAATTCTCAACAAACCAAATTCAGTAGCACATTAAAATGATCATAAACCATGATCAAGTGGGTTTCTTCCTTGGGATGCAAGGATGTTTCAACTTATGCAAATGAATAAATGTGATACACCACATTAATAGAATGAAAGATAAAAATCATACAGTCATCTCAATAGATACAGAAAAATTGTTTGAAAAAATTCAACATCCATTTATGAGAAAAACTCTCAACAAAGTTGTTATTGAGGGAACGTGCCTCAACATAATAAAGGCCGTATATGACAAAACCACAGCTAACATCATACTCAACAGTGAAAAGTCACGCAGACACGTAAGCCCCTTCTCCAACCCTTATGGAACTTCTCCCATAAGTTCCCCAGCCCTCTTCCTCTTCTGACTTGTAACCCCTCCCCTCCAACTATAGCCTTTCTACAGACTCTTGCTGTGAGGAATGTCCCCTGTCGTGCAAACCTGTCCAAGCACCAGCCAGTAAACATGTTGTGGTTCCTGCTTCTTGTGGTCACATTCTTTTCTTTGATCAGCCCCAAATACCTCAGAACGTGACAGTTGGGTTTATTGATCATTGCTCTGCTGGGAAATGGCAGCTCTTTGGATTGAGTGACACCCCACTGGATTTTTATGCTTCTGCCTTATGTCCCAGCCTCCTCTGACAACCTTATTTAAATATAATACTGCAGTTGCTCTTTACATAATTATTCTGTTTTTTCTCCTTGGTATTAATAATCATATTTATAAATTTGTTAATTTCCTCTCTGCCCCACTAGAATGTAAGTTCCATGAAGAAGGAAATTTAGCTGTCTTGCCTCTTCAGTGCCTAGCACGGCTCCTCCACCTAGAACATATCAGATAAATGTTGGTATTTGTTGTGTCGACTGAAATAAAAATGCACGATGTAGAAGTTGTGAGTTACGTTTTTTTTTTGTTGAAGTATAGTTGATTTACAATGTTGTGTCAATCTCTGCTGTACAGCAAAGTGACTCAGTTATACACATATATACATTCTTTTTTTTCTTTTGGTGAGTTAAGTTTTATTCAGAGGACTATAACTCCAGAGACAGCCTCTCAGCACTGAGGAACTCTGAGGAGGTAAGGGAGGAGCCAGCATACATATGAACTTTCTTGCTGGGAAAAACTTGTAGTCAGGTATGAAAAGATTACTGATAGTCACAAAGAACAGATGATTTTAGTGCTTTTCTATGGGAAGATGCAGGAATCTGGGGTCATTGAACTTTTCATCAGATATGTATCTAATCTAGAAGCCAGTATATCAAAAGCACGGAATGCTTCCTGTTTTTCTGCTTCCTGAATTCCCCTCAGGGTGCACTGTCAGTGGGTGACTACAGTGGCTAATGGCTTGATCCTTGTAGAAGTGGAATGGCAGGCAACATTTTTTCCTTTACAATTGAATGAATGAATGACTATATAAATGATTACCTCTGTTAAAACTCACGTGAGGTTTTTTCCACATGTCATGGTACGCACTTAGGTTCAGCTAGCCCTTTTATAAGTGTCAGTTTATAATCCAAACCAATAAATGATTATCTCAAAAACTCGTTAAGCATGGATTTCTTAATTGTTCTTTTGGGTAAGTCTGTATTAGATTTTAAACTAAATACATACAAATAAGGAGAAGCATATTGTATTAGTAATATGCTCTCTGCTACAACTAGTGGAATACCTCACTAAAAGTGCCTTAGACCGTTGAGGTTTGTTATTCTTCCATAACAAGGAGCTAAGAGGTAGCCCATTCCAGGGCTGGATCCATGCTCAATAATGTCAGAACATTTGGATAAACTTTTGCCTTATGGTCACAAAGTTGTGGCAGCAACTCCAAACCTCATGTCCTAAAATGGTGTCCTAAGCAGGAAGGAAGGAGGAGAGCACAGAACTTTCTAGTCTTAGTCAACAGAGGAGAATCCTTTCTAGCAGTCTTAGAAAACTTTACAGATTCCATCGGCCAGCCTAGGGTCATGTGCCCATGCTTAGAACACTCACTGACAGGAGGGGATAAGATTTGTGTGTCTGGCTTAAGCTGATTTATCCTCTGCCTTCACGAAGAGAAAAAAATCTCTAACAAATCCTGAATTAAATTGGGATTTGCCAGTCAAGAAGAAGGGAGGAGGGAATTCCCTGGTGGTCCAATGGTTAGGACTCCACGCTTCCACTGCCAGGGGCCCAGGTTCAATCCCTGCGAGGAACTAAGATCCCTTTGGTTGGGCAATTGATAATATCTGCTGCATATAACTGAGTCTCTAGCCCCAAATTTTTATTTCCCCCCAGTTTTGCTTATCCTTTTTATTAGTTAAAAGTTTTGGGGCATCCAGTAATAAAAAATCTTAAATTTTAAAAGTAACTGGATTTGTGTGTATCAATCAATCGATTTTTTTTAAAGTCATGCCAGTTTTCTCTTTTTTTTGTAATATTTACTTATTTATTCATTTAATTTCAGCATGTGGTATCTAGTTCCTTGACCAGGGATCAAACCCGGGCCGCCTGCATTTGTGAGCACAGAGTCTTAGCCACTGGACCACCAGGTAAGTCCCAGTCAATCAATTTTTAAGTATTTACTGATCACTTATGACGGGCTCTGCATTTTGCTAAATTCTGTTTTCTGGTCTGATGAAGGCAAAAGGTATAAAAACACAAAAAAGAATAGAGAATGGAGTTGGAAAGATTCTATACCTAACTCTCAGCTGAGAACTGCTTTCTGATTTTCTGGAGACCGTCATTAGTGCTCACTTAACTGTTCAAATAATGGTTAACTTTGTGTGCAAGGTGTTTCTTCCACAGAACCTTACCTGGCAGGGGATTGTTTTCACTGTTTTGGGATTTGTAAAAGGAAGGGGAGGATCCAGATGTGACGTAAAGCTTGTCTTGCTTCTGTGGCTTCTCCAGAATAGTTTCATGTTCATTTCGAGTAGCAACAAAGAACTGTGGGGCTAGTGGAGCTAGGACAAATCACAAGGTTGTGACTCAGAAGGATGGCAGGTCTTTCTCAACTTACGAACAAGCATAAAACCCTGTGACCTGGGGTCTTTGGGACAGATTTACGCAATGGCCTGTTTTAGTTTTTGTTTCTTTGGCATATAGACCATTAATGACGCCATTTTGCCCCTCACGGCTTTTATGAATCACTGCGCAGTGATACCTGACTGCCTCGATAGGTTATAGTGCTGTTTCTAGGAGTACTCAGCTTTTTTGCCTTTTGAGATGCTGAATCTTTTTTTTTTCTTTTATTTATTTATTTTCTTTTTATTTTTTTTTTACATCTTTATTGGAGTATAATTGCTTTACAATGGCGTGTTAATTTCTGCTTTATAACAAAGTGAATCAGTTACACATATACATATGTTCCCATATCGCTTCCCTCTTGCGTCTCCCTCCCTCCCTCCCACCCTCCCTATCCCACCCCTCTAGGTGGTCACAAAGCACCGAGCTGATCTCCCTGTGCCATGCGGCTGCTTCCCACTAGCTATCTATTTTACGTTTGGTAGTGTATATATGTCCATGCCACTCTCTTGCTTTGTCACAGCTTAGCCTTCCGCCTCCCCATATCCTCAAGTCCATTCTCTAGTAGGTCTGTGTCTTTATTCCTGTCTTACCCCTAGGTTCTTCATGACATTTATTTTCTTAAATTCCATATATATGTGTTAGCATATGGTATTTGTCTTTCTCTTTCTGACTTACTTCACTCTGTATGACAGACTGTAGGTCTATCCACCTCATTACAAATAGCTCAATTTCGTTTCTTTTTATAGCTGAGTAATATTCCATTGTATATATGTGCCACATCTTCTTTATCCATTCATCTGTTGATGGACACTTAGGTTGTTTCCATCTCCGGGCTATTGTAAATAGAGCTGCAATGAACATTTTGGTACATGACTATTTTTGAATTGTGGTTTTCTCAGGGTATATGCCCAGTAGTGGGATTGCTGGGTCATATGGTAGTTCTATTTGTAGTTTTTTAAGGAACCTGCTGAATCTTTAATGAGTTTGAATCGACTCTGCTCTCCTTAGTTAGCCACTTTAGAGAGTCTAGTGCCTCGCTATTCGACGTGTCATCCATTGACCAGCAACACTGGCCTTAATGGAACGTGCTAGAAATGCAAAGCCTCAGGACCCATCTCAGACCTACTGAATCAGAATCTGCATTTTAATAGGATCCCCAGGGGATTCTTATGCACGTTCAAGTTTAAGAAGCGCTGGTCTAGTAGACTTTATCCATGGTTATTGCTGTGGTTGCTGTCCTTGTTTTCATCATCATCATCATCATCATTACATGTACCAAGTGAGAGTCACAGGGAGCACCGTTAACTAAAAACAGACAAGCAGGCCACAACTCAAACACGGAGACCCCTTCTGGTTGTCTCACATCTTTCCCAGCTGGCCCTCTGTGAGAAAATCCTACTGAGAACTTGAAGGAAGGGTCCTTTAACAGAAGGGCAGTGTGAAAAGGGGTCTCAAAGGTTCTGAACATGACTCTGCATCAGATAGATTCGTTATACAACACACAGATTTCTGAATCCCACCCTAAATCTCTTGTATCAGAATCTCCTCTGAGGGCCTTGGAATCTGGACTTTTCAGTAATTCCAGGAATTCCTGTGCAGCCCTCCTGGCACCAGTTCACATAATAGCATTGGGAACAGCAGTTTGGGCCCCACTTGTTCCATTTGGTGCTGACATTTTCACTCCCACAATGTGACTCATTGTCATAGACCTCAGATTAAACATGTCTACTATTGGGGGAATTACTAGAAATCTAAGTATAACTTGGATGCTCTTGTGGCCTCCTGAACTTCTACTGCCCTGGCCAGGTTTAATTCTTCTTTTTCCCTTTTGTATTCTGTGTGGAATGGTGGGAAGAACCCCCAGATCAGGTCCTGGTTCCAGCTGTACCATGGTTTGAATTCATTTTGGGCCAGAAGTATCATTTTGCAGATAAGGTCTGAGGACAAAAAGTTTCAGGTAATTGTGGGCAAGCTGCTAAATCTTTCTGGTTTTTGCATCTGTAGAGTAACAGTGTTGAACTGAAGTTCCTTTTCCTAAAATCCATTGTGGGATTCTAGGAAGATCCAGGTCCATTTTCTCATCTTTCAACAATTTAATTGGCTTCTAAGTCTAGCACTGATGTTACTGCAGTATGAATGACCATATAGCAAGCTGAAGCAGACCTTTAGTGACTCTGAAAAGACTCATGTACATTAATATTTACTTGGTAAGAATGACATTTAGAATGTGTTTTGATTAATGGTCCTGGAAGTAAACAACTTCCATATACCAGCCAGATTCTTGGAGCCTGCATTTGTTTGGGGATGTAGAAAACCAAGACATATAATTTTTCAGTCTTGTCCATGGGCAGTAGTTTTCTTTCAAGGATTTTCAGTGGAATTTCTGTTTATTTAAAAATTCCAAGTAATTCCTTTAGAATTTAGGAAATATCATTGATCATCTTATGGGGAATATTTTAGGAGTCAAAATGGTATTACTTCAATTGTGCATATTTTCTAAACTATGAGGACCCCTGTGAGGTGAGAACATGTGATTTTAAGGAGGAACTTAAATCATCCGGAAAGTTCAAAGTTAGAGTCATAGGGACTCCACAGCTTGGTTGTGGAGAAATGCCAAGTCCAAGTTAGAAGACTCTTTGGCTAATATCAGGTCTGAAACGCACACTGAACAGGAAGCCACAGCAGGGTGAAAGAAGGCCAGGGAGGGGCAATTTGTTGCTCATGAGCCCCAGCTGAAGGAGACTGGGCTGGGAGGACGGCCTGGCACTGCCCCTTCCCACAGATCTCAGTCTTACCGCTCACAGTGTTCTCTTTCCTATTCTTGGAACCTCACACAGCTCTCTGTTTGGGCCCAGGAGTTGTATCATTTCACAGTTAAGGTCTGAGGAGCCAGAAAATGCTGGTGCCCCACGGTGAGGTCAGGACAAGCAGACACACGTTTGTCTAACTCTCACAGTAGAATATTCTCAGAGGAATGTCTATGGCTTACCATGGTGCTGTGTTTAAAGAGACAAAGGATGAATTTTCCAATACTATGTTTTTCAAATCTTTAAAAACAATCATTAATATGATTACTACGTTTTTCTAATAGAATTTTTTAATTGGTGAAACCACATTATGTACAACAAAGCTGCTCTGGGTGAACTAGGGAAGGGACTCTGCCTTTTTGGTCATCCCTTCATTTCCTCTTCAAATCCTTATAAGTCCATGTAGTCCAGTGACACAAGTACAGTTTATTAACCCCTGCTTTATGATATCATCTTTGTAAAATTTGCTTTTCTTATTTGAAGTCTGAACCCTCACCCATATCCTTCAGCAGTCTTAGAAATTTTTAATTATCATTTTCTGGGTCTCATGTCATCCTAGTGAAAAACATATTCCCATTTTTCAAAAGTCAGCTCATAATTCTTTTCTTGGGGGCAAACTTTGCTGGCCCTTCAAGGTTGATTTAAATGCTTCCTCTTCTGCCCTCCAATAGTGCTTTCTAGGAGCCTGTCTGTATCCCCATGTAGCCACCTTGATAGAGGGAATCTCATGATTAGCCATTCCAGTCCCAAGTTCCTGTTTCCAGAGAGATAGTTAATGCTATGCAATGAGAGTTTGTTTTCAGATCACATTCCAGGCAGAAAGTGCCTTTTCCGGACCAAAAAGGGGTTCACGCATTTCATTTCATCTCAACAGAAGAATAACGCTCATTTTGGCAGAGACTCATGAGCCTCCAAATGGAGAGTCGTGTCAAAAAGACAGAAAGCTGCAGCTTCGTCCAGGCTCTCCCAGGTTGCCAAAGAGCAAAGGCAACTGTAGGGGGAGAGAACTAAAACTTTCCAAAAATGTCATTTGATAATAATTTAGTATTTAAACGTTATACTTTGGCATCATCCATTAGCAAAGGTAGAGCTTTTTCGGATGAGTAAGAAGGAAACTGAGGCAGGAACCAGGCATCCCTATATATAGATGGGAAAAGAGAGGCATGGGACATACAGAAGAGGAGCAGAAAAATTGCCTTAGCCACACTGGTTCCCCAGAGAACTGGGACTGGAAAAATGTTCCTAAATCCCCTGTACTTTGTGGGGAAGTCATCATTTGCAAGTGTGTGTTGTGAACCATATACACAGAAACATGACCTGTGAGAGGATGAAGACTCAAATTGAGAAGAGCTGACCAGGGTGCTGACGTTCTCCTGACTTGTCCGTCAAGTTTTATGTTTCCGGCGTCTATCCTCCCACCAAAATCTTAACTGACATTTCAACTCCTACTAGATTGCTTCCTCACTTTAGGAGCACATTTTGCACTGGATAAATACGTGTCGAAAGAGTTTCATGAACAACTTCTTTTTCTAGTCTCCATTTAAAGCATGAGGAGGACTTGCTCATGTCACAGACCTGAGTCCCTGTGAGACGTGATATTCTGTACTTCAGTGCTGGAAATCTAGCACTTCTTTATTTTGGTTAAAGGTGCCTCTTTCTTAAATCTCCTCACTTTCTCTTCACTCGAATGACCAGCACTAGCTAGCAGTTGCCTGTGGTTAGAAAACTTACGCTTACAGTGCAAATTACTGCATGCTGTCTTCATGAGACTAACTTCTGTCTGTGCATGCTTTGTGCTATACTGTCACCTTTCACATGCTGTAATTTATTGTCACCCATCTTCCTTTCCCACTAGGCTATGTGGTCCTGGATGCAGGGATTAGTCTCCATTCATAGCTGGCTCTTCACATTTAGCATATATTTTGGCTCGTGGAAAGTGTACCATAAAAGTTTGTTGAACAAATGATTTGTCTGAAATAAATGTTTTGAGAGTATTTTAAAAATATTCGTTGGTGTGCTTTGTTATTGATACATCTTTTTACCCTGTGGCTCGTCCTTTTCCTTATCTAGACAAGTGTGCTGCATTTGTTGCCTCCACTTATTTGGGATTGAAGTGACACACTTCTAGAAATAGGAAAAAAAAAGTCTGAGTCAGTATTTTGCCTACATCTGGAGAAGGAGGAAGGGGAGAGACCTCAATGCATAGAAATTGATGGAGAAGAAAATTCTCATGAGGGAGAAGAGTCAGGTTTCCCCCCACTTCCGAGGTTAGGAAGGATTCTCTGGGCTGGGGAGAAGGAAAGAGATGAGAGCACGGGCAGGTGTAAAGTTTGTGAGAACAGGGGCCAGGGTCTGGACCTGGAGGGATACTGTGGGAAGGAGCAGTGCTAGGATCCAGACACCACGTAGCTGGCCTTGAGTAACCTCCAGCCATGGTCTACACAGGAGCCCTATTTTCTGTACTTCTGTCCATGCTGGGTGAGACCATCCTTCAAAAGCAGCCTGTAGCTCACCACTGATTGTCCAGAGGAAACTGCATCCATCTGTGCCACAAAGACCTGTGAGGATGCCATGTGCATCCCAAGCTCAGAGTGAAATCATGGAAGCCAGATCCCTTCCAGTGGCCCCCAAGGTCTTGAATGCTGTACCTGTATTACTTCTCTGATGCCATCTCCTATAGCTTCCCCCGTTGCTCCCTGCACTGTAGCCATGCTGGCCTCCTTGTTTTTCCTGGAGCCCCCCAGGAATACTGTCAACTTAAGGCCTTTGCGCTGGCTGTTCCTCCTGCCTAGAAGGGCTCTTATCTAGAAATTCACCTGTCGTGGCTCAAATGTAACCTCCTCAAAGAGATCTTCACTGACCATTCTGTTTATAATTGCAACCCAACCAAAGCCCACCCCTGGCACTCCAGATCCTGGTCTACTTTTTCTTTTTTCCATAGTACTTGCCACATTCTAACATACTATATGCTTTACTCATGTACTAAGTCTTGTGTTTATTGTCTATCTTGCTTTGCTAGAATACAAGTTCCACATGGGCAGGAATCTCTGTTTTTTTCCACAGATGTATCCCAGACATCTAGAGCAGTGTCTCACATCCATTAAATGCTCAATAAATATTTCTGGAATGAATGAATATGGTAAGAGAGAACTGCTTTTTAAAAAAAATTTATATTGGAATATAGTTCATTTACAATATTGTGTTAGTTTCAGGTGTACAGCAAAGTGATTTAGTTATATACATACATATATCTATTCTTTTTTAAATTCTTTTCCCATATAGGTTATTACAGAGCACTGAGTAGAGTTTCCAGTGCTATATAGTAGGTCCTTGTTGATTATCTATTTGATATATAGTAGTGCGTATATGTTAATCCCAACTTCGTAATTTATGAAAAGTAGTATCTAGTCATAGGTTTGCCTCTGATGTAACCACAAAACCTTTATTACTCACAGCTGCAGAAACCTGAAATATGTGACATACAAGTGAGCATATCCTTCTGAGACCAGGCATCTGTGTCACACTGGACACAAGTTTGTGTTTGTTTTTAATTAGACTTCTTCACTAAACAGAATTAAATCTTGCAAACCATGAATTCACAAATTAGGTCACACATTGCAGTGACTATTAACATTTTTGGGTAATTAACCTTTTTGAGAGTCTAATTAACCTTATACTTTCTCCGTAGGGAATAGGTACATATAAATATACCAAATCTGCTCACATTTAGAAAGTGCTCTTTGATTTCAGTTTAGAACCTTTCTCTAAGAGGAGCCAGGGTAGGGCACTTGAACTTGAAAGAAGTGTTTCATCTTCTCATCTTTTACTATCCCACTTCCACCCCCAAATGTCTTAAAATAAAGGTGTTTTATGAAACAGTATGGTGGCAGGAGTCTCCTTTGTAGAATCTTGTTCACAGTCTTTATTCTTTAGTTTAAAGTTAATGATTCTGAGTATTTCCCAGAGAAGTCAGTCGAATTAAAAAACTATTAGTATTCTCAAATACTATTAGCCACCTGGGGCCCAGGCTGAATCAATCCAATAGTTATCTACCCTACAGCTCACACTGAGTAGTCTATCACTGTGGTCCAGAAGCTCCCAGTAACGCTGTGTTCAATTGATCCGGAGAGGTTGGCTTCATTCCTCCAGGCAGTGAGTGCTTACCTGTTGAAAGTTATATCATACGTGTGGTGCAAGGAGAATGAAACTACCATGGTGCCAAACTTTTAAAAGGCGAGTCTCGCAATTCTTCCTGGAACTGTGAAACTTTAGTGGGGTTGCTACAGTTTCCTTACTGCCCTAAAGGGTATGTTTTTCTTTTTACAAAATAAACTGGTTTAAAATAAATTTTATTTTAAAAATTTGTTAGATTTTACAGTCATATATTTAGGTAATTAGAGAAAACTGAGATCTCATAAAACATGTTTCTGGCTTTTAGGACTAGTAAGAACTCTGTTATATGTGGGTAAATAATGAGGCACTGCTATGCAGAGCACCAGTTAGTTACTGTATCTATTCCATCAGGGGAATGTTTCAAAGAATTAGATATTTGTATTAAGTTTGTAAACAGAGGTTTTGGTGCCCAGGAGCCATTAGATATCTCTGTTTAACACTGTCATTGAATAGATTGTTGATTTGTCTTTTGCAAAGGAGTGTCAAGGTCACATGCTAATTGACCTAGAACTGTGATTTTTTTTTTTTTTTTTTTTTTAAAGAGTAACTTTCTTTAGTCATGGTCTGAAATGTTCTTCCTGAAGTTTTGGAAAGTGTGATTGACACTCTGCTAAATTTACTCTAACTTGTGCATTAAGTCAGAAATTTTGGCAAACCTTACTTCTTCAAGTGTTTTGTTTCCTATTTTTCCTCAGTGCGTTCATGAGAATCTTGATCTACCCGGTCCTGATAGCTGCGTATGGGATCTTTCTGAAATTATTCCGTAGCATTTTGAAAACAATAGAAAAGATTTGTGAAGAATGACTACATCCTCAACAAGTAACAAAAGTTTTATGTCTTACCAAAGGATTTAATTCATCAATCACACATTAGGGTTCTGTTATTAATTTCCAGTTTATCTTCATTAAAAATATTAGTGGAAGCACTCAGCTGGGTTACCTCTGCCATAACTCAGGATGAGTTCTCCTGTTTTATAGTCTAGACTTTGCTGACCTTCTTTTACTCCATATCATTCTTGTCACAGGTGTTTGGGTAGGAAGATTATTATTTGTGTTTCACGTTCTTTTTACTACTGACCAAAAATTCTGTCTCTAATCTGCAAAAGTTCAAAGTCCATGTAACAGAAAATTTTAATGTACTGTATTACTATGAAGGATTATTTTCTTTCATACTCTGTGCAAAATGTCCACCGCTAATTCTTTATTAACATGGAAATAGCATCTCTGTCTGGCTGCAAGTCTCTCTAGTGGGGCTGTCTGTGTCATACTGACTCCTGGGTGCAACCTCTCCATCCTCTGTCTGTCAGTGGGCATAGAGAGGGAGCAGTGAGAAAAAAACCTGAATCTTATTACTTCCCAAGGTAGATCTTGCTGTTCGTGAAGAGCTTGACTTATTAGGAACTTTAGCCTTATACTGATCCAGATCTGTCTTCTGGAACTTTCACTAGTCCCTGTTCTGATCTTTGAATCACACATCGTCTGACCTCCTTGTAGCCCTATAGCCTATTGATGCAAACAATGACTGTGAACCATGAAAAAATGACTGTGGAAAAACATTTACTTTGCGATTACTGTAAAAATAACATGCTCATTGTTTAACATTTAGAAAATATAGACATATAAATAGGATATTAAGAATAATCTATTATTCACCTCAATAGATGCTGAAAAAGCCATTTGATAAAATTCAACATCCATTCATGATAAAAACTCTCATCAAAATGGGTATAGAGCGGACATATCTCAACACAATAAAGGCCATTTACGACAAAGCCACAGTCAATGTAACATGCGATGGCGAAAAGCTGAAAGCCTTCCCATTAAATTTAAGAACAAGAAAAGGATGCCCACTATCATCGCTTCTATTTAACATAATATTGGAAGTCCTAGTCACAGCAATCAGACAAGAGAAAGAAATAAAAGGTATTCAAGTTGGAAGGGGAAGAGGTAAAACTGTCACTATTTGTAGATAACATGGTACTCTATATAGAGAACCCTAAAGTCTCCACTCAAAAACTATTAGAACTAATGAATGAATTCAGCAAGGTTTCAGGATACAAGATTAATATACAGAAATCTGCTGCATTTCTATACACTAATAATGAAATATGAGAAAGAAAAAAAATCCCATTTAAAATTGCATCAAAAAGAATAAAATACCTAGGAATAAACTTAACCAAGAAGATGAAAGACCTATACCTATAAAACACTGAGGAAGTAAATTGAGGATGATTCAAAGAAATAGAAAGATCCTATGCTCTTGGATTAGAAGAATCATATTATTAAAATGGCCATACTACCCAGAGCAATCTACACATTTAATGCAATCCCTATCAAAATACTCCTGCCATTTTCCCCAGAACTAGAACAAATAATCCTAAAATATATATGGAATCACAAAAGATCCAGAATTGCCAAAACAATCCTGAGAAGAAAGAACAAAGCTGGAGGTACAACCCTCCCAGACTTCAGACTGCAAAGTTAAAGTAATCAAAACAGCATGGTATTGGCACAAAAACAGACACATAGATCAATAGAACAGAATAGAGAGCCCAGAAATAAGCCCACGCACCTATGGTCAATTAATCTATGACAAATGAGTCAAGAATATACAATGGAGAAAAGACAGTCTCTTCAGAAGACAGTGGTACTGGGAAAACTGGACAGCTATATGTAAAGCAATGAGATTAGAACATTCCCTCATACCATACACAAAAATAAACACAAAATGGTTTAAAGACCTAAATGTACGACTTGAAACCATAAAACTCCTAGAAGAGGACATAGGCAGGACACTGACATAAATCATAGCAGTATTTTCTTAACTCAGTCTCCCAAGGCAAAAGAAATAAAAGCAAAAATAAGCAAATGAGACCTAGTTAAACTTAAAAACTTTTGCACAACAAAGGAAAGCGTCAACAAAATGAAAAGACAACCTACGGAATGGGAGAAAATATTTGTTGACAATGCCACCGACAAGGAGTTAATATCCAAAATATATAAACAGCTCATACAACTCAATATCAAAATACAAACAATCCTATCAAAGAATGGGCAGAAGAACTGAATAGACATTTTTTCAAAGAAGACATACAGACTGCTAGCAGGCACATGTAAAAATGCTCGACACTGCTAATTATTAGAGAAATGTAAATCAAAACCACAATGAGGTATCATCTCACAGCTGTCAGAATGGCTATCTCAAAAAGTCTACAAGTAACAAATGTTGAAGAAGGTGAGGGAAAAAAGGGACCCTCTTACACTTATATTTGTGTAAGAGTGCAAATTGGAATTTGCACAAAGGAATGCAAATTGGTGCAGCCACTATAAAAAACAGTATGAAGTTTCCTTAAAAAACTAAAAATAGAACTACCCTATGGTCCAGCAATTCAGCTCCTGAGTAAATATCTGGAAAAAATGAAAATACTAATTCGAAAAGATACATGCATCTCAGTGTTCATAGCAGCATTTACAATAGCCAAGACATGAAGCAACCCAAGTGTCCATCAACAGATGATTGGATTAAGAAGGTAATATATATATGTGTGTATATAATATGATATATAATATGTGTATATATATACATATATATAATGTAATATTACTCAGCCATAAAAAGAATGAAATACTGCCATTTGCAGCAATGTGGATGGACCTAGAGAATATTATGCTTAGTGAAATAAGTCTGACAGAGAAAGACAAATACCATGTGATATGACTTATATGTGGAACCTAAAAGAACCCACAAATGAAGGTATATACAAAACAGAAACAGACTCACAGACATGGAAAACAAAATTGTGTTTACCAAACGGGAGAGGGACTAGTGGGAGGGATAAATTAGGAGTATGGGATTAACAGATACAAACTACTATATATAAAATAGATAAGCAACAAGGATTTACTGTATAGCACAAGAAATTATACCCATTATTTTGTAATCACCTATAATGGAATGTAGTCTACAAAAATAAATTAAATCTATTATTATAATAATTATAATATTCACTTTCATTTGATAGAATTTCACATCTATGTGTATTTTCCAACAGTTTGATCCTATTGTATACCCAGTTTTGTTTTCTGAATATGAAATGAATTTGTAAATTCAGTCTCTTCATTGAAAAAGATCAGAAGACACACCTATTCCACACATAACTTATGTTAGTGATTACTACATACATTGGGATGTTAGGATTTCATGGTCATGCCCAATATCATATTCTTCCTGTAAAATACATAGTGGGGAATGTGAAGAATAATTTTGCTATAGAGCTCTGCTGAATGTTAGTCTGTTTCAGAGTAAAACCCTGTGCTATGTTCCTCCTGAGGCTGGCATGGAATTCTTGACATTCATTCTTCATGCTTGAATGGAGAGGCAAACAGTAAGAAGTGATTATTCCTAAACACAGCAAAGAAAATTTCTATTTGTTTATTTTTCTCTCTCACAATAACCTATCTCTGACAAATCCCAGGACTCCTTTCCCAGGCCAGTGCATGACCAGGCAGGTTCTGGATTAATTACAGTTGAGGTAGTTTGCAGGTAGCCGTGGCCAAGGCTTTGGGTAACTCTTGTACCTTAACCAGCGTCTTCCTTAGCAGCGTGGGTGAAGTCAGGGATAATTCTCTTCTCTTCATACTCATTTACAAAGGTTTTAATCAACATAAGACCCCGCAAACCTTGAGCCTGACCCAAAATGAATTTTTCCGGGATTCCTATGCAAGCTTTAGGCCTGTCCTAATTGTGTATAGCCATTGGAAGGATAAAAAGAAGATTTGGGAGTGTGGATTAGCAGGAAGTGAAGTTAGTTGAACTTTGGATCAACTTTCAATGCAATTGAAGGCACAATTTGATAGTTACAGAGGCCTCGAACAGTAAGGAATTGGCTAACTTCAGTTCCAGAGAAGATGCTAGGAAAAAACACTCAGTAGATCTGCAATCATCTGGAGCAGCTGTAATTGGTGTTGCTCAGATTATGCTTAGAAAACAGTGTTCGGTTTTGATTTCAACACTTGAAAAATGATGTGGAATAGGGCCAGAGAAGAAAAACCTGACATTTTCTGGCATTTTAAATTGTCACTTGTACCATTTAAGTTAAAACAAAATTCTCCCAAAGCAACTAACCAACAAAGAATGTGAATTTTGGGTCTGACAGATTGCAGTTTGATTATAGGCAATGTCTCCTTTAGCTATGTAACCTTGGAAATTAAAAAATGCTAATATTAAATATATTAAAATATTTATAGTTATCATACAGGATGGCATGAAATATAGCAATAAAATGAACATTTTTAGTTCTGCTTTAGGAGGGTTGTGTGCAGACAGAATATCTGTCCGCTATACTATCAGAAATGGAGGTTGGGTTATTAAAAAAAGTTTCTCCGAGTTTGTTTTCTTATCTATTAACAGGGATAATGATCCCTGATTCACAGGGTTTCTGTGACGATTAGATGAGATAGATTGTGTGAAAACAGCAAGGAGAGTACCCTCTTAGGAGTGGTCCCACCCACTGCCCACATTCCCACGGCCCATTCAAGCCAGCACACACACCCTGGCCTCTGCCCAGCCCACCTCTGAACCAAAGCTCATCAAGAGCAGCGAAAGAGCCTCTTGGTTCCCAACACTGATTTCAGGGCAGCCTTTGTCTCTTTTCTCCACTTTCTCTTCTTGAAGACCATCTGCTGTTGTTTGTGCAACGCTGCTTGCTCTTTGTTTTCCTCCTACTGTTCTCACTAGTCTCGCTCATTCTCCTCCTCAGCTTCTTCCTTCTTTACTTATCCCTTAAATGCCAGTGTATCCCCAGGCATCCGTCCTTAGCCTCTTTTTTCTTTTCTCTTTGTAGTCTCCCTGTGTGATTTATTGACTTGGTGTTCAAACTACTACTTCAGGCTGGTAATACAAATCTCTATTGCCAGCCAGAGATTTCTTCTGATCACCAATCAATTTCCTATTGGTCCTTTGCCATTAAATAATTGACAACATTTCCCAAACGAAAGTCATTGTCATGCACCTATTCCATATATATATATATATATATATATATATATATATTTGTGTGTATTTGTTTGTTTTGTTTGCTTGTTTGTTTTTGTTCCATATATATTGATTGGGTGCCTGAGATGTGCCAAGCCTTGACTATTTCTCCAACCCTATGTTCAGTCTGTTCCTCAGCTGGTGCCCTGCCTTACAGTCAAGTGGCGCTATAGAGTCTCCCCAATCCATCATGCTCCCTTATGTCTCTATGCGTAGAAAGAAGGAAGAAAGAGGCCACCTGATCTTGGACCAATAGAGAAAACTACTTGAGGTCCTGATTTTCCAGATTCCTGATTCCAGTCCTCATGAGACCCAGCTTTGTTCTGCTGATTCTTGACTTCTGTGAAATAAATACCCCTGTTATTTCTCCAATAAAATTTCCTTTAAGGTTGGGCTAGTTTGAATGGATTTATTCTTGAAGATCAAGGAGATTTGAAGTAAATGGCCTTTTCATGGAGGGAGCTTTGGAGGTGTTGTGGTTCCAATAATGAGCTAATCTGCTCCCTTAATAAATGAAATCAATGGTCTCTGCATAATGGCATGGCTGCAGATTGCTTTCCTTTAGGGTAATTTGGGATGATGACTAAGAACCAGGTGCTTCTCCCGATGCCATGAGATGACACAAGGGACCCCAGAGAAGGAAGGGAGGGAAAGAAAGGATGGAACAGGGAGAGGTTGTACCCTTGAGGGTGGCCTCTCAAGTGGCAGTTATGGGATGCTTTTTTGTTATGGTTCTTCTTCAAAGCCCAAATCAGCACTGAAATGGTGTTGAGAGGTGCAGGTGGAGAAAATACAGACTGAGTTGTGTTTGGGAGGGGGGCTATTTGGGGAGGGCTGAGCAGCGAGTGGGCTTCGGTGGGGCAGGACAAACAGCCAGGAGCCAAATGCCTGGCTGAGGTGGAAAGGGACTTGGGGAAAGTGTGAACGGGGACCGGAAGGTGTGCACATTATCTGAGGATTCCGAGAAGCATCTGGAGAAAGAGAATTCTTTACAAACCAGGTTTGGTAAATAAACTTCAAGCATGGGTGATTCAAAAGTCATTAGAATTTGCATATTAAAGGAAAGGAGACTCCCTGCTAACACTTAAAATGAGGGAATAAAATTAGGTTATCTCTAAGTCCCCTTTCCTAAAATATACCTTTTAGTCCCTCCCTATCAACTTTTTTTTCAATCTGAACAATAAACAACTGTGACCAATCAGGGTCTTATGAGATTATTACTTTTTATGCCACAGAAACACGGGCTCCAAGTCTAGTACACAGCTCAATGCTGAGGGAGCTAAAAAATACTGAGGCCTGGGCATAGCACGCTGCCCAAGCAGAATTCTGATTTAGTTGGCTTGGGACATTGTTTTTAAAAGCTCCCCAGTGGTTCTAACGCATGACCAAGGCTATGAACTACTGCAGTGATGACTTTAGATCGTTTAACCTGTGGTTTTCAGGAAACTATCTATAATAGCATCTATGTCCCTTTAAATGGGACAGAAATCTATTGAAAAAGATTCCAAAATCATCAATAATCAAAGGAAGAGAAAGGGGGATGTCATAGAAAGCTAAGGTTGGTCTTATCTGTCAGTCTCTCTGTGTCTGATCTTTTAGCTTGTGAGTGACCCAAGCTCTTTCTGTAGTGTCTTTTTCCCTTTGGCAGTCTACCTTCAGGACATTTCATTTTCTTCAGCTGCTTTAAAAGAAGATGGATGAAGAGTCTATTTTGTTGCTTGTTTGATTAAAAAGTTTGGCTGGACAAAATTGAAAACTATTCACGTACGATTGGGGGACAGGGAATACACTGTATTAATCTATACTATGAACAAACATGGGGGATATGAAAGCTTTGCTGTGCTTTCTTAATTTCCACTTTTCCATTTAATTTGGAATTGGAGACATAAAGTGGCAATTCTTAACCTTTTTAGAATTAAAAAGTACCCAACAGATATTTGTGTAATATCATTACCTGTCTCACCAGCTCTGGCCTCAAGGATGCGGCATGGCACAGGTATGGTTGAAGTCAAAGGATATAAGAGGAGCCCTCCTTGAGAGGTCACTGAAAATTGTTGGCACCAGTGGCTGAGATTTTTTTGGTTTTTGTTCATGTCTGGTACCATCTTCCTCACTATTGGGGCAGAAAGCTTGGCTTTAGCTCTTGTACATTTTTCCTTAATGTGCAGCTTTTTTCTACCTGACTACCTTGGGTAGAAAAGGTTCTGATACAGTTCTAGTATTCTCATTGTGGGAAGGTGCATTCTAGAGTGAAAGGCACTCTGTTACTCTTTTATGGCAACTAACTGCCAACTAGGCTCAAGTCTTTGTTCTGGAGAAAAATTAGAAAGTATCTACATTCCATTAAAAATAAAGGCTCATGTAGCAATGCTCCTTGCCACTTTTCAGTTGTTATTTCAGGTAGCTTATATGTTACTCTGTAAACCAGCAGAACTTCATGACTTTACAGATGTAACCTTGAAAACAACCTTTGGATAAAAGTAAATGTCTGCACATAATCTTAGGAGTATCCAATTGTATAATTTTTCACTAGGTTCCAATGCAAGAGAATGGTAAGAGAGTATAAAGAACTAGTTTGCAAGGAGAGTAATGTCATTTTTCTTGAATCACATATATTACTTTAAGCTGTAAATGTATCTTTATTAGCTTTCCACCTGGGGAAGCTAGAATTAAATTCCCAACAATGTGATCACAATCAGACTTACTCTCATTTGTTTTATCTAGTTTTAGCTTATAAAGTTTGGTATTACTACAAATGAAAACAAAATCTGAAGGTAGTTTGTGGTTTTTTTCTATTCTTTGGGTTTTACTTTCTAGTCATAGGAAAATATAATATTATGGGCTACCAAAGCTGGTGAGGGCAAGAAGCAGTCACTAGAACACTATGAGTGAGATGGTGCAAATTTATATGGCTTTTAGAAAGCAAAGGATGTTGATATCTTTAAATTATTTATGCTGTTTAATGCAGTGATTCCACTTTTATGAGTTTATATAAAAGAAACTGCCCTAAGTAAGTAATAATTTAAAAAATGTTTCATGTGCATATTCATCATAATGTTATTTAAATGTAAGAAAGTTAGAAGCAATCTTAATGCCCAGCTATGGGGAAAAGGCTAAGTAAACTATAGGACACCCACTGTATGAAATATTACAGTGCCATTTAAAAGAAGGAATATAGATATATAGAAAAATGTTTATGATATTATATGAAAACAGCAGAGTAAAAAAAAATTGTGTAAGATGTGCAAGTGCAACTTGGTTAAAAAACAAAACCAAAATCTATGCATAAATCCCTGTAAAAATACATTATATTGTTTATTTCTGGACGGTAAGATCAGGAAAAATCTTTTTTTTTTTTGTTTTGGCTGCACTGTGTGGCATGCGGGATATTCGTTCCTTGACCTGGAATCGAACCCATACCCCCCACAGTGGAAGCATGGAGTCTTAAGCACTGGACTGCCAGGGAATTCCCAGATCAGGAATAATCTTTAAATGTTTTTCCTATTTTATGTATATTTCCACATTTTCTAGGAAAAAGATAAATTTAAAACATTAAATATAAATAAGTAAAATGATGGGGTAACTGGTTTATGGGCTAAAGAGCTGCAGAGAAATTGAGGAAGAAAGGAGGCATCCTTTCCTTGGTGGGTGAAAGGCTATCAGAAGAGATCACCAGGGTGAATGCACAGGCTGCTTTGCAAATAATAAAGCCCCCATATATTTCTCGGTTTCCCAGTCTTTGTGAGCCATTGGATTGTTCAACTGTGATTTTGAAATTTGTTTTAATCAGAGACTTTTTGTTTAGAAGAAATGTCATATAGAAGCACAACAGATGGAATAAAATTAGGTTATCTCTCTCTCTCTCTCTCTCTCTCTCTCTCTCTCTCTATATATATATATATATACATATATATATTTTTTTTTTTTTTTTTTTTTTTTGTGGTACGCGGGCCTCTCACTGCTGTGGCCTCTCCCGTTGCGGAGCACAGGCTCCGGACGCGCAGGCTCAGCGGCCATGGCTCACGGGCCCAGCCGCTCCACAGCATGTGGGATCTTCCCAGACCGTGGCACGAACCCGTGTCCCCTGCATCGGCAGGCAGACTCTCAACCACTGTGCCACCAGGGAAGCCCAACAGTCTTCATTTTAAAGTCTATTTTATCTGATATGAATATTGCTATTCCAGCTTTCTTTTGATTTCCATTTGCATGGAATATCTTTTTCTATCCCCTCACTTTCAGTCGGTATGTGTCTCTAGTTCTGAAGTGGGTCTCTTGTAGACAGCATATATATGGGTCTTGTTTTTGTATCCATTCAGCCAGTTGGTGTCTTTTGGCTGAGGCATTTAATCCATTTACATTCAACGTTATTATCAATATGTATGTTCCTATTACCATTTTCTTAATTGTTTTGGTTTGCTTTTGTGGGTCTTTTTCTTCTTTTGTGTTTTCTGCTTAGAGAAGTTTCTTTATCATTTGTTGTAAAGCTGGTTTGGTGGTGCTGAATTGTCTTAGCTTTTGCTTGTCTGTAAACGTTTTAATTTCTCCGTCAAATCTGAATGAGATCCTTGCCGGGTAGAGTAATCTTGGTTTTAGGTTTTTCCCTTTCATCACTTTCAATATGTCATGCCACTCCCTTCTGGCTTTTAGAGTTTCTGCTGAAAGATCAGCTGTTAACTGTACGGGGATTCCCTTGTATGTTATTTGTTGCTTTTCCCTTGCTGCTTTTAATACTTTTTCTTTGTATTTAATTTTTGATAGTTTGATTAATATGTGTCTTGGCATGTTTCTCTTTGGGTTTATCCTGTATGGTACCCTCTGTGCTTCCCGGACTTGATTGACTTATTTCCTTTCCCATGTTAGGGAAGTTTTCATCTATAATCTCTTCAAATATTTTCTCAGACTCTTTCTTTTTCTCTTCTTCTGGGACCCCTATAATTCACATGTTGGTGCATTTAATGTTGTCCCAGAGGTCTCTGAGACTGTCCTCAATTCTTTTCATTCTTTTTTCTTTATTCTGCTCCCTGACAGTTATTTCCACCATTTTATCTTCCAGGTCACTTATCTGTTCTCCTGCCTCAGTTATTCTGCTATTGATTCCTTCTAGAATATTTTTAATTTCAGTTACTGTGTTGTTCATCACTGTGTGTTTGCTTTTTAGTGCTTCTAGATACTTGTTAAACGTTTCTTGTACTTTCTCCATTGTGTTTCTGAGGTTTTGGATCATCTTTACTATCATTACTCTGAATTCTTTTTCAGATACGTTGCCTATTTTGTCTTCATTTATTTGGTCTTTTAGGTTTTTACCTTGCTCCTTTTTCTGTAACACGTTTTTTTGGTCGTTTCATTTTTTTTTTTTTTTTTTTGATGGATGGGGTTGTATTCCTGTCTTACTGGTTGTTTGGCCTGAGGGGTCCCACACTGGAGTTTGCAGGCAGTTGGGTAGAGCTGGGTCCTGGTGCCGAGATGAGGACCTCTGGGAGACCTCACTCCGATTAATATTCCCTGGGGCCTGAGGTTCTCTGTTAGTCCAGCAGTTTGGACACAGCGCTCCCACCTCAGGAGCTCAGGCCAACCTCCAGCCTGGGAAGCAAGATTCTGCAAGCTGCATGGTGGGGCAAAAAAAAAAAATAAGAAAAAAAGGAGCAATACAATAACAAAGAATAAAAAATAAAATAAAATTTGAAAGATAAAAAATATATTAGGAAAAATAAAAATATAATTGAAGGAACTGCAACAAGGTAACAAAACCACAAGAGGAAAAAGAAAAGGAGGGGGAGGGAACAAGCCAAAAGGAGCAGAACAATAAAGCATAAAGAATAAAATAAAATTAGAAAAATAAATGATTTATTAGAAAAAATAGAAATATAAATGAATCAATAACAACAAGGTAAAACAGAACCCCAACCTAAAAGAAGAAGAAGAAAAAAGACCTTGGTATGGGAGGCAGAGTTTAGGAGTGTGGAACTTAGGCAAGGGCAGGGTTTAGGGTGGGGCGGGGCCTAAGGGGTGACGTTTGAGCATGGGGCGGGGCCTAGGCTCAGGACCCACAAGGCTGGAAAAGGTTTTGGGGGCGGGGCCTAGGCGGGGCGATATCCATGCGTGGGACAGGGCCTCTGCTTAGGACCTGCGTGGAAGGAGAGAGGCAGCACGTCCAAGGTGGGGGGTGTCCAGAGTGTGGAGTTCCAGAGTTTGGAGGTAGGGCCCTGGGTGAGGGTGTGTGTGTGGGGTTTAAGCCCAGCCAGGTTGGAGGGGGTCTCCGAGTGCAGAGTTAGGGCCCTGAGTGGGAGTGCAGGGGCGGGGCTGGGGCTCTGCGCAGCAGGAGGGAGGCTCTGAGGGCAGAGGATTAGGCCCCGGGAGCTCAACAGGCTCCCGGGCACCTAAGACAGGGAAGGCACTGGCTGCGTTCCCTTCCCTTCCTTCGCGCCTCTCCCCCACCATCTCCCCCAGGGTCTCCCCAGTCGCTGCTGGACCCCTAACCATGGGTGGGTCCCGCTGGGTGTAGGAACTCCTCCTCTCCCCAGCCGCCCCTCAGGGGTGCCGGTCCTGGAGGTCCGGCCTTTACTTTTGCTCCCCCTTCCCTCCCTCCCACTCCCCCAGGACCCGCATGGCTGGAGGGGGCCTCTGTGGGCAGAGGATCAGGCCTGGGATCTCAGCAGGTTCCTGGGGGTCCAAGAGAGCAGAGGAAACCTGGCCACACTCCCTTTTGATCATCTGCCCTTCCAGTGGTCCCCCAATTTCCCCCCTCAGGCGTGGGATCCCTTCCCCTCCCCCAGCTGCCCCTCAGGGACACCAGTCCCATCCTGCCTCCACTTCTCCTCCCCCTTCACTCCCCTCATGCCCCACATCCTACTCAGTCGTTGGGGGTTCCTCCCGTCCCCTTAGGTGTCCGTGGTCCCCCACCAGTGCCTGGTAGGTGCCCTAGTTGTGAGGACATGCGAATTCCATGTCTTCCTTGTCCACCATCTTGACTCTCCCATAGTCTACAGTGGTACATTTGTTAAGATTGATGATTCTACACTGACACATCATAATCACCCAAAGTCCGTAATTTATTTATGTTTCACTCTTGGTGTTGTACATTCTGTGAGTTTGGACAAAGTTTAATGACATGTATCCATCTTTATGGTATCAGAGTGTTTTCACTGTCCTAAAGGTCAGATGTTTTTAAGGTGGCAGGTCTAATTGCTTCAGATCCTATGTAAAGTGGCATAAAGATAAAAAGAGTGTAATTGAACTGTATTAACTAGACTGATATGCAAGTGGAATAACAAAGAAGTAGGGGAGGATGTACAATTGGTGCTTCTGTATGGGCTTCATGGGCCAGTCTCACTGGCTTCAGCAAGAGGCCTTTGGGAATCCAGACCGGAAAGGAGGAAAGTGGTATCCGTCACATGGAGGCCTAAAGAACTGCTTCATAATTCCAGGAAAGACACCTTCTAAGGATTCCTAGAGGAATCTGAAAGGGCTGGAGTCATAGAAATGCTTTTTGGGTTACATTAAACACAACCAGATTGTTACCCTAAACTGCTGTGTTTACATAAGCAAAGAGCAGATAAACTTTATGCAAGTTTATGAATTGTTTCCTCCTTGATGCCACAATCCTGTTGCTTTTTTCAGCAAAGTAATAAAATAGTTTTAATGAAACCGATAGAAATAATTCCCCCTGCAGACGTGTGGTAATCCTCAGCTTGTGACCCAAGGCCCTGCAGTTCTGGGTTACTGAGTAAGGGAATTATTTCATATTATGGTAGATGCAAAGGAGATTCCCCAGTGTTCTGTGATGGCGACAGAAACATATTAAGAACCACAAATGAAAATAGCAGCATAATTAAAGTATAACGTAAAAGTTAAGAAGTTCAAACCTAAGCTTGTTCTGTCCTTCATCCCGAGACCTCTTGACAGAAGTGTGTCAAAATTTTGCTTTTTGAAGAGATCTCATTTTAATGTTTTAAATTAAAGGCAGACCATTTTTGTGGAATTAGCACAACTTCGAAATAATGAGAATTATGCTACTTTGATTTGCTTTTTCCCTGAAGATTTTTTTTTTTTTTAAATCTGACATAACTACATTACGTTACAGGCACCAGGTCATTCATCCAGTGCCAGGGGCTTGGGGCAGTTGAAAGGGACACAGAGACCCCCATGTGTATCCCATTACCTACAGAGTGTCCTATAGAGTGTCTACCATTCTGTGGACTCTGGTCAGGACCCTGGTTCAAGCCCGACTGACAAATTTCACAGCATTTTATTAGTTTCAATATTAGAATATCTTCGTTTTCGCCTCTCTGTTTCACCTACTTCCTATCAGCAGTGCCACACTCATAACTAGCAGGGCAAGAGAGGCAATCCTGTTGCTTACCGGTTCAGGAGGCTTGTCTTGTTTGATGTATCATGATACGCCAATAAGTTCAGCATTCTGCATTTTCCCCCTCTTTTTTTAACTGAGTCATAAAATGCATAATATGAGGTATATTAATTGAAACATATATTTTAAGGAGTTTTTACATATGTATACACTTGTGTAACCACAACACAGATTAAGATATAGACTATTTCCAGGAGGTTTCCTGATGCCCCTTGCTGATTAATGCCACCATCCTAGAAGTAACCATTTTTCTGACTTCTCTACATACAGAACGCTTTCCTTTGCATCTGGCTTTTTTTTTTGCTCAACACCAGGTCTGTGAGATTTATCCAAGTGTTTCATCCATGAGCAGTTTGATTTTTTTTTTATTGCCATGCCATATTCCCCTGGATGAATCCACCACATTTTATTTATTTATTCTCCAGTTGATGGATTGTTTCCAGTCCATGACTTTTTATGAGTAAACCTACTCTGAACACTCCTGTATATATCTTTTGGTGGATGGAGATAAGCATTCACTTCTCTTGGGCATATGGCCAAGACTAGCATTGCTAGGGTATAGGTAGGTATATGTTTAGTTGACTAGTTTCTCTTAGTATTTACATGTTACATAACCATAGTACAATATCACAACCAGGAGACTGGTGTTGATACTATGTGTGTGTATAGTTCTATACCAGCTTATTACCTATGTCTATTTGTGTAACCAGCACCCCAGTTAAGGTTCAGAACCATTCCATCGCCACAAAGATCGCCCTCCTGCTATCCCTTTGCAGCCACGGCCAACCCTTTTTCCTCCACCATCCCTAATTCTTGACACCCACTAGCCTGTCATCCATCTCTAAAATTTTGTCATTTCAAGAATATAAGATGGATGGAATTATACAGTAGTGACCTTTTGAGACTGCCTTTTTTCACTCAGGTTAATGTCCTCAAGATCCATCCAATTTATTGCATGTATCAATGATGGTTACTTTTTATTGTGCAGTAGTGTTCCATGACATGACATGACCTCTGGTTCTAGGACAGGGGTCCCCAGTCCCGGGCCACGGACTGGTACCGGCGAGTGAGCGAAGCTTCATCTGCCACTCCCCATTTCTCCATCACTCACATTACCGCCTAAACCATCCCCCCCACCCCCAATTCGTGGAAAGAGTGTTTTCCATGAAACCAGTCCCTGGTGCCAAAAAGGTTGGGGACCGCTGTTCTAGGGTATTTGTCCAATGGAGGAGAGAAGCTGTAGTTGCACATGATAAATGTAATCTGACTGGATAATTTTCATCAAAGCTCTTAGAAGTCATGACAAATAAGCAAAAGATGATGATGATGATGATGATGACAGTGACAATCAGAATATGTTCAATTGAAGAAAAATCTGTTACAAACTCCTGCTGAGTTGTTGCCAGTGTCCTCATCAAGAAACAAGTAGGAGTCCAGTTGCCATGTGAGTCCCTTTAATCAATGTTCTTTTTTCTTTTTAGATTTTTAAAAATTTTTATTTTTTTCATTTATTTATTTTTGGCTGCTTGGGTCTTCGTTGCTGCACGTGGGCTTTCTCTAGTTGTGGCGAGTGGTGCTTTTTGTTGCGGTGCGCAGGCTTCTCATTGCGGTGGCTTCTCTTGTTGCAGAGCATGGCCTCTAGGCGCCTGGGCTCAGTAGTTGTGGCTTGCGGGCTTTAGAGTGCAGGCTCAGTAGTTGTGGTGCACGGGCTTAGTCGCTCTGCGGCATGTGGCATCTTCCTGGACCAGGGCTCGAACCCATGTCACCTGCATTGGCAGGTGGATTCTTAACCACTGAGCCACCAGGGAAACCCTTAATCAATGTTCTTGACATTTCCTAGAAATAAAGCTAAAGAATAAGAAGTGGCAAGAGATTCTCAATGAGGTATCAGGTATGAGGGTGCTCCTTAGCTTACATTAGATCGCTGGCAAGGTTTATTAAGTAAAAACAATGTGGCAATGGCAAATTTATATATTGGTTTGATGAAACCTACTCTGTTACGAAGATGCTTTCAATATTTTATTTCCCTTTTATCAATAACAAACCAATAAGGAAGGTGTTATTATTGTTGCAGTTTTAAAATGAGGAAATTGAGGCACAGAGGATTAAATAATTTACCCCAGAAATATAAATAGTAAGTGGTAGTGTTAGATTATACTGTAAGTGGTGTCAGCTGGGGCTGTGATTATCTGGGGACGGTATGAGGCTGAAACTACCAAGAGGGCTCACTTACACGTCTCCCAGTCTGTGCTGGCTTTTCTAGGAGCTCAGCTGGGACTGTCAACCACAGTGTCTCGATTTTCCTCCATATGCTTCATGGGACTTGAGATCCTAACAGTATGGTGGCCAAAGGAAATGTTTCAAGCATGAATGCAGAAGATGCAGATTTCTTAAGGTTCAGACTTTGAAATTAGACAGCATTACTTCCACTGCATTCCATTGGTGATAGCTGTCTCAGGGCCAGCCAAGATTCAGAGGGAGGGGATATTGACAGGAGGGGCGAAGAATTTGTGGTTGCCTTTTTTTTTTGTTTGCGGTACGCGGGCCTCCCCCTGCCGTGGCCTCTCCCGTTGCGGAGTACAGGCTCCGGACGCGCAGGCTCAGCGGCTATGGCTCACGGGCCTAGCCGCTCCGCGGCACGTGGGATCCTCCCAGACCGGGGCACGAACCCGTGTCCCCTGCATCGGCAGGCGGACTCTCAATGTGGTTGCCTTTAATCTACTGTAAGCATTGACTAATTCAAGCAAGAAAAATGATGTAGGGCAACTGTTGCTTTAATAACAGGTCTGTTTTCGGTCCTTGCATCTGACCTTATATTTTGTATCACTTCATTTTGTCTTAGCCAACAAAGCCTGATATTTAAACATACAGATTTAATTGATCAATAGAATTTCATGAATAGAATTAATATTTCAAAACGTATTATTGTCTAAGGTGAATTTTGGAAAAATCACAACTTCACAATTATCAGCTTAGGTGGTATCAGGTATGGACTTCTCATCAGTCAATCCTCTATTCCCTTTAGGGGTACTAGAGTCCTTGAGGGACCTTGTAATGTTTGAAGCAGGGCCAGTGTATTGGAACTGATTTTTGAAAAACATAGTCAGAACTTAGTCATGCATATTGTGCTGTTCATATCTAAAACATTATCTTGGAAGCTTCGCAATTATTCCAATAATGCTGCCTTATTAAAAAAGAATTTATGGAACTATTACTTTGGAATTGCTTTCGGAGTCTGTAACACTCACTTTGAAAATCCAGGCCAGTTATTTTTTTTTTTTTAGTGTGACTAATTTTTTAAGTGCTATGAGCTGAACAGACCTAAGTCTGATGAATGTGGCATGGGGGTCAAACTACGACTGCTGGTTTTGATGCTAAAAAAGATTTAATGACAAACTAATTAGGATTGATTTTCTTATTGCTTATAAATTGGCTTCTGATAGCAGTTCCAGGAAAAAAAAATCAAACATATTTTGAGCAATAGCTTCCTATTAAATTAGTGTGCCTCTCAGGGAATCCACTTTGAAAAAGGCAGCACATATTTGGATGTATAAATTCTGGCATATTTATTCAAAAAAGCAGATGAGTTACTTTATCTTCATCTTATATCACTTATAGTCTGATCTCATGTTTTTCTGATGTATGTATATAATATTAGTATTTTATACATATGTAGTGATTTTAACTTTTAAAATATTTTACAAACTTTTAAATCTTCGCAGTGAGGTCATGAACATATTATTTCATGAATATGTTGTTCAGTTTCGAAATGAGGAAATCAAGTTATAGAGATTTAAGAGCCTTTCTAAAAAAAGAAACAAAAATAAATAAATAATAAAAAAGAAACAATAGATGGTAAATGCCAGAACTGCAATAAAATCAGAGTTTTTTCCTTCATAATGCAGTAATAGTCCTTTTTATGACATGGTATCAGAAACAGTGGAAGAAGATAGCTATTTCGTAAAGGTGTTTGGATCTCAAAGAATAAATTAAGGTAAAATAATATTTTTTCAGAGAAGCGTTTAAAAAAGCTTTTGCAGGGCTGATCTGAACCATTAATTTTTCTCATAAGAATCTCAATTGATTCAGTAAATAATTCCATTCCCATCACTTTGGGTTCAATGGATTTTCTCCTTGTTTCTAACTATAGTATCCTAAGCAGGATGCTTTTGTGGCACTTTAAAGCGTTGCATTGGATTTTTCTAACACTGTACCTAAGATCAATGGTACCCGAACCGCGTGTCAGTCTGCGAACTCACTCCTGTTCAGTTAATGCCTGTGGAAAAAGAGGTCCATACTCCTGACAGAATCCCAGGAACAAGTCCCTTCCTCAGGAGGAGAAATTGCCTGTGACCATGAATGAGTGGGCTGCCGTACAATCCTTGGACCTGTCCTAAGTACTTCGGCAACTGCCCACTAACCTCTGCATGTTTCTCAGCAGAGTGAAGAATACAGTTCATTGTAATAAGCCCTAGGCCAGAAGATGTCCCTATAATCATGGATGTGTAGCTCTTCTCTGAGCATTGTCTGCAATTTCCTGCTTTAGTTAAAGGATGAGAGTTTCTGAAGTATGTTAGCCTACAAGGACTGCAATCGGAGAACTTAGTCTCTCTCCAAGTGCCATTTCAGCTTTCTATCAACCTTACAGGTAACCCAAGACTGAGATCTCAGAATTCTGCTGGGCCTCGCTTTTGCTTCCGGCATGAATGAACAATTTCTGTCTTCCATCCTATCCTCACTGATAGCAGTCTGTCTTCCTGTTCAGTCCAGCAAGGTTGGGCTTTCAGGTGTAGTAAAGGGGGACAAAGTGAAGAAGGTGGTCTTCCCCCCCCCCATGAAAATGTTCCAAAGGTGGGAAACTTTTGCAAAATTGCTGGTCTTTTTCTTTTTTAAACGGAGCAAAATTCTTATATTATGAGAAATACTAGTTTCTAGATTATAAATAATAGGGGGAATTTCTCAGGTTGACTGACGACAGAGACATGTGCAGCCTTCTTCTGTATGAAGAAAAGAGCAGACAGATTCCAAAAATGGGAAAAATAGCTGTAGACTGTGCCAGAAAGGGTTCCAAAATTCTATTCTTAAGCCCCTTGAAAGGTCAGAGCTCCAAACTTTGTTGTTCAGTTAAACCAAAACTTGGAGGAGCAAGAATTTCTAAACTAGAATTCGTGACATTGCTCTGTGTAGATCAGAGGGTACGGATCTCCAAAAATGGGAACATATATTTACATGTGGGTACATCTAGGACATGTAGACAAGGGTTCAGAGAGGAAGATTATTAAAATACAACAATTTCTTCTAAGTCTTCAGTGGATCATGTAAAAATTAAATCAGTGGGTGACTTAAGGTGTTGTATAAAACCAAATCACAAAATAAGTCCTATAATCCTGAGATCCAAGTGAGTAAGAACTCCTTTCACACATATCCAGGTTCTTTATCAGAATGAAATGTTGTTTTTAAGGGAAATATTTTTGTTTTTTAAGAAGTATGCTGAGAACAGGGTGGAGAAGTATGAGAACACTGAGAAATAAGAGTGATGACCCAAGGTTCTATGGTTGTATTAACCTTATTTTTTAAATAAATTTTAAAAAGAAAAAAAGGAGAGATTAAATTAGTGAGGACTGGAATATTTAAGTGTATTAAGTAGGTGGAAGATAGGAGATGAAGAAAAGATAGAAAGAGGTCCTGCTCCTGTCATATACTCCATGATAATTAGCCATGTTCTAGACTGAGACAGCAGACCCTCCCAAATGGGAAGCCATGGCCTCAGTATTGCAAACATGCCTCTCACCAAGGCTGCTGATAAAAATTGTTAGCATTCAGAGATTAAGAATTCCTTTTTTGTTTTTTTTAGAAGAGCAAGTAACCAGTTAGGCGGGGCTAATTCTCCTAATTTAGTTCTGTTACACCATGCCTAAAGAGAGAAAAAAAGATGGGTAGGACCATGGTGTTTGTCCTTAAAGGACTCCTATGGCACTACAATTTATTTCATTTTTTAAAACTAGTTTTAAAATTTAGACTTTTGTACATGGGTTGGAAATTACAGAAACCGATAGGAAAATACCATGAAATACTCTCCAACCAGAGGGGGATTGGGGCTCTTTCTCTTCCTCTGCTTCATTCTTCCCAACCTTACTGGGGGAAGGATTTTTTAGCATAACAATACACTGCAGGATTTGCCTGGTAATACCTTAAATGATTGTGACCTCGACATCCACAGTTGGGCAAGGAACCCTTGTTCTAAGTCTGAGGTTCTCACTTCAGGCATATAGGTGGACCAGGCTATGTAGGTGTGGAGAGGCTGTGAGGTATCGATGAGGAAAGCATAACATGCACACGCCTGAAGCTCTGTGGTCATGTGGCCTGTTGTACAACCCTGAGACTGATGGTGTGTAGCTGGCTCAGCTGGGATGGTCTTTTGCACATTTCCAAGCTAGACTCCATACAGAACTGTTCCAGTCTTATGTGTACATAAGTTCTGTTGTATATAACTTTGGCCTTGAAGGGGGCCAGCTGAGCTTCCACAAGTCTGATTTGGTGCTCAGTCCTTTAGGTGTTAGCTTCCAGAAATGTGTACTGTCTTCCTTCTTTGTATTTTCAATAAGTAAACCATATATGATTTAGCCGAGGTTGTGTGTCTGTCATCAGTGCAATCCTACTCCTGACGGCGGCCAATATGCTGATTACCCACACATCTGAGTTTCTCTACTAAAGGTAATAAACATTAGCAAGACAGACATTGTCTTGTTGGTACTCTGCTTTGAAGAACGTGAGGATCCACATTCCCTTCTAGGATAAAGCCAGGAATATATCCCCCCAGCCAGAGTCATACCAGGAAATAGGTCCCCTGGGTTATAAAAATTAAGGGAAATATGGAGTAGAAACCCTGAAAGGAAGTTTGAGTTGTGAAATAGCAGAGGGGCCTTAAGGTCAATGGGGAGAGAATTCCAGGTGCCCATCAGAGGCAGACTCTGTGAATTGAATTCATCCTGATGGAAATGGCAAAAGAATATTTTGCATCATCCTGAAGCCCCTATATATGTTCATGTAGAGCTATTCGAGATTATTCTTCTAGTCACTGAGCCAGTATTTTCTTTGAGATATTGGAGATAAAATTAAATTAGAAAATATTAATCAGTTCTGTGTACTCTATGTGTCTTTTACCTCGTTTAGCAATTTTACTAGAATAAACTTTTTACTTTGTTGATCTTTATTTTCTATTTCATTAATTTCTGCTCATCCAGCATGTGGCTTCATTCTTCATATACATGCTCTTTGGTGGTCGTTTCCCTTTTCGCATCATGACTTGTCCAGATCTCTGGGGCTCATCCAATCCTCTGGTACAATGCAGTACCCAGCTCTAATTTGCTACTTGCTCTTCAATGTGTTAAGGTATCCAGCCTTTTTTGCAGAAACACGTATTGCTGCCATTTGGAACTGTTCTCAATTAACAGATTCCACAACACCAGAGTCAGGCTTTAAAATACATTTTTTTTTTTGGACAGTGCCTAAAATGTGGAGCCCAAAGACTGTACTTCCACTGTATCTTAGAATATTATTTCATCAGAAGGGATATTTAGGTGGACTTTTGAAGTGTTGGCACTTTTGGCGAGTTTGGAGGATCCCCGCAGAAAAGGCAGGGAGTATTTTCTTCTAATGCTCGTCCTTGCGTGGTTCCCAGCGTACTGCTTCCTCTCTCACATACATATGTTAAAGTTGCTTCAGTGAAGTGGTGAGCAAATTCTTGATTATTTCCAATTTTCTCATTTTTCTTCAGGTTATTTACTTTACATCACTTTGGCATAAAATTCTCTGTACTATTTTGAGGACATGAAAGATAAACTATTTGTAAATTCCCAGTTCTCCACAGAGATGGACACCAAAGTCAATTCATTTTCTGTTGTTACTGTGTTCAGTGCACACATGCCATGGGGTTGTGAAACAATAAGTATATACCCTCCTTAAAAACTCATAATCTGTTGGGAAATAGTTATGTGGATAACATTAGAAGTGTCAAAGAAGATAAATTGCTGGGGAAAAAAACTCCATGGATTGTGTGTGTTCGTGTTTGTGTGTGTGCACATGCACACGTATACACATATATGTACTCTTGTCCTGGGGGTAGGACTGTTGAAGATGATATGCAAGGGAAGGACTTCAGTTCTTCTGAAGGATGGATGATGTTTCACCAGATGAAGTTGAAGGAAAAAGACTTTTCAATGGAGAGAACAGGGAGATAAAGCCAGGAATGGAAGAAGTATGGTTCTAGAGATTGCATTTTGTTTATTCTCATGATGTTAACATAACTGCCTCATTACAGACTGCAACAGAGAGATTAAATATCCTCATCAAACACACATGAGGAAGCTAAGGAAATGGAAGTGGAAATCACTTCTTCCAATTCATATACTACCTTCCCATCAGATTTCTAAGGAAATAATGTGTGAGCTGTCCCAGCAAAAATTTGGAGGCGGTATTAAGCCATATGCAATGCTCTCTAGGACCAACCCTGGTCCAGTGGTAAAGGAAAGAGAGAAGTGAAGTAATACTTACGGAACATCTTTCCATCAGATCTAGATACCTACTGACATACTTCTATGTAACGCTCATAATGAATGGTTTTACAGGCATCAGGGCTGTGTTTCAAAAGATTAACTTTATGTTTATGCTGTTCCCCACAAAAAGTCCACCAAGTAAGGATAAATAAACTTCATTTGTTCATTTTAGTTGAGAATTAAAGGGTAAAGTGGCTTCCCCTAGGCAAAGAGACAGGGAAGGAATGCTTGGGCCAAGGAAGCCGGTTGGAAGAGACAAAGGGATTGGAGAGGCATGATGAGGTCAGATAGCTAAGGCCGTATCAATGTGCAGTTGACACTCATTCATCCATTTATCAATTCATTCATTGCACAAATATTTATTGAGCTCTTGCAATGTGTAAGACACACTGCCCTGTGGACTCAGGATATAACAGTAACCAGATAGACCAGATCCTTCTTCTCATATGGTTTACATTCTTGTGGGTAGTTGCACACAGATAAAAAGCCAATGAATAAGAAAAGAAAATATTAGATAGTGGTGAAAAGTGCTGTACAGAGAAATATAAAAAACTAACCAGTATAGCTAGATGGCTGCTTTAGATTGGATTGGATTGTTGGATGATCAAGGAAGATAATGTACATAGGCTGAAGTTTGAATGGCAAAATTAAAAACAAAATACCAACCCAGAACACACAAACAAACAACATCTAGCTATATGAAAGTCAGGAAAAATAGAATTCTGAGTGCAATGTTCCTGAACTTAGAATCCTACTATAAGCTCAAGGAACTTAAGAAGCTAGGGTAGTTGGAGCATAGTGGCAAAAGGGAGAATGATATGAACTGAGGCCAGGTGAGTAGGCAGGTGTCAGATCACTTATGGCATTGTGAGAAGTTTGTATTTTATTTTATGGGTAATGGGAAACCATTGAAGAGATTTAAATTAGAAATGATCTCATATAACATTTTAAAAGATTTTTAAAACCTCACTGACTGCTGTGTAGAGAGTGAACCTAGAGGCTCGAGAATGAAATCAAGACCAGCTGGAGATCACTGCATCATACGAGAGAGAGTATTGTCTTGGACGTATATGGTTGCCTAAGAGGTTACGAGAACAGGATGGGCTCAGAACTGAATCATTCATGTCAATGAAGACTTATGCAAAAATCTATGAGATATGATGGTATAAAGAGTGACGAGCTGCCAAACACTTGGAACACAAGCATTCGTGCAGCAATGCTTCCAGATGCAAAGTGCTTCTTTTTACTCCCCAACTTTTAAAAGACACTGATAGCCTTTGAAGTTTCTGAAAAAGGCTCATAAAATTGAAAATTTTCTTTGATGTTATCAATGTGCAAATAATGATTGAAAACCAGGCACTGCCTTCATAGATAGAGCAGAGTTTCATCTAGATCCATGCTGAAGGGACATTGTGTAACAGCCATTTCTCCGTGATGTGCCACAAAATATTAGAAGAAATGTAAGCAACTGTGAGTATTTATGGACTGCATAATGTCACTTGACAAAGGCACGGCTTCAGTTCTCCTCTGCTGCTCTCCCAAAGCCACAGAGCATTTGGATGACTGCAAGACACGTTCAGCAAGGAAGTAAATCAATGGAAATCTAAGCCTCGTATTTTCTTTTCTTTGAAATCTTTTATTTTAAGCTAATGTAAGCTTGATATGAATCAAGACAGCTATTATAATAACAACATACTTTTTCCTTAATCACCATCAGTTAAAAATAATGTTTGACTTTAAAACCTGAAGAAGATAGTAACTTCATTTTACTTGTGTACAGTAGGATTTGATGTCATCTCACAAACTTTTGTAGTGAAATAATACCTAATTCAGACTTACATGATTTTTATGAAGACACTTTTTGATGCCTAATTCGTATTTGATCCTCTCAGTAAGTTTCTGTCAATACTTTACACCCTAGGGTGAGTTGGTAAGAAGAATTTCCCCCACTACAATTAGCTTGAAGTCAGGGCACTTAGAGGATAGGAACTTTAATTAAAATTAGGGAAGCAATAATTTGGGTGACTTTAAGGAAGATTTTCTGAGTGGTTAACCACGAACATCAAGTAGGTACTGGGTACATCCTAGGGAAATCTTGGAGAACGAGACCAAAAGACAAGATGTTGGCATCACCTAGATGGTAAAGGTGCAGCAAATTAGAGGCAAGAAGTTGTAGTATGAATAATGTGGGTGGTTGAGTCAGAGCCATCTCAATTACTGTTGTAAGGTTTTGGGGAATGTTATATGCAAGAGAGTTTCATAATTGGTAAAGAATTAATATAAATGTTAGATATTTTTATTTTTGAGAAGATGCTAGGAAGAAAATGATTGCACAGATGGCTCACTAGAATTTGAGAGCTACTGTTCCAGTGAAAGGACAAACAGTATCACCCAGTCCAATACAGAGTAGGAGAACCTCCGACTTCCACACAGATTCAGGGACACTGCTGGACCACAGTATTAGAGGGTGGCATACAGTAAAAAAGCAAGAAATATAAATGGGCCTGAATTCTGGAGGAACTCTTGTCAGCTTAAGTTTAGCTCTCTGTACATTTTATCATCAGAGTAGCAAGTTCTCAAAGCCTGGGGTGGAACTGTAGACATAGGGTTAAGGTAAGTTACAAAACTCACCAAAATTTAGTCTTGGTGCATTAATCTAAAAGTTGATGTATATCTAACAGTCATTCCCTACTTTTCCCCTACTAACAGACTCTGATTTTCTTCGTAAATTGGATAGATAGATTATTCTGGGAAACTGATCACATCCAGACTCAAGGAATGATTCCTCCTTGCTAGTCTAAATCAGTTATGGCAATTCCATCCCCCTTGCCAATAAGTGGTTTCGAAATGGCAAGTGACCCAATTCTATTTAAAAAAATGGAAAGCTAATGCCAGAGGGATTTGAAGCTGATGGTACACTAGCAGTAACCATAGCAACAACAACAAACAAATCTAGCCCCTGGCCAAATTGACTTAAATTTCCAGGCATAAATATTATTTACCTCAGTATATATTTTAGATACTCTATGTCGGAAAATCGTGAAATTATGAAACATGTAAAAATAGAGAAAAAAGCCCACTGTGAAGAGACAGAACAGTGAACAAATCTAGACTCAGAGATAATCCAGATATTGAAATCAGACAGGGATTTTATTTTATTTTATTTATTTATTTATTTATTTTTTAACATCTTTATTGGGGTATAATTGCTTTACAATGGTGTGTTAGTTTCTGCTTTATAACAAAGTGAATCAGTTATACATGTACATACGTTCCCATATCTCTTCCCTCTTGCATCTCCCTCCCTCCCACCCTCCCTATCCCACCCCTCCAGGCGGTCACAAAGCACTGAGCTGATCTCCCTGTGCCATGCGGCTGCTTCCCACTAGCTATCTACCTTACCACTAGCTATCTACCGTTTGTTAGTGTATATATGTCCATGCCTCTCTCTCGCCCAGACAGGGATTTTAAAATAAGTCTGGTTAATATGTTAGATGCTCCAATATGGAAAAAGTAAAAACATGCTATAGCCGGTTGAGAATTTTAACAAAGAGATGGAAAGTATAAGAAAGAGTCACATGAAAATGCTAGAAATAAAAAATACAGGTATGATAATGCCTTCAGCAGGCTTATGAATAGTTTCCATACAGCTGAGACAAGAATTAGTAAACTTGAGGAAATTGCTCAAACTGAAATTCAAAGAAAAAAAGTGAAATGAATATAAGCATACCTCAGAGATATTGCAGTTTGGTTCCAGACCACTGTAATACAGCAAATATTGCAATAAGTGTGCCACGCAAATTTTTTGATTTCTCAGTGCATATAAAAGTTATGTTTATGCTATGCTGTAGTCTATTATGTGTGCAATAGCATTATGTCTAAAAAACAACATACATACCTTAATTAAAAATACTTTATTGCTAAAATTGCTAACCATCATCTGACAATGCAGGATTGCCGCAAACTGCAGTAAAACAAGGTATGCCTGTAAAAACAGAGCACCCAAGAGCTTGGGATAATATCAAACAGTCTAACATAGGTATAACTGGACTCTCCAAAGGGGAAAATTGAGAGAATGTGGTGTGATAATATATGAAGATGTAATGTTGATAATTTTCTAAGAATTATGAACGATATCAAACCACAGATCTAAGAATATTAGAGAACCACACTGAGGATGAATATTGAAAAAATCACTCAGACACATCATATTCAAACATCTCGTTACCAAAGATAAAGAGACAATCTTGAAAACATCCAGAAAATTTAAAAACACAGAGAGACACCTTATATTCAGAGGAACAAAGGAAATATTATAATTACAGCAGACTTTCTTCAGAAACTCTGCAAGCCAGAAGACAATGAATCAACATCTTTAAAATACTGGAGGAAAAAAACCCAACAACAGCGGCCAAAAACCTGTCAACCCAAAATCTATACCCAGCAAAATTGTCTTCAGCATTGGTCATGATGTCACCATGCCTGCATAGACGGATTTTGAAATCTTTCCTGACTGCTCCAGTCAATTCTGACCACACCCTTCTCTGAATTTCTATAGCTCTGATCTTCGAATCACATGTTAGGTGTTTGATTCTTTCCTATAGTGTCTGTTCTTCAGGAATCACATGTCTGGAAGTCTCCAGAAAGTTGATAGTTTTCAGAAGGAGAGAAAATTCTGCTGCACTTTCCTGTCCCTAGCTCAGTGCTGGGCTCATGGTAGGAAGGTGACACATTTAAATCAAGCTTTTTCGTTGGTTGCTTTTGACTAGAAGGTGGCATATTTTTCTCATGTATTATAATAGATTTTTCTCATGTAATAGGGGCAAGGAGTCTATCTGATAGGCAAAATAGAAAAAGAGAGGACAGATAAGGCAGTTACCTTTTCTATGCCAGTGTTGCTCTTTATTTTCTTATAAGCAGAGTCTCTCCCTGCTCTAAGCACTCCCTACCTCACTTCTCTCCCTCTACCCCCAAAAGATATGCTTTGTCTGGTGAAATCTTCGATACATTGTTTGGAGACAGAAGAGCAGGAGCCTTCTCACTGGACTCACCCTCATCAACATCGATAATTCGAGAACTGCTTTCTTTGGAGCAAGGGGATAAGGAAGGTCGGCCACAGAAGGCTTTGTTTTGTTGAGTGGAGCATTGAAGTTGAAGATGCTTGTGAGAATAGACAGGGATTAAAGGGGGGCTGCAGGGGAGACATGAGGGTTCTGTAGTGGGAGAAGAACTTTAGCAGAGAAGATATTAGAGATCTAAGGAGGAAAATTTGAAAGTTTTGCTGAGGTGTGTTAAGTAACTCTGTATCCCCTGACGTTGCCAACACTTTAGAAGTTGGATTTATTAGGAGGGGAGGGAAGAGGGTAATACTGCAAATGCTGACTCTGGCCTCACAGAGGGTGCCGGGTAGGGTCAGTGGCAACCACAGGAAGTCTAACCTTCATGGATTAATTAAGTACCATTGCCATGATGAAAAGAACAGCTGCAATTCTGAGTTTTGTCAAGATCTGCCTGGACACTGCAGATAAACAACACTTCAAAAAATCATTTAGTTTTTAAAGTGGGCAGGTGGAAACTTTATTTTCGCTTCCCAGTGGGAATTATATTTTGAGCCTGGGAGTAGATACACATGCTAAATTTTGCTTATCAAAATGGAAACTATGGACAGACCTTAAATGATTACCTTAGTAGTCAAAGAGGCCTAGACAAATACAGATAATCTCTAAATACAATGTACTTTAAATATAAACAACAAACTTATAATGGTACTGAGAGACCACAGCGGCAACTAGATATATTTTAACAAGCCTGTGCCTCCTTTTCCACACATCTTCCTTTAATGGGCATTCTCCTTTCACAAGAAGTACCTGCCTGCACACACTAGGTCTGCTTCTCTCTAGGTGTGAGTCCTATACTCCTGGCCGGCAAAGCTAGCCAATAAGCAGATGCTGTACGTTAGCTTTGATCGCCATTAACTAAATGAGGCTGAAATTGTGCTCGTTATGAAAAGATTCTCAAATCCACATCCAGAGCTACTCCTGACGAGATGCAGCCAGACCGCCCAGCAGGACCCTGCTGTAGCACAAAGAGAGGCTCCTGCCCAGACACTGCTACTGAATACATAACCAGTTGAGTCAATAGCTGACTTAGAAGGTATTTTCTAGATTTTCTTGTACAATGGGAAGATGGGTCAGGGTGTAGTTACCTGAGGCTATTTCTGAGAAAGTGTACAGAAACTGTAGTAGATTGTTTCCAAAGGCGGCCTCACAGTTCCTCCCATCCAGCATGCAATTTTATAGTGCGACTTTGCCCTTTCCCATCAAGAGATGGAGTTTATTTCCTTTCCCTTAAATCTGCCTGGCTTCAAAGGCTCACTTTGAATAACAGAATGTGGTAGAAATGACATTCTAGAATTTCCAGGCCTAAGCCTTAAGCGACCTTGCAGCTTTCGCTCTTGCCCTCTCGGAGCCCAGAGCAACAGTTTAAACGAGTCTGACTACCTTCCTTCCAAGTGGGTGGCCATGTCGGAAAAAGGCCTTGAATGATGCGGGATTACAAAGAAATAGAAACTCAGCCTTTCCCTGGCCATTCCAGCTACCCCGGTGGCAATCCCGCTGGGAGAAATGGATGTGAATCCACCGTGGGTTCTCCAGCCCATCTAAGCTCCTCCAGCTAACATCATGTGAGGCGCAGCCTTGCTCCCACTGCAGAATCGTCAGCAAATAAATGCTCTTTATTATTTTCAGCCACATTGTTTTGGGAGCATTTCTCATGTAGCAATAAATAACCAATACCTAAGTAAACTAGCAGTGTAATAGTAATAAATATCAATGATGGTGATGACAGCAGTTAACATTTATATAATACCTCATATGTACCAGCACTCTTCTACATACTCTGCTTAAATTACTAATTTAATTTATTAATTTATTTTATTTTTGCTGTGTCGCGTCTTCGTTTCTGCGCGAGGGCTTTCTCTAGTTGCGGCAAGCGGGGGCCACTCTTCATCGCGGTGCACGGGCCTCTCACTATCACGGCCTCTCTTGTTGCGGAGCACAGGCTCCAGGCGCACAGGCTCCGTAGTTGTGGCTCACGGGCCTAGTTGCTCCGCGGCATGTGGGATCCTCCCAGACCAGGGCTCGAACCCGTGTCCCCTGCATTAGCAGGCAGATTCTCAACCACTGCGCCACCAGGGAAGCCCACTAATTTAATTTAAATGGCCCTGTGAGGTAGGTATGATAACTTATGTTCATTTTAAGAGATGAGAAACTTGAGACCCAGAAAGGTTACAGAGTCCAAAGTCACAAAGTAAGTGGTAGAGGTGGGACTGCATGAACACCTCTTAGGTGCTAGGTACTGTCTCAGGTCCTTTCTATAGATCATCTCTTAATTCTCGTACACCCTGACTCATGACATAAATATTAGTTCCTCTGTTTTGTAGGTGAGTAAACTAAGACTTGGAATCTGGTTAATGCGAGAGACAGCTTTTAAACCCAATGTAGCTGACTCCAGTGCCCAGTCTCTTTTCACTCTATGATGTGGAGTACCATCCACATTCAATTAGTTGTTCAAAATCATCTACAGGATGTCTTCCTGAAAACCTTTATGAATGTTGGATGTGTAACAAGGTAAGGATGTCCCCTCTCCTCACTCTTATGCAATACTGTATTATAGGCCTTTGCAGCAGGCAAGAAAAATAAATGAAAGTCATACTAAAGGAATAACTAAAACTGTCCCCATTTACAGACAGTGTGACTTCCTGTATATAAAAAAAGGAATGAGAAGGGAATAACTAAAACTGTCGGCATTTACAGACAGTGTGACTTCCTGTATATAAAAAACTCCCACCAGTAGAATAAGTGAATCTAACAAGGTCACTATGCAAAAATCAATCATATTTTCATACACTGTGAATAAATAATTAGAAATTGAAATCAAAAGTATCAGTTTTAATAGCACCAAAACCATGAAGTACTTAGGTGTAAATCTGACAAAACATTTGCAAGATCTGTATGTGGAAACTAAAAGACACTGATGAAAGAAATCAAAGACTTGAATAAAAGATATATCATGTTCATGGATTGGAAGACTCAATATTGTTAAGATATTAATTCTCTCCAAATTGATCTATAGATTAAATTGCAAGTCCAACCAAAATTCCACCAGGATTTTTTTATCTGAATCTTTTATTGAGGTGAAATTCACAAAACAAAATTAACCATTTTAAAGTGAACAATTCGGTGGCATTTAGTACATTCACAGTGCTGTGCAATCGTCTCTATCTGGTTTTCATCATCCCTAAAGGAGACCCTGTACCTGCTAAACAGTCACTCCCCTTCCCTCCCTTATCCTCAGCCCCTGACAACCACCAGTCTGCTCTGTCTCTGTGGGTTTGCCAATTCTGAACATTCATATAGGTGGGATCATACAATATATGGCCCTTTGTGTCTGATTTCTTTCACTTAGCAAGTTTTTGAGGTTCATCCACACTATAGCAAGTAAAAGAGCTTCATTCCTTTTATGGCTGAATAATATTCCCTTGTATAGATGAACCACCATTTGTTTATCAATTTGTCAGTTGATGGGCATTTGGACTGTTCCCACCTCTTGGCTATTGTGAACAGTGCTGCAATGAACATGCATGTCTATGGGCTTGTTTGAATCCCTGTTTTCAATTGTTTGGGGTCAGATGAGTTTTGTAGTCTCTCAACACACCTTCCCTGGGTTTTCTATCTCACTTCACATTTTACTTCTCTTTGTCCTTCTGTTTAACAGATCTAGCCCCAAGGCACCGAGAAGCTGATTCATACATTTCTTTTTCTTTCTTTTTTTTGAAGATTTTTTTGATGTGGACCATTTTTGAAGTCTTTATTGAATTTGTTACAATATTGCTTCTGTTTTATGTGTTGGCTTTTTGGCCACAAGGCATGTGGGATCCTAGCTCCCCAACCAGGCATCGAACCCACACCCCCTGCGTTGGAAGGTGAAGTCTTAACTGGTGGACTGCCAGGGAAGTCCCTGATTCATACATTTCTTAATCTGAGCAGGGGCTGCATTCACTGTGTGAAAATTCTTCAGAGTTCTGGGTGCAGGTGCTGTGGCGGTAATTTTTCCTTATAAGCATCTGGACCAATCAGGGTTATTGACTCTAAATACCAGAAACAAACTCTAACCAAGCAGAATTAATTCAATGAGATAATCCTGTAGCTCACAGAATTCACAGGGATCTGGACAATCAGACTTGAGAATATGCAGGAACTGTGGGGAATATGCAGGAACTGTGGGGTGGTGGGTACAGTGGACATCCTAGGACACCCCCGGCCACACCCTAGGAAGAGCTGTCTGTGTCAGCAGGCTGTCCTGGGTGTCCAGACTTTGAACAGAATCCACAGGCATCATTAAGGTGGGATACACACTGTTTTAGCTCCCAGCAGACACACACAGACATATACAGAAACACACATGCAAACACAGACACGCACAGACACAGAAAAATATACTCACACATCACTCATGCCCAGAGGCAGAGCTCTTCATGTAAGCCTAAATTATAACAATTTGAAAAGTCTAGAGAATTCCCTAGCGGTCCAGTGGTTGGGACTCCATGCTTCCACTGCAGGGGGCATAGGTTCGATCCCTGGTCAAGGAACTAAGGTCATGCATGCCATGGGGCATGGCAAAAAAAAAAAAAAAAAAAATCTAGCTGAAGACTTGATAATATCTCCTGTCCCAGGTCCCGCGAAGGCTGGATAAAATCCCTTCATACAGAACTACCTTCCTCCCCCTTTCCTATGGAGACAGGCCTTGACTCCTTGTCTGAAGAAAACAGGACACTTTCTTGAATAAGATGAAATGGTACTGCTCAAACTATCAATTTTCACAGACCACTGTTGTTCCTTTTTAATTCACTGTTGCTTCCTTCTGGAGGCTATGAGAGGAATTTTTTTTCCCCTTTTTTTCCAGTTCATATATTTTTGTTTGTTTGTTTGTTTTTGTATGTATGTATGTATATATGCGTCTATGTATTTATTGAGATATAATTGACATATAACATTGTGTTTGTTTAAGGTATACAATTTAAGGTTTGATACATTTATATATTGCAATATGATTACCGCCCTAGCATTAGCTAACACCTCTATCATGTTACATAATTATCATTTCTTTTTTTGTGGTAAGAACAATTAAGATCTAGTCTCTTAGCAACTATTAAGTTTATCATATGGCATTTTTTTTAACTTTTTATTTTGGAGTATAACGGATTAGCAATGTTGTGATAGTTTCAGGTGCACAGCAAAGTGGCTCAGCCATACATATACATGTATCCATTCTCCCCCAAACTCCCCTATCATACAGGATTGTTGCTTATAATCACTATGCTGTGCATTAGCTCTCCAGAACTTATTTGTCTACTAGTTGTAAGTCTGTACCTTTAAACAACATCTCTCCAGTTCCCCCACCCCGTAGTCCCTGATAATCACCATCTACTCTCTGCTTTACAAGTTAGACTTTTTTAGATTTCACATATAAGTGATATCATACAGCATTTGTCTTTCTCTGTCTGACTTACCTTACCTAGCACAATGCCCTCAAGGTCCATCCATGTTGTAGCAAATGTCAAGATTTCTTTCTTTTGAATGGCTGAATAATATTGTTTTTTTGGTGTGTGTTTATATACATATATGTGTATATGTATACACACACATATACATAATCTCACATCTTCTTTATCCATTCATCCACTGACAGACACTTAGATTGTTTCTATATCTTGGCTATTGTGAATAATGCTGCAATCCAGCAGAATTTGTGTGTGAGTGTGTGTGTGTGTGTGTGTGTGTAAAAATCAACAAACTGGTTCTAAAATCTATACAGAAAGGCAAAGTAGAATACCCAAAATAATTTGGAAAAAGAACAACAGAGCCAAAAGACTCTCACTACGCTATTTTGAGACTTACTAAAAAGCTACAGTAATCAAAGTATTGTGGTGTTGACTAAAGGGTATACATACAAATCAACAAAATAGAGTCCAGAAAATGACAATAGATTTTAAACAATAGGTCAATAGATTTTAAACAAAGGCAGTTTGAAGGAGATAGTTGGTTGACGCTCCACAAAAGAGTACAGTTGACCCTTGAACAACATGGTTTTGAACTGTGCAGGTTCACTTATACATGAATTTTTTTTCAAGAGTAAATACTACAGTCACGGGGGGAAGAGGAGGGTGGGATGACTTGGGAGATTAGGTCGACATAAATACACTACAATGTGTAAAACAGATTGGTAGTGGGAATCTGCAGTATAGCACAGCGAGCTCAGCTCGGTGCTCTGTGATGACCTAGATGGGCGGGATGGGTGGGGGGATGGGAGGGAGGTCCAAGAGGGAGGGGATATATGTATACATAGAGCTGATTCACTTCATTGCAGAAACCAACACCACATTGTAAAGCAATTATACTCCAATTAAAAAAAAAGTAAATACTATGGTACTACAGGATCCATAGTTGCTTGTATCTGTGGATGTGGAACGAAGGACACGGAGAGCCAACTGTAAAGTTACATGTGGATTTTTGACTGTAGGGTAGGGCATCCTTGCCCCCGAATTGTTCAAGACTCAACTGTATATCCAAACAGTTAACAAACACGTGGAAGATGCTCATTCTTATTAGTCATTAGGGAAGTGAAAATTATGAAAAATATGTAGGTGTCTAACTGAATTACTTTGCTGTACACCTGAAACTAACACCACATTATAAATCAACTGTAATATAAAATAAAAATTAAATTTAAAAAAACACAAGAAGCAAAAGAACAAAAACAAAATAGGATAGCACTACTCAACCTTCCAAAGGGTTAGAATTAAATATTGAAAATTACAATTTTCAGTGATGGTATAACTGGAACTCTTAGATGCCCCTGCTGGGAGAATAAACTGGTACAATCATTTTGAAGAACTATTTGACTGTTTCTACTAAAGCTGAACATTGCATACCCCATGACACAGCCATTCCACTTCTAGAAATATCCCAAGAGAAATGCATGCCTCAGTGCCCTAAAATACATGTTCAGGAATGTTCATAGCACTATTATTTCCCATAGTGGAAAAAGCCCCAAATGGCTGTTAATAGAATGGATGAATAAATTAGAATATTCATACATGGAATCCTGTATAGCAATGAAAAAGAACAAACCACTGCTATATACTATGGCATGGATGAATTTCACAAAAGTAATGTTGTTGAAAGAAGCCAGATATAAAAGAATATATACCATATGACCCTATTTACATAAGGTTCAAAACAGGAAAATCTGTATTTGAAATCAGATAGTTGATTCCATCTGAGAGAAGAGAAAAATGACTGGTTGGCATGGGGCACAAGCAGAGACTTCTGAGATGCTGGTAGTATTTCATTTCTTAACCTGAGTAGGGGCTGCCTTCACTTTGTGAAAATGCTTCAGCTTGTATGATTTTGATTTGAGCACTTTTCTCCATGTAAGTCTTTCTTTAATAAGAAATTTATTTTAAAAATATGTATACATATTTGGTTTTGCCTTTTTTTGATCTTAAAATGGAATCAGACTGAACATATTCTTATATGATTTGCTTTTTCATTTAACGTTCTTATTTTGCATTTATATGTTTATATATTTATTTCATATGTTGATACATGCAACTAGAGTTTAGTACGATCATAACTGTGTTTTAGAAAAATCATTCTTGTTGTTTTGTAGAGAATGGATTTGAGGAGGAAAAACCAGTGGCAGGGAGACAAGTCAGGAGATGATTGCCAAAATTTTGGAGAAATTAGGTGGCCCGATCAAAGGCAGTGGAAATAACCGTGACAATAGGGCCTGAAATTTAAGAACTGATCTTATGGCATTCCCATAAGATCTGGTGACTAATTGGATATTGGAAGTAGCAGAAAGTACGAGGTCTAATGTAACTTCCAAGTTTCTTTTTACATGGACCATAGGCTGGTATTCCAATATACCAGGGTTTTCCATCCCTGGCTACACATTAGAATCACTTAGAGGACTTTAAAAAAAAATAATAGTGTGCTTTCCTCTTCAATAAAGATCAATTAAATTGGAATATCTAAGGGGAGGGACCATGCTTTGGTGTATTTTCAAGAAACCAGGTGATTTCATTTGTGGCTAGGGTTGAGAACTGTTGCACTAGATTTTAAATTTCTTGTGGGAACATCTAATTTGTCATTGAATCCTGAGAACCTGGCAAATGTTTGGCATTCAGTATGTGATTAACAGAATTCATAGATAAATTAAGGAATATAGGAAAGAGGACCATGTTCTGTTGAATTTGAGATGCTGTGATACACCCATGAGATACTGTGTAATGGATTCATAGGGCTTTATGGCTCTAACTACAGAGAGAACTTGGGGCTGGAATGTAAACTTAGGAAACATGGCAATATGACTGGTGGTTTAAGCCAAAGGTGTAGATATAAACATGGCTCAGGAGGGCGGTGTAGACTGAGAAACAAGAAGAGAAATCTAGGGGAATAGATGAATGAATAATCCAGTCCTTGAATTCATGGCCCATAACCTTGGTGCAGGAACTGCATTGTTTATACTTCTTCCTCTTCTACCATCCCTCTGAGGACAGGACCCCACTTCCTATGAACAGACATTCTTGGTACAATGTCTTACCTGCCTGGCTGTCAGTGTTTTGACTTTCTGCACCTCAAAGTCCCAGTGGCTGCCCCACTGGCCACGATTGCATCTATTTCAATTCCCTGGCTTTCTAAGTCTTTGGTGTTTTGCTGCCATTACTTCCTTTGCTGAGCCATATTTTGGAACATGACTATTACAGCTGAGAGATTTTTGATGCCTATAGAGTTCTCTACAATTTTTTAAAAATATGCATATATCTTCTTCTTTTAAAGAGTTTTCTTTTGATGTGGACCATTTTGAAAGTCTTTATTGAATTTGTTATAAAATTGCTTCTGCTTTATGTTTTGGTTTTTTTTTGGCCACAAGCCTTGTGGGATCTTAGCTTCCTGACCAGGGATCTAACCAGCCCCTGCGTTGGAAGGCTAAGTCTTAACCACTGAACTGCCAAGGAAGTCCCCAAAATATGCATATATCTTCTTTTTGGTAAACCTTTGGTAAATAAAAGGCTTATTGGGATTGACATATATACACTATTGATACTACGTATAAAATAGATAACTAATGAGAACCTGCTGTATAGCACAGGGAGCTCTACTCAGTGCTCTGTGGTGACCTAAATGGGAAGGAAATCCAAAAAAGAGGATATATGTATGCGTACAGCTGATTCACTTTGCTGTATAGCAGAAACTAACACAACATTGTAAAGCAACTATACTCCAATAAAAATTTTTTTAAAAACCTTGTTTAGATGATTTCAACCTTGTGATCATCCTTAAAACCAGTAAATATGTGTTTTTTACTGTCTTAGAGAATGAAAGGATAAAAATATCCCACTTATACATAATAATATTACTCATTTCAAATGTGTTCACTAGTATATTTTTCATCATAAATATTCTCTATTTACAGTCTGGAATAATCACCACTAGTCGGGTGCAAACAGCTTCCTCTTTGTGTCGTTAAAAAAAGCAGTGAATGAAAATGTTTTCAAATTTAAATTTTACAAGGTTTAATTTTATGCGAAGGGATCAGACATAGCAAATTCTTATATATAAATTTATCTGATTATGGCAGAAAATATTTCTAGGCAGCAATTCATCTTACTAATATGTTATCAAGAAACTCCATTCATTAGCTAATTGCCATTTTGTTTTGGTGATCGTTGCATTTAGAATAATACCTTACTTTTGTTGAATGCTTGAAAATTTGCCAAAAAAATATTTTGAATTTAATAACTTGTTGAGAACTTGCTACGTTGATTGATGTGCTCGATGCTGAGAATGTTGAGATAAACAGTTCATGTTTTTAAGAAGAGGATGCTTTATCAGTCAGGGTTCCATTAGAGAAGCGGAATCAATAGGACACATTTTTATCTATCAGTATCTATAGCTATCTACTTCTATATCTATATCTATAGATCTATATATAGAGAGAGATCTATCTATATCTATCTACTTCTATATCTATATCTATTTCTTTATATATGGTAGTGGATGTATTCTAGAGATTTGACCTTATGCAATCGTAGAAGCTAAATAGTCTGGGGGAGATTATTTCTTCTGTATCCGAAGCTTCATTCTGGAGGCAGCAGTGCAGGCATTTGAGAGGGGCAGATGGATGTGAAGTGGGGCAGCAAGGAATGGATGAGCTGTAACCCACAAGGATGGACTGGACTTCTTGTCAGTGTCTCCCTGCCTTTAATCCTTGATGGAGTGTCTTTTGGTGAAGCTGGGGTTCTATATCATGGCGTTTAACAAGCTCCTGGCCTAGCACTCAGAGAAGCTGAAGAAGCAGCCAGCACGACCGTGAGTGCTGCGGGCGCTGAGGCCCGGCTGCTGCCCCAACCCCTCCAGGGGGCTCTGCAGAAAAGCAGCACTGAGTGTGAGATGCAGCATTGCCTCAGGTTCTGCACCGAGCCTCCGAAAAGATGGCTGCTGCTTCACTACCACCTTCCACTTCCTTCCTAATGCCTCTTGCAGCCCAGACTAACCTAGAATTATGCAGGGAAGGGAATTCTGGGAAATGTAGTTGCATTCTAGCTAAGTTGATGCAGTGCAGCTACATGTGCATGTCCATTCCTTAGCGAACCTGGGAAGAAGTGAAGAAAAATATACCCATTTTACTGATGAGGAAGGGCATCGAGACTCTGAAAAGTCATGCACCGCCAAGGCCTACGTAATGAGAGAAGGGTGGAGCCAGGGTCAGAGCACACATCTGATTCCCGACCCTGTGCTCTTCCAGCGCTCCCGCTGCCTGTAGACTGCCGCCATGCCAAGTGTACATTGCTCCCCAGTCGTATGTACGTAAATTTGATGTCTGATTTTTTTCTGATCTCCCACAGATGAAATTCATATTGAAATCATCACCCTTTGCTCCAGTAAATCCAGGAGGACTAGAAAATGAATTGTCCTTTATGAGAGGAACACTAACAAAACTTTGAAAGAACTGATTTAAATTTTAAAACAATTGATTTTGCTTTCCTCAGTTCTCTTTTTCTCCTCTCTCAGATTTTCTTCTCTGATAATTGCAGGGAGACCTATTTCAGGAATGATTTGTAATACCTGAGTGGACTGCTTTCTGGATGGAATGCAGAGACTTGGTCTCCCCAGGGCTGACTCATTTCATTGCAACTGGATAACAATGTGCTATTACTTCCAAAGATCAAAGTCTCCAACTTCCCTAAAGATTACATTGTGGGTAGAAGCAAGAAAGGAGGGGTTGAGAGTAGTGAGTGTATTTAACAAATTAATCCTCAGTAACTGAGAGCTAAAGCTCTGCAGCTGGTCTAATAAGAATTCATTTTCAGTGTTGAAAAATGGTAACATCCAGGGCATAAATTCTTGTAGCTGCAAGTTAGGTTTAATTTGGTATCAGTTACTGATGTTCTGTGGAAGGTTAAATAAAAAATCATTTAACTTCACTTTAGCTCCACTTCCTTTTATATAAAATGGGACTAATTTTTTCCCCACTACTTCCTACAAAGACATAAACTGAAAATTAATAGCTAGTAATATAACAGTTTGGATGAAATGACAGGCTACAGCTTTGTAAGTGCAATCTTATATTTAATCTTGGCTTCCAATCAAGATTTCTGATTCTGATGACGATAAGTCCTCAAAGTGCTGAAAATCAACTGCAGTCTCATCTCCAGTAATCTCACTTACTGTAGCCAGTTCAAATCATGTTTTATTTCTTTTTAGCTTTATAATCAATAACTCATGAAAAAAGCAGCCCATTAAATGATACTCTTTTTCAAGTTTTTAAAAATTAGCATTTTGGCTTGTCATATGTCTAATTCGTCCTACTAGAACTCTGCTTTGTGGAAAATTTCTAGCATAGTGCCTAAAACAGAGTATTTTATAAATATTAGTTTTATCTTCATCAGTCTGAAAAATATATCTGTGCTTTTCAGTAGAATCTTCATTTTATACCTGGTAGAGTCATAGAGTTTCTTTTTGGGTTGGAAGCATTGTATTGTCAAAACTAAACTTTGTCCTTATTTCATAATTAAAGAGTTACTGACATTTATTTATTTTATTTTTATTTTTATTTTGGGGGTGGATTTGGGGAACCGATACATTTAGTGTTGAGCAAGAGAAATCAAGAAAGAGAAATACTCTATTTATGCTGCACCCGTTGGGGCTCTATTTTCAGAGTCGGGTTCTCTTATTCTAATGCTACTGAAAACTTGATTGGGGATTTTGTTCTGGATCCAACTTTTAAGGGACAGAGTGTCCATCTTTGTTGTTCCCCTAGTTTGGTAGATACATCTGGCCCCAAGTGCCAAGGGTACAAAGGTCTCATTAAAGGTACTAAAATATGTTTGCACACTCCTTCTCAGTATGTGGACGTCAAGCCAGACACTTCACTAGCTACCTAAGGAGCCATTTCACCGTCTGGAGAAGCAACCTAACTTTTCCACACTTTTGCTTCTGATCTGGACAAAAACATATTCTTCTTAAGGAAAGGAAGAAAGAAAGCTAGGGCATCACAGTCTGGGTGTGTTGGGGGCTTGCACCATTAAAATAAATAGAAAATCTGGGTCAAGGTTGAGGGAAAGACAAACAGGTTAATTCTTAGGACATGGGACTCTCTGTCCTGGTGATCAAACAATTCTATCATCCAGGTTTTTTATTTAAAAAAACCCTTTTCTACCTTTGGTAGAAATGGCAGAACTAAATAAAACCTGAAGAAGCCAACCAGATGGGTCATGGGTGCAGTGAAACCAAGGGGGATGTGGCCAGGCAGAGAAAGGTCTTCCAGGTATCACTCTATTTGCGCTGGGAGATGTAACGTGACCTTTGAGAGATGCACCCGAGGGACAATTACAAGGAAAGGACACCTGTAGAGGGGAGAACAGGGATTTCAGAGAGAGAAAAAACAGCTTCCTACTTTTGCCTCATACTGGATAAAAAAGGTTGGAAGAGGCGGTGAGCAGAGAAGATTGACTAGTGTTAGTGAGTGCGGACCTTTTAGTTCCTTCTCTCTCCAGGTCCCTTTGATTCTCCAGATCGACTCTTGTTTTCCAGCTGAACCCTGGGTCCCACTCCAACATTCATAACAACGTTGTTTTCCTTTTTCTGTCACTTAACCAGTTCTCCCTGATGTTTTTCATAAACACCATGAGGCCAGGGCTTTGTCTCTCTTGTTCTCAGTAACATGGCTGGCATCTGGCAGAGTGACACATATGAGACACTTTACTAATATCCGCTGAGTAACTTCATGGTATCACAAACCTCCCTTCCAGTTACCCGCACAAAGCTCGGGGGTGGTCTCTGATGTGTGTCATTGATTCACACCTTGCTGTATTTTCCTGCTTCCTTCCCACTCCCCCACCCCGGTTTCCAATACTGTCATTACCTCACCCTTGGATTATTGCCATTGCTTTTTAGCTATTCCTCCCCCTTCTGGTCTTTTCTAGCAAATTGATGTTTTATTGCCTTAATAATTTTTCCTAAGCACTATTTTTTTTAACTTATTTTATTTATTTATTTTTGGCTGTGTTGGGTCTTCGTTTCTGCACGTGGGCTTCATTCTGCACGTGCGACGAGCGGGGGCTACTCTTCGTTGCGGTGCGCAGGCTTCTTATTGCGGTGGCTTCTCTCGTTGTGGAGCACGGGCTCTAGGCACCCGGGCTTCAGTAGTTGTGGCACGTGGGCTCAGTAGTTGCGGCATGCGGGCTCCAGAGCGCAGGCTCAGTAGTTGTGGCGCACGGGCTTAGTTGCTCTGCTGCATGTGGGATCTTCCCAGACCAGGGCTTCAACCCATGTCCCCTGCCTTGGCTGATGGATTCTTAACCACTGTGCCACCAGGGAAGCCCCCTAAGCACTATTTAAATCATAATACTTTCCTGCACACAGAATGACTCCTCTTCACTTACCTCTTATCATCTAAACTGATCTAACTTCTTAATTGGGCTTACTTCCCTCATTTAGTGGGGGAATTAAACGAGATCATCTAAAAAAATCCAATCTTGCGTTAACACCCACATAGTTCTACTTCTCTTTATGATTTTTTTTCAGAAGGAAGATGTTTGGGACCCTTGAAAGTGTCTGGTTGATCATCTTGAGTGAGAGAATTGGGGCATAAGGTCTGATGCACTTCTCTTTGAAAAGGCGTGGGTCATTGGGGAATAGGAGAACAGATACAGAAGCATCTGTGGTTTTGACCCAGTGCCCCCCACTAGAAGAACACAGGAAGCTCCCCAGGGCAGGTGGAGGCCCTATGGAGGCGACAGATGACACTAATAGGCGTGGATGTCAACAAGCATCTGAGGAAAACCAGCCTGCTTTAGCCTATGGCTGAGAAGGCTAAGAAGGATGCAGCTAGCCACTATTCAATTAACAAGGCACACAATTTGCGTGTTGCATTGTAATTTCAAATAGTTATAGTTTGCATTTGATAAGTGGGGAGTAAGTAGTCTTCACTCATCCCTATGGTATTGGCTAATGATTTTTCTTAAGTTATAGAAAAGTATACACAAGAATACGAAATAGGGCTTCCCTGGTGGCGCAGTGGTTGAGAGTCCGCCTGCCGATGCAGGGGACACGGGTTCGTGCCCCGGTCCTGGAAGATCCCACATGCCGCGGAGCGGCTGGGCCCGTGAGCCATGGCCGCTGGGCCTGCGCGTCCGGAGCCTGTGCTCCGCAGCGGGAGAGGCCACAACAGTGAGAGGCCCGCGTACGCAAAAAAAAAAAAAAAAAGAATACGAAATAGGTAAAGTTTTCTGTGATATTTATTTATTGTTTTTTATTTTATTGGAGTATAGTTAATTTACAATGTGTTAGTTTTAGGTATACAGCAAAGTGATTCAGTTAAACATATACATGTATTCATTCTTTTTTAGATTCTTTTCTCATATAGGTTATCACAGACTATTGAGTATAGTTCCCTGTGCTATATAGCGGGTCCTTGTAGGTTATTTATCTTATGTAAGTTTTCTGTGATTTATATTTGAAGTAAATCTGATAGAGCTTTCCTCATGCCATGCCACATAGTTTCTAGTGAAGGAAAGAGAGCACAGAGGATTTAGAATCAAAAGGACATTTTGTGGTTCATCCTGAAATATTACCCACTAAAGTTGGGAAATATGAGTGGCAACTCTTTAAGTTTCTATGTTATAGTCATCCTCATTTTTGTTTGGTTCATCTTTAGGCCCCTAGAACTAATTCCATCTGGGGAGCTGGGGTTCAGGGGCCAAACGTGTCTGGCATCTACCCAGCAGCACCATATTTCCATGATTTTTTTTCCCTGGAATTGTCCACGTGAAATGTCTATCCCAGACCAAGTGGACTTCTAACTGGACCCTCTGTTTCCCTAAACTTAGATGGCAGACTGAACATCAGGGTGATTCAGTGATAGAACCATGGGATGGGGAATCAGAAAGAAACCTCACAGACCTGCTAAGAGGCCAAACATCAGCTCTAAACCAGCATTGTCGTCTTGTGCAAGTCAGTTATCCCTCATAAGCCTCAAGGCCCTCACTTGTCAAATGTGGACATTAGTTCAGAAAGCCCCAGATCTTGAGGGTTACATGATATAATGTACAGGCAAGTTCTTTACACATTTTAAAGTGGGGCATGGCTCTGAGCTGTTATCCTATCTTGTACTCTTCTCTGATTTCATGTATTTCTCCAAGGAAGAGGCCGTAACTCCTCATTTTGTCTTCCCTGACACATCTTTCGTTCTAGAGATGCTGTGGGACAGAGAGCAGAAATTATACAACTAAACTGTCATACGCATCCAGATAAGTGCTAAAACCTAAATTTGGTGTCGCCTCTTAACTCCTCACAGGGCTTGCTGCAGCCATTTGCCACAGCCGACCACTGAAAAATCTTATTTTGAGAATACATGGCTAAATGGAAATGCTTTGAAAGTAGGACTGTTAGGCTGTAGGGAAACTTAGAAAAGACAGAGACTTTCTGATGTGGGATTTAGAGCCAGACACACAGCATATACTCTCTTTCGTTGGGAGCCTTAGGTATTTTGCTTTATTTGGTCACTTGTATACAGCTGCTCAGGACACAGTTCTCTTTAGGGGCAAACACAGCTGAAGGATGTACAGTCTTCAGAAGACAGCTGGGAGACAAAACCTTATGAGATTATGTCACCCTTTGCCTCTTAATAATTGAGCAACATTATGGTCATCGCTTGTTATACAGGGGGCATTTGTTCCAGGACCTCCATGAACACCAAATCCGCTGATGCTAAAGTCCCTCATGTAAAGTGGAATAGTACAGTCATCCCTCCACATTCACGGATTCAACCAAACATAGATGCAGAACCTGCAGATGAGGAGGGCTAGCTGTATATAATTTGACATGTTTGTACACTATCTATTTTTTAACCCCTGTAACAGGCTTTTAAGTGTACATTATTGTTGACTGTAGGTACAATGTTGTGTAGCCGATCTCAAGAGCTTTTTTTTCTCGCTTAACTGAAACTTAATGCCCATTGATTAGTAACTTCTCATTTCCCCTTTCCTTCAGCCCTGGCAACCACCATTCTACTCTTTGATTCCAGACATTTAACTATTCTTGAAACCTCATATAAGTGGAATCATGCAGTATTCATCCTTTCGTGACTGGTTTATTTCACTTGGCAAAACGTCCCCCAGCTTCACCCACATTGTCACATATTGCAGAATTTCCTTCTTTTTAAAGGCAGGGTAATATTCCATTGTGTGTGTACACCACATTTCCTTTATGCATTTATCCACTGATGGATATTTAGGTTGTTACCATGTCTTGGTTATTGTGAATAGAGCTGCAATGAACATAGAAATGCTAATATCTCTTCAAGATCCTGATTTCAATTTTTTTGATAAATATGCAGAAGTGGGATTGCTCTATCATATGGTAGTTCTATTTTTAATGCCTTGAGGAACTTCCATACTCCTTTTCATACAGCTACACCATTTTGCATGCTCACCAGCAGTTGTATAGTTGACCCTTGAACAACATGGGGGTTGGGAGTGCTAACCCCATTTCCCACCCTGTTAAAAATCCACCTGTGACTTTACAATTGGCCTTCCTATCTGTGGTTTTGCATACGGATTCAACCAACCTCAGATCATGTAGTACTGTAGTACATATTTATTGAAAAAAAAATCTATGTATTAGTGTACCCGTGCAGTTCAAACCTGTGTTGTTCAAGGGTCACCTATATACTGTATTTTAATGGCTATTATATTCCCCTGGTTCAAAGGTGCTTTGCCCTTGGCTAACCATCTTCCAGAAGGAGGCACCAGAAGGTACCTCTAAATGTGTTTATAACTTCATACTTACAAGCTTCTTCTCTTCCTTTTGCCGTGATAGATAGACTCAGCTAGAACTGCCAAGTACAAAGAAAAAACTTCAGCAAGGATGAAGTAATCTGAGTCTCTGACCAAACCTGCTAAATATTAATTAAAAGTGGATGGTCACACAATTTTAAAAGATGAAGTTTTTAAGAGCTCTGAGCATAAGACGTCTGATCTTACTCTTTTCTTAAACACCGTGGTAGATGGACAATTTTAGCAGAGAGAAGAAAGACTCAGAGCGGTAAAACTAGCACTTACCATTTGCAAGGTGCTCGTACTTCTACACCCTCTATATCCATGAACTCAATTCAGTAATTCTCTCAGCATCCTTCAAGGTAGGGACAGTTATGATCTGTATTTTATGGAAGCTGATTAATGGAGAAGTGAAGCAGCATGCCCACATCACATAGACAGTAACTGGCAAAGCTGGACTTTCCACCCAGGGCCTGTCTCTATAGCTGGTGCTCAGAACCACGGCTTTGTCTCCTTTGTAACAGGTGAGCAGATCTGCGTTCAAGGCAGTTAGAGGGGCTCTCCACTTCTGTTAGCTTGGGTAACTGAAGACTCCTTTGCAGACTCAGACCCATGCGGCACCGGAGTCAATCCTGAGGCGAGCGAGAAGCGCATTAGCAACTCAGCTGCAGCAGGTGAGTACAGAATTACTTGTCCTGGCACAGACCCAGTGTCCCTGGAGTGAATCCTGACTGTCCCCTGCCATCAGTCACAATTTGAGCTTTCCCTAATCTTTGCTCTATTGGCCTTGGCAGCTGGATGAGCCTTCAGCTCAATTCTCCAACCTGAATTTTATATCCCTGAGACTGGGACCGCGCTGAATTCCAACCAGCTTCTCTGCAGCTCTGGGTTTGGCCTAGCTTTTACAAGTCTTCTCAGGATGGAAGGTGAGAAAAATCAGATCTTTCTCTTGATGTCCTCAGCCACTGACTGGGATTCTGCTGTGAATAGCTTGGAACCAATGTTAGCCTTTAATTACCCTGGCTGTTCACAACCTACCATAGCCATTTGGCCCTATTGATGGATCAGTTAACTTGCTCTGACGATGTCTTACAGATGAATGCTAGTATAGGAGGCCCTCCTATAGCTGAGGTTAGATTTTCCAGTCCACTTCCAACTGCCTGTCCCCCCTCTTTCCTATCAGCTTTTATCACAGCTTGACTCATGCTCTGACCTGCTTGAATTAGGATAATTCCCTTTATACAGAACCCCCGGGCAGAGGTACTGTCAGTTCTGTGCAGCTCCTCAAGTTCCACAACCAGGACCAGCCTGGAAGACTGTGAAGCCAGAGGTCTTTGATGCCACATGGTGCCCTCACATTACCCAGATACCCTCACTCTCTCACCCTTTCCTTGCCTCTTCTTTCTCATATGTTAGGGCCCAGCTGTTAACATTAGTGACAATGAATTATTCAGGTAAACCGCTCAGAGACGATGCAGAGGGTTATGAAGGACTCAGCAGATAATTCAGCAACAAAAGCATTTTTAAAGTTAGAAAAAAAAATCAAACCAAATGTTTGCAAGGAAACCAACATTAGCAGTATTCCTTTAAATTTATAATATGTCTTCTTTGTTCGTGTGTATGGTTTGACCACTTTCATCACCATACAAAGATATTATTGACTATTACTATTGACTATATTCCCCACACTGTACATTTCCTATCCGTGACTTACTTACTTTGCACCTGGAAGTTTGTGCCTCTTAATCTCCCTCAGCTGTTTCCCTCCTCTGGCAACCACCTCTTTGCTTTCTGTATCTCTGACTCTGTTTCTGTTTTGTGATGTTTGTTCATTTGTTTTGTTTTTTAGATTCCAGTGAAATCATGTGGTATTTCTCTCTCTGACTTATTTCACTCAGCATAATACCCACTAAGTCCAACCGTGTTGTTGCAAATGGCAAGACTTCATTCTTTTTCTGGCTGAGTAGTAGTGCATTTTATATATATGATATATAAACATACACCTCACATCTTCATTCATTTATTGATGGACACTTGGGTTGTTTCCGTATCTTGGCTATTGTGAATAATGCTGCAATGAACATAGGGGTGCATATATCTTTTCGATAAATATTCTTTTGGATTTTCTTTGGATAAATACCCAGAAGTGGAATTGCAGGAACATATGGTTGTTCTATTTTCAATGTTTTGAAGAACCCACATACTGTTTTCCATAGCGGCTGCACCAATTTACATCCCCACCAACAGTGCCTGACGATTCCCTTTTCTCCACACCCACGCCAATGCTTGTTATTTCTTGCCATTTTGGCGTGGTTTCTTAGGCACCAAAGCTGACGGATGGGTGCATGTTATCTCATTTGATCCCCATGATTGCCCTACAGTGAGAACGGGACTAAGATGCTTAACTTGTAAGTGGCAGAGCCAGGAACAGGACCTGGGTAGCTCTCAACTCCCATGCACCTGTGTTCTCCAACGCACCCCCTCTGCTTCTCAGTCGGCCCGATGAGTATCTGATGAGATCGAGTGGAATAGTGAAACACTGGATTAGAAAGAGCTTTAGGGATAACCTGTACTCCTCTCTCATCGCACACTTGAGGGATCTGAGGCCTGGGAGGGTTTGCCTAGGTTCTTAAAGCTCGGAAGGTACGTAGCAGGGATGCTGTCCCCAGGTTTGTCCCTCACTCTCCTTCTCATGCTCTCTGCTTCATGAACCTCTCTACTCCACCATCAGGCCCCCCGAAATTCACTGTCTTAAAGCGAGATAGTGACAGTAAGGTGGTATTGTGGTGGGGACATTGTAGGTTTATGACAAGCACGAGTATGTGTGTGTGTGTTTGGTGTGGGCTGCTTTTAGAACTCTGAAATTAACAAGGGGTAGCCAGCTGCCTCTTCGCCTGCCTAAAGTTTACCTTCAGCAGTGGATTCCCCTTCTCAGAGAGAGCAGATGGCCTCCTTCTAGAAGCACATTACTGGTAACAGTTTCTCCCTGTTGTTTAGCAGTAGCGCTGCCTAAAAGCCTGGTGTGAAGGAACCTCTGGAGAAGAGTTACCTCTGTCCAGAAAAGGAAAGGGAAATAGACCCTGATTTTAGGCAAGTCACACACAGGGGCATACAGAGAGCAGAACTTAACTCTACTGTGGCCTCCTGGGCAGAGGGCTGCCACTTCTACATCTTTATTTCTTTTCATCCCCATAAAGACCTTTCTTTGCCAATCTGTATGTATTCAAACAGCCATCCACCATCCTTTGGGGTGCAAGTAAAGCACCTCAACCTTACCCCCGCCTTGCCCCAAGCCTGAACAGAGGCCTGAAAATGGGTACCACTATGAACCAGCACTTTTCCTCTGTTAGTGTTGATTTGCAGCCCTTCCCTTTCAGGTCTACTACTTTAGGTATATTGTTTCTATTTTGTGAAATGTCTCCCTTTAGAGATTGTTTCAAGAAGGTAATTAGATAGGCAGACAGAAATAGGATGTGCAGTAATGAGAGCAGGCTGTATGGTCTGGGAAGGTTTTTCATGCCTGTAATGGGGAGAGGGCCAAAGCAAGATTACTGGTGTTTAGTAAAGTGGCAGGTACAATTGTCTCTTTTCCCTTATCAAATTACAGCCCTCTTGTTATTCCATTTCCTGACTTTGAATTCTTCCTTTTGTAAAGTTATATACTAACTGGAGAAATGGAACACCTTATCATTGCCAACATAGATATGTATATATATAATATATATTTTTTTTAAAAAAAATAAGAAAATAGGGGAAATGTACTTGAATCTTAATCGCTTGTTTTTTTTCTAGAGCATTTCTTTTGTGGTTCTCCTTTCTGAGTCTTAGGTGGCTTATCTGTGTATCAGAAGCATAGCGAGAGGGAGAAGGGGAAGAGCAAGGCCATGGCCCTGGGGATTCAGGCAGCAAGATAAAGGCTCCTCTCCTCCCCACACTGAGGGAGGAAACAGGAAGTGATGGGGATGGCCTGACTTTAGCCCTACAGAGACCTTTATTTTATTTAGTCATTTATTTTTTGATAGTAGCCTTGGACTTGGGTGTGATCAATAGTGATATGTGCGAGGAGAAACAAACAAAATAGGGGTGAATTAACAGAAGTATAGTCTCTACAGCAGCCTTTAAATCATTTGATTGTAAGAGGTGAATTCTTTTAAATAATTTAAAAAGAGGAATAACAAAAAATGGCATTATGCACACTTCTTAGACAAGATACAACTAATTTGGCTAAATATTGGATAAGGGGAGCTGAAAGCCCTAGGGAAAATCAAGTGACTGGTTTCATCCAAGTCTTCTATATATATATGTGGGCAATAGCTCTCATTGTCATATTAGGTAAATTGAGAAGAGAAAATAGATGTAATTGTCTATTCGTGTCACTGCATTGCTCAGAATCCTTGAGTAGCTTCTGAGTTTTACTCTAGATATCCAGTGAAAACTTCTAGCCCTGGCCTTCAAAACTGCACACCACGCTTACCTTGCTTGTCTGCTCTCATCTCCAGCATCCAGCAGGAACCCTCTTCTGCAGCACAAGCAACCTCCCTGTAGGATCCTGAGGTCAGATTTTCCATTCTCCCTATTCATTAGGTTCATACTCTGAGCAGGTGCTCAACCAGCCCTAGAGATTTTGCTCGGGTTCCTTGCACGCACTGGAGTCTCCAGATATCTCATCTGTGTGCTCCTACCCAGGATCAGGTTAGTGTTTTTGTTTGTTTATTTATTTATTTTCTTTTGGCTGCACTGCACGGCATGCGGATCTTCCAGGACCAGGGATCAAACCCCCGCCCCCTGCAGTGGAAGTGCAGAGTCTTAATATTATCTTTTTTTTAACATCTTTATTGGAGTATAATTGCTTTACAATGGTGTGTTAGTTTCTGCTTTATAACAAAGTGAATCAGTTATACATATACACATGTTCCCATATATCTTCCCTCTTGCGTCTCCCTCCCTCCCACCCTCCCTATCCCACCCCTCTAGGTGGTCACAAAGCACCAAGCTGATCTCCCTGTGCTGTGCGGCTGCTTCCCACTAGCTATCTATTTTACGTTTGGTAGTGTATATGTGTCCATTGCCACTCTCTCACCTCGTCACAGCTTACCCTTCCCCCTCCCCATATCTTCAAGTCCATGCTCTAGTAGGTCTGTGTCTTTATTCCCGTCTTACCCCTAGGTTCTTCATGACCTTTTTTTTTTTCTTAGATTCCATATATATGTGTTAGTATACAGTATTTGTTTTTCTCTTTCTGACTTACTCTTAGATCCATCCACCTGACTACAAATAACTCAATTTCGTTTCTTTTTTATGGCTGAGTAATATTCCATTGTATATATGTGCCACATCTTCTTTATCCATTCATCTGTTGATGGACACTTAGGTTGCTTCCATGTCCTGGCTATTGTAAATAGAGCTGCAATGAACATTGTGGTACATGACTCTTTTTGAATTATGGTTTTCTCAGGGTATATGCCCAATAGTGGGATTGCTGGGTCGTATGGTAATTCTATTTTTAGTTTTCTAAAGAACCTCCATACTGTGCTCCATAGTGGCTGTATCAATTTACAATCCCACCAACAGTGCAAGAGTGTTCCCTTTTCTCCACACCCTCTCCAACATTTATTGTTTCTAGATTTTTTGATGATGGCCACTCTGACCGGTGTGAGATGATATCTCATTGTAGTTTTGATTTGCATTTCTCTAATGATTAATGATGTTGAGCATTCTTTCATGTGTTTGTTGGCAGTCTGTATATCTTCTTTGGAGAAATGTCTATTTAGGTCTTCTGCCCATTTATGGATTGGGTTGTTTGCTTTTTTGTTATTGAGCTGCATGAGCTGCTTGTAAATTTTGGAGATTAATCCTTTGTCAGTTGCTTCATTTGCAAATATTTTCTCCCATTCTGAGGCTTGTCTTTTGGTCTTGTTTATGGTTTCCTTTGCTGTGCAAAAGCTTTGAAGTTTCATTAGGTACCATTTGTTTATTTTTGCTTTTATTTCCATTTCTCTAGGAGGTGGGTCAAAAAGGATTTTGCTGTGATTTATGTCATAGAGTGTTCTGCCTATGTTGTCCTCTAAGAGTTTGATAGTTTCTGGCCTTACATTTAGGTCTTTAATCCATTTTGAGTTTATTTTTGTGTATGGTGTTAGAATTTCATTCTTTTACATGTAGCTGTCCAGTTTTCCCAGCACCACTTATTGAAGAGGCTGTCTTTTCTCCACTGTACATTCTTGCATCCTTTATCAAAGATAAGGTGACCATATGTGCGTGGGTTTATCTCTGGCCTTTCTATCCTGCTCCATTGATCTATATTTCTGTTTTTGTGCCAGTACCATACTATCTTCATTACTGTAGCTTTGTAGTATAGTCTGAAGTCAGGGAGCCTGATTCCTCCAGCTCCGTTTTTTGTTCTCAAGATTGCTTTGCCTATTTGGGGTCTTTTGTGTTTCCATACAAATTGCGAAATTTTTTGTTCTAGTTCTGTGAAAAATGCCAGTGGTAGTTTGATAGGGATTGTATTGAATCTGTAGATTGTTTTGGGTAGTAGAGTCATTTTCACAATGTTGATTCTTCCAATCCAAGAACATGGTATATCTCTCCACCTATTTGTATCATCTTTAATTTCTTTCATCAGTGTCTTTTATAATTTTCTGCATACAGGTCTTTTGTCTCTTTAGGTAGGTTTATTCCTAGATATTTTATTCTTTCTGTTGCAATGGTAAATGGGAGTGTTTTCTTGATTTCACTTTCAGATTTTTCATCATTAGTGTATAGGAATGCCAGAGATTTCTGTGCATTAATTTTGTATCCTGCTACTTTACCAAATTCATTGATTAGCTCTAGTAGTTTTCTGGTAGCATCTTTAGGATTCTCTATGTATAGTATCATGTCATCTGCAAACAGTGACAGCTTTACTTCTTTTTTCCGATTTGCATTCCTTTTATTTATTTTTCTTCTCTGATTGCTGTGGGTAAAACTTCCAAAACTATGTTGAATAAGAGTGGTGAGAATGGGCAACCTTGTCTTGTTCCTGATCTTAGTGGAAATGCTTTCAGTTTTTCACCATTGAGGATGATGTTGGCTGTGGGTTTGTCATATATGGCCTTTATTATGTTGCAAAAAGTTCCTTCTATGCCCACATTCTCCAGGGTTTTTATCATAAATGGGTGTTGAATTTTGTCGAAAGCTTTTTCTGCATCTATTGATATGATTCATATGGTTTTTCTCCTTCAATTTGTTAATACGGTGTATCACGTTGATTGATTCGCATATATTGAAGAATCTTTGCATTCCTGGGATAAACTCCACTTGATCATGGTGTATGATCCTTTTAATGTGCTGCTGGATTCTGTTTGCTAGTATTTTGTTGAGGATTTTTGCATCTATGTGCATCAGTGATATTGGCCTGTAGTTTTCTGTTTTAGTGACATCTTTGTCTGGTTTTAGTATCAGGGTGATGGTGGCCTTATAGAATGAGTTTGGAAGTGTTCCTCCCTGTGCTATATTGTGGAAGAGTTTGAGAAGGATAGGTGTTAGCTCTTCTCTAAATGTTTGATAGAATTCGCCTGATCTTCACCATTTTTAAGTGTACCGTTTAATAGTATTAAGTACCTTCATATTGTTGTGCAGACCTCACCACAATCCATCTCTAGAACGCTTTTCATCTTGCAAATCTGAAACTCGGTACCTGTTAAACAATAACTCCCTATTTACCACTCCCCCCATCCCCTGGCAACTACCATTCTGCTTTCTGTCTCTATGAATTGGACTACTCTAGGTACCTCATGTAAGTGGTTCCTTTTTCTGAATGAATTATTTCACTTAGCTTAATGTCCTTAAGGTCCATCCATGTTGTAGTATATGTAAGAATTTTCTTAAAAATAAGGCTGAATAATATTCCATTGTGTCATGTAAAACATTTTGCTTGTCTTTTCATCTATCAATGGATTATGGGTTACCTCATTATTATAGTTATTGAGAATAAGTGTGCTATCAACGTGGGTGTACAAATATTTCTTTGAGACCCTGCTTGCAATACTTTTGGGTATATCCCAGAAGTGGAATTGCTGGATCACGCGTAAATCTATTTTTAATTTTTTGAGGTACCACCATACTGTTTTCCACAGTGGCTGGGCTATTTTACATTCCCACCAACAGTGCAAAAATGTTCCAGTTTCTTCACATACTTGCCAACACTTGTGTGATCTATCCTGGAGAATATCCCATGTGCACTTGAGAAGAACATGTATTCTGTTTTTGTTGAGTAAAATTGTTCTCTGTATGTCTGTTAGGTGTAGTTGTTTTATGGTGTTGTTCAAGTCCTTTTTTTTAAAACTATGGTTTTTTTAAAATAATGGTTGTTCTATCCATTATTGGGAATGGGGCATTGAAGTCTCCAACTATTATTGTGGAATAGGGTTCCCTTTTCTCCACATCCTCACCAACATTTGTTATTTCTTGGCTTTTTTGATGATAGTCATTCTGACATGTGTGGGGTGATATCTCACTGTGGTTTTGATTTGTATTTCTCTAATGATTAATAATGTTGACCACCTTTTTATATATCTGTTGGCCATTTTTATGGTTCCTTTGGAGAAATGTCTATTCAGGTCTTTTGCCTATTTTTTTTTTCAGTAATATGTTTTGTTTTTGTTTTTATAAAAGGTATACCTAGGACATACTTTTTTTTCCCTAAGACATATTTATAAGGAATTTTTTTAACATAAAGGGATAGAAAAAGATATACCATGCAGTTATAAATCAAAATATAGCTGATGTAATGATGTTAATTTAAATTAAATAACCCTTAAGACAAGAAGCATTATTAGCAAAAAGAAAAAATATCATTACATAGAAAATAATTTGCTAGGAATATATAATCAGAAACATGTATTCTTTTAAGAAAATAATCCTCAAAAATATAGAGAGGGGCTTCCCTGGTGGCGCAGTGGTTGAGAGTCCGCCTGCCGATGCAGGGGACACGGGTTCGTGCCCCGGTCCGGGAAGATCCCACATGCCGCGGAGCGGCTGGGCCCGTGAGCCATGGCCCCTGAGCCTGTGCGTCCAGAGCCTGTGCTCCGCAACGGGAGAGGCCACAGCAGTGAGAGGCCCGCATAACGCAAAAAAAAAAAAAAACCAAAAACCAAAAACAAACAAACAAACAAAAAATATAGAGAGTAGAAACTGAACGAATTGCAAGGAGAAATTGACTAATATGTAATTTAAATGGGGATTTGTTTTTTTTAATTTTTATTGGAGTATAGTTGATTTACAATGTTGTGTTAGTTTCAGGTGTACAGCAAAGTGAATCAGTTATACATATACATATGTTGACTCTTTTTTTAGATTCTTTTCCCATATAGGCCATTACAGAGTACTGAGTAAAGTTCCCTGTGCTATACAGTAAGTTCTTATTAGTTATCTATTTTATACATAGTAGTGTATATATGTCAATCCCAATCTCCCAGTTTATTCCTCCCCCCCATCCCCTAGTAACCATACATCTGTTTTCTACATCTGTGACTCTACTTCTGTTTTGTAAATAAGTTCAATTTTTTAATTGTATATTTGTATGTATTGCAAAATGATCACTAAAATGTCTAACATTTGTCACCATACAAACTTGCAAAAGTTTTTTCTTGTGATAACTTTTAAGATTTATTCTCTTAGTAACTTCCAAATATGCTATACAGCATTATTTTCTTTATTTTTAAATCAGGTTAAAAAATTTTTTTTTGCTCATCAGTGTTGACAATGGAGACAAGTTTGGATAGTGATCCGTCCTACTTCTGCAGGGCAACTCTGACACATGGCCACGCTCTTACTGGAAAGGTTGTCCCCCTCATTCCTCCTTGCTTGTCCAATTGTGTGGTCTGATGATTGTGCCTTGATCACAGTCATCTACAGATTACACGTGTAGGTGTGTCTCCTAGGTGAGATCTTCACTGGTTGGTATCCTGTTGATAATAGTCATTTTTCTATAGAAAAATGACTATTACATAGCTGATGTTGTAATAACTTGAAAACTATCAAAGCATTGCTTTTGGAAATCAATACACCTATTTGTAATGCTTGTTGTTTTTGTGGCTTTGAGGTGCTAGTACATTATTTTTCTCCATCCTGATGCTTCTCTCCTTTCATGATCCTTCACTTCTGCTGAACGGTCTTTGTCCAAAAATAACAGTAGGAATGCTCAATACAAATTTTAAAAATTCCTTATTGTATTTTACATGTAAATGATTTACAAACGTATTATTAATTCTTTCCCCAAAAGCTAATAGAAGAGATTCTATTATTACATCTTGTAGATGAAGAAACTAAGCCCCACATGTTACACAGATGAGTAAATTTTAAATCCATTGCTCTTTCCATTTCTTCATGCTAAATCCTTTGCTTGGTCCTTCAGAATCTTTTCCATGCTGTAGTCAATCTGAAACATCCAGCTCATCAGATAATGTGTTATCCCTCATGCCCCAAATTTGCATATTTCACAGGAATATTGATATCTTTACGTAAAAGAAATGATTAGCACTAAGATTTCTAGACCACTTGCTTAGTAATGTCACTTCCAGTTATAACTGAGTGGAAGAAGTCTCCTTAGCCCCTAGCATTTAAAATTGAGTTATTCCTGAGATTGTAAATAAAAGGCTAAATGTGGTCTGTCCACCTTCCTTAGCATCCGTGGCGGCAGGGTGCACTATTAACTGTAGAGAGAGGTCAGAGGTAAAGTCACAGAAGGCCAGTGCTAGGAGAGACCTTAACAGCCATCCAGCCCAGAGCCTCGCCTAGGGTCAAGGAAGATGAGGCTGGAGGTGGGGCATGGGGGTGGGATGGAGAGCCTGCTAGAATCCTGTGATGAGCTGGCAGGAGAGTTGAGGCTAGGGCCTGGGTCTCCCTTCTTATGTTTCATCAGAAGACTCTCAACTGACACATTTGTACCTGAATCCAGAACAAATTTTCTACCCTGTGAGGTGCTTGTACAAATAGAATTTCAGAATAATAAGGATGCTAATAAAAACCAGTTCCTGCCAAGAAGAGCTAACCTAACATTACTACTGATACATATGTATATTATCCTAAAAAGGTACATTCCTCAGCAAGGTGAAAAGGATTTGCAGATGACAGAGTTCAGACCGGTTCCTTGTCTGAACAAGAACATAGTGCACTATTTTGAGTCTTGCCTGTGGGCAGGATGCATATTTCAATTAGTCAATCAGCAAGTGATCACTGTACTCTGCAAGGCCTCCTGAAGGATGCCAAGAAGGTTTCCTGCCTATGGGGAGCTTCTAATGTATTGGGAGGCCCAATTAACACCCACAGAATAATTAGGAACAATTAAATACAAAACTGAAAATTATCGACCCAGAGTTCAACAGATGAAATCTGGGTGTTGAGACCTCCTCTCCCACCGCCTTCCCCCGCCATCAGTACAATTGCAACTTCAGCTGGATGTGATCAATAAGAAAAAGGGGGAAGTGTCAGCAACTCTTGCACAGGTAGGATGGTGTTGTATGGGAACCATTCTTGGCCCAGTGGGATAAGATCCCTGATGTAAACTCAGAACGAACTCTTTGCCCAGCCCAGCCTTGTATGTTTTAGCCATTCTGTGTTCCCTTGAGCTTCTGGCCCACCCTGATAACCAAGGCCTGAGCTCTTTTGCCACATTCAGGGTCACCCTTTTTAAGAGTTTGAACTTGTTCTGTCTCGAACTCTGCATCTTGCTTGTTTCTGCAGAGGCCTGGCCTTTCACCTCTTCTCCCGACTGGACCTCTGACTTGCCCTTCTGCTGGAGTCTCAGTACTATTCCTCTGGTACTAATGGTGGCCATTTTAGTGGATATATTTTATATCCACTCATTGTGTTAGGTTATCTCTCCACTGAGGGTAACATCTGACTCAGTCAAGCCTCTAGCCTGTCACAAAAATGCTTACCTGTGGGGCTGGGATTTCCTTGCGAAAGGCACCTGAACTATTCATTCAATCCTTCCTATATTAACTTTTCAATCATTTGCTGAGAAATTACTAAACTGGGCACTGTGCTAGTTGTCAGAGTTATAGAAACATTGAAACATGGTCCCTTCCACAAGGAGTCAGTTCTCGGTCTAGTGTGGGAGACAGATAAGAATATAAGAAAGTTCAATGTCCTGAGTTAAAGTTTTGAGAGCTATAATCGCAGGGCACTTTGAAAATACAGCTGTGGAATGTTGATCCATACTGAGGGCATGTGTGTTGGGGGAGTGACAGTAGGATGAGGTCTCAGGAAAGGTTTCTGAGCAGAGCTGAACTAACAAATAATACCTGCTGAAATTTTTGAGCAGTCATGAAGATTATTGTCTTCTTACAAGAGCCTGGAAGATCCACACACATTTTTGTATTTGGGAATGAGTCATTTCAGTCCCTTGTCATCTCAGTTTAATTGCTTGTGAGTAGGTGCAGGGTTAATAGCCATGCCTCCATTAAATATTAGCAAGAGGAATACATTTATGAAAAATGCCTAGCATTTTGCTGGAATTGTCTCAGAAACCACCAAAGTGTGCTGATTCCTACCTGAGCCAGCACTTGTGGGGAAGCAAAATAGGATCTGAAGAGATGCAGATGTGGTGAACGTGTGTACTTCTTTTCTAAAGACGTAATCAATGCATGTGGCACAACATTCAAACAGTAGAAAAGGTGGTATGGTATGAAGGGAGTCTAATTCCTTCCCTGGCCCCCCATTCCCTAGTACTCTCTTTGGAGGCAATCCATGTTACCAGTTTCTTATGCACCCAAAGATGGTCTATGCATTTAGAAGTGTGTATGTATATATATATATATTCATATATCTTATATTCATATTTCCCCACATATAATAATTGTAGCACACCATTCTGTGCCTTGCTTTTTCTCACTTTATTACCTCATCAAATATTTGTTGCAAGTCTAATGTGTGCTATACATTGTTTTATGTGTTAGGAATACAACAGTAAGCAAAAGAAAAATCCATGCCCTCAGGAAGCTTATATTTCAAAATATCTTTCCATATCACTACATTTGTTCCTGCTTCTTTATAATAGCTTCATAATCTGTCTTTGCCTGGATGCGCCATAATTTGTTTTACCAGGCCTTTATTTGTGGATACTTAGTTTGTTTCTAATCTCCTATCTAGTGGCTATCCTTGTATATAGAGTGCCTGGAAGAGAGCTTTCAATAGAGTAGGCACTCATTTGTTGAATGAATGGATAAATCCTTTCACACATGTAGGGGTATATTTGGGGATAAGTGACTAGAGGTTGAATCCATAAGTCAAAGGGTATGTGCATTTTAAATTTCAAAAGATATTGCTAAATTTTCTCAATTTATGTTTGAAGCAATTTATACTCTCACCAGCAATATATACGAGTAAAGTCCTGTTTCTCCTTACCACCATATGTCAATCTGATGAGTTAAAATGCTTTAATTTTAATTTTAATTTGTATTGCCCAGAATGAAACTAAGCATCTTTTCTTATGCTGAGAGGTCATTTGCTTTTTTTCTGTGACCCATCTATTCACACCCTCTACTCTTCTACTGCATCGATGGTCTTCTACTTATTGGTTGTAGAGCTTATTATATATCAAAAAAAGATTCCTTTGCTGTGATATGAGTTGCAAATATTTTTCTCAGTCTGTTAGTCTTCTTTTGATTCTGCCTATGAATTTTTGCAATGTTGTATACATTTTCTTTATTTTTCTGTAACTGAATTTACATAAAATTCAATCATTTGTTTCATGGCTTTTACCTTTTGTGTTAAGAAAGATCTTCTTCCCTCTGAAAAAATTTTTTAAATTCTATGATTTCTTCTTGCACTTTTATGCTTTTATTTTTTACAGTTAAATCTTTGATACATATGAAATTTAGTGTGAACATGTGAAGTAGGGATCTCATTTTTTTCAGATGGTTATCCCATCCCATTTCCCAATAACATTTATTGAGTTGTCTATCTTTTATTTCCTGATATGAAAACATCACTATTATTTTTATCACATATCTTCTTAACTAAATATTGTAATATTTTCATCTTTTTTTTAGATTTTTCAGTCTGCTCTACTAAGCTGAGATTCAGTTGAGCTTTAATCTGGCTGCCTGTAAAAGAAAACCCAAATAATAGTTGTTTAAACAAGACAGGATTTTATTTCTCTCTCACATAACATGAAGGTTGGAGGAAGCAGTCAGCACTGTAGCAGTGGCGGTACAATATCATAAAAGTACCAAATTCTTTCCGTCATTCTGCTGTGAAAACTTTCGTGCTGGCTTCCAGCCTCAAGTGCCTCATGGTGACAGTATGGCTGCTGTAGTTCCAGCAACCATATATAAATTTTAAGCAGGGTACAGCCACTGTGGAAAACAGTATGGAGGTTCTTCAAAAAACTAAAAATAGAACTACATATGATCCCCTTTTGATCCCACAACTCCAATCTTGGGTATACGTCTGAAAAAAAAAAAAAAGAAAACATAATTCAGAAAGATACATGCGTCCCAACGTCACAGAAGCATTATTTACAGTAGCCAAGATATGGAAGCAACCTAAGTGGGATGAAGAAGGTGCGGCATTATATATACACAACACACACACACACACACCACATATATACACAATGCAATACTACTCAGCCATAAAAAAGAATAAAAATTTGCCATTTGCAACAACATGGATGGACTTGTAGGACATTATGCTTAGTGAAATAAGTCAGACAGAGAAAGATAAATACTGTATGTTATCACTTATATGTGGAACCTATAAAATGAAACAAACTAGTGAATATAACCAAAAAGAAAGATACTCACAGATAAAGAGAACAAACTACTGGTTACCAGTGGGGAGATGAAGTGAGGAGGGGCAAGGTACAAGTAGGGGGTTAAAAGGTACAAACTACTATGTATAAAATAAATAAGCTACAAGGATATATTGTACACATTGTACATTAGCATTCTCACCTTGGCATCTGGATAAATCAGTAGTTGGGATGAGAACCAGAAGTCAGAGGATGGGCTTTAGCACAACAGCATCTCGATGCCTCCGCCCGCCCTCTCCTCTCCTCATTGCATCCTCAGCCATGCGCTCAGTCTGTTGTTCTTCCCCTTACTCCTTATTCATGCATTCATTCCAAAAATAACTACTGAACACTTACTGCACGCTGGCTTCTAAGGATACAGCAGAGAGCAAGACAAAAGGTCTGCCTTTGTGGAGCTTAGTAGTAAGCAGAGAAGATATGCTGTTAACTAACCAAATTACAATAACGTGTCTAGCTGTGTCTACCCCATCTCGCTGTCATTCACCTCCAAAGTCTACATCTTATCCCCTCTCTCTGGGCATATGGAAACTAGGGTTGAGGGGGTAGACGAGGAACAGAGGAGGTGACTCTTTTCCTACGTTCTCCAAACCTTGTACTTTCGGGGGTAGAGTACTCAGTTTTCAATTTAATGTTAAAGATATTTTTTATTTCCAAACTTAAGTTACAATTCACATCATAGTGTCACCTTACAAACTGTAAAGCATTTTAGAATTTGCAAAGTCCTTTTACAGTCATTACCACCTTAGACTCAAAACAATACTGTGAGATGAATGATCCATTTTATGGAGGAGAAAACCAAGGCTCCTGGAAGCTAAGCTACTTGTATCATTAGTGGTAGAGCTGAAACTTGAACTCTTCTGTCTGATTTGTAATGGTTATGGGCACATTCTAGATTTAAACCTGACTTTGCCTCACTGATGCTTCATAGACCATCTATTGCTCTAGGAAAATGTTAACAATCATAGCTTGTGTTACTTTAGTAAGTCATTACAGAGACAGCAATTAGATTTTATCTTGGCTGTTTCCAGGAATTACACTGCAGGTGGCACACTGACGTATTCAAACACAGGAATGCGTTTGCCAAGTGGTTTCCTAGAAGCTGCCTGTTTTTGATTCCCTTGCAACACTAGTAGTGGCTGGAGGTCAGCAAGAAGGGGCAGGACGGGAGACAGGAGACTGCAGGAGCGAGGGCCCTAACGTACCTGCACCACTCAGAGTTCCATGGCATAAAGTGGGTTAAATCTGGGAGACAGTAAGAAAAGTTGTCAAGAATCCCAGGGCTCATCACAGTGAGAGTTAATCAGCAGGACAGAAACCAACCAGACTGGGCCTCAGGCTGGCTTCATGGGCCTGGAACCTGTGCAGTCCCTTGAGGAATGGCGCTTAAAAGGGACCTGTGATCAAAAGAGCCCCAAACTGGGTTTAACGTTCTGCTGTTGCTATCTTGAAATTCTTGATCATTACATCTTTATACATTTAGTACAGTGGGACGATGAAAGGTGCAGAGGAAGGAGATATGTGAAATATGCTTGTGGTCGGTCATTTCCCTCCTCACTTGCTTATAGCACTCACCATGCCCCGTGAGCACAAGATGCCTATGGGCACAAGGTGTCTCTGAAAACAGGGTGTCCATGAGCACAGGATGCCAAAACACTGGATGCCCTTGAGCACAGGGAGTGCTGTGAGCACAGGATACAATGACCAGAGGGTGCCCACGAACACAGGATTCTATGAGCCCAGGGTGCTATCAGCACAGGGTACCCATGATTAGAGGGTGCATGGGAGATCAGTGAGACTCAAGGCGGGGACGAGGTAAGCACGTTACATCTAGGATTGAGTGAGGAGAGATTATGACAATCCTAATAATCCAGGCTTTCCATTCTAACCAGAACATGCTTCAAGCACAGAAAGAAGGCAGTAGCGTCCTAAGAAACACAAATGACCAAGGATCTCTGTCACGTTCTTTCCCACTCCTGTACCTCCCTGCATTAGCCAACCACTTATGCTGAAATGATGACATAGAAGGAAAGGGAAAGATGGGGTAACCCAGAGTTTCTTATCATTTCGCTCCTTCCTTTCTCATCAGCAAGCCAAAAAGATAGTTAGATCATATATGTATACATAAACAAGTGCAAGAAAAACAGGTGATTTTGTTTTGTGCAGTTTTCCCACTCTTCCAGTTAGAAAAACATACATATGCTTGTACCAGTTCTGATATACAAATTATGTAATTTTGGTGATGCTGCATATGAGGTAAGTGCTCTTGTATTTTCATTTAAAACTGGCGTTGCACAATATCAAGATGAATGGTCAAATTCAGACTATAAGTTAAAATTTTTTCTTTATTTATAATAACATTAAATACTAAATTAAAAAAAATTCCATGATGAGTGAAGAGAGAAGCCATGGAAGAAAGACAAAGTTTGTATACAAGCGCTTTTAAAGCACATTTTCTCCTGCTTTTGGAATAAGGTTCCTGCATTTTCACTTTGCAGTGGGCTCCACAAATGATGTAGCCAGGCCTGTTTCTCCCACACAGGGTGGAGAAATCTTCAGCACCCTGGAAGGCCTGAAAAGATCAGGGAGGGCTCAAGAGTTAGTGATTTTGTGTTTGGGTCAAATTAGAGGATATTCATTAAAGGAGGCCCAGACAAGTGCATCGGGAGCCTGGGGGACAGTCAAGTCGCCTTGATACAGACCCTAACTGGCTGCAGAGGCGTGTAGTACCCAGTGAGGCTTCCTAGTCATTTTCTGGCCTTTGGGTGGCTTCTGTGAGCACCCTGGAGGGAACAGGCCCAGGAAGAGGAAACGGCAGCTGCTAGCAGCTCCAAGAACCAGGTGGCTGTGAGGTGCAGTGTCTGAGTCGAGGTGTTTCTGACATCCTGTCAACTTCTCGTACTAAATATTATTGCTACACTTGAGCGCCGAACACTTGAGGTCAGCCAAATCGTGTTTTGTGAGTTTTCAAGTAGCCCAGGGAAACAGTTCTCCTTGTACCAGATATCTAAGCAATAAAACATCATGAAAGCGTTGGCTCTGCCAACCCAGGGTACATGGGTGCAGTGAGACAGGAAAGCAAAGCTGTTGCTGGAGGTTGGATCTGAACCCCATGTGGGCAGCGGCTGGCAAGCATGAACACTAAATGCATCTAGACCTCACTGTTCTCTCTGTTCGCATCTGGCAAATAGGGTGAAATTCATAGGCTTTCCCGGACAGAACGCTCCTTGCTTCCCACCCTCAGCTTCTGACTTGGAGCCTGTCCCCGTGGACACTTTCCCTCCTTCCTTCGTGCTGTCACGTCACCGACAGGGAGAGGGATGTATATCCATGCAAAACCAGCCGTGTGGCAAACTGTCCTTAACATCTTCCATTTGCCTCTCGTTGAGCCTCGCTAACAATGCTAACAGCCTACGATAATAAATACACACCATATAAGGATTTTCGCCAAATTTAAATAACGACTCAAGAAGTCTCAGAACTTCTTCTCCCACCCTTATTTGTACCCACACGTTGGATACTCCTTTGGGAAGATATACCCTTTTTAAACCTTGGGAGTAACCAAGGCAATAGTGTGCTGAATAGGAAATACACTGCATTTAGTATCAGAACTTGCCACTAGGGCACCTGAAAAAGTTATTTTACATCAGTGGGCCCCCTCTATTAAATGGGGAAAGAAGTTCCCTTCCTCTGTAGATTGTGTGGGTATGGCTTTGTTAGCGGTTGGGGTCTATGAAAGTGTTAGTTATCGTTATTACAGTTGGTACTTAAATTTCTGTTGAATTGTTGAATCTTCAAGGAAACTTGGTGAAGAAGTCCCCTGAGTCATTACTATGATTGTCCTAACCTCAGCTTGACATTAGGTGTCCCAAAGGCAAAAAATGACTGAGGAGAAAGGATGAGGGCCAGTGGCTGGAGCATCCTGGCTAATTCTCAAAATAAATTTGACATACTCAAGACTGACATACTTGAAACTGATTAAGAGGTGTGCTGGGACATGGCCAGTAGCAAAAAAGAAATACTAAAGACAAATTTACAGCTCAAAGAAATCCCTTCACCTTATGCAGTTCACATGTGTTCTTTTAAAATTGTAAATACTTTTAAAATCAGTTTGTCTTCATTTTTAGGTGGCACAAAATTATATTAAATTCCATAGGAAAAAATTTGACAAACTGCTTGTTAGAAAGAGGTAACAGTAATTAATGTTTGTAACATGTCTTAGTCTTTACAAAGCACTTCTTTAATCATAATGCATTTGTTTCTCACAGTAACCTTGTGGGAGTAGTAATTATTGTTTACCTGTTTTATTGGTGACAATACTGGGCTCAGTATCTTATCAAGAAGAACTAAAAATTGGCAGGACCGCAACTTGAACCCAGGTCTTTTCACTCCAATATCCATGAAGTTTAATAAAAAGTACAGTTAATAGTCAGATACTGTGACTAGAGACGGAACTAGCCCAGCACTCAGGGATTCTGGTTCCATCTCTGTCATCACGCAGAGTTGCCTCAGTCCCTCCTTTTCACTAGGTCTCAGTTTCTTCATCGGCAAAATGAAGAGGCTCAGTGGAGCACCCGGAGTTGTCTCCCGTTCCTTCATCACTTGATCGGTGTGAAGAAAAAAAAATGCAGTTGAACAGCATTGAAAAGAAATGACTTCAATGGGGCTTCCCTGGTGGCGCAGTGGTTGAGAGTCCGCCTGCCGATGCAGGGGACATGGGTTCGTGCCCCGGTCCGGGAAAATCCCACGTGCCGCGGAGCGGCTGGGCCCGTGAGCCATGGCTGCTGAGCCTGCGCGTCTGGAGCCTGTGCTCCGCAACGGGAGAGGCCACAGCAGTGAGAGGCCTGCGTACCGCAAAAAAAAAAAAAAAAAAAAAAAAGGTGGCAAGAAATGACTTCGATGCTGTCTATTTCAGAAAATGTGTTTTTTGTTTGGCTTATGGGAGGAGGAGGGCAAGTAGGAACAGCCAGGCAAGTGCCAGGACTAGTCCAGGCAAATGTTCTCACCCAGCGTAAGTCCTGCAGGAAAAGAAATCCCACCGGGCATTTGGAATTCATGGCGGACCTGAATAGGAAGCAGCTGTGGTTGTGTACCCTGCACGCAGTCCAGTCTCTGAGCCTCAAGATAGGAGGACGCTCCATCAGGAGGGTGGGAGTTGATCCCCAACTAATAAGTGAAGGTTTCAGAGGCACTGAACCCGCGCCACAAGCATCGTGCCTTTCCCAGAGGAGCGCATACTCGTTAGTCGTAAATAAGTCCTGTGAAATGTCTCCCACGTTCCATGTGAATATTTCAAACATCGTGCTTAGCCAAGACAAAAAAAAAAAAAAAAAAAAGAGAACAAAAACAAAAGAGATCTTTACCCTTTAAGCTTTAAATTTGTCTGCTTGTTTATTACCAGATTTAATCTCCTGAAAGAAATTTTGGCATGACATCTTTAAAATTGCTCCTCTCTGACATTTATAGGCAAGGCCCAAATATTCAGGCCAAGACTGGGGCTTTTGGGGCCCCATCTACTCTTTATACTTCTTCCCCTTCCAGGTACTGGAGGTCTTCTCATACTGGAGGTCAGGCAAAGTGCTGTGAGAGAAATCTGTGGTGGGGAAGCAGGTTTCCCTGGGGCCGTGAGCACCCAGGCATGCAAGTCGTTGGAATGTATTTCTACAGCTGTGTTACTCCCCATTTATTTATGCGGCAAAACTTTACTGAGCAGCCCTTAGGTATCAGGCACTGTTCTGCACATTAGTGGAGGCAGGAGCCGGAAGACGAATAAGATACCGTTTAACTAGTGGTTACCAGTGGGGAGAGGGGCAGGGGGATGGGCAAGTTAGGGAAAGGGGATTAAGAGACAAAAACTACTAGGTTTAAAATAGATAAGATACAAGGATATAACATACAGCACAAGGAATATAGCCAGTATTTTATAATAACTTTAAATGGAGTATAATCTATAAAAATATCAAATCACTGTGTTGTACCCCTGAAACTAATGCAACATTGTAAATCAACTACACGTCAATAAAAAAAGGACACAGTTTGTCTCAAGGAACCCTCAGTTTTAGTGAGAGAGAGAGCTAGGTAAAGGAATCTAAGGAAACATTGCAAAATGTGTGCTTGGAGAACATAAAGGGGTCAGGCATACAGAAGAAGGCTGCCTGAGAGAAGGGAATTCAGAAAAGCCTCAGAGAGCAGATGACATTTGAACTGGGTTTTGTGGGAAGAGTTTCACCTAAAGAGAAGGGATAGGCGAGGAGAAGAATCTTTTAGAGAGAGATTAAGGCATGTTCAAGGCAGGGAGGTGAAAGAACATAGTCTCTTCTGGGAGCCTGGCCCTCCTTTGCATGGCAGGCGCCCAGGATTTACGTGTGGAAGAGGTGTGATATTAGCCTGGCAGTTTGAACATCAGCCAGAAGGTGAAAGGGGCTTGTATTCTATCAGGCTGGGGGATTCGATCTTTTTCTCAAGGCAATGAGAACCCTGTTTTTGGATGATCATTCTGGCAGAAATACTGAGTTGGCCCAAAAGTTGGTTCGCGTTTTTCCATAAGATGTGACGGAAAATAGAAAGGATGGATTAGAGGGAAGACAGGCTAGAGAAACTTAGATCAGTCATATAGAGGCAAAGGAGGGAGCACATGTGAGAGAGATACAGGAGGCCAAATTGGGAGGACTTGATGTCCTGCTGCACAGACCCAATAAGCAACATGGTCATGGGGCTTGGGAATGGGACGTGATCATGACAGGAGAGGGTGATGAGCAGTGCCTGTCCTTGATTGTTGGGTTAACAAATACTAACTGAGTGATCTGTTGGTATGGAGGCCTGGGGTCAGGGGTGATCGGGGAAGTGGGTGCAGCAGTGGTAAGGCTTCTTCCCTCTCTCCAGCAGCTTGTCATCTGCCTCGCTGTTCAAGGGGTGACCTGAGGTCTGCGGACCGGCAGCATCAGCATCACCTGGCACCTTGTGTGGCATCTTGGGCCCCACCGGCATTACTGAGTGAGACTTTACTTTCTAACAAGATCCCCAGGTCAGTTAGACACATGTTAAAGTTTGAGAAGCCTGACTGAGGGTAACTCTTAGAACTTCTTCCATTGGCAGGAGGATTGTAGAGGGAATAACAGCAGAGAGATAGCATAAGGCATAAAACAAAAGTGCCAAAAATTCAAATGGTTCATCACAAGACTGTGGAGCCAGACACTGATGTTTCTCTTTGTCCTGAAGTTTATAACTGCTGGGAACTATGCCTCATTACTAATCTTGACTCTGATATTTTTCCACTTCATATTTCTACTGCTATCCTTTATGTACATGGGACACTTAAAGGTACTTAAAGGGTTGTAAAGTGAGTAAAGCTATTTTGAGAACAACTAAGATAACAAAATAGACAAAAAATAACAAACTTGATCCCTGGCATCTTCAGAAACTCGTTATTCCTGGGATATAAGGAGCTGGTGAGTATGGCTTTAATAAAGACTGAGCTAAATTCTCCAACTTCTAGGTCAGAGAAGAGACAAAGTTAGGGTCACATGGTGGCAGGGCTTGGTTGGGAGCCGGGCAGCTCCAGGCAAGGAGCAAGAGACTGAATCATTGTGACATCTCTGTTAAGCCTCAGGAACTGTGTTTTGCTCAAGACATGAATTTGGGGGGTTGGCTGTGGCTCTTGCCTTTTCAGCCTCTCATCCATTTTGTTAGGACGGATTTACTGGGGTGAAAATTTGATATGGATCCAGAAATCTCCGGACAGATAGTAATAACATTTGATGGAAGTTGTAAAGATGACTCGGGCCCGTAAAAGAAAAGGGCTCTGCAAAATGCCTAAAGCACACCAAGATAAAGAACAGGATATGTTGTCTTCTCACAAGCTTAAGATGGCATTCAGCTCTAGGAACAGGCTTAATCTAAGCTTTGGCATACGCCATCACACTCAAGACTTCCAAAGTCTGATGATGTATTAGTTGTACCAAGATCGTGGGAGAAGGTAGATCACATTCAATTGCCCCCATGATGACTGGAATGACTATGTGTTGGAGCGGAGAAGTGACAAAGAAGAATGCATGCACTTCAGAAGCGCTAAAGTGATGCAGTCTAAACAAATCACAGGTGACTTTAGTGACAATGTGAAATTGTTTTTCAAGTACATCATAAACGATAGGGATATTCTGTTCTGAACTATTCTTGTTTCTACGAGCGCCAGCTGTGAAGAGAATGTATTTATTAGGGACAGGACAAAGACTTTGAAACAGAAACAACAGAGTCCATAGCTACTCTGGCAGAATGGCTAGTTTCCATTACAGAAATCACTTTGGGGTGGTTTTTAATAGCACTGTCCTGGGCGGCACTTTGCACTTAGTTACTTCACTCAGTTTTCTCATCTGTAAGGTGAGATGCATCCTAAAGTAGACTGAATGGATCCATCAAACCATCCTGTGGTTATTTCTCCAGCTCCTGGGTGTACAGTAAATAATTATGCTCCTATCTGAGCTCCTTAAAGGGTGGAGTTTAGGATACTGTGGTAGCAAGAGTGGAATGAAAGTCTCCTCTCTCCACCGTCCTGTACCAAAATTGCAAAGACATGGGAGGAGGGCAGAGGGTGGTGAATGCCATCACATTTTCATTTTATCCACTTGTTTGAACTGTGCAGAAGATGTGGGATTGACAATGAATTATTCCAAGTTTAATTAACTGGTGGCTTGAATTATATTTTCTTCTCTAGATATAATATTTTCACCAGCATAAATACACAAATTCTCTGACACCTGTTTGGTAGCTACAGATCTGGCCACCTCCAAACTCATATTTAACCCTACTTCAGAGAGTGGGATCTAACTTTGTGAGAGAAGAACAAAGAGAAAGGGCTGGATGTTGCAAACTCCTAAGTAGGGGAAAGTTAATTCCTCATGGTGAAAACTTTGACCAATGGGGAATATTTGACAGGAGGGATCCGGGCAGATCAATAGCAGACCTCAAGAAGAATGTCCTGTGGCTTGTAAGATACGTGCATCCAGGGTGAGGGTGGAAAAATCTCTGTGAGAATTCAAGGGCATACCTCCTGTTTCTTTTAGGAAAGGAAGGCTATAACTGGTGGATAGACTTCCAGACGAGACCTCGGAAGTATTTAATCCATTTTGTAGCTACTCTGAGAGATCTGGCAGGACTGGAGATTAGCTAGGAGCTAAGCCTGAACTCCCCAGGGAGCCCCTAGAGCCTCTGGGCTGTATGTTATCCTCTGGGCCTGGCAGCCAAAGCTAGGAGCGCTGGGAATGGGGAAGATGGAAAGGACACTCAGCCTGGTGGTAAGAGAGGGCGTGGGGAGGGGTGGGCAGTCGAGGAGCGCCCGTCACTCCGTGTGAATGCTTGCCGGGCAGCAGAAAATCTTCAGTTGTCAGTTTACTGCTAGTGAAGACCCAGTAAAGCAGATGCTTGATTTGCCCCAAAATAGAAAGGTGAACGGGAGGGAGATATTCTCGGGTAAGGAAAGCAGTGAAGCGGTGTTTTGTTTTCCTTCTCTTTTTTTCTTTGTTTTATAATATACTTGTCTCAATTGACATTATTTTTAAAGAGACTGCTTCTGTGCTGGGAAAGGAGAGTGTTCTGATGTGCAGATTTGGGCCATTAAATGAATAGAAAGGAAGGCCATTTTCATCCATCCCCCAAGCTCCTCATATTTTTAAGCTCTTATTTTTGTTCTTATTTGAAAAGAGGTGACTTTTCCTGGATGGACTTATTACCTGTAGAAAAAGACACAAGGGAGGACATTGAGAATTTGGAAGGAAGAATATTGATAACTTCATAGAATGTTTGCTGAGGAAATACATATATATATGTAAATATATAAATATAAATTTATAGAAATATATATATTATATATATATATACATATATATATATATGTTTTTAGGTAAGTACCAAACGGAATGTTTGGTTTTCTTCCTTTACCCTTCAAAGTACATTCTTATTAGGTTTTCTGTAAGATTAAATGACAAGGGAATGGGCAAGGTAAACATAGGGCTTGGAAAATTACTTTTTGTTGGAAAAACTACATTGGCTTAATCCTAACCTACACTTAAACCAGGGCAGCACACAGCTACACAATTTAGCATCGTAAACTGTGTCCTGATGCCTGTGATGTCCATAACAGCCCCTTCTCATGGCCAACACATATTTTAACTTCTCAAACTTTTTAATTACAAGGATGTTTCTATGCTATCTAGTAAGAAAGTCTCCACTGGAGAAAATGTGATGCCCAGATAAGAAGTATTTCTTCCTTCCTTTTATTTTTCTGGTAAGTATTCTAGAAGGATAGCTCAAAAATCAGTGACAGCTGCCTGTCAAGAAGACATTCTGTCAAATTAAACAATATAGTGTTTTGCAGTGTGACGGGAAATTCCTACTTTTAATAGAATTGTCACAAAGTCTCATCACCAACTACAGACAGGTACATGGTTTAGTTGTGAGTCACCAGTTAGCACTGACTAGAGACCTTACCTGAGGGACCAGACTTAGTAAGAAGAGAATGAGAGACACTTGTGGTTTTGGTGGAATGCCCGTGTGGGTTCTGTTTATGCAGGACTAAAGTGACTTGAAGGTCTGTTTTCTCTGTTGATGTTTTACATCTATCTTAGTTTTGCTAGAATCTCTTGAGGTTATCAGTTGATGTTCTTTTGGCCAGGGATCTGTGTCAAGCAATTTTTTGTAGTTCTCAGGATATTTGGTAACCTACAAAAACCTTTCTATGAGGAAATGTCCTTAGAAAAACAATCCTGTTTAAATTCTTTGGCAGAAAATTTCCATCAATACACTCATAAATGCAGACTCCCATCTACTCTAATCTGTTTACTCATGGATTTATTAATATAAAATAAATTTCAAGTTCAATATTATTGAATTATATTTAATATTATAAGAATTATCTTTAATATTATAAGAATTATCTTTAAATTCTTGTTTATTACATTATTACAATCATTAAATTTTTATTATTTCAAATCTCATAAATAATTCATAACAGTGGAAATAATCATTAACTGCTATTCATTTCACAGCATCCCAAATTTCACATGGTTTTGCTGTTGTTAAGTCACCCTTGAGCATCACTTTTATATTGTTCTGGTAATATGACCATCAACCTGTATTTATTTTTCTATCACATAGCTCTCATAACTAAAATATGGCAGCTAAAACCAACCTCTCCCTGGATTCATGGTTCCTAAGAAAGTCAAAATCTTGTATGAAACCAACTCTCTGCTTTCTCTCTTCCTAGGAAAACAACACTAAATAGTTCAGGTTGGGTCCTATATTAATTCATGATCAAAGTTGGAAGAGTACTTATTAGCCACTTTTAGATTCCACAAAGAGAGATATTTTCCTTAACATCCCTTACTCTGCCCTACCCAGGGCAAGAGATTTGAATTTTCCGATTCTAGAGTTTGAGGGTAGAATCTGACTGTGACCCCCAGCTCAGTCCTTTCCTCTGCCCTTTCTTGTTGCGATGTGTCTAGCTGCAGAAAGCACACATTCTGCTCTGCTCCTCTAAGCTGTCTAAATTTCAGGGGGCAGGCTCAACCTTTGTAGGGAGATGGTGAACAGAGGTGTCCTTAAGTGACCCTCCCCAGATCCCAACATCTGGTACATGGGCTGAGGATCTTGGGAAATAAACAAGGAGTTGAACTTGGGGAGAAAAGTAACACTCACAGAGATTGAGACTTTGGAATGGATCAGGCCCTGTTTTTATTGTGTCAAGTTTGGCATCTGCAGGTGTCTGTATTGTGTGATGCTGCTAGTTACTACCATTGTGGGGGTAGAGTTGGGGGTTGGTGAGATGGACTTTTAACTTGTGTGGCCAGGGCAAGTGAGTTTAGGTTTTAAAGTTTGGCCTGCTTCAGTTTGGCTTGCTATTACAAGAAGGCTGGGATGGGATTAGATCCTTCATGTGTTGGTTAAACAATCAGCATGTACTGCATCAACAGTATTTTTCAGCTGGGTTGATAGGCAGGAGCTTTAACTTTCATGGGATCTAAGTTCTGCACACCTTACAGAGCACTCATGAGGCTCAAGGTTTTAGTTTTTCCGGCCAGATCTAAGGAGGCAGTCTAAATTCCATTTTGCACTCTAGACCAAGGAAGACGAAGGAGGCTCTAGGCTAAGTTTCAGTGAATGTGGCTTATTCATAAGCTTGGGTTATTCCCTGTTGTGTTATTTAAAACTGACTCTGGATTTCTTATTGACAGTATCTTTATCCTTAGCTTTCGTTTTCAGAGAGCCAAGCTGTAAATCTAACCATAGAAGTGTGGTAGACTTTATTAATAAAATAATAAAAAGAGTTTGGAAGCTCTTATTACAATAAAAAATATGGCATATTTTTAAATGGATATAAATAATAAATTTGTTGTGGACCCAGAAGCTAGGAAGATAATGAAAAAGGTCCTTTCTAGGTATTCTCTGTTTCCAAGGATCAGATTTGCTTAGAAAGTCAAGAAGGAGCTGGAGGGATCTCAAAATTGTTCTTCAAAAAGACAAAGAGGGCTATGTGCTCTCTGAGCAGCAGGAAGAAATGGGAGCAGGAAGAAGTGCGATTGATGGGGACTAAGACATAGAAGCTCACATGTAGATTGGTGACATCTTGGGCTGCTGGATGAAACCCTCTGTTGCATTTAAGTCTAACCAGGGCAGAGTCAAGATGGCATACCAAGAGGATGCAGAATTCGTGTCTCCTCACAACTAGGGCACCTACCAGGCACAGGAGGGGGACCACAGACACATAAGGGGATGGGAGGAACCCCCAGCGAGTGGTTGTTTCAATTATAGTTTTATTTTTCCTAATATAATTTTTATCTTTCTAATTCTATTTTGTTTTTTATTCTTTGATATAATACTGCTCCTTTTTTTCTTTCTTTTTGTTTTTCTTTCTTTTTTTAACCAAGCCATGAAGCTTGTGGGATCTTGGTTCCCAGGACAGAGGTCAGGCACGAGCTCCTGTGGTGGGAGCTCTGAGTACCAACTGCTGGACTAACAGAGAACCTCAGACCCCAAGGAATATCAATCGGAGTGACACCTCCCAGAGATCCTCATCTCAGCACCAAGACCCAGCTCTATCCAACTGCCTGAAAACTCCAGTACTGGACCTCTCAAGCCAAACAAACAATAAGACAGGTTGGAAGAAGAAAAAGGAACAAGGTAAAAGCTACAAGACCAAAAATAAGGACGAAATAGGCAACCTACCTGAAAAAGAATTCAGAGTAATGATAGTAAAGATGATCCAAAATCTCAGAAGGAGAATGGAGAAAATACAAGAAACATTTAACAAGGATCTAGAAGAACTAAAGAGCAAACAATGATGAACAACACAATAAATGAAATTAAAAATTGTCTAGAAGGAATCAATAGCAGAATAACTGAGGCAGAAGAACAGATAAGTGACCAACAAGATACAATAGTGGAAATAACTACCGCAGAGCAGAATAAAGAAAAAAGAATGAAAATAATTGAGGATAGTCTCAGAGACCACTGGGACAACATTAAACACACCAACATTCAAATTATAGGGGTCCCAGAAGAAGAAGATAAAAAGAAAGGGACTGAGAAAATATTTGAAGAGATTATAGTTGAAAACTTCCCTAATATGGGAAAGGAAATAGTTAATCAAGTCCAGGAAGCACAGAGAGTCCCATACAGGATAAATCCAAGGAGAAACACGCCAAGACAAATATTAATCAAACTATCAAAAATTAAATACAAAGAAAAAATATTAAAAGCAGCAAGGGAAAAGCAACAAATAATATACAAGGGAATTCCCATAAGGTTAACAACTGATTTTTCAGCAGAAACTCTGCAAGCCAGAAGGGAGTGGCAGGAGATATTTAAAGTGATGAAAGGGAAAACCTACAACCAAGATTACTCTGCCCAGCAAGGATCCCATTCAGATTTGACAGAGAATTAAAACCTTTACAGATAAGCAAGAGCTAAGAGAATTCAGCACCACCAAACTAGCTTTACAACAAATGCTAAAGGAACTTCTCTAGGCAGCAAACACAAGAAAAGGAAAAGGCCTACAATAACAAACCCAAAACAATTAAGAAAATGGTAATAGATACATATATATCGATAACTACCTTAAATGTAAATGGATTAAATGCTCCCACCAAAAGAGATAGACTGGCTGAATGGATACAAAAACAAGACCCATATATATGCTGTCTACAAGAGACACACTTCAGACCTAGGGACACATACAGACTGAAAGCGAGGGGTTGGAAAAAGATATTCCATGCAAATGGAAATCAAAAGAAAGCTGGAGTAGCAATGCTCATATCAGACAAAATAGACTTTAAAGACTATTAGAAGAGACAAAGAAGGACACTACATAATGATCAAGGGATCAGTCCAAGAAGAAGGTATAACAATTGTAAATATTTATGAACCCAACATAGGAGCACATCAATGCCTAAGGCAAATGCTAACAGCCATAAAAGGGGAAATTGACAGTAACACAATAATAGTAGTGAACTTTAACACTCCACTTTCACCAATGGACAGATCAACCAAAATGAAAATAAATAAAAACACAAGCTTTAAATGACACATTAAACAAGATGGACTTAATTGATATTTATAGGACATTCCATCCAAAAGAACAGAATACACTTTCTTCTCAAGTGCTCATGGGACATTCTCCAGGATAGATCATACCTTGGGTCACAAATCAAGCCTTGATAAATTTAAGAAAATTGAAATCATATCAAGTATCTTTTCTGACCACAGTGCTATAAGACTAGACATCAATTACAGGAAAACATCTGTAAAAAATACAAACACATGGGGGCTAAACAATACACTACTAAATAACCAAGAGATCATTGAAGAAATCAAAGAAGGAATCAAAAAATACCTAGAAACAAATGACAATAAAAACAAAACTACCCAAAAACTCTGGGATGCAGCAAAAGCAGTTCTAAGAGGGAAGTTTATAGCAATACAAACATACCTCAAGAAACAACAAAAATCTCAAATAAACAAACTAAACTTACACCTAAAGCAATTAGAGAAAGAAGAACAAAAAAACCCAAAGTTAGCAGAAGGAAAGAAGTAATAAAGATCAGGTTAGAAATAAATGAAGGGAATGCTAACAAAGATCAATAAAACTAAAAGTTGGCACTTTCAGAAGATAAACAAAATTAATAAATCACTAGCCAGACTCATCAAGAAAAAAAAGAAGACTCAAATCAGTAGAATTAGAAATGAAAAAGTAGAAGTAACAACTGACACTGCAGAAATACAAAGGATCATGAGGCATTACTACAAGCAACTCTATGCCAATAAAATGGACAACCTGGAAGAAATGGACAAATTCTTAAAAAAGCACAACCTTCCGAGACTGAACCAGGAAGTAATAGAATATATAAACAGACCAATCACAAGCATTGAAATTGAAACTATGATTAAAAAACTTCCAACAAACAAAAGCCCAGGACCAGATGACTTCACAGGTGAATTCTATCAAACATTTAGAGAAGAGCTAACACCTATCCTTCTCAAACTCTTCCAAAATATAGCAGAGGGAGGAACATTCCCAAACTCATTCTACAAGGCCACCATCACCATGATACCAAAACCAGACAAAGACACCACAAAAAAGAAGACTACAAGCCAATATCACTGACGAACATAGATGCAAAAATCCTCAACAAAATACTAGCAAACAGAATCCAACAGCACATTAAGAGGATCATACAACATGATCAAGTGGGGTTTATCCCAGGAATGGAAGGATTCCTCAATATAATCAATCAGTGTGATTCACCATATTAACAAATTAAAGGATAAAAACCATATGATCATCTCAATAGATGCACAAAAAGCTTTTGACAAAATTCAACACCCATTTATGATAAAAACTCTCCAGAAAGTAAGCATAGAGGGAACCTACCTCAACATAATAAAGGCTATCATATATGACAAAGCCACAGCCAACATCTTTCTCAGTGGTGAAAAACGGAAACCATTTCCACTAAAATCAGGAACAAGAGAAGGTTGCCCAGTCTCACCACTCTTATTCAACATAGTTTTGGAACATTTAGCCACAGCAATCAGAGAAGATAAAGAAATAAAAGGAATACAAATCGGAAAAGAAGGAAAGCAGTCACTGTTTGCAGATGACATGATACTATACATAGAGAATCCTAAAGATGCCACCAGAAAACTACTAGAGCTAATCAATGAATTTGGTAAAGTAGCAGGACACAACATTAATGCACAGAAATCTCTGGCATTCCTATACACCAATGATGAAAAATACCTAGGAATAAGCCTACCTAAGGAGGCAAAAGACCTGTACTCAGAAAACTATAAAACACTGATGAAAGAAATCAAAGATAACATAAGCAGATGGAGAGATATACCATGCTCCTGGATTAGAAGAATCAATACTGTGAAACTGACTATACTACCAAAAGCAATCTACAGGTTTAATGCAATTCCTATCAAATTACCAATGGCATTTGTCACAGAACTAGAGCAAGAAATTTTACAATTTGTATGGAAACACAAAAGACCCCAAATAGCCAAAGAAATCTTGAGAAAGAAAGATGGAGCTGGAACAATCAGGCTCCCAGACTTCAGACTATACGACAAAGCTACAGTAATCAAGACAGTATGGTACTGGCACAAAAACAGAAATATAGATCAATGGAACAGGATAGAAACCCAGAGATAAACCCACGCACATATGGTCACCTTATCTTTTTTTTTTTTTTTTTCTTTTGCGGTACGCAGGCCTCTCACTGTTGTGGCCTCTCCCGTTGCGGAGCACAGGTTCCGGACGCGCAGGCTCAGCGGCCATGGCTCACAGGCCCAGCTGCTCCGCGGCATGTGGGATCCTCCCTGACCGGGGCAGGAACCCGTGTCCCCTGCATCGGCAGGCGGACTCTCAACCACTGCTCCACCAGGGAAGCCCTGGTCACCTTATCTTTGAGAAAGGAGGGCAGAATATACAATAGAGAAAAGACAGTCTCTTCAATAAGTGGTGCTGGGAAAACTGGACAGCTACATGTAAAAGAATGAAATTAGAACACTCCCTAACACCATACACAAAAATAAACTCAAAATGGATTAAAGATCTGCATGTAAGGCCAGACACTCTAAAACTCTTAGAGGAAAACATAGGCAGAACACTCTATGACATAAATCACAGCAAGGTCCTTTTTGACCCACCTCCTAGAGAAATGGAAATAAAAACAAAAATAAACAAATGGCACCCAATGAAACTTAAAAGTTTTTGCACAGCAAAGGAAACCATAAAAAAGACGAAAAGACAACCCTCAGAATGGGAGAAAATATTTGCAAATGAAGCAACTGACAAAGGATTAATCTCCAAAATTTACAAGCAGCTCATGCAGCTCAATAACAAAAAAAAACCCAATCCAAAAATGGGCTAAAGATCTAAATAGACATTTCTCCGAAGAAGATACACAGATTGCCAACAAACACATGAAAGGATGCTCAACATCACTAATCATTCGAGAAAGTCAAACCAAAACTACAATGAGGTATCACCTTACACCAGTCAGAATGGCCATCGTCAAAAAATCTACAAACAATAAATGCTGGAGAGGGTGTGGAGAAAAGGGAACACTTTTGCACTGTTGGTGGGAATGTAAACTGATACAGTCACTATGGAGAACAGCATGGAGGTTCCTTACAAAACTAAAAATATAACAGTCGACCTAGCAATCCCACTACTGGGCATATACTCTGAGAAAACCATAATTCAAAAAGAATCATGTACCAAAATGTTCATTGCAGCTCTATTTACAATCGCCAGGACATGGAAGCAACCTAAGTGTCCACTGACATATGAATGGATAAAGACGTGGCACATATATACAATGGAATATTACTGAGACATAAAAAGATACGAAATTGAGTTATTTGTTTGGAGGTGGATGGACATAGAGTCTGTCATACAGAGTGAAGTAAGTCAGAAAGAGAGAAACAAATACCATATGCTAACACATATATATATGGAATCTAAGAAAAAAAAGGTTCTGAAGAACCTAGGGACAGGACAGGAATAAAGACGCAAATGTAGAGGATGGACTTGAGGACACGGGGAGAGGGAATGGTAAGCTGGGACGAAGTGAGAGAGTGGCATGGACATATGTACACTACCAAATGTAAGATAGATAGCTAGTGGGAAGGAGCCGCAAAGCACAGGGAGATCAGCTCGGTGCTTTGTGACCACCTAGAGGGGTGGGATAGGGAGGGTGGGAGGGAGAAGCAAGAGGGAGGGGATATGGGGATATATGTATATGTATAGCTGATTCATTTTGTTATGCAGGAGAAACTAACACACCATTGTAAAGCAATTATACTCCAATAAAGATGTTAAAAAAAAGGAAGAGTAGGTGATTTAGATACAAAGTCAGCATCGTGATTCTCTGCACCCATCTAGGGTAAGGGTACATGCAGGTTGACTGAGTGCTCCTATCCCTTAACAGAATTAGCTAATATGATAATAGGTTGCTTTGTAAGAAGCACAACATGATAATATGGCCAGGAAAGGAATAGGAAAAAGAGCTAGTCATTTCCTAATCAGTAAAATGGGGATAATAATACTGTTTTGCATGGTTGTAAGAATTCACAATAATATAGGAAGTTTTGGGCCTTGGTCTGTTGCAGAGGCGATTCTCCACCTGGGATATTTTAATGTTATTCTTGGCAGATAGAATTGTTTAAAGATAGAGAGGAAGGAGAGTTAGTACTCAACCTTTCCCCAACTCCCCTCTGCATTGCCCTGTTTATTCCTACTTTTTGCTTGGAGTAGTTGGAAATGAACTAGTCTTGCTACCATCAGTTTTGTTTATTTTTTTTTGAGAGATGAATAAATGGTTTATTTAGTTCATTCATTCCCAAAGCTTCACACCTCACTCTCCCACTTTCAAAATAAGTCACAAAGAACAGGGGCGCACAGTTTCCACCACCTCCCCACCTGACAGAGCACTGTAGGGACAGTGTCACCTTGATTGAAAGCCATGCGTTACAGACACTTTTAAGGGCACAGTCTCTTCAAACTAGAAACCCCACCAAGTAAAACAGCCTCATCCATCAGTTTAAACCTGTGCAACATTTTGGGTGACTCCGTAGAACACCAGGGTCCCCCAGCACAGTTTAAAACTCCTGTTTTAGATAAGCCCTTCTCTGCGAATCATTGGGAACTTTCCAGAGAGCCAGCTGCTTCTACCTGAAGTGCATATACAAAGATTTCACATGATCAATTCTTCCATCCACTGAGATAAACAGTCCACAAAATTAAGCTGCCTTCAGTTTTGCTGCCCTGAACCTGTTTTCTGTTTGCAGCCAGGGAAGGCTTGCTAATGCTCACATCTGATCATGTCACTGTCACTTCACTTTGTGGAACACGGCAAAGCCTACTTTGAATAAGAGATGAGGTTTTTATAGTTCAGCACAGTTAAAAGGTCTGGGGTACACTGGGTTGTGCCTACCGTGCAGCCTCCTCTCTCACCACTCGCTCACCTCCCACCTTTGTGCTTGTTACTCCTTTCAAACCAAACCCTTCCCACCCCAGGACCACATACATTCCTGCTCCTGAAATACCTGCCCCCTTCACAAGCCCATCTGCACCTTAAATTCTGAGCATCATACACTTACCTTAGACAACACATCCTCCAGGCAGCCTTCCCTGGAACCCAAGATTAGGACAGGCTCTCCTAGGGCCTTTAGTATCCTGGTGTTCCTTCAATCATCATGTTTATTGCACTGTATCTGAGCTTCACAATGTGTTCATTGAGGTGTTGCTTCAGCAAATTCACAGGATATTTTCAAATTTTGAAATTTAGACCCAGAGAGCTGTTGGACATCACATGGACCACTGTATTAAGTTACTTGGACCTAGCTACTTAATAATTTGAACTGTTAGGTATTTCTTTTAACCTGGGGCACATGAAAACATTAATGATACATAAAAGACAAAGTCTGGAAACCTCTGCCCTATTGCAATTTCCTCTTTACTTGTCTGGGTGTCTCAATAGAACATCTTTTATGTTATGAAACTTTTTTGGAATCAGTGGAAACTTTTTGTCCCATTTTCTAGAAAAAAAATTGCATATGCACCTGCATTTAAGAGATTCTTGGGCCCTTGCTGCTCATCTGTGGACCTTCCAGAGTAAGAACATGTAATACAGCGTTTGCCGTAGGCTGAATGAATGAAAGAGAAGCTTAACCTATCTGATTTCACATCTGCAGAACAGTCAGAGGAAATCAGAACACTGGAAGTAGGCCTTAAGAAGGGAGAAGTGTTTCAGTTGTTTGCCAGAAGAAGAAAGTAGAGATTTAGCTCTACACTTTGGGGATTTGAGAGTCTAATTAATAAGATCTCTCTTTTGGATTCTGAATCAATTGATAGCAGACACAGGGGCTGAATAGGACCGACTTATCAGTTCTATTAATGTTGTGGATGTAATAGACAAGAAGCTGAAATTGGACTCTAATTGGGGAGGGGGCTCTGGTTATTATATGGGCAATGGGAGGCATTGAAAAGCTCTGGCTTTGTTGGTCCATAAGACAAGAAACACCAGATAGATCATAAGAGATGGAGTTACACGTGAGCAGCGATTGCTGATGCGTGCCTGCCCATAGGAAAAATGCCAACCCATCGGTGTCAACCTCTCAGTGGTTTCCCTAGGTGAATCTGTCATCCCTTAAATATGGACAGAAAATAGCATACCAGGTATGTTCCCAGTACTTCCTCAAGAGAGTTTAAGTGCTGGAAGCTCCTATTTTTAGGATCCAGGCAGGATCTCGGGAAAGGGAAGACGATTACCCTTATACTTACCTATTTTCATTGTCATAATTTTTGTTGTTTGTTTTTTGGTCTGTTAATAGACACATGACCCGAAATCTCACTCAGAAGATCCCAAGAGGTCTTTAGGCATCAGGGAGACAATTAGTACACCTTCAGAAGAGGTTCAAACAGACCTCATATTTTTAGAGGTGTGTTCTTCCTTATCTCTCTGTCTCTATGTCTGTGTGTCCTTGGTCACCCTGTACCTCTGTCTGTTTATATTAATTGTGAGCTTCACTGCCCATTGCAGCCAATGACCTATTCCATTTGCCACGAGACCACTGGATCCCCCCCAACCTAGCACCGGGCTGTCTCTCTCTGGTGTCTGCAGCGCCTTGCCTTGATTTGGTGACAGATCATCCTATTTCAGTTACAGATGCCATTGATGACATTGCTATAAGAGCACAGGACCTTGTCGTTTCATGTGCTAGATTTATTTATTCATTTATTTTTACCAGTGAAATGATTTCATTTGTCATTCTGATTGCTTTTGTCTTTAATTTCCTGAAAGGATGATGACTTCTGTTTAAATTATTAGAAATATTTCCTCATCTGGAATGAATTACCCTTTTTCAGAACAAACCCTTCCCCTGACAATTTATTATACTCTGTTGTAAATCCGAAGGATGAGCTTTCTTTCCCTGCATGGGGAATAAGCGGGATAGAAAAGATTTCATCTGAAGTGTCAATGTCAAAATTCTGGGTGAACAGGGGGAGGCACCATTCCCGAGCGGCTGGGTAGGTAAATTCCTACCCGGCTGATCTCACGTCACTGATTTGATTGTTTAATGCAAAGTTTGGGAGGGGAGGGGAGGGGAGGTTACAGAAGGTTGGAAAGATTCATAGAAATTGTTCTGTGCTGTGTTTGAAGGCAGGACTTCTGATTAGCATATAAACAGTATGCTATCTCCTTACCTAGTGGTTACAGTTTTAGTTCTACTATTCGGTTATCAAAAGAAAATCAGTAAGTATGAAATAACCTAGGACCTGGCCTTTTGGAATTAGAAATATATAAATTGGGAGGAAAGACTGAATTGAGGATCAGTAGATGCACCTGAGCCCACTTCATGTTGTTGATGCAAAGTCATGGGTGATCGTGGCGTCCGAAATAGAAGATGATTCTTTGTTCACCTGGGCAAATGGAGTAAGGTAAAAGTCGCAGAGCTGAAAAGCGCAGACCATTCTCAGAAACGATTAATGTAAGAAGACCCTAGATGTTAGATGTGTGAACTCGAATGCCCTCAGGATCCAGGCAGGGTTTGGAAATGAATGAGAAATGAATGAGAAAGGCAAGCACAACTGCAAACATCAAAAGACAATGGGGGGCTTCCCTGGAGGCACAGTGGTTGAGAGTCCGCCTGCCAATCCAGGGGACACAGGTTCGAGCCCTGGTCCGGGAAGATCCCACCTGCCGTGGAGCAACTGGGCCCATGTGCCACAACTACTGGGCCTGTGCTCTAGAGCCCACAAGCCACAACTACTGAAGCCCATGTGCCATAACTACTGAAGCCCATGCACCTAAAGCCTGTGTTCCACAACAAGAGAAGCCACTGCAATGAGAAGCCCGCGCACTCGCGACGAAGACCCAATGCAGCCAAAAAATAAAATAAATAAATAAAAATTTAAAAAAAGAAAAAAAAGACAATGGGAAGGGAATTCCCTGGTGATCCAGTGATTAGGACTCCGTGCTTTCTCTGCCCAGGTTCAATCCCTGATCAGGGAACTAAGATCCCACAAGCCACCCCGTGAGGCTCAAAAAAAAAAAAAAAAAAAAGACCATCAGAAAACTCGTGCCTTGTGTGAAGAGACAGTTGCTTCTTACTCTCCATTTTTGCTATATGAGGTTATGAGCCCAGCAGTGCAAGATCTTGCAAGATTTTAAAGAAATTATTCAAAGAATTATTTTATTCTCACTTGAAAAAGTTGTTTAGAGAAGAATTTGTATGAAATCTCTCCATTTCTAAATGCCGTCAACTAATTTAAATTTTTCAAACTTGGTGCAGTTCAGGGGACACATTTCTATCGCTTGAATTTAGCCCAGTCTAATGCAATTCTGAACGCAATTCAGTCTGAACGCAATTCTGCTGAAACAAAGAGTAGGAGGATTTTTAAGCACCTGGGGAAGAGAGAGCACTGGACATCAGTGTTTGCGAAAGGAAAAGCAGACTTCTTTGTGTGTCTTTATGACAGGAGGTAGTTTTACACATTGGAGCAAAGTGCCTGCTGAAGTTAGGCTCACAGAAACTAGGAGATAGGGGTGCTATTTCCCTTGAGGCTTACATTTCAAAGAGATGGCTCCAAATCCTTGAGAAAGATATTTCTGGGTTGTAATACTGGCAAGAGGCTTAAAAAAAATATACATCGGGACTTCCCTGGTGGCAGTGGTTAATAATCCACCTGCCAGTGCAGGGGACATGAGTTCAATCCCTGGCCCAGGAAGATCCCACATGCTGCGGAGCAGCTAAGCCCATGCACCACAACTACTGAGCCCATGTGCCACAACTACTGAAGTCCATGTGCCTAGAGCCCATGCTCCACAACAAGAGAAGTCACCACAATGAGAAGCCTGCACACCATAAGGAAGAGTAGGCCCTGCTAGCCGCAACTAGAGAAAGCCCACATACAGCAACGAAGACCCAACGCAGCCAAAAATAAATAAGTTAAAAAATTAGAAAAATATGTATATATATCTCAAAGAGGCAGAGAAAGAATTTACAATGATATATATTTACTGGAGTAAATGCTATAAGAAAAGGGGGTCAGAGTCTGGAGCTGGGGAGAAGCTGGTCTAAAGTTTAGTCAGGCTGAGGGCCATCTTGGCCGCCACCTTCTCCTCTCCAAAATGGCATCTGGGGGTGTGGGCAGTGGTGTGGCTTGCATGATCTCCTGGTGACTGGGAAGATGTGGTCCTCAAATATTGTGGTTTCTCTGTCTCCATGGTGATGTTCCTTGTGTGCCTGGCTACTGCTCATCCTGGTAGCCCTCATGGCTGAGTGTGCAACATGTGTGATATTGCCCAGTCTCTCTTGGCTTGATAAGAGTCTAAAGCAGTGACTGTCAATCATGGCTGATCCCTCACTTGCCAGTAGGGAGAATGGAGATGAGTAGGCATGGATAGTGTGTGAGATAAAGTCTTCCATGAGTCCAAACATGAAATAGGACAAAATCCTTTGCTTTCAAGATCTTTTTCAATGTATCTAACATTCTCCTTTTTAAAAAAAATTTTATTTTATTATATTTTTATTTATTGTTTCTGGCTGTGTTGGGTCTCTGTTGCTGCACGTGGGCTTCCTCTGGTTGCGGCGAGTGGGGGCTACTCTTCATTGCAGTGCGTGGGCTTCTCATTGCAGTGGCTTCTTTTGTTGCGGATCACGGGCTCTAGGCACGTGGGCTTCAGTAGTTTTGGCATGTGGGCTCAGTAGTTGTGGCTCGTGGGTTCCAGAGCGCAGGCTCAGCAGCTGTGGCACATGGGCTTAGTTGCTCCATGGCATATCTTCCCGGACCATGGCTTGAACCTGTGTTCCTGCATTGGCAGGTGGACTCTTAACCACTGTGCCACCAGGGAAGCCCTCTCCATTTTTTCTTGGTTGAAATCTGAAAAGGGTGAATGGGAACATACATGACTGACTACCTCTACCACTTCTATTTCCCTTTCTCTGTCCCTCTTCTTCCTACAGGCTGGCTGGACCAGGCTTCTCTTTTTCTTCCCTTAATTGAGGTCCTCATCTTCCCATAGGGCAAGAAGCCTCAGGGTCCAGCTTGCATGGGAGGAAGGCTCAAGGTTCTTAGAAGAGACAACTCAATTATCAAGGCTTAGTACTCAATAAGCTAAAGGAATTTGGAAAATCTTCTCTCTAGTCTGCTGTTTAAGCTTACAGTTTTGTCCTGGGACATAAACCTCAAGATTTGGCCTCAGAGGGCTTCCCTGGTGGCGCAGTGGTTGAGAGTCTGCCTGCTGATGCAGGGGAAACGGGTTCGTGCCCCGGTCCAGGAAGATCCCACATGCCGCGGAGCGGCTGGGCCCGTGAGCCATGGCCGCTGAGGCTGCGCGTCCGGAGCCTGTGCTCCGCAACGGGAGAGGCCACAGCAGTGAGAGGCCCGCGTACCGAAAAAAAAAAAAAAAAAAAAAGTTTTGGCCTCAGAGGGTAGAAGGCTACAAGGCAATAAGATTTAAGAAGAAAGTTAAAGTTAGTTTAATATTTGCAAAATATTATCCCTCTTGCAAATGGTTTACTTCTATTTAAAAAGTTGTTATGCAAAGTGTGCTGGGGTAGGTGAACTGTGAGCTCAAAGGAAGAGTATAACAAGTGTAAAAAATCAATAAAGAGAAACCTCAATTAAATAGAGTCAGGAGACCAAAAGGGGGAGCGCTCACATCCTGCAATGATTGCTGAGCCCAACAAGAAGAAAGACTCCTCTTCTTTCCTGGCAAGGACTTGGCCAATGAAAAGCCATGGACTCCCTGTTTAATACAGGTCTCCTGACTTCCTTTTCCCCTCTGTAAAAGGGGTCTCTTTCCCTTGCCATGCAGGAACTTGCACATGGTTTGCCATGGTGGCAGACCCCAGGTTGCAATTCTCAGCTGGTCCCAAATAACGCCCCCCCCCTTTTTTTTTTTTTTGCTGGGGAAATAACTGGCAGTCTGTTTTAGGTCAACATTTTGGTGGCCCATATGAGGACCACAGAAGACCCCTGAAGGCTCTGGGGCTGGTGAGCAAACAAGTGAGGTACCCACATGGAGCTCATTGTCTCTCTCACCGCTTTTCTTGCTGACCCCGGTGCTTGAAGCTATGTCTTTTCTCCTCAATCTAAGCCTCCACCGTCTTTGTGTTTGAAGATCTCTAGGTTTTATTCTGGATTTATTTTAAGATTTTGTCCTTGCTGATTAAGGCCTTGTTCTGCATGCAAGTACCGAAGTTTGACACTTTGGTCTGATTTTGAGATCAGACTCTTTCATCTGAAGTGGCTGATAAGACTTTGGCCCATTCCTTTTGGGAACAGGGATTGCTTCACTGAGACTGTGCCTAAATTGTACGATAATTGGGAATAGAGGCTGTTTTATGGGAACTGGCTTAGAAGCCTTCAGCCTGGCTCCTCCAGGACCAAGCTGTTCCCTTAGAACTGGCTGGTATTAAGCCTGCATGTTGTTTGTTTGAGTCACAAGTTGTTTGAGATACTTGAACAGTTTAAGCTGCTTGAATTTAATTGTTTGAGCTGTATTAGCTGTTTGAAAATTATTCTTTTATTCTATAGAAAAACATCTGAGAAATGGGATCCCAGTTTTCCAAATATTTTTTGAGGGTGTTCCCCAACCCCCCTTCAGGGACTCTGGAGATTACGTTTAAAGACTGAGGTCCTTCCTCATGTGCAGATGGGATGGGAAACTGTGTCCACTCCAGATCTGGCAAACTGGCTTCCTCAAACTCTAGATGAAGTCATCTCAAAGCAAGACAACCAAAATTCTTAATTTTCAACTCCAGCAAACGAAGGCTTCTAAAGGAAACCCAAATGCTTCTAGTTTCTGCTATTATTGCAAAGAGCCAGGGCACTGGAAAAGAGATTGTTATACATTTAAGTGCTTCAGTGCCTTCAGACCTCTAACCAGCCTTTCCAGTGTCCTCCCAATTCTCAATGACAGAGCTCCAAGGAGCTACGGGGCCCTTCCCAATCCTCCCTCTTAATCAGCTCAGAGAAGCATTTTTCCAGATGGGGACGAATCTCTTCCAGTCCTAACTGACACTGCAGCCACACTCCCAGTGCTCAGTCCCACTACTGTAAAGCAGCCCCTGCCTCGTAGCACTAAAACAGTTCAAATAGTGGGGATCTCCAAGGAACCTCAAGAGGTTCCTGTCTCTGAACCTGTTTCCTTTTGTTTAGGCCCTTTGAGAGATACATACCCTTTTCTCTTTAGTTCCTCCCTCTATCCATTTATTAGGCTGAGATTTCTTAAAGAAGTATCAGGCCAGAATTTTTTTTCTCCCAAAAGGGAGAAATAGTCCTAGAACTTGATGGTAATCATCAAAAAAGCTAACCAGGTGAATTAAATGACCCTTTGACATCTTTTACTTGTTCTGTCTCTGATGGTACTAGAGCTGATTCTGGAACCAGTGATCATTTGTCCCTACTGAGTCAGCTATCACCTTCCATATGGGCAAAATCTCCAGCTGATGCTGGCAAAGTTCACAGGGCACCTGCCATCAAGATTCAGATAGATACTTCCAAACCTCTTCCCAGAATTAATCAATACACTTTAAGTGAAGAAGCCCTCCAAGGCATAAATCCCATAATAGGAGATTACAAGGCTTCAGCCCTCATTGGCCCTTGTAACACTCCCATTTTACCAGTGAGAAAACCTAAGGGCTTTGTCCAGGACCTCCAAGCAATAAACCACATCCTGTTTTTCCTAACACTCATACATTACGAACATTCATTCCATCTGGAACTAAATTCTTTACTGCAATTCATTTATGCATTTCATTCCTTGGTATTCCAGTTGATGAAGCTACCCTATGCCTTTTTGCCTTCACTTGGGAAGAAACAATTCACCTGGATAGTGATGAGTCCAGGTTTTACTGAGACTCCTTATTTCCGCACCAATCCTGAAGGCTGATCTGGATGATGTAAGGTTCCCTAGAGGTTCAACTCTAGGGAACGTGGATGATTTGCTTCTTTGCTCTGTTTCTCAAGCCTCCTCACAGGAAGACAGCATTCGCTTGCTAAAACTTTCAGCCTTAAAGGGACTTAAGATTGCCAAAGGAAAATTGCAGTTTGCCCAAACCCAGGTTCGATATTTAGGGCTTCAACTAGGTCCAGATAGATTTCACGGTGTCCTAAGATTCCCGGAATCCAAAACTAAGTGCCAACTGTGAGGTTTTCTCATGCTATTTGATTATTACTGAAATTGCCTTCCAAATTTCTCTCTTCTGGGCAAATCTTTGGTATGTTTTTACTCAACAATAACAACCCCAATCCATTTTTATGAGAAGGACTCGATGACATAATCTTCAAGGCCTTAAAGGAAAGTTTGATAGACCTACCTGAACATGGGTGTCCCAAATCAGATTCCCTTTTTCCTTTTTGCCTATGAAAACAAAGGGAGTACCATTGGGGTACTCACCCCAAAACATGGGGATTACCATTGACTCATAGGGTATTATAGACAGCAACTGGACCCTGTGGCATGCAGATACCCCCTTTGCCTTAGAGCCATTATGGCCACTGCCTTTTTGGTTAAGGCCACCAAGAAAATGGCTGTGGGATTCCTTTAACCATTTTTGTACCTCATGCAATAGAAGTCCTCCTGAATTCTCGTCACACTCAATGTTTCTCAGTCAGCTGACTTACCTCCTGTGAAGTCCTTTTGTTAATTGCTCCTCATATAACTCTTATTTTGTAATAACCTTAATCCTGCTGACTCTTCTCCCCTCCATCACTGACAGAGTCCCTCACGACTGCTTAATGATGTTGGATCACCACCTGACTTCTCTGATAATCTGTAGGAAATTGCTTTGGGTAACGTTGACTTCTAATGGTTCACTGATGGTTCTTATTTAAAAGGTAACAATGGCAAATATAGCGCTGGGGATACTATTGCAACTCTTTTTGATGTTGTTCAGGCAGCATCTTTACCTGTGGCTACTATAGCCCAAGAGGCTGAATTACATGCTCTTAAATAAACTTTTTCTTTAACCAAGGACAAAACTGCCAATATTTACACAGACAGTATATATGCTTTCAGAGTAGCAAATGATTTTGGAATGTCATGGAAGCAACATGACTTCCTTACTTCCAGCAAAAATAAAACTTAAAATGACCTCTATGTTCAGGGATTATTGGTGCAATAATTTTACCTGCCGCATTAGCTACTCTTAATATTCCAGGGCACTCTAAACTTGACTCTCTGGAACTAAGGGAAATCACCTTGCTGACATTTCTGCAAGGAATGCTCCCTTAAAGGAACTAGCGGCAGCCAAACCTCTGTCATAGTCTAAAGGAGTCTTTCCCCAAATGATAATTTAGAAAACCTGGCTAAAGAAGCCCAACCTTTGGCACCAGAAAAGGAAAAACAAGATTGGAAATTCAACAATTGTTGGTTTAATTAAAAAGTGCTCTGTTTACCTTGTCATGCAGAGAGTTGCACCGTGGCTCACCATGGTTACAGACCCCAAATTGCAATCCTCAGCTGATCCCCAAAAAAACCATTTTTGCTGGAGAAATACCTAGTAGTCTATTTGCTTTAGATCAACACAAGAGATATGGAAGTTTGACTACGAGCTGGATAAGGAAGGAAAACCTAGAGAGAAATAAAAGTTTCAAGTGAATACGTCAGATTAAAAAATCTGAAAATAGTACTTACTAAAGAGGGGAGTGGGAGACTCTTCCCAGGAGAATTTAAAATTTTGGGGTTTGAGCAGTTCCAGATCGCATAATTTTTCAGATATATCTCTCAGCTGGAGAATGAATTCTAGTTTTTATTCTGAAGAGCCCGTGTATTCCGGACATGGTAATATGCAACGAAACTGGGTAACCAAAACCAGCACCATCTTCAGGCAAAGGAAATTTTGTTGCCCTAAGTTGTAAGTTCCTTCTCCCTCTTCTGTTTCTTCTCCCTCTCCCTCTTCACCCCCTGTCCACACCCACACCCATTCTAATTAAGCTCAGCCTGTAGGTTATCAAGGTATACGTAAAACCTCACTGTATGTATAGGAAACTATTTCAGAAAATTGTTTTTGAGAGACTATGAAAATCTCTATGCATCAATGTGTTGACATTTTGTGAGATAGTGTGATGAGAAGCCCCAGGATACAAATTTCCTCAAATAGCTTATAGTCACCATGGATCTCCACACACAAAGCCTGCAAGGTTCTCCATCTGCACAAACAGCCCATGATTCAGTTATTCACACCACACTTCTCTTTGAGATGCCTTTTAATGTACAGGGATCAATTAAAAGTGAAACAGTACTTTTATTTAAATGTCATCTCACAAAGGCAGGCAACACAAATAACCTTTTCCTGGAGCGATTCTATTCTAATGTACTCCTCACAGATGGCAAAGCCTTCTCTTCATCCCAGTCACTTGACCAAGTCTGCTCACATTTATTTCCCTAAAAGTTATTTATTGCCAACTGGAAAAAAAAAACATGCAGAAAAAATTTTATAAGAAGAAAAACATTTTGGAATACACAAAAAAATCAACTTGTTTTTTCCCTCAGCTGCCTTCTTTTTGAGTTTATCTCTTGGACTTTGAATTTCATGACTAGTGGTCTGTCAGTGGGACAAATAAGGTAGAGCCACATGTACATACTGTGAAGCGAAGTTGAAGACTGAAAGGGGAAAGGGCATTTTCTAGAAAGTCCATTCTTTATTCTCATTTTTTTTCTTATGGCTTTTCAAAAGATAACTGGCCCTGAAAACTAATTTTCTTTCATGCTATTTTGTATTTTTAGACCAGCAGGGTGAGGGACAATGAAGCAAAATAACAAAGGCGGCAATCATGAAAATTAGTATCTTCAACACGCTGCTTACCCTTATTTGCCTTTTGAAAACACCGGCCTACAGTGTTTCTTTCCACTCATTATGGGCTTGTCTGATCAGTGTTTTGCATGTCATGCAGACAACTTGATTATCTGAAAACTCACAAAGTATAATTTCTTCTTTTTGTAACTGTTGTCCTAAGGTATGAAAGAGGTGGAATCCTGAAGTCGTGCAAGTTCAAAGAAAGTTTTCAGATTTTTCTCCTTGCCTCCTATACTCTCACTTTCCCTTTCCCTCACCACCACCCCCCTTCCTTCTATGGTTGAAATAAGAAAACTTTGGCATTAGCTTGAGTTGGCTTTAAATGCCTGCTCTCCTAGGCAGAAGCTATTATATTTAGTCTTGAGTAAATCAGTAAATTTTTTAAGAACCTCCGTTTTCATATCGGGAAAGTGAATATGATATTGCTTTCCTTGTATGACTTTTATGAGATTTGGAGATATTTGGGAAATATTGGGTTAGCCAAAAATTTCGTTCGGGTTTTTCTGTAAAATCTTTTTTTAATTTAATTTTTTTAACATCTTTTTTTCATCTTTATTGGAGTATAATTGCTTTACAATGGTGTGTTAGTTTCTGCTTTATAACAAAGTGAATCAGTTATACATATGTTCCCATATCTCTTCCCTCTTGTGTCTCCCTCCCTCCCACCCTCCCTAACCCACCCCTCCAGGCGGTCATAAAGCACCGAGCTGATCTCCCTGTGCTATGCGGCTGCTTCCCACTAACTATCGACCTTACATTTGGTAGTGTGTATATGTCCATGCCTTTCTCTCGCTTTGTCACAGCTTACCCTTCCCACTCCCCATATCCTCAAGTCCATTCTCTAGTAGGTCTGTGTCTTTATTCCTGTCTTACCCCTAGGTTCTTCATCACATTTTTTTTTCTTAAATTCCATATATATGTGTTAGCATACAGTATTTGTTTTTATCTTTCTGACTTACTTCACTCTGTATGACAGACTCTAGGTCTATCCACCTCAGTACAAATAGCTCACTTTGTTATAAAGCAGAAACTAACACACCATTGTAAAGCAATTATACCCCAATAAAGATGTTAAAAAAAAAAAACAAATAGCTCAATTTCGTTTCTTTTTATGGCTGCATAATATTCCATTGTATATATGTGCCACATCTTCTTTATCCATTCATCCGATGATGGACACTTAGGTTGTTTCCATCTCCGGGCAATAGAGCTGCAATGAACATTTTGGTACATGACTCTTTTTGAATTATGGTTTTCTCAGGGTATATGCCCAGTAGTGGGATTGCTGGGTCATATGGTAGTTCTATTTGTAGTTTTTTAAGGAACCACCATACTGTTCTCCACAGTGGCTGTATCAATTTACATTCCCACCAGCAGTGCAAGACAGTTCCCTTTTCTCCACACCCTCTCCAGCATTTATTGTTTCTAGATTTTTTTGATGATGGCCATTCTGACTGGTGTGAGATGATATCTCATTGTAGTGTTTTTTTTTTTTTTTTTTTTTTTGCGGTTCGCGGGCCTCTCACTGTTGTGGCCTCTCCCGTTGCAGAGCACAGGCTCCGGACGCGCAGGCTCAGCGGCCATGGCTCACGGGCCCAGCCGCTCCGCAGCATGTGGGATCTTCCCGGACCGGGGCACGAACCCGTGTCCTCTGCATCGGCAGGCGGACTCTCAACCACTGTGCCACCAGGGAAGCCCCTCATTGTAGTTTTGATTTGCATTTCTCTAATGATTAATGATGTTGAGCATTCTTTTATGTGTTTGTTGGCAGTCTGTATATCTTCTTTGGAGAAATGTCTATTTTAGTTTTCTGCCGATTTTTGGATTGGGTTGTTTGGTTTTTTGTTATTGAGCTGCATGAGCTGCTTATAAATTTTGGAGATTAATCCTTTGTCAGTTGCTTCATTTGCAAATATTTTCTTCCATTCTGAGGGTTGTCTTTTGGTCTTGTTTATGGTTTCCTTTGCTGTGCAAAAATTTGAAGTTTCATTCGGTCCCATTTGTTTATTTTTGTTTTTATTTCCATTTCTCTAGGAGGTGGGTCAAAAAGGATCTTGCTGTGATTTATGTCATAGAGTGTTCTGCCTATGTTTTCCTCTAAGACTTTGATAGTGTCTGGCCTGACATTTAGGTCTTTAATCCATTTTGAGCTTATTTCTGTGTATGGTGTTAGGGAGTGATCTAATCTCATACTTTCACATGTACCTGTCCAGTTTTCCCAGCACCACTTATTGAAGAGGCTGTCCTTCCTCCACTGTACATTCCTGCCTCCTTTATCAAAGATAAGGTGACCATATGTGCGTGGGTTTACCTCTGGCCTTTCTATCCTGTTCCATTGATCAGTCTTTCTGTTTTTGTGCCTGTACCATACTGTCTTGATTACTGTAGCTTTGTAGTATAGTCTGAAGTCAGGGAGCCTGATTCCTCCAGCTTCGCTTTTTGTTCTCAAGATTGCTTTGGCTATTCGGGGTCTTTGATGTTTCCATACAAATTGTGAAAGTTTTTGTTCTAGTTCTGTGAAAAATGCCATTGGTAGTTTGATAGGGATTGCATTGAGTCTGCAGATTGCTTTGGGTAGTAGAGTCTTTTTCACAATGTTGATTCTTCCAATCCAAGAACATGGTATATCTCTCCATCTATTTGTATCATCTTTAATTTCTTTCATCAGTGTCTTATAGTTTTCTGCATACAGGTCTTTTGTCTCCTTAGGTAGGTTTATTCCTAGATATTTTGTTCTTTTTGTTGCAATGGTAAATGGGAGTGTTTTCTTGAGTTCACTTTCAGATTTTTCATCATTAGTGTATAGGAATGCCAGAGATTTCGGTGCATTAATTTTGTATCCTGCTACTTTACCAAATTCACTGATTAACTCTAGTAGTTTTCTGGTAGCATCTTTAGGATTCTCTATGTATAGGATCATGTCATCTGCAAACAGTGACAGCTTTACTTCTTCTTTTCTGATTTGGATTCCTTTTATTTCCTTTTCTTCTCTGATTGCTGTGGCTAAAACTTCCAAAACTATGTTGAATAAGAGTGGTGAGAGTGGGCAACCTTGTCTTTTTCCTGATCTTAGTGGAAATGCTTTCAGTTTTTCACCATTGAGGACGATTTTGGCTGTGGATGTGTCATATATGGCCTTTATTATGTTGAGGAAAGTTCCCTCTATGCCTACATTCTGCAGGGTTTTTATCATAAATGGGTGTTGAATTTTGTCGAAAGCTTTCTCTGCATCAATTGAGATGATCATATGGTTTTTCTCCTTCAATTTGTTAATATGGTATATCACGTTGATTGATTTGCATATATTGAAGAATCCTTGCATTCCTGGAATAAACCCCACTTGATCATGGTGTATGATCCTTTTAATGTGCTGTTGGATTCTGTTTGCTAGTATTTTGTTGAGGATTTTTGCTTCTATGTTCATCAGTGATATTGGCCTGTAGTTTTCTTTCTTTGTGACATCCTTGTCTGGTTTTGGTATCAGGGTGATGGTGGCCTCGTAGAATGAGTTTGGGAGTGTTCCTCCCTCTGCTATATTTTGGAAGAGTTTGAGAAGGATAGGTGTTAGCTCTTCTCTAAATGTTTGATAGAATTCACCTGTGAAGCCATCTGGTCCTGGGCTTTTGTTTGTTGGAAGATTTTTAATCACAGTTTCAATTTCAGTGCTTGTGATTGGTCTGTTCATATTTTCTATTTCTTCCTGATTCAGTGTTGGCAGGTTATGCATTTCTAAGAATTTGTCCATTTCTTCCAGGTTGTCCATTTTATTGGCATAGAGTTGCTTGTAGTAATCTCTCATGATCCTTTGTATTTCTGCAGTGTCAGTTGTTACTTCTCCTTTTTCATTTCTAATTCTATTGATTTTGGTGGTGTGTTTTGGGGTGTCTGTGGACTTATTATGATTTTAGGCAGCCTCTCTGCTAATGGGTGGGGTTGTGTTCCTGTCTTCCTAGCTGTTTGGCATAGGGTGTCCAGCACTGTAGCTTGCTGGTCGTTGAGTGAAGCTGGGTGCTGGTGTTGAGATGGAGATCTCTGGGAGATTTTTGCCGTTTGATATTATGTGGAGCTGGGAGGTCTCTTGTGGATCAGTGTTCTGAAGTTGGCTCTCCCTCCTCAGGGGCACAGCACTGACTGCTGGCTGCAGCACCAAGAGCCTTTCATCCACACGGCTCAGAATAAAAGGGAGAAAAAGTAGAAAGAAAGAATTAGTAGAAGTAGAAAGAGAGAGAGAAAGAAAGAAAGAAAGAAAGAAAGAAAGAAAGAAAGAAAGAAAGAAAGAAAGAAAGGGAAAGAAAGAAAGGAGGGAGGGAGGGAGGAAGGAAGGAGGGAAGGAAGGAAAAAAAGAGGAGATAAATAAAATAAAGATAAAATATAATAAAGTTATTAAAATAAAAAAATAATTATTAAGATAAATTTAAAAAAAAACACGGATAGAACCCTAGGACAAATGGTGGAAGCAAAGCTATACAGACAAAATCTCACACAGAAGCATACACACACACACTCACAAAAAGAGGAAAAGGGGAAAAAATCATAAATCTTGCTCTCAAAGTCCACCTCCTCAATTTGGGATGATTTGTTGTCTAAAGGAGGGAAGGAAGGAAAGAAAGAAAGAAAGAAAGTTAAAGTATAGTAACGTTATTAAAATAAAAAACAATTATTAAGAAAAAATTTTAAAAAAAAAGGACGGATAGAACCCTCGGACAAATGGTGGAAGCAAAGCTATACAGACAAAATCTCACACAGAAGCATACACATACACACTCACAAAAAGAGGAAAAGGGGAAAAAATCACAAATCTTCCTCTCAAAGTCCACCTCCTTAATTTGGGATGATTGGTTGTCTATTCAGGTATTCCACAGATGCAGGTTATATCAAGTTGATTGTGGAGCTTTAATCCGCTGCTCCTGAGGCTGTTGGGAGAGATTTCCCTTTCTCTTCTTTGTTCTCACAGCTCCCAGGGGCTCAGCTTTGGATTTGGCCCCACCTCTGCGTGTAGGTCGCCAGAGGGCGTCTGTTCTTCGCTCAGACAGGACGGGTTAAAGGAGCAGCTGCTTCCGGGACTCTGGCTCACTCAGGCTGGGTGGAGGGAGGGGCACGGAGTGTGGGGCGGGCCTGCGGCAGCAGAGGCCGGCATAACGTTGCACCAGCCTGAGGCGCGCCGTGTGTTCTCCGGGAGGAGTTGACCCTGGATCCCGGGACCCTGGCAGTGGCGGGCTGCACAGGCTCCCGGAAGGGGGGTGTGGATAGTGACCTGTGCTCGCACACAGGCTTCTTGGTGGCGGCAGCAGCAGCCTTAGCGTCTCCTGCCCATCTCTGGGGTCTGTGCTTTTAGCCGCGGCTCGCGTCCGTCTCTGGAGCTCCTTTAAGCAGCGCTCTTCATTCCGTCTCCTCGCGCACCAGGAAACAAAGAGGTAAGAAAAAGTCTCTTGCCTCTTCGGCAGGTGCAGACTTTTCCCCGGACTCCCTCCCAGCTGGCTAGCCGTGGCGCACTAACCCCCTGCAGGCTGTGTTCACGCCGCCAACCCCAGTCCTCTCCCTGCGCTCCGACCGAAGCCCGAGCCTCAGCTCCCAGCCCCCGCCCGCCCCGGCGGGTGAGCAGACAAGCCTCTCGGGCTGGTGAGTGCTGGTCGGCACCAGTGCTTTGTGCGGGAACCTCTCCGCTTTGCCCTCCGCACCCCTCTGGCTGCGCTCTCCGCCGCAGCTCCGAAGCTTTCTGCCTCCGCCACCCGCAGTCTCTGCCCGCGAAGGGGCTTCGTAGTGTGTGGAAACCCTTCCTCCTTCACGGCTCCCTCCCACTGGTGCAGGTCCCGTCCCTATTCTTTTGTCTCTGTTTTTTCTTTTTTCTTTTGCCCTACCCAGGTACGTGGGGCGTTTTTGCCTTTTGGGAGGTCTGAGGTCTTCTGCCAGCGTTCAGCAGGTGTTCTGTAGGAGTTATTCCACATGTAGATGTATTTCTGGTGTATCTGTGGGGAGGAAGGTGATCTCTGCGTCTTATTCTTCCGCCATCTTCCCGGAAGCCTCGTTAACATCTTTCTTGGAGTATAATTGCTTTACAATGGTGTGTTAGTTTCTGCTTTATAACAAAGTGAATCAACTATACATATACATATGTCCCCATATCCCCTCCCTCTCGCGTCTCCCTCTCACCTTCCCTATCCCACCCCTCTAGGTGGTCACAAAGCACCGAGCTGGTCTCCCTGTGCTATGCAGCTGCTTCCCACTAGCTATCTATTTTACATTTGGTAGTGTGTATATGTCCATGCCACTCTCTCACTTCATCCCGGCTTACCCTTCCCCTTCCCGTGTCCTCAAGTCCATTCTCTGCGTCTGCATCTTTATTCCTTTCCTGCCCCTAGGTTTTTCAGAACCATTTTTTAAAATTCCATATATATATGTGTTAGCATATGGTATTTGTTTTTCTCTTCCTGACTTACTTCACTCTGTATGAGAGACTCTATGTCCATCCACCTCCATACAAATAACTCAATTTTTGTTTCTTTTTATGACTGAGTGATATTCCATTGTATATATGTGCCACATCTTCTTTATCCATTCATCTGTCAGTGGACACTTAGGTTGCTTCCATGTCCTGGCGATTGTAAATAGGGCTGCAGTGAACATTGTGGTACATGACTCTTTTTGAATTCTGGTTTTCTCAGGGTATATGCCCAGTAGTGGGATTGCTGGAACGTATGGTAGTTGTATTTTTAGTATTTCTGTAAAATCTTATGGAAAAAACCTGAATGAACTTTTTGGCGAATCCAAATATATGGCACAGTGCACATAGTAGGTATTCAATAAGCAGTAGCTACTATCATAATTTATTCAACAATTATTGTTTACCAACCATGTGTAAGAAACCATATTGAGGTACTTATCGTTGTGTTTTGACAAAGGTGTCAAGGTGCTATCTAACAAATAGTCTGATTGTTTGGCTTATAAATAGCAGATTTCATCATAGGCAAGCAAAGTCAAGGCAAGCTGCTGTTTATGACTTGTGATTGTATTTCCTGATGTGATAAGGGGGCAGGCCTTATTCAGGTACTGTTGACATATCAGTGTTCATTGTTGTACATGGGAAGGGTATGCCCTCAGATGTGAACACTTTAATCCTGTAACAGTCCAAACACCCTCTCAGTTGTCATAATGCCAGGCCTTTTTGTTCAGACAACAGGCAATGGCTGACATAATGAACTTCTGTATATGTATTTATTTAATATGCAGATGTGCGTGACCTCTGGTACTATTCCTAGGGAGACGAGATGTGGAAATCTTCCTTATCAAAAAGCTGTGCTAAAAAATTAGTGGGATTGACTTAAAAAGACGAAGACCCAACAGAATGCCTTCCTTGTACTTCTTTCTGTAGTTATTTCCCATCTGCCCAGTCTTTCCCTCTCCTGTTCCACAGTTAAATTTTAAGATTTCAAAAACATTTATTTTCTTTGGCACAGTGGAACTTGCGTATTTTGCAGTTATCAGGCAGTATAACTGATCGGCATCCTTTTAATGGGCTAAACAAATTATGTATCACCTTTTCTGGGCATAGAATATTTCAGGGGTTAGGGGGTGTGTTGTAATGGTTAAGAGTTCTGGAGTCGGGCTGCTGGCATTCAAATTCCAGCTGCACTATTTCCTGGTGCTTTGTACTTGTACAAGTTATTTAACCTCCCTGAGTCTTGAGTCCTTGTCAGTAAAGTAGGGTTTATTGAGAGGCTCAAACAAAATCATGGTCTATAATACTTAATGCATGCCTGCATATAGAAGACACTTTAAAAATTGTAGGTACAGTCATCCATTGGCATCTGTGATGGATTGGTTCCAGGACCCCCCTAAGATACCAAAATCCACAGACGCTCAAGTCCTTTATATAAAATGGCGTTAATATTTGCATGTAATCTACGCACATCCTCCTCTATCTTTTAAATCATCTCTTATAACATGTAATACAATGTAAATGCTATGTAAATAGTTGCCAACCCCCGGCAAATTCAAGTTTTGCGTTTTGGAACTTTCTGGAATTAAAAAAAAATTTTTTGTTCTGGGTGGCTTAATCCATGGATGCAGAACCCACAGATATGGAGGGCCGATCCTATTATTATTAGGATTGCATAGCATTTTAATCGGAATTATAACTAGGTTTGTTGCGCTGAGCCGTCACATATGTGAAAATTTTATTGGCCGTTCATATACTGTACTGATTTAGAGGGCCATTTCACTTAAGACAGATTTACAAATGTACAGAGTTCAGGACTGGACTTCTATTGCTGTTTAAAATATCTTCTCTCTGTCCTCGCCCTCCTCCCATTCCTATAAAGATTCATCTTGGATGAGGAAGCCAGCAAACAATTGGCATATTTGATTTCATACAGATTTTATAAAATAAGGCTATGTGGAGGGTCAAATCTTTACTTTCTGACAAATTTTGTAAGAAAAACCCAACAAGAATCTTTGGATCTTTGCTTCTGGATTTCCAGTAAACTAAGCAAATTGTGCTGGTATAGCTATCTGCTCCTGTGATAGTTAATTGAAAGGCACACCGCCTGTGCTGTCATGTCTACCTGGGTGCTAAACACAAACTTTGATTTATATTTTGAAACTCGAGTCATCTGAGAATAAAATAATCTCAGCTGTTAAGTGTACTTCGTTGTTGTTTTGGCTCAGGTGCTGGTACTTTGTATTTGAAAATAAAATCTTAATTCCTTTGCTGACATTCCCCTGTGTAACGCCACAGCTGGTGGCAGTTTGGAATTATTCTGCGTCCATCTCTGCCGTGAGATCGCTCACATCTGCGATGAACTGTTGGAGGATTACAAAAATACCACGAGGCAGATTGTCATTTCCCCTGGAGGAATGAATGGGGTGGAGGCGGGCAGCCCAGGAGGCAGCCCTGTTTCCAAGACCCCTGCCGGCCTCCCTGCCTGTCCTCTCTGGCACTTCACCCTCGAGGCTCTCATGCACTTGCCCTCTTGTTCTCTAGCTTTCTATTTCTCGCTCTTCCTGTCTGTCTGTCTCTGTCTCTCTGTCTCTCTCTCCCTCCACCCCCCCCACCCCATATGCCTATGCCATCGCCTGCATCGTTTGGTCTCTTTATTTCTATGGCACTCATCTCCATGGAATCTAACCACTCAGACAAACACATTAGGTTAAATATAGGCCTGTGTAGGAAGAGAGGGAACGTGTCCCTCCTGCTGCCTGCCCTCCGGGATGATCCATGCTGGATTAAGTGAAAGGGACAGAGGCAGATGGCTCCCACCCGTGAGCGCTGCAGAGGGCATCATAGGACCAATCAACAGTCATTTCTCCCCAGCTGAAGGGACTGCTCCAAAGACCTATGAATGCCTCCAGGAAGCAGAAGGAATATGGGGGCCTGCGCCTGACGCTGCCACTCACCGGCACTGCAAGGTGGGCAGATCGCCTCTCCTCCAATTCCGTCAGCTGAAAATGTAGGGGTTGGTCAGGTGATTGCTGAAGATGCCTTTACCCCCAACCCTGAGTGATTTCATGAGCTCCCTCAAACGATCCAGGCTTTCAGGGGGGGCTTTCTTCTAGTCACTCACTTAAGGCCAGGGCCTTGATAACTCACCAGCTCAAAAGGCTGTCAGTCACATAGAGGACAGATTTGTGGTTGCTAAAGGGGAGGGGCGTGGGAGAGAAGAATGGCTGGGAGTTTGGGTTAGGTAGATGCAAACTATTACATGTGGAACAGGTAAATACCAAGGTCCTACTGTATAGCACAGGGAACTATATTCAGTATCCTGGAATAAACCGTAATGGAAAAGAATTAAAAAAAAAAGTATGTATATGTATAACTGAGTCACCTTGCTGTACAGCAGAGACTGACACAACACTGTAAATCAACTATACTTCAATTAAAAATTTTTTTAATTAAAAAAATAAAAACAATTTACCACCCAAAAAAGGCTGTCAATCAAAGGATTGGTGGGCAGGAGTAATGTTCCTGAGCTTCTCCCCTGTCCCCCCCAGCCCCCTGCAAGTATGCTGGTGGGGGCAACCTGGAGATGGTCCATAAGACCCAGGGCCTGATCAGCTTCCCCAGGGCCGTCATCTGGCAAGGAGAGTTGACGTTGAGATAATGCGGTGCTCAGTAAGGAGGTTCTGCAGCAGGAATGACATCAGAAAATGTGGAGAGGGTTCTGAGCAGGTGCCACCAGGTGACACCTCTACAGATCTTGCATAGGAAGTAAAACCACAGTTGCTTCAGGAACAGAGTAAGTGTAGGTATGATGGGATGTGGGGTGGGGGAACCTGCAGAGGGAAAGGGAAAACTGGTTGAGCCTCTGATGCCCAAGTCTTGTTTTTCTGACATTTTTTATGTTTCTCTACTTGATCTTTATCCCTGCCCCTCCAAGAAGGAGTTTAGCAAGTAGTGCTGAGTCAGGGGGATCATTGTGTCCTTGGTTTCCGGAAAGCATACACCAAAGCCAAGTCTAGGTTATATTAATATATTGATGTGAATTATTTCAAAACTGAATGATGTGAAATGTTTGACTTAGAATGATAAACTGAATAATATGTTCCTTGATATTACAAGAGCTTAATTTCTTTATCAGCCAAAAAAACATAAAGGTACTAACTTGTGAAACTGGCTTATGTAGAGAGACTAAAGAAAATTGTTTTAGGCACTTTAGCACTACACAGTAATACTGAAAGCACAGCCATAACAAAGGGTATTTTCTGACTATTAATGGTCCACAGACATGGACAAACCAAGCCTAACAAACAAAACCAACATGTCCTACTTGAAGCAAGTGTGAAGAATGAAAATGTCATTACCAATTGTAGTCCTACTGTGCTTAAAATTATTAATGCCTTTTTTGAAGGTTCCAAAATTAACTAAAAGTTATTCATATATTCATTTATTCAGCAGAAATATACTGAATGCCTAATTTATGTCAGGAATAGTGCTGGGTGTTAAGGATACAATACTGTTAAGATACCTATGGTCCTTGCTCTCACTTAACCTCCTGTGATCAAAAAGCATGATAAATGCTATTATCATTCATCCATTCATTCAACAAACATTTGTTGAACAGTTACTATCCCAGATTCTGTTCTAGGTTTTTGGGATCCTGTGGGGGAACAAGACAGGCAAAATGCCTGCCCTCAAGGACCTTCTATTCCAGTGGAAAAGTTCAGTACTTTAGGATATTGTAGGGAGTTAAGGAAAGCTTTCTAGAAGACCTGGTTTCCAAATTGAGACCTGAAAGGTGAGAAGTTAAATAGGAAATATTGTAGGCGGAAGTAATAATGTACACTTAGACCTGAGGGTGATAGTAAACAAGGCAATTTCAAAAAGCTGAAAGGAGTTCAATATGGCTGTCACATCACATGCCACATTTGATGAATGTCCAGAGACGAAGCTGGAGAGGTGGGTCAGGTCAGGTCTCAAGGGGTCATGCCAGCCGTGGTAAGTATTTATGACTTTATTCTAAGGTAAAGGGCAGACATCAAAGGGTATTAAAAGGAGGAGAGAAATAATTAGATCTGTATTTAGAAAAATGTAACTGGCCACAAGGTGGAGAATATATGGCAGGTCAAGATGGGAAGCATGCAGACAAGTTAAGAGACTGTTTCAGTTGTCAAGGTAGTGAACATGGTGACCTGGAAAAGGGAAATAGCAGTGACGGTGGAGAGAGTGAATCTAGACATAGCTTCAATAGGACATAGTGATCGATTAGATGTAAGTGATTAAGAAAAAGGAGGAGGTGATGTTGATCACCAGGTATCTTGCTAAGACAGTGGCATTACCATTAGGGAACACAAAGGAACAGTAGATTTCAGGTGGGTGATAATGAATTTAGTACAGTTTTGGACAGGTTGGTAGCCTGTGTGTTGCCTCCATATGGAGATGCCCAAGTAGTGTGTGAATTGGAAGCTCAGGAGAAAAGTCTGAGCTGCAAAGATGTATATTTGAATCATCAGCATAAACATGACACTTGAAGCCGTGGGATTAGATGGGCTGGCCCGGGAAGAGTATGAGGGGACCCTAACTCTGAAGAAATATGGTTATAACATTTAACATTTAAGTGAGAAAGAGAAAGAAACGGCTGAAAAGGAGACTGAGAAACAATGACCAGGGAAGCAAGACAAAAACCATGAGCAGGTGGTAACATAGACACTCATGACGGCGGGGGATACATTTCAGGGAGGAGTGCCCTCCAATGTCCACACAGCTGCTGAGAAATCAAATAAGAGTAAAGGAGAATGGCTACAACGTGGATGGACTTAAAGAGTATTATGCTTAGTGAAATAAGTCAGGCAGAGAAAGACAAGTACTATATGATATCACTTATACGTGGAATCTAAAATATAAAACAAACACATGAATATAACGAAACAGAAAGAGACTCAAAGATATAGAGAACAAACTAGTGGTCACCAGTGGGGAGAGGGGAGGGGGAAGGGGAAATATAGGGATAGAGGATTAAGAGGTACAAACTACTATGTTTAAAATAGATAAGCAACAAGGATATATTGTATAGCACAGGGAAATATAGCCATCATTTTATAATAACTTTAATGGAGTACAGTCTATAAAAATATCAAATCACTATGTACACCAAATCACTATGTACACCAGAAACTAATATAATATTGTAAATCAACTATATCTCAATAAACAAAATTTCGAAAGAGTAAAAGAATATTAGCCATTTTGTAGTGAGTAGGAAATAGTAGAAAAGAGAATGTGGAGACAGCAAGGGAGGATAATGCTTTCAAGAAGTTGGTTATAAATGAGAGGAAAGACTAGGGCAGTCGATGGAGGGGTGGAGAGAAAATTTCTTTTTAAATGGGCACCTGAGCCTGTTTAATTGTAATGGAAAGGAGCCAGAGTAGAGAGTGAGAGATTAAAGGGAAGATGGGGTACTTGAAAAATCAAGTCCCTGAGAGAGAGGGAGACAAAATTCAAGGCACAGCAGAAGATTAAGCTTCTTACAGCAGAAGATTGAGCTGGGAGAAGAGATTCATTTTCTGCTGTTTTAGAGGGAAGGAAGAAGGCGTGAGTGTGGGTGCAGGTAAATTTGCAAGAGCTGAGGGAGGTACCGCCTGATGGATTCTATTTTCCCTGAGAATGAGAAGAGAAAATTTGCCGTGAGCAAGGGCAAGGTGGCAGGATTGGAGTCCTGAAAAATGAGGAAGCTCTGAAATCAGCCCAGCAGTGAATGGAGGAGAGGCTGATTAGGGAGAGGTAGAAGTTTGACCTGTAGCACCAAAGGCTCCGGTCAAGCAGGAGCTTGTGATTTTCAAGTGAAGCCCATTTGGGAGGCTGTGTGATTTTTCTCTAGAAGCCTAGTGTGGGTTCAGAGAATTGGGCACGTGAATGCACTGAGGACTTTTTTTTTTTTTTTTTTTTTTTGCCTAAGTGGGTCAGTGGAAAGAAAATGGAGCAAAGGAGTTGGTAAGACAACAGTTGATGTGACGGAGCATGAGATTTATAATGGGAAGGCGAGTGAAGAGAGAAGGCTGCTGATTGAAAAGGAAAACAATGAGAGGGGAGGTCCAAGAAGCATCTTGGTGAAATCAAACGGCAGCTGGAATACCTGAGTGAAAAAACTGGACAGATAGGGAGTTACGGAAACAAGAACAATTTCACTGAGGAACTTTCCTGATGACCTTGCTAGATTCTGCCTCTTTCCTTGCTCAGTTTGGCCGTTGCTCTCTAATAGTTATGGTTAGTTTCATAAAATATTCAGAGAAGGGTAAGTGTAAACATCAGCATGAGAAAATTGAGTGGAGTGGTTATGAGCTCAAGTTCTAAGGTTGGGTTATTGGGTTAAAATCCTATCTCGTCCACGTATCCGTTGTGTGACTTTGGGTAAGTCATCTTCCCTCTCTGAACCTGTTTTCTCACGTATAAAATTGAGAGAAAAAGGTATCTACTAAAAAAAAAAAATAGTTAAATGAGTCCATACCCATAAAGCATTTAGAATAGTTTCTGGCACATAGGAAGGACCCAGTAAACGTTAGTGTTGGGCTGTGCCCCACAGTCCTGCAGTCCTTGCAGTTGCTCAGTCATGAGACCGAAGAAAGAGTCTGGAGTCAGTGACCGAGACATCAGTGATTTATTGGACAGGGAACCTTACCAGTCAGAAGCAAAGGTCCCCGAGCGACACCCCACCACGTACACTGATGGCTGACGGCATGCAGGACACGGTAGCAATCCAGCACTCTTCGCTGCCCAGGGCAGAAGGAGGCTACCAGTTATAGGGGCATGCGAAGGGCTCCTTGGCTGCCTGGGGGGGTGGGGGACTGCTGGAGGGTGTCCCCCCATGGCTCTCTGGGTTAGCAACCATCTTGAGGGCCCTTTCCTGCTGATGAGCGAACATGCTGGAGCTTTTCTGGGCTGAGGGCTAGAACAATCGTTAGCTGGGGGTCCAGCACAGGTAGTTTCTGATTAAACTTTCAACTTAGGAAGGGGAGGCAATCATGTGCATAAGATGAGGGAGAGGCAGGGCCGGGTTGGGCAGGAGATGTACATGCAGAGAACAAGAGAACAGCCGTCTTATGGGGCCTGACCATACAGTTAGCTATTATTATCATTACCCTTATTATTAGAACTCACATGATGCTAGGTCCAAAAAGGGTCCTAGAGACAATTTTGTCTAATTAGCTCATTTTACAGATAAGGAACCTGAGGGCCATTGAGAAATGTTGACATTCCCAAGTCAGGCAGTAGACCCAGGGCTGGATCACAGTGGAGTGTGTAACACAGGAACGCGAAGCCCAGCAGAGAGTTCCTCCACACGCCTTTCTTGTGCCTTCCCCGTAGCGTGAAGGCATCCTGCACAAGAGGCAGTGCAAGTAGCCCCAGAGGCCTGGGCAAGGTCACCAAACTGCCTCTTCATGGGCTTTGTGCCACTCCTTGTCATAACAAAGAAAATTGCACTTTCACAGGCTCCAGTGTATTTTCTGTTGTTCTATGAAATACAGGCAGCAGCAGCTCCCATCCAATTTATTGTCCTGTCCAGATGGTGGAAGAAAGGACATAATGAAAGTCATTGATGGTATTGTAAAGCGAGGGCTCCGTAAGCAGCGACACTTTCCAGGCTTTGATTGTTTACGGGCTTCCAGCCAAAACTAAATGCAAACTGATCTGTCCTGCTCTGAAGTAACAGAGCTCATGCTAAGAAAGGTTGGTGATTACTTTCTCAATTCCCGTGCCTCAAAAGATAGTGTGCCCAGATATTTTTCTGACTCATGGCCTCTGGGTCTCTGTTGTGACTGAATACCCAGGCAATCCAAGCTGGGATATGTGTCACTTCTAAAATTTGCCTAAGCTAATTACTGAAGAACTTAAACGGAAGCCTTGGAATCATACAGGGTAAATCATACTGATGAGACTTCCAAACCAGTTTGGGTTCAGGTGGCTCCATTCAGTTCAAATCCCTGTGTGCTCCAAATCAAAATCTTGATTTGTGGTTTCTCAGCTGTGGCGCCAGCCTTCCTACACGATGGTCAGGACTTTGTTTTGTTTTGCTTTTTGTGGTGGTTGCTGTTTTTTTTCTTTCCAATTGAGATTAGAAACCAAGGCTATGTGAATTATTTGTAATTGTTACATTTGCCATCATGCTCTGTATTTAGGTCTAGAGAAGTAGTCGTTAACCTTCACTGCATGTCAGAATTACTAGGTAAGTTTTTACAAAACAGGGATCTCTGGGTGTTATTTTTCAAGACAGTGTTGAGAACCATTGTTCTAGATCCATGCTTCAGAAACTTTAACGTGCTCATGAATTTCACTACTACCCAAGTAATAATTCTTATTTCTCAGAGTGTGATCCCCAGATAAGCACCACTGACATCGCTAAGAGCCTGTTAGCCATGCACTCTCAGGCCCCACCCCAGACCTACTGAATCAGAATTTGCACTTTAACAGGATCCCAGATTTACCATGTACACATTGCAGATTGAGAAGGACTGCTCTAGAGAGTTTTCTTTCTTTCTGAAGACCACGATTTGGGTTTGCTGTCACCAAGTAGAGGCTGTGCCTACTGAGTTATGGCATGGAGATCGTAACAACTGGGTTTCCCCAAGTCAAAGATTATCAAAGGCTTTTCCATGTTACTATTAACATAGAATATGACTTTTCCAAAGAGTAAGGTAAAACTGTATAAATAGAATGATTCCAATTATACAAAATGCAAATGAAAGAAATACATATTATCTCCAAATTGTAAAAATGTGATTGACTTTTACTTCTTCATTTTATATTGCTTTGGGCCTTATCAGTTTTCTATGATGCACGTATATGATACTATAATCAGAAAAAGAAGATATTTCAAGCGAGAAAAAATCCTATTTAAAACGTCTAGCTTTCTCATTATTTTTTACTCTTCTTCGTCACTACAGGGCAAATTTTTATTTCAGTGTTGAAGTAAATCTAGGGATATTACTTAAACATATTTATTCTCAAGGATTTTCTAGCGTTAAGCAAATAACCTGATTTTCAAAAAGGGCAAGAAACTAAGTATTTCACATCATATAGTGATGAACTTCCTGTCAATCTTAAAAAAAAAAATTTTCAAGAAAAAAACCAAACTCACTCTTCGAGTGTAGAGGGGAGGTGACTGTGGAGACTGCATAAGTAACAAAAAACAGACGATGACAGATTAGTTCTAATTCCTTTTATAGATAAGTCAATAGAATAGTAAATAAAGGGAATCTTTAAATCATGTCTATCTTGATGTTTCCCTCTCAAAACATTTCATGGTATTTTCATTATAATATTAAAAATATCGAGAACTGTGGGATGAATGATATCATAGTTGGTAGTGATCAGTCAGGATCTCAGTAGGAATGGAACATTCAAACAGGTTAATTGAAGAGCATTTAATAAAGGGATTATTTGCAAAGATAGGGCATGTTTTAGGAAAACCAGCATGGGATGGTGCAGTATCTAGGGGTTGGTAACAGTACCTAGGGGTTGGTAACAGTGGAGAATTTTTACCACCCACAGCCTGAAGGGGCCAGGGAAAGGAGAGGTTTCCAGAATGAAGAGAGGGCTCCTGTATGCACTGTTTAATAGAGAAACAGGGCCAAACCATAGGACCTGACAGAGAGTCGGGGATTAAATGCCTTCCCCTCACTCTTCCCCTCTGAACTTCAGTCGGTGCCACTTATTAGCCAAAACACCCAACTGCCAGAGGCCAGGGAACCCGTCCAAACAGGTTAGCCTCCCAGAGCACAGGGCAAGGTTGTAAGTAGACCCATAAATGCGTGTGGAAAATATCAGCAGTAAACCGAAGTAGATCCCTAATGGGCTGAAGGATGGGAGAGAATGCGAAACAACTGGTTAATGGTTTAGAAATCCACCTGTGGTTTTGCTCCATTCAACATTTCATCAGTGATTTGGATGAAGATACAGAGGGCACATGGAAGCAATGTGAAGATGTCACAAAGCTGGGGTAGAGGACACATCAGATGACAGACTCAGTATTCAAGATAATGATGTTCTCGTTCTAATATGAAATACGTATTTAATAGATATAACTGAAAGGCTAACATTTGAGTTAAAAACACCAACTGTTTCTATAATTGTAGGAGAGATATGACTAATATCACTTATCAATAAGGGTTGTAATTGAGAAAATCAGTGTAAATAATCAGTCATGTGAAAAGACTGCCCCCCCCAAACTAATACGATTTTAGTGTGAATTAGAATCAAAGGGTCCAGAAAAAAGATGGGTGTAGTCTCACTTTCTTCTATGCTGAACAGACAGTAATGATAAACTGAAGTGTGTGCAGGAGATTTACGGTCAGGATGGTAAATATTTAACCTTGGAGAATGAGATGCCATTGAGGAAAGGAGGCAGAGGAAAAAAAATCCTGGAGCTTATTTCCAAATGTCTGAAGGACTCTCCCGTGAAAGAGGGAGATGCCTTTCTTGCGGCTCTGGGGGCAGAGGGTTGTAGGCACACGGAGCAGCAATCAGATGACAGGAAGGGTGAACATCTAAATGATCTGTGCCACTGAAAATCAACTGGATCTACTTGTGGATGGTAAACTTTTTTGTTTAATTGAAGTATAGTTGATTTACAATGTTGCGTTAGTTTCAGGTGTACGGCCCAGTGATTCAGTTTATATGTATATGTATATATATATATATATATAATATCTTATACCAATTACTCTTTTTTTTTTTTTTTTTTTTGCGGTACGTGGGTCTCACTGTTATGGCCTCTCCCGTTGCGGAGCACAGGCTCCGGACGCGCAGGCTCAGCGGCCATGGCTCACGGGCCCAGCCGCTCCGCGGCATGTGGGATCTTCCCGGACCGGGGCACGAACCCGTGTCCCCTACATCGGCAGGCGGACTCTCAACCACTGTGCCACCAGGGAAGCCCACCAATTACTCTTTTAAAGAAAAAGCCAGTCCCAATTCCAAATCTAATAGTTAAAAACAAATTTTAAGTTAGACCTTCATTTAGTTCCTTATTTAATTTTTCTCTTGTAAAAGTTCGAATAAACTAAAAAGGTCTAAAAAAATGAAAGCAAAAATCTCTGGAAATCTTACTACCCTGAAATAATCACAATCAATGTTTTGGTGAACATTCTTCCAGACCTCTCTTTGTGAGTACCACCATATGGCTTTTTGGATCCATAGAAAGATAATTTTATATCGGCAGGTTTATATTATACATACTTCTAGGCCATCTGCTCTTTATATATCATGTTTTTGAAATATTTCCATGTTAGTGAATGCTTTTTAATGCTCTCTATGGATATGAATATAACCTTTGAAAAGCCATTTAAATAGATTATAAAATTTTTAAGATGCATGTACTGGTTCTTTTAAAAATGGACTACTGAGACAATATTGTGTCCAAGCCGATACAGTTTCAGCTCTCTTCCTGGATGACAGCAGTTCTCAAGAGGATAGGTCCACGATGATGTAGCAAGGATGCGTGGGATGCTGGGGAAAGCTGCAGCTCTGGGGCTTCAGTTAAAATTAATTTTCTAACTTAATTTCAAGAACAAAAAAGTATTTATTGACTCATTGCTGTGGTAAGAAATTTAGTGTTTTTCCCTCCTTTTCTCTCCCTGTTACACATATTGAGTGGATTTAATCAGATTTATATTAATTTTAACATACTTATTTTTTAGTGTCTAACAGATTATTTTATCTGCCGTTCTTGAAGATCAAAATGTCCTGTTCTTTCTGTCTAAAAGCTCATGATCATGTTGGATTTTTTTTTTCTCCTGTGCTTTGTTTCATATTGTGAGCACACCCTCAGTAGGCCTTTATCTATAGAAATCTTTTGCCCCATGGCCCAGAGATGCATCCCTCCATATAGGTTTTGCATTTGATAATGCTGAATGTCTCAGCGACTGACTTTTAGGGTAATTTGTATTTGAGAGGCTTTTACACCATATAGGTAGTTTAAACTCAAACCATACCTTATATGAGTGCAGGCAGGTGGGTGCTGTAATTTCTTACATTCTACCCAGAATCCTAGCCAGGATGCGGGCTCTTTTGTCACCTCTTTGTGCTGGTGAAAATAATTTTCTTCATTTCCTCTTTCACTGAGGTTCTGGCTTTGACTAAAAGGGTCTCAGAGGGGCAGCTATTACCATACTCAGTGTTAAAATACAAAAGCTTTCCCCCGAAACTGACAACAAGACCAGGATGTTCCCAATCAGCACTTCTATTCTTATACTAGAGGAACTACTAGGGAAATAATGCAAAGGAAACAGGAGGCATGTGGGTTCAAAAGGAAGAAGTAAAACTTTTTATGCTTAGATAATGTGATTGCTTCATAAAGAATCCAAAAGAATCTATAAACTATTGTAAATAATAAGTGGATTTAGCAGTGTTGCCAAATACAAGGTCAATATGGAAAAATCAATTGTGTCTCTGTATAGTTAGCACCCAAGAGTTGGAACAATAAAATTTAAAAACAATAGCATTTATAAAAACATCAAAAACTTTGAATACCTAGGAATTAACTTAATGAAACATGTGTGAAACATCTATCATTAAAATAACAATGAAGAAATTAAGGAAGACCTAAATGGAGATGTATAAATGGAGAGATACTATATATTAATGTATTGGAAGATTCAATATGGCTGTTGATTCTTCTCAGATTTATCTGTGGACTCAATGTAGCCTCAGTCAAAATCAGAGTAGCTTCTTCGGGGGTGAAAATTGGCAGACATGGTTCCAAACTGTATGTGATGATGCAAAAGCCACAGGTAGCCAAGACAGTCTTGAATAAATCTGGAGGTCTTCTTCCACCAGATCTTGACTTACAGTATAGTTGTAATACTGTAGTAGTTAAGCCATCTTGGCATTGGTGCAAAGCTAGACAAACAGAACAATAAAGCAGAGATGCTAGAAATAGAAACATACATATATGACCATTTGGTTTACCAAATGGTATCACTTCTATTAAGTGAGGAGAACAGATGATCTTTTCAATGAATAGTGCTGGAGCAATTAGAAACATGGGAAAAAAACAGAACCTTTGACTCCTATATCAAACTATATATAAAAATTAATTTGAAGTGGATCATAGAACTTTAAGCATCTTATTGGAAGATAGAAATAAATTAAGCTCTAGTATAAGAAACTATTTTCACGACTTTCTGGTCAGCCATGATTCTTCCAGAAGACCCAAGAGGTAGTCATCACAAAAGTGACAAAGCAAAGTAACAACTATTGGACTTTATTAAAATTAAGAACTTCTTTAACAGAAGACTACCTGTGTGACCTCAGATAAATTACTGAATATGTGAACAGGAAATCCATAGACCAGAAGTTATTTACAATACAAAGGTCTTATATACAGAATATGTGAAGTTCTAAAACTAATAAGAAAAAGACAAAGTACCAATAAAAAGGCAAAAGATGTGAACAGGCACTTCACAAACGATACAGCCAATAAGCACATGAAACAGCTCAAAATGATTTGTCATCAGACAAATGCAAGTTAAAACCACAATGAGATATCACCTTATTGTTTTATTTTGTAGGTTATAGCTATATATTTTTATTTTATTTTAGTTATTTTTTAACATCTTTATTGGGGTATAATTGCTTTACAATGGTGTGTTAGTTTCTGCTTTATAACAAAGTGAATCAGTTATACATATACATATGTTCCCATATCTCTTCCCTCTTGCGTCTCCCTCCCTCCCACCCTCCCTATCCCACCCCTCCAGGCGGTCACAAAGCACCGAGCTGATCTCCCTGTGCTATGCGGCTGCTTCCCACTAGCTATCTACCTTACGTTTGGTAATGTATATAAGTCCATGCCTCTCTCTCACTTTGTCACAGCTCACCCTTCCCCCTCCCCATATCCTCAAGTCCGTTCTCCAGTAGGTCTGTGTCTTTATTCCTGTCTTACCCCTAGGTTCTTCATGACATATTTTTTTCTTAAATTCCATATATATGTGTTAGCATACGGTATTTGTCTTTTTCTTTCTGACTTACTTCACTCTGTATGACAGACTTTAGGTCTATCCACCTCATTACAAATAGCTCAATTTCGTTTCTTTTTATGGCTGAGTAATATTCCATTGTATATATGTGCCACATCTTCTTTATCCATTCAACCGATGATGGGCACTTAGGTTGTTTCCATCTCCAGGCTATTATAAATAGAGTTGCAATGAACATTTTGGTACATGACTCTTTTTGAATTATGGTTTTCTCAGGGTATATGCCCAGTAGTGGGATTGCTGGGTCATATGGTAGTTCTATTTGTAGTTTTTTAAGGAACCTCCATACTGTTCTCCATAGTGGCTGTACCAATTCACATTCCCACTAGCAGTGCAAGAGTGTTCCCTTTTCTCCACACCCTCTCCAGCATTTATTGTTTCTAGATTTTTTGATGATGGCCATTCTGACTGGTGTGAGATGATATCTCATTGTAGTTTTGATTTGCATTTCTCTAATGATTAATGATGTTGAGCATTCTTTCATGTATTTGTTGGCAGTCTGTATATCTTCTTTGGAGAAATGTCTATTTAGGTCTTCTGCCCATTTTTGGATTGGGTTGTTTGGTTTTTTGTTATTGAGTTGCATGAGGTGCTTATAAATTTTGGAAATTAATCCTTTGTCAGTAGCTTCATTTGCAAATATTTTCTTCCATTCAGAGGGTTGTCTTTTGGTCTTTTTTATGGTTTCCTTTGCTGTGCAAAAGCTTTGAAGTTTCATTCGGTCCCATTTGTTTATTTTTGTTTTTATTTCCATTTCTCTAGGAGGTGGGTCAAAAAGGATCTTGCTGTGATTTATATCATAGAGTGTTCTGCCTATGTTTTCCTCTAAGAGTTTGATAGTTTCTGGCCTTACATTTAGGTCTTTAATCCATTTTGAGCTTATTTTTGTGTATGGTGTTAGGGAGTGATCTAATCTTATACTTTTATATGTACCTGTCCAGTTTTCCCAGTGCCACTTATTAAAGAGGCTGCCCTTTCTCCACTGTACATTCCTGCCTCCTTTATCAAAGATAAGGTGACCATATGTGCGTGGGTTTATCTCTGGGCTTTCTATCTTTTCCATTGATCTGTTTTTGTGCCAGTACCATACTGTCTTGATTACTGTAGCTTTGTAGTATTGTCTGAAGTCGGGGAGCCTGATTGTTTCAGCTCTGTTTTTCGTTCTCAAGATTGCTTTGGCTATTCGGGGTCTTTTGTGTTTCCATACAAATTGTGAAAGTTTTTGTTCTAGTTCTGTGAAAAATGCCAGTGGTAGTTTGATAGGGATTGCACTGAATCTGTAGATTGCTTTGGGTAGTAGAGTCTTTTTCACAATGTTGATTCTTCCAATCCAAGAACATGGTATATCTCTCCATCTATTTGTATCATCTTTAATTTCTTTGACAATGTCTAGTGCTGCTGAGGATGTGGAATAACTGGAACTCTTATAATGCTGGTAAACTGGTAAACTGGTTCAGTCACTTTGGAAAACAATTTGGCAGCATCTATTAAAGTTAAATGTATAGTTACCTTATGACCCAATAAGTTCACTTTTAGGTACCAACCAGCTGTGTGGCTTTAGACACATCTCTTTTCCTCTTAAGGTCTCAATTCCTTCTGTAAGTTAATTTTTTTGGACCAAAAGATTTTTGAAATCTCTTCTATTTCTATAATTTTCCCTTAGTTTATATTATTCATTGCATTGTTATATATTACACATATATTTATATTATATATTACATTATATTATTTGATATTATACATGTAAGTTTCCATTTGATTTCTGTTGGAATAATAAGAGTACCATAGACCAAAATTAGACATGAACTTTAGGGTTTCTTAAGTGTTTTGCCTTGCCCTTGCTCTTATTATGTATATAGAAATGGGTGAGAGAGGAAAACATAGAAGAGCTCAAAATAACCTGGACTCGAAAAACAATTACTATAGGGAAATTATTAAGAGAACATTAAGAAGTATTACTTCTTTTTCTGTAACCAAACAAAATTTAAGTTACAGTCATATGTAGCAGGATGTAGATGCTTTCTCGCTTCATAAATTTAATGAAAATTATACCTGATATTTACATCCTGTTTCTAGAGAATTAAAATTACACTATATATATATATATATATATATTTTTTTTTTTTTTTGTGGTACGTGGGCCTCTCACCGCTGTGGCCTCTCCCGTTGCGGAGCACAGGCTCCGGACACGCAGGCCCAGTGGCCATGGCTCACAGGCCCAGCCGCTCCGCGGCACGTGGGATCCTCCCGGACCGGGGCACAAACCCGCGTCCCCTGCATCGGCAAGCGGACCCCCAACCACTGCGCCACCAGGGAAGCCCCTACACTATATTTTAATGAATATTTTCATCTTTTCAATTAGAAATAAAATTTAATGAATATATTACTATCTCATTTGGCAGTTAATTAGAACTTTTCAGAGCATATGCAACAGTTGAGAGCTTAAATGCTGTTGATTCTCATCTTTGCTTTTCCAAGCACCGAAAAAGTTTTGGTGTTTGATATTTCTCATCTAAAAGTATTTATAGGGAAAGAATAACATTTGCTTGGCATATTTATAGGTTTTATTTGTCCCTATATCTATTACAGACCTTCTGTTTCTAGTTAGAAAGTCACTGGTGATGAGAACTCCCACCTTCACAATGAGAAGCAATATTAACTATATAATCATAGTTAAAAAAGAAAACCTCAGTGATCTAAGGACTCAAAGAAACCCAAATGAACTAAATCCTAATAAGTGATGAGCCCTTCCTGGGGGAGAAGAGACCTTCTCTAGCACAACAGCAGTAGGAGGTGAAGGAGAAACTAGCCAAATTTTTAACAAACTTCATGTCTGCGTGTGGGCTGGAGTGAAGGATTAGAAGCTGTAGCCTCAGAGCAGCCTTCATCAGCCCATCACAGACCTTCACCAAATATGCCAAGTAACCAAGGTTGGAGTCACGATGGGAGAGATGAGAGCCAGCTACATGAGGCCTTCCCCTCCTGCAAGGCAGCAGCTACTGAAGGCTGGGGCAGGGCAGCGGTATGGAGAGGAATCCCTCAGAGTCTCTCAGGTGCCTTGTTAGTCTGAATCACATCGTAGACCCCATGGTTATTCAAAGGATGAGAAGAGCCCTCTCTCCCTGACATTAGGAATGATAAAGGTAGTAACTTTATCATTGGATCATGTTCGATCCCTCAAGCTTGTGGCTCTTCGTTTTACAGCCACATGCAGAGCCCCAGCTACCCGAATGTGTGCTCTGAGCCAGAAAGGCTGTGCTCAGAGGCTGTAACACGGGTCTCAACAAATGTCCTGGGCGCTCTAGATTTAAAACTGTGTAATGTTTAACCTAACTCCTTTAGGAGAACTTCATCAAATGCGGGCTATTATTATGGCAGCTGAGTGAGCAGGACAGAGTCTGAAGAGAAACCAGCCATTCATAGGCTTAATTATTGATCTCTGGGTAAGGAAGTAGCTAAAGAAAAGAAAAACTTCTGTAAACTTGCCTGTCATGAAGATAGTTTGCTAAAAAAAAACCATAGGAGGTGATTTTGTGTTCATTTTATTCTTTAACAGGAAAAATCTAGAGTGTGGTTTTATATGAAAATTCTCTGTGTGAACTTGTTAAGAATTAGATCCAAGTGTATAGTCTGTTTCCTGAATGGCTTTGGTAACATATAAGTGCATAGATGGACTTCCTGTGTGTGATGCTAGTGAGGCTCTTGGGCCATAGTAGAGACTGAATGGTTGACCATGGGCCACCATCTGCCAGGTGAAGAACCACAACTAGCTGAAGTGCTTGCTGAAGGCAAAGGAAATACAGAATGTGTAGCAGCAGAAGGTAGTTGAAAATACCAGCTATGACCACATGACCAGTTATAGAAACAAGGACTGTAATTGTCATATGAATTTCTTCCTTATTTTGTTATGCATATATTTGTGGGCATATATACATATATCAAGCAAATATCTTTGTTTTCTTCCCTCTCTTATTTCCTTCTTATGTAACATAAAATGTATTGACTTTATATCAGTATTTAAATATTGTTAATTTTACATCATAGTATTTAAGTTATAGGGTATCAGGAGAAGAGTAAATATCACTCGAGGATTTTATCTTCTTTTCTTGGGAAGGGATAATGCACTTTTGGTGTTACACAGGATAGCTGTTTCATGTTAGGTGGAATTATGATTTTATTATTGTCTTTATTTGGAGATTAAGAAATTGTGTACGGGTGCCAAGTTGACAAGGGGTAGACTTGTGATGATTCATTTTATGTGACTTGACTGGTATACAGGATGCTCAGATAGCTCGTAAAATCATTTCTGGGTTTGTGAAGGCATCTCCAGAAGAAGTTAGGATTTGAATCAGTAGACTGAGTGAAGAAGATTGCCTTTATTAATGTAGGTGGGCATCAAACAATCCATTGAGGTCCTGAATAGAACAAAAATGTGGAGGAAGGGCGAATTTGCTCTCTCTGCTTGAGATGAGACATCTATCTTCTCCTGCCCTTAGACATCAGTGTTTCTGTTTCTCAAATTTTTGGATTCAGACTTGGACTTAAAATCCAGTCCCCATCGGACCAGAAATCCATCAAGCTCAAGGGTCTACAGGTATCAGGCAAAAACCTGCCTACGTGGGGAAACTGGCCGTGTTCAGATACTCAGTGTTCAGATACTCAATGTTTAGGTACTGTTGCCAACTCACGTGACTATTTTTTCATTTATTCAAGTATTTACCTGATGCCCTCTATGTACTGGACACTTCTCTAGGAACTAGGAATTCTTCAGTGAAAAAGGTCCAGGGGGTCCTTGACCTCATGGAGCCTGCATCCTAGCTTGAGAGAGAAAGACAACAAACAAATCAACAAGTAAATAATATATAAGATGGTGATAAATGCTATGGAGAAAAATAAGACAGGAAGAAGGGTTAGAGAGGCACAGAGGGAAGATTTAAGGAACTTAAATGAATCAATAAGGAAAAGACTAACACTACACAAATACAGAAAATAAGTCAATGGAAATATAGGTGTAAGTTATAAACAAGCATTTCACAGAAGAGGAGAGCTGAGTGCCTAATAAACATACAAAAATGTATCACTAGTCATCAGGAAAAGAAAAATTAAAATAATGACACCATCTCCTAAAGTTCCATCAGCTCAAATTATAGTTGGAAAATACCAATTTTTGTCAAGGCTGTGCAATAACAGACACTCTCATCAACTTTAGGTAAGTAGTATAAAAATTGGCTCAGTCTTCTTGGAAAGCAGCTGGCATATTTTACTGAAGTTGAATAGATGCATACTAAACAAGTCTACTCCTAGTACCAATTTCTGTATCAGTCGGAAAGCTAGAAAATGCTTTGGGTAACAGACCCAATACATGGCCCATGATACATGGTCATTATGGGTTGGCTGGAGATCAGACTCTATGTCATTGTCACCCCTTCTCAGGGATTCGTGCTGATGGAGCAGCTACTATGTGGAACCCTTCCAGCACTATAGAAGAGAGAAAAGAACATTGCCTGTATTGCTTCTCAAACCTGCCGCCCCAAAATGTCACATATCACTTTAGCTCACACTTCATTAGCCCAACATGGCCATACCTAAACTACGTGGGCAGTGAAGTGTAATCTTGACATGAGCCTTGATGGGAAACAGCAGCAGAATATATGTGATCAGCCTTAATGATGTTTACAGCACATGCCCTAGAGAAACTCTTGCAGACACATACTGGGAGCCACATACAGAAATCCCATGCAGCACTGTTGATAAAAGCACAGAATGTCCATCAACAGTAAAATGGATAAACAAACTGTGTTATATTCACAAATGAAATACTAAACAGCAATGAACAAAATGAACTACTGCTACACTATTGTGGTTAAATCTCAAAATGTTGAGTGTAAGAGAAAGGCATAGAACCATACTGTGTGATTCATTTATACAAAGTGCGAAATCAGAAAATATAAACAACATATTGTGTTGGGATATGTACATATGTGGTAAAACTATTCGAAAAGCAAGCAAATGAGTAATTAGAAATACAAAGTTTTGTTTACTTCTGGGCAAGCAAGGGTTGGAGGAGGAAGGGGGATCTCAGAGGGGAGCACACACATATGGATTCAAAGATACTGGTTATATTCTATTTTTTTAAGTTGGCTGGTGGTAGATGAATTTTATTTTATTTTTATTCTTAAAATATATATATATCTTAGTCTGCTTGGGCTGCTATAACAAAAATGGGTGGATTAAACAATAGAAATTTATTTCTCACAGTTGTGGGGCTGGAGACTGAGAGGAGGACGCTGGAAAATTTGGTTCCTGATGAGAACCTTCTTCTTGGTTTGAATGTAGTTATTTATTGCCATATGGCAGAGAGAAAGATCATCTCTTTCATGTCTCTTCTTTTAAGGGCACTAATCCCATTCATGAGGGCTCCACCCTCATGATCTAATTACATCCTAGAGGCCCCACCTCCAAATCAGCTATACATATCTTGCATGTATGATATTTCACAATAAAAATAGAGGTCTTTAAAGTAACCTTTCCTGAACAACAAGTGACTTGATTGTCTGCCTTTAATGGCAACTTCTTGGATTCTCATTCTGCTAAGCACACATACCCAATGCCAATGCCAAGGGATGGACCTCCCTAAATGGTGACATTGAGGGAAGAGGGATTGGGTTCTACTTTGAAGACAGTTGATTTTTACTGGACTGTCCATGTCAACAGAGAAGAACATTTCAGGATCCTGAAAAGACTTTTCTCTCACCTGTTCTGTGGTTCAGTGTGGCTTAATGGATATCCCGTATTACAAATTGTCTGAGAAGAATTGTCTGTACCACAATTGTGTACAATTTACCTGTTTTATATTACTCTCTCCACTGTTCTCTGAACTCTAGAAGGGCAGGGAGATTTCTTTTTCATGATTGCAATTCCAGCAACCACCATAGAGTCTGGTGTATCATAATAGACGCTTGGTGAAAATTTGCTAAATGAAGAAATGAATGGATACAGCATCAATCATAAATACAGAAAACTTTGAAATAATTCCTTGTATATTGATTTGGATAAATGTTGCTGTGACTTGTAACTGAAATTAGTAAAGATACAAATCGGTAACAGGATTAACTACCCAAGAGGTACTTATCTCTTAATTGTTTGAAGAACACCCCCATCCTTTTTGTAATTTTCTCTGTGTCCAGTAGAGGATAAGAGCTCTCTGATACACACACACACATACACATACACACACACACCACATCATGCATATATGAGAGCTAAGCAAGCCTGTTTGGACTAATGCATCAGTGAGGCTGCCATCTTCAAGAAAGAAAGGTGTTCACAAATTTAAGTAGTAAAAAATCAAAATAGGAGTCTGTTCACCCAAATGAATGTCTGTTTGAAATGTGAGTAGGAGACATTTTCCCACAGAGGAGGCTTCCTGAGCGCTTACCTCATGAAGGTCACCATAGTGAACATTCTCTCCTCCTAGCCTCCCTCACAACCCCTCCTGCATCTGAATTTCAGGGAAAGAAGTGTGAGGGACCAGCATTGCAGAGGCCCGTCATCTACCTCTCTCAGTCAATAATCCTCCTGAGAAGGATTGTATGATCTCACCTAACAAACACTGAATACTTAAAAGCACCAATTATAAGCTTAAAAAGGTAGAGTCGTCTGTATTTTGTCAGATTTTTTCATATAATATATACGGTATGCTTGTTGCCTTTCTCTTTCTCTCTGTCTGTCTGTCTGTCTGTGTCTCTCTTTCTCTGTCACACACACACACTTTTTACATAATTTTGTTTGAAACCTACATCCCAGAAAAACCCACAGACGCTCCCTGGTAAACCAGAGTACATGACAGGATTACCCAGCAGGCCTGCGAGAGGAAGAAAGCTGGGTCACAGCCCCCTTTCCAGCACTGCCTCTCCCTAGAGGAATTAATTTGCTTGCCTCGATAACATTGCATGTGACATGACTGTCCCTTGAAAAGGAAACATGTTCCAAGTCACTACATTATGGTACATTTTTGTGATCAGTTTGAGCAATTTCAGATCCAGGGATTTTGGTCACACACGATGGTCTAATCAAATTAAGGTAAATGAACACATCACGATTAGATAGTAAACTTAATCAAGGGCACAGGGCTGCATGGATGACATATATTTAAATCAGAAGTGGCTATCTCTGTAATTATATAGTCCAGTCATTCCTGGATCCCCAAGCAGGACAGTTGTATATCTTATAATATAATGAAGGGTAGAGAGCCTAAAGAAAGAAGTGGGTAAAAGGGCATTAAGTAAAGGAGGAACAAATGAGGAGAGAGGTAAAGGAGACCAGATGGGGAGGCAGCAGGGGGATGAAAGAGTTAAAAAAAGATTGGGATTGACATGTACACACTACTTTATATAAAATAGATAACTAACAAGGACCTACTGTATAGCACAGGGAACTCTACTCAATACTCTGTAATGGCCTACATGGGAAAAGAATGAAAAAAAAGTGGGTATATGTATACGTATAACACTTTGCTGTACACCTGAAACTTAACACATTGTAAATCAACTATGCTCCAATAAAAATTTTTAGAAGAAGAAAAAAAGAGAAAAACGGGAGAATGGAGAGAACGGCTTCTTCTCAACTCTTGCAAATAGCCTATAATTCAGAGTTGCATATTGCCCTTTACAATATTTCCATTGGATAGGAATTTGTGTTCATCTTCTCATTGATTCAAGAAGCATTTATTTAAAACCTGTTCTGTGTCAGGTCTCGTTCTAGGTTCTGGAAATAAAACAGTGGGAAACAGATGTAGCCTGTTCTATTATATAACTTATACTTTAGTACAGAGAGACAACAACAACAGCGATAAAGCTTAACAAAAGCAAATAAGACAGATTTCAGAGATAAATCTTAGAGCTTATATGAATTTCCTATTGTAGTTATAAATTGTCACAATTTAGTGTCCTAAAACAACACAGATTTATCTCTTACACTTGTGATGGTCAGAAATTTAAGTGGGTCGGCAGGGCTGTGTTCCTTCTGAAGGCTCTAGGAGAAAATCCATTTCCTTGCCTCTTCCAGCTTCTAGAGGCTGCCTGCATTCCTTAGCTCATGGCCCTGCATTACTCTGTTTCTGTCAGCACATCTCCATCTCTGACTCTGTACCTCCTGCTTTCCCCTTATAGGACCTCTTACATTGGGCCACCTGGATAACCCAGGATTTTATTTCAAGATCCTTAATTTAATGATATCCACCAAGTCTCTTTTTCCATGTAAGGCACCATATTCTAGAAATTAGGACATGGACATCTTTGGGTAGTCATTATTCAGCTTACCACAGAGCGCCTTAAGTGAACTGTTCAACTTCCTGCATCTGGTCCAGACCGTCAGTCTTCTGCATCCAAATGCACTGATCTTTCTCCTTTACCAAGGCTGAATCCCCTCACCCTCTGTTCATGTTCAACCTGCTGAAGACACAAGAGTCCATTTTGATGTTCTTTGATGTTTCCTACATTTTTAACTACCCTCCTTCACTCCTGTAGTGTTCTGAAGCTGGTGAGAACAAACCTAACTTATCCAAAGATATCAGTAACTGATAACGGATTAATATGTCTCTCCATTCAACAGATATTTACTGAGCGCTGCATATGTGCTAAATGCAGAACCAGAGTGAAAAACAAAACAGCTGTTGCTCTTGCCTTGCTGGAACTTTTACTCTTGAGGGAGAGACAGCTATTAAATTATCTAACACATAGATAATTATGCATTCCAGTAAGTGTTAAGAAAGAAATGAAAAGGATTTGATGCCATAATAATTAGGGGAGTTAATTAGACAGGGAGGTCAAGGACAGACTTTTTCTGGAGGGAACACTGAAGCACACACTGAAGGATGAGCAGGGGCCTCCCATGGGAAGGAAGGTGGTGGAGAAAGGCCTTTGTGGGCGGTTTCACAGGAAGGGCAAGCTCAAAGGCTCTGAGATAGGGAAGAGCTTGATAACTTGGAAACATATTTAAAAATCTGAAGAATAATGTGTTGGGTGGGGAGGGACATCTGAGATGAGATCAGTCTGACACGTAGGGAGAGTGTAAGTCATGCAGGCCACAGACCATGGGCAAGACTTTGGATTTTATTTTAAAGTGCACTGGAAAGTTATTGAAGGATTTCAAGGTGAGAGGAAAGTGATTTAATTGTATTTATGCTTTCAAAAGATGACTTTGGAATGCCCTGGTGATCCAGTGGTTAGGACTCTGCACTTTCACTGCCGAGGGCTGGGGTTCAATCCATGGTCAGGGAACTAAGATCCCACAAGCTGCACGGCGTGGCCAATAAATAAATAAAAGACGACTTTGGCTGTTGTGAGAATACCTTGGGAAGAGATCCAGGATGGAAGCCCAGAGACTAATAAGAAAGCTGGTGTCATGGAGACGATGAAGGGCTTGGACCAGAGCTGGGCTGCGGAGGAGGTGGGAAGTGGGGGAGGTATGAGATGCTTTCTGGAGTAGCAGCAGCAGGATTTGCTGGTGGATGAGATCCGGGAACTGATGGTATGTGTGAATCACGCCTGATTCCCGGGCCACAAGCTTGAGCATCTAGGTAGATGGTGGGACTGTTTTGTGAGATGGTAAAGACCAGAAGAGGAAAGTCAATAAATTCCTTGTTAGAGCCCTTAAGTTTGAGATTTTTGTGGAATTTCAAGAGAAGATGTCAAGTAGGCAGTTGGATAAATGAGTCTGGAGGTCAGAGGAGAGGCCGGAGTTAGACATAAATTTAGAACCTATCACCATAGAGATTGTATTTGAAACTATGGGAATGGATGAGATCAGCTGGGGAGAGAGTGTGGAAGCACAAAAGGAAATTTCTGTGAGATTGGGTCAAGGTCAGAGATATAGAGAAAAATCAGAGAAGTACAGTGTCAACAAAACCAAGAGAAGAGAGTCTTTGGAGAAGAGCAAGTGGTAACAGAGCTCACCACAGTGACCATTGTTTCTGGCAAAATAAAATTACATAAATATATTTTTATAATATATATAATATTATACACTATATTACATAATTATATATAATCTATACTCTATAATTATATAATATTACATAATTATATGTTATATATTATATATAATTATTATAGATGATACATAATATAAAATTTATTGATATAATTATATATCCTAAAGGAGAGCAGCTTCAAACTCCACACCAGACAAGTACAAGCTCACACAACATGTTAAGAAGAGATATTTTCCTTCATTTGTTTCTGAGAAAGCCAAAAGCAGCCCCTGACTGCTGGAAACTGGTCTGATGCTCACAGCCAGGCCATGCTGTTCTCCTATTGGACAGAAATTCACAGAACATCAGACAAGGTCACTTTGACACCATATGATAAATGAGTCAAAACAAAAACACCATGCAACCCACAAAATAGCAAACATCCCCAGTTCTCAGCTAAAATGAGTGATGGCTACTTCTTTACCAACTACAGTTGTATCCCCATTTTAAGCCTCCCTCCCTATAGATCAGATTTGTTCAGACACCCAGTCATAGACTTGCTCCTGCTTTCTGACAGCACTCAATCTAGAGTGAGCCCCTGCTTCCTTCAACTCTCCCCAAAATTACCCACCCAAAGCCTAAATCCTATAATAGCATCTTTCTAACTTGCCCTCCCTGAAGGGCTTTATAGCACCCCCTCGTGGGCATTCTCCTTTAGTGCAAGAGGTCTGCAGAACCCTGGCCGTCTTTGGTTGAAGGGCATTAACATTTTTAGATCTTTTATGCACAGCTGAAGTGTTTTTAATGCTCTTTTGTGTTTATGAATGCATTGAAAAATACATGCAGATGATCAACTGAATTTTCCCTTTTCCACAGCCAAAAGATGGATTAACTGTAAGTTCATTTTTATACGATTTCTTCTGTTTTTATAAACTAGTTTTTAATCATGGAAGTATTCCATGGACACAGTAACAAATTTAAAACTGAGAGAAGGCATGCAATATAAAGTATGACTCTTCCTTTAACTATTTTCCTGTGGCAGCTCCTCTGCACCACCTTCACAGGGGAACCTTCACTAAACTTTTCCTCTGACTTGGTTTTTCTCTGTTTTCTCTGTTCTCTTGGTTTTTCAGTTTTAGCTGTCATACTTCTATTTCTAAACTTATAAACTTTAGACATTATCTATTGATCTTCTGCAGTGAAACCTGAAGAAGTTATCACATTAATTTTCCTTCCACCTCTTTTTCTCAGTCTACTTCCCAAACATTTTTAGTTATCTTTATTTTTATACTTCTAGAGTTCACAATAATCTACCAATCTATATCTATCATCTATCTATCATCTATCTATCTATCTATCTTTCAATCTATCTCTATATATTCTCTTAGAATTCTCTATATGCCTTCTTTGTTTCTCCTGTAGGATAATTTTTAAAATGAAACCCCAAATGGGATGTATCAATACAATATAAACATGTAAACATTATTCCCTATAGAATCAACTATTATGGCAGAAGCCATAAATGAGAGCTCCATATCAATAAAACTTTGCCACTCATAGTAGAAGCTTCCAAGAATCAAGGCCTAATGAATCTTCTTTAAATTTATTGCCATCTTTCTTCTCTATTCTGAGTGACAGTAGCTATCAATACTTTCACATCCCACACGACCCTCATCATGAAATGTTTGTTTTGTTTGATCGTACTCCTTTCTTGACAAATTAATATTTAAAGTGTAGGATGTATTCATAGTAAACTTTATAAATCCTTACTTGTCTGCAAATGTGTTTGAGAATAAACTGGTATAAAATTTTTGATTCTAAATCTTTTACCTTAAGAATTTTGAAAATGTTGCTCAATTTTTTTAGCATCCACTGTTAGTAATGAGAAATCTCAGCTCAGTCTGGTTCTGTTCTCTTGCAGGTAATTTGGGGCTTTTTTTCCTCTCTGCTTTTATGATTTTCTCTTTATCCTTGGGGCTGTGAATGTTCAGTGGGATATACCTACAAAGGAATATTTTCCAATGCTGTTTGGCACTTGGTAAACGAAGACCCAACACAGCCATAAATAAATAAATAAATAAATTTAAATCATATGGGCTTCTAAGAAGACCTCTGCTTTAAAAAAACAAACAAAAAAAAGAATTACCATATGATCCAGAAATCCCACTACTGGGCATATACCCAGAGAAAACCATAATTCAAAAAGACACATGCACCTCAATGTTAATTTTAGCACTATTTACAATAGCCAGGTCATGGAAGCAACCTAAATGCCCATCAACAGGTGAATGGATAAAGAAGATGTGGTACATATATACAGTGGAATATTACTCAACCATAAAAAGGAACGAAATTGGGTCATTTGGTTGAGATGTGGATGGATCTAGAGACTGTCATACAGAGTGAAGTAAATCAGAAAGAGAAAAACAAATATCACATATTAATGCATATATGTGGAACCTAGAAAAATGGTACAGATGAACCAGTTTGCAGGGCAGAAATTGAGACACAGATGTAGAGAACAAACCTATGGAAACCAAGGGGGAAAAGCAGCAAGGGGGTGGTGGTGGTGGTGGGATGAATTGGGTGATTGGGATTGACATGTATACACTGATGTGTATAAAACTGATGACTAATAAGAACCCGCTGTATAAAAAAATAAAATTAAATTAAAAAATTAAAAAAAATAAATCAAAAAAATATATAAAATATCTTTGTAGAATGCTACCTTTTGGAAATGCTAATTTTCTTTATTATCTGTCTGGTTTTTCTTTAACTGTTTTCCTCTCATCTTTATTATTCTCTTTCATTGGATTACTTCAGGTTTACTTTGCACTTCTTTCTCTAGGTTTTTAAGGTTTAAGTTTTTCTAGGTTTTTAAGGGCCATGGATTTTTAGATTTGTTTTCCTTTATGATATAAGAATTTAAAGCCATAAATTTCCCCCTAAGCACTGCTTTAGTTAAATCCCAAGATTTTGATATGTTGTATTTTTATTACCATTTTGCTTACTATGATTTTATTATCATTTAGCTTGCTAAATTGAATTATGAGGGTTCTTGCTAAAACTGGCATTTTCACGGAAGTGCACAGATGGGCATAGGAGAAGGTTCAGGATAATGACTAAAGTTTTATCAAGCAAAGAATCTTTGTCAGCACATAGGGCTGACAGACCTTAGATCAGAACCAGTCTCCTGACCCCTCATCCTGTGTTATTTGGGTTTTGAAATGGCTTTTCTTACGATTTATTAAAATGTCTTAGCATCTTTCTACCCCACTTGCCCAGTCCCATTAGATGAGAACCTAGGTACTAATACAGGAAGTTGAATTTTCTGCTGATTTTAAAAACAATAATGGTAGCAATAATATATGTAGTCAATTTTTACTGTGGGCCTAGATATTATTTTATATATTTTATACATATTATACTTAATGATGCATTTACTTATTCTATTTATTAATTCATTTAATTTTCACAATAAATTCTATAAGAGAGGTATCTCATATAGTTTCCAAGAATAAATCCTTCCAACCTCATTCTCATTGGTTGCTCTTCTGGAATCATTAACCTCACAGCAGGTTAAAAGATTGATGATTCTCACTTTGTGTTCCATTGCAAATATTATAGGAAAAAACCATAGATCTCAGGTTTTATTTCTAGCATTTAATACTAACTGAACAAATGTTAATTGGCAGAACAAATATGTAGCAGATATTATCCTGGTCACTCAGGGTAACAGTGGTGAGCAGAAAGGGAAGTGGGGGCTGCCCAGCAGTTTGTAGTAGGGGAGATAGACTAGTTCAAATGATCACATGACAATGTAACCATGCAACTATCATAACTGGTATAAAAGAAATATACATAGGCCATAAAAATGGGACTCAAATTGAGGTCAGGAGGACTCGAGAGCCCTTTCCTGAGAAACTGATGTGTTAGCTGAGATATGAAGCATGAGTAAGAGCTGACTAGGTGAAGGTGAACGTTCAGGTGGAAGAATGAGGATTAAGGCAGAGGGAAGAGCACTTACAAAGGCCCTGGGGGGAGAAGGAACATGGTTCTTGATGGATTTGATGGCCACAGTGATCAGCATGGCTTGAGGGGCAAATTCTGACGGAGGAAGGAAATTGATGGAATATGAATAGGAGGCTAGAGAGGTACACAGGGAACCATGTGAGGCAAAGCCTCGTATATGTATGTAGGATTTTGGTCTTTTAACAACAGTGGGGAACAATAGAGACATTATCAGATTTGCATTTTGAAAAGATTGCTTTGGGTATCTATGTGGAATCTGAATTTTCCTTTCTTATGCAAGGAAGCTTCCTGTTCATCTTCCCAAGTTGCCACAATTTCTGCTTTCTAAATAACATAAAATTTTTTTAAAGCATTAAGAAAAAACTCTCCTCCTTCCAATGATTATAAACGATTTTCCTTTATTCTCTTCTTGGTCTTCCATATTAAGAATGTTTTCTCATTTCCTTTTATATCTCCTGCAACACAAAACTTGGATTTTATTTTGGTTTTCCTAATTTCATCATCCACATCTTACAAAATCATGTGCCTCTATAATTACATCATCTATTTTTTTTTCTATCAGCATATAGTGAAAATTAGACTGACTTCAGTTTAGCCAACAGAAAGCCTAAGAAAAATTAGTAAGTAGGCCAAAATTTGTGTGTACCACTCATCTTCCCTGATGGCATTTTTCTCCCATTCATGCCTCTCTGCCTCTCGTACTTACTGACCTGAATGTCTTCCTATATCTGTGTTTGCCCTGCTTTTGCAAACTCAGGAAGAGTTTGGCAAGCTCACTTGCCTTCCATAAGATGCAGAGTCGGGCTTCCCTGGTGGCGCAGTGGTTGAGAGTCCACCTGCCGATGCAGGGGACACGGGTTCGTGCCCCGGTCCGGGAAGATCCCACATGCCGCAGAGCGGCTGGGCCCGTGAGCCATGGCCGCTGAGGCTGCGCGTCCGGAGCCTGTGCTCTGCAACGGGAGAGGCCACAACAGTGAGAGGCCCGCATACCACAAAAAAAAAAAAAAAAAAAAGATGCAGAGTCATAGCTACTCTCAATGACTAGAGGAAACTCTATACCCTGGGGTCAAACTGACAGGTCAGGTAAAGATTTGGCAGAAGTTTATTAATTTGTTTTTGGAAAAATGTATAAATAAATGGTCAAAGCTCTGAAGAAAAGGAAAACAATATCTGGGTTTTGATCCTGGCTCCTCTAGAGCTGTGCGACCCCAGGTCAGTCACTTTAACTCAAGGACCCCGTTTCCTCACTTGCTGAACTCTTGATCCCTTCTCAAGTGTGGAACAACTTCTGTGACTGTATAATTCTTTTTTGTTGGCTGATTGGATCTCTTCCTGAAGATCTCTTCCCATGGAATTATTAAAGTTCAGTGGCTAATTCATCTGTAACATCAGGGATACTAGTGAGAATTCATAGTCAGGGTGAAGATATTTGGAAAAGGTCCTAGTACCAACCTAGAGAATGCTTATGTTGGATTAAAACCAGGGAGAGGCTGGAGTTTTACATCTAAAACCATTATTCAGTGTCTGGTGTATGTTAGTTTAAAAGCAGCCATCCTTGTTATCCCCTCAAGATCACATGTTGTGTTTATTTTTACCATGTCTTATCTTCACTGTTGTATTTTTATCCTTTGGCTTCAAGGGTGCCCTTCATAGAGATGTGTGAAGACACAAAAACTCCCATTTGGGAACATGCATTGCTACATCCTTCCTGGTAGTGTTTTCAGTAAAAATAGTTTCTCTTGATAAAAATTATGGATAAAAATGTAAAAACCTAACAGCTGGTGGCCCCTTTAACAAACTGAACATAACAACTTTCTGTGCTGAGAGACAAATGTGAATTATAAGAGCAGAGGGGTCGTGTGCAGGTGCATTTGAAGGTCAGCCTCCATTGAAGGCCAAGGGCCTACTGAGGGGAAACATCAGTTAAGAGCCCCACATGAGAAGAAATATAAAAAATTTAGAGTTTTTCTAGATCAGCTCTTTGCTTGTAGCATACAGAGGGAATTTTCTCAACTTATCTCAGTTAATGAAAATGTTTAACAGAGGGCTGTAGACGGGGCAGAAGTCAAGAGAGATTCTTCATAGGCATCTAGGAATACAGTCACATCCTGGCCTTATAAGAACCAGAACCAGGTCCAAAGGGCTCCTGGGACCACCGGCATGGGTCATGTGGTCCTACAGTTGGGCTCTATAGTTAATGTCTACTTCTCAATCACCTGCTACCACCAATCGCCCTTACCCTCTTCTTTCTTTTGTATAATGTCTGCTTATTTATAGCTTCTCTTCCCCATATCTCTGGTTTGCATGTGGACCGCCATGACTTTTATAAACTCTACCTTTTATTTCCTGTTTCTATTGATAAAAGTCCTCATTCTCAACTCATTTACCCTAGAGAAAGAATTAAATTGGCCTGGTTCATCTTTTCTTACACGGCCAGGTCATGGACTGCTATTCATGGATTGACTGACTTTGGGTCAACTACCACACTTGGTTCAATGGGCTGTGACCAGAGAAGGAATCATATGAGTCACATAATTCAAATCCCACAATAGCCTAAGGGGTTGTGGGCAGAGGCTACTCCCCTTAGAAGGATAGTGAATATGAGTGATACCATCATGATTGGCGTGTCCAATCCAGAGACATTTTGGGGGACATGAAATGGTCTCTACTTACCTGCCTCTTGAAATTAAAAAGAGAACAAAGCCTATAATTAGTACAATAAATAGTAGCTGTTGAAATGAGATGGAGTCAGGCCAAGGAGCTAATTGAAAAAGAAGGTTCAATGGAAGAGAAGGTTCTAGGAACAATAGTGGGAGGAAAAGAAGAAAGGAAAGGGGGGAAGAGAAGGAGTGAAGATCGGGACAGAGGGTGGCCCAGCCTGGTAGGAGACAGAGATCAAGTTTGCAAAGGAAACAAGGAGGAGGGAAGGGAGCGTTAGTTTTCTAGAGAGGGTGGAGTGATCTTAGAGGTTAGCATCACACAGCCTTGCTGCTTCAGGGCTACGTTATCGCAGTGGTTATAACCAGAGCTACAGCCTTTTAAAATTCAAGTTAAAGTCTGATAATACTAAGTCTTGAGGAAACTGTGGAGCAATAGGAACTGTAATACACTGCCGGCAAGAGTTAAAATGGTATAAACACTTAGCAGAACAATTTAGCCTGACCTAGTAAAGTTGAAGATGCACATACTCATGGCCCAGCAATTCCACTTCTGTGTATGTAACCTGGAGAAACTCTGGCATATATGCACTAGGATACGTTTTTCAAGAATATGTATAGCAGTATTGTTCCTAAATGCCAAAAGCTAATAACAGCCTAAATGTCTATCCACAGTAGAATGGATAAAATTTTGGTATAGTCACACAGTGAATGTAATGAATATAATGAAAATGAATGAACTTCAGTGATGTACACCATACGTGAATCTTATAAAAACAGTGTTAGTAAAAGGAGCCAGAGACAAGAGAATATATGTGTATAACTTCATTTAAATTGGTAAAACCAAGCTACCATGTTTAGGGACCTAGCCTTAACTGGTACCAAGAAAAAAAAGAATATAATTTTATCTTAGAGAATTGCCCTGTTGTGTCAGAATATAACATAGGATGGTAAAAGAGAGTGTCCAGTAAGTTGGAGAAGGTGTCAGGAGGAAGTAAACTTCATTTTTCTTCATTATAATACTTCCAAATAATAAGTTTGAAAGAAGCAATGAAATATTTTAAAATGTTGACAAATCTGATCCAGTGTTGATAGGTTTATTTATAAGATGAAGAAAAGATGTGAATTTTTTAAATCAGAAAATGATATGTAGGGAGATTAAAAAAAGAGTAAAACTAGAACTCATTTTTCATTTTGTTAAAGTAAGTAATTGATTTCTGAGTGTGCAGAATGTTTTTATTAAGAAATGGTAGAAATCATTCTGGTTGTCTATGTGTTTGCCCAGCCAAACATTCCTTATACTACAAAAAGCATTTTCACAATGAATAAAACACAGTAGTGGATATTCACAAAGGCTGGCACAATAATAGCCAACAAATTTATTACTAAAAAAAATATTTTCTCTAGGTTTAAAATACTCTTGTCAATTGGTGACAATAATACCCTGAAGTCATAGCACGTCCTTTAAAACCTCAAAGATAATAATAAATTTGCATGGCTGCCAGCTGAAATGGTAGTCTTCCTGTTTTTATCTGCTTGACCAGCTCCCTACTGGAACACAAAGGGGATTTGAGTGTCAAAGGAAATGATCTTAATAGACAGGGAAGGTTTATGAATCATAATTAATGGAGCAAGAAATTTAATCACTGGGGATGCAACCTACTGAACAAAATGAAAAATTTGTATGGAAAAAAAGTTATGAAAAATAAAATAGACGTGAACAAAAAACCAACTTGTATGGAGCCCCTGTGGACTTCGAGGGATCCTGGCCTGTTATGAAGTGTCTGAACTCTGGGATCTTTGCCTGATAAGGAGAATGTCAGGACCGTAATGATGAGGGAAGCAAGTCGTTGAGGAAAAACGTTGCTTCCTAACAACTGTCACCATTTGCTGGCCAAATGGCAAGATATACTTTGTTCCATGGATGAGAACAGTTTGGAATAAAGGTTACGCTGTGAAAAGATGCTAGAAGTCTCTTCTTGAGGAACTAAAATTCAGGGGAAAAATTAGCCAGAATCAAACTTTAAAAATAAGGTTTCAAAAAGGCAACATACAACTCTATGACCAGTAGCTAGCAATAGGATTAGAACAGCACTTCTGAAAGGTTTCCACTGAAATAATCCTAACCACCAAGTCCTGACTCATTTATCGCAATGACTAAGGAAAGTGAAACAGGCTTTAGCAGCAAATAGAAAATTTGTGATGTATATTATGTTATTTTAAAAGTAGATGTCATTTTTGTGCTCTGTTCATAACACTTTTTTTTTTTTTTTTTACTATACATGATGTTTTGAATCATTTCCCATCAAGTAGAATTTATGCTCTAAAAAGACCATCCAGAAAGTGCCCTATTGTGAAGGAGTGATCCCCAACCCCTCCGGGATTCTGAAAAGTCTGGGGTGTCAGCAAGACCTGGACACCCATTCCCCTATTTGCTAAAGGTGGGTTCTGCTTTAAACCCCAGAGAGGACTTTTAAGTCATAAACATTCTAGAGGTAAATAGGACCCAAGCTATAATCTACTCAAATCCTGTTGTTTTAACTGAAAGAAAAACTAAAGTACAAGGTTATCGCATTAATTTGGCCACAAAAGCAGAACTAAAGTTAGGTTTTCTAATTCCTATTCCATTAGTACAAAGTCCCGACAGTTTCCTTGCATGACAAACCCTCATCCTCTGACAGATCTCACCACACTTCCCTGTACATCGCTGGTCTCCAGCTCCCAGTATAGAAACTGGTACATAGAAAATACTCACTAAATATTTACTCAGAGGCTGAATATTCAAGTTCATATTCTTATGTGTGGAGTTGCTAGGCCACAGGAACGTGTCTTTTATATTTTTATGGATCTTGCCAAGGCTTTCTACAAAATGATTCTGCTACTGGCTTCTCCCACCAGCAACGTGTGAAGGTGTCTGGCTGACTGCGTTCTCCCCAGTGACTCTCCTCAGGTTTTTAAGTTTTGCCAGTGAGATATAAAAAATTCCATTTATATGTTCTAATATTCTTTTTGTTTGATTATGGGAGAGGACAAGCATTTTTTCATCTCCTTTTGAGCATCTTATTTCTTTTTTTATGAATTGTCTATTCATGTCCCTTGCCCTTTTTATTATTTTTTCTTAACCATAATTTAAAGGTATCTTTTACGTTAACAAAGTAGCTCTTTTTTCTGTCAGCTGAGTTGCAAATGTTTTTTCCCCATATTTTATTTTTACTGCCTTTACTATAATCTCTTTTGATACATATGTTTAAAATTTATATATCATTGAATCTTTCAATGCTTCTTTTATGATTCAGAGTTTTATATCATATTTTAAAAGACCTTCCCCTTGCAAGATTATTTTTAGAATCAACATTATTTTTCTAGTGTGCTTATAATTTAGGTTTATATATTGATTCTCCATAAATATATTTTGATGGCAGAGGTAGAGATCTAGCTAACCAAATGTTTTGGGACTGTTCAATCATTTAAAAGTGCAGTTACCTTAAAAATAGCTACGATTGGGTCCGTGGTGACAACTGAGTGATGTATGTAGCATAGCTTTGTCTTGGGGAATTCAAGTGTGGTGTTAGTCAATTCAGATATTGGTATAGGCAGCATCGCTTGCTTCCTCCCAGCCTCTGACTGTTCTATTTCTTCACGGATCAATTGCCAAGCTGCATGCACACATGCTCTTGAACTTTAATTAAAGTCGGGAAACCTGGGTTCTAATCCAAAATCTGTCTGTTTGCATGACTTTAAGCAAATTACTTCTCAGAGTTGCAGTTTCTTTTTTTACGAAATGAGGATATGAGATGAGGATGTCCAAGAGCTTTCCAGAAATAAAATCATACCATCCTATAATGTCTTCCAGTTTCCACTTCACATCTACAGATATTATAAATAATCCACAGTGAGATAGCCTGTTGGAATCTGAAAATTATGCAAACTGTCTTCATCCCCTATATTCCTCATCCCCAAAAGAGCTTTTACTTTTGATGCTCCCTCTGCCCGGAATGTTTTTCTTAAAATTACCTGCATATTTCTTGGCCTCTCTTCCTTCAGGTCTGTGATCAAGTGCAACTCTGAGTTCCCTGGTGGCCTAGTGGTTAGGATTTCGGGCTTTCACTGCTGTGACCCAGGGTTCAATCCCTGGTTGGGCAACTGAGATCCCGCAAGCCGTGAGGCATGGCCAAAAAAAAAAAAAAAAAGACAAAATCCCAAATGCAACTCCGGCAGAGAGGCCTTTGCTTACTACCTTAATGCCGTATCAAGCTCCACTCCCAAATCTGTTCTTTTCACTTTACTCTGCTGAAGTTTCTTGTATAGAACTTTTTTTTAAAACATCTTTATTGGAGTATAATTGCTTTACAATGGTGTGTTAGCTTCTGCTGTATAACAAAGTGAATCACCAATTGTATAGAACTTTTACTACCTGACATATTACATATGTACATACTGTCGTATCTCCAAAATAGTATGTGTATCAGTCAGGTTTTGCTGCAGCAACAAATGGCCCCAGCACCCCAGTGGTTTGCAACAACAAACATTCATCGCTTGCTTATGTCACACGACGGCTGTGGATAGGCTGCAGCATTTCTTGGTTCTTCTGAGCTCACTCAGGCTCAGCTAGGCTGGCTTCCACTTCAAGACTTGAGTTGAAAAAACATTCTTTCTCTAGGATAAACTGTCCTTATGGTGAAAGGCAGGATTATAAATGGAAGCAGAGCCAAAGCAGGAAATCTCATTTAAAAATTCTGCTCAGACGTGACAGTCACATCTGCTCATATTCCATTAGCCAAAGCATGTCATGTAACCAAGCACAAAGTCAAAAAGGCAAGTAGAATATATGCTCCTCTCACAGGATCAAGGCCAAGTCACCTGACAATCAATGGGGATCTAATTAGATGCAATAATCCTATTGTTAAGGACAATAATCCAATCTATCAAAAAATATAAATTTCACAACTTGGTTCTTTTTCTGTAGTATCCCTAAGGCCTAAAAGAGTAGGTATTCAACAAATATTATTTGATGGATAAAAACACAATTCTTTCATCCCTCCTAGCTCCACTCTCAGCAAACCCCCACTTGGCTTTACCCTCACCACCATGGCCTTGGTGTGGCAAAGAGAGATGAGATGGACGGAATAATCTTTTATAGTCCTTGTGGGCGAGTGATTATGGGATAATGAAAGGCACTTTCAGCTTTGAAATGAAATGCCTGTGTTTTATGGGGACTCCTTAAACAATGTGCTTTTCTCACAAATTTCAGCATCAGTATTGACATGCTGCTCATTTCATGTCAGAGATATGGTGGCACCTGGGGCCTGCAGCATCACTGCCACGGCCAGTTCTACCACCCTCACCCTGCTCCTTTCCTGCTCGCTTGGCATTGGTCTCTCCTGAGACGGAGTGGAAAGCAGACACTGTCAGGCTGGGCAGACAAAGCCTCGCTCTTCTTTTCCCCAGCGACGCAGAACAGCTTTTCGGATAGGTGATTTCATGATGGCATTTCAAAGTGAAATATATGGAATACCTAAGTAATTATGTTGCCTCTTGACTAAGCCACTAAGCCTGGGTATCAGTAGTGGCTAGGGCTTGTGTTCTGGAGTCCAACAGACTGCTTTTAAATGCCTGGTGTATTTTTTAGCTGATTGATTTTGGGTTTGTTACTTCCTTCTCTAAGCCTCAGTTTTAAAATGTATAAACTTATGTCAATAATGGGGCATTATGAGAATTTAAAAAGCGATGTTTTAAAGTGTTTAGCATAATACTGGCACACAGCAAGCACTTAATAAATGACATCTGTTATTTCCCAGAGTACTTGAATATGTAGTGACGCGTAGTCTCAACATTACCCCGTCCTATCCACGAGGAGGAAAAGAGGTGTAAAATACGAAATACGCTCAATGCTACATATTCAGGGCTGAAACCCAGGCTTCTTATTCCTCTGTTCTATGGATACAAACGGTAGACTGTATTAAAACGTTTATCCAGTTCTTTTTATAAATGTGTGATGTGAGGCTTCCATCCTCCACCCACCCTCTAGGGCTATTTCCCAGAGTAGATTCACTGGACTCTAGCTTCTGAGGCTGTTAATAGTTGTTCCAGAAGAAAGGGTCTATGGTCAGACAAGTTTAATGGTAGATTTAAAAGGCTGAGCAGTTTTCTTTTTTTGCAGAGCCTTTACTATGCTAGTGTTCATCCTGAATCTCCAAGAGGGAAATGCAGAATAGAAAATTTCCCATTTTTTAAAATTAATTAATTGTATCTACTTTTGGATGTGTTGGGTCTTCGTTGCTGCATGCTGGCTTTCTCTAGTTGCGGCGAGCGGGGGCTACTCTTCGTTGTGGTTCGTGGGCTTCTTATCGCGGTGGCTTCTCTTGTTGTGGAGCATGGGCTCTAGGTGCGCAGGCTTCAGTAGTTGTGGTGCGCGGGCTCAGTAGTTGTGGTGCACGGGCTTAGCTGCTCCACAGCATGTGGGATCTTCCCGGACCAGGGATCAAACCCGTGTCCCCTGCGTTGGCAGGCCAATTCCTAACCACTGCGCCACCATGGAAGCCCTCCCATTTTTATTTGACCACAAAATCCTGTCTCAGCCATTCTTGCTCCACAAGGAGAGAGCCTTCTGCAGGACACCCCTTGTGAAACACTCCAAGGGCAGCTTAAAAGTGTCATGTCATGCTAACACAACACAGATGTAGAAAGACATAGAAGGCACACTAGGAACTGGATGTATTAAACAAGTGCAAAAATGAAATAGGTAAATAAAAACTCTATAGACGCCAATTAAAACTAGATTAGTGAGGTCATTTTGTAGAGTGGCAAGTTGGGTGATGATGTGCATGATGAGATCGAGTGAAACCAAGGGACAGTGACTTCATTCCATGTGGCTTTAACTTTGGACAACAATGTCGTCAGATTTCCCAATGGCGAAGGGCGTTTTTTCTAGGTTTGCATCCCTCGTATTCTCAGCCATAACGATTGTTCATATTTAAGTCTTGCAGCTTATCTAATTATGCTTTTCCCTATCCTTCAAATCCTCCTAGCTCCTGGCATTTTGCCCTTAAAATTGAATTAGTTCAGTGCTCTGATGTTACAGAAACCAGATCTATTTGGAGTTGTAGAGCCAGTGTCACCAATGACTTAATGGAGATCCGATACATTCACTGCCTAATGAAGCATAGGCCTCTGTATACATAAAAATAAAACTGCTATGGATTTCTTTCTTTTTCTAGTTTCAGTTTCTTTCATATAATATTCTCATGTTGTCTCTGAAAGAAATTAAGGATGTATAAGTAGCCAGATGCCCAAGTCAAAAATAAGAAACTTTTGGGACTTCCCTGGTGGTCCAGTGGTTAAGACCGTAGCCTTCCAATGCAGGGGGTGTGGGTTTGATCCCTGGTCAGGGAGCTAAGACCCCACATGCCTCACAGCCAAAAAACCAAAAAATAAAAACACAGAAGCAATATTGTAACAATTTAAAAATTTTTTTAAAAAGAAACTTCTTAGTATTTTTTAAGTCTATCAACAGCAAAAGCCTTTTTACTGTTTGGGATTATTCAAAACACAATATTCAGCTTGATTCTGTCGATAACCAGCTACGTAGTCAGTACGTATAGGCATTATTAGCCCCACCTGACATTGAGTTTTAGAGAAACAAAGGCAGTTCCATGGAAACTGCATCCTTAGGGTCTCTTCTTCTCACGAGTACATGAGAAATTAATTGCTTTTTTTTAATAGGTGTTTCTTTTAGAGTTTATGTTCTTTAAAATTATCACAGTGTCACAAACCCTGAGAGAAATAAGTATAATGTCAACGTGAGCCAGTCATATGTCATTTTTCAACTAAGAGAGTGAGTTTGCACAGCATTTGCAAGCAGGATATTTTAAGTGGGTCACAAGCAGAAGTGGTTAACTGACTCCCAAATTATAGCTCTAGAATCTATCTCAAACTTCACATCCATTTATTCAACTGTCTGCTGGATATTTCCACTCAGATGTTCCAGAGGCACCTCAGACACATGTCAAATATTTAACTCAACAGCTCTGTCCCCGTCCTGTGCTCCTCTCTTGTAGCCTTGGTTGTAGCATCCCCCTTGAAATCTTGATCTTTCCCTCTTCCTTAGCTTAATAACAGGGTTAATCACCAATTTCCACTGCTTTCCCTTAAACTTTTCTCCAGTCTCCTGTCCATCCCTTTACTCATGTGGAGCTTCAACCACTACCTAGAGGCTAACCTCGCTGCTTTCGTTCTAGCCCCCTTCGAACTTTCCACACACTGATAATTGCTAGAAGGACTCGTTCAAAACCAAACTGGATCATATCATTAACCTGATTGCAAGTCTTCATTGACTCCCTGTCCACTCCTAATGGGAGAAGGTCCCGGCTTCTTAGCACAGCTCACAGGATCCTCTGTGTGTGGCTTCACTTGACTCTTCGTCCTTTTCCCTGTCCAATAATTGTTGTTCCAGGAACCCTGAAATACTTGTACTTTGGCACAGAAGCCATGTTGTTTCTTACCTCTATGCTGTTCTTTGTTTATGATCTTCTCTTTCATGTAATACAACTCCACTCTTATCTCTTCCTTTCATTTTCTCCTAAAAAAAAAAAAATTCCACCATTTTAAAGATCTGTTCAGGACTCAAGAGTTCTAGAAATCTTGCATGGCCTCCTGTCTTCCCCAAGCCACCTAGATCACATTAGGCTTTTCCCCTGATTACGCTTATGATTATCTGTGAAGATCGAAAATGCTGTGCTTGCTACATTATGGAATAGTTAACCTGATGTGTGCCTGTCTCCCCCACTGAACTGGGAATTACTTGTAAGGAAGGACTGAGTCTTAAAATATTTTTGTTTCTCAACACCTGGCACAGGACTTGGCATAAAGTAGGCACTCCATGAATATTCCTGAATTGAATAATTATTCAAAGGCATCAGTCACTTTTAGAAATGTTTCTGTAAACCTATATGAGAAATCGTTTATTGGCAACAACATGACTTACAAAAAATAATGTCCAACTGAAAGACAGTTGATACGTGGGCATTTTGGGGAAGGAATCTAAAAGTTATGTGACACTGGAAAAGCTCCAGATCGGTGTGATGATTCTCTCTACAAGAAACTGGATCATAGTATTTCTACCCTTGCAGAGGAAGTTTCTGAGCACTGGGGAGAGACAACTGTGCATCTGCAATGAGGCTGGGAATGTCTGCTTCTCTCTGCCTTGATCAGCTTGGGTACCATGTAAAGAAGAAAAAGAAGTCTTTCTCTCTTCTACTCTTTTTCTCTTTCTCTCCCCTGCCCCCTTCCTACTCCTCAAGTGTACCTCTGTTGGAAAGGGGAGCAGGGAATTTGTAGTTTTCTCACAGGTCCAATCCATTAAATGGTCTTACCTCTGAATACCCTCATTGTGTGTAAGTGAGAATTTTTGGACATTTTTCTGGCAAGAAGAGAGTAAGACCCTTTCATGTAAATGTTACTCATGCTCTAAAATGTCATACTGTCCATTTAGCTGTTCCCTTCTTTTTTGTCTGTGTGGTTTACTTTCCCCTTAAAAGAAGCATTTATGAAGCCTGTGCTGTGCCTCCAGCCCTGTGGAGGATATGAAGGAAATACAGGGCTCTGGCTCTGTCCACAAGGACCCCAGACGCTCTGGGTGGGGAGAAAACACAAGCCTGTGTATCAAATGTGCTACATATAATCAAGCTTGTGGGCCTCTCCCTTGGTCCCTGTCATCAGGATGCAATCTTTTCCTTTGCTCTGTGAAACTGCTGAAACTCAAATGCTGACCCATGTACAAAAATAGAATAAGGAGCCAATTGTTATTGCTATGTTTCTGTTTCTAAATAAAAATTATAGAAAATTCTAGTTCTTGGGCTCCCCTGACCTCCATTTGTCTATACCAAGGTAGGGCTGCCATTCCCAAAGACATATATGTATGTCACAGTCCCACCTTAGATACACAGCAAGTATTTATTATTCTGCAGCTTCTGATTTAGCCCTAGGGATGCCTATTGCCTCTGTCAAATGCTACATCTTTATAATGTATTTATCCTTTGCCTTTAGTCTTTGCACAGCTTAACGATTACTGAGATGCTGCAGCTTTTCGATTTTTTTAACCAGTGTTCATTATAAGAACTGGGCTGTGGGAGTAGCCTCCTCTGTGCCTCTTTCTTCCCCTTTTTCCAGTCAAGTCTCCACCTTGTCCCATTTACTTCTTCTGGCTGCACGTTGCCTCCCTGCCCATACAGCTTCAGTGATACCCCGTAGCTCGCCACGTCAAGTCCTCAGTCTGGTGGCCACAGGATGCCTCTGTCCGGACCCTCCTACCTGTTGGACTTCCTCTCCTTCTTCCTGTTCCCAAACTCAATGCATTCTCATCCCCAACGTCCTGAAAGCTTGCTCATCCCTTACTGTTGCCCTTACGTTGCTCTTGCTGTTCTCCTCCACTAAGATGGCCTCCCTCCTGCCCACAGTGCAGCAAGCAGAGAAAGAGATGGGACATTGCATGGATGCAGGGAGAATCTCAGTTCTGCTTCCTCAAAACTCCTGTCAACTCGGGCAAGTTATTAAGCAATCTTGTTTCCAAATCCTCATAGAAAATGAGGATCATAATAGCTTCCTTGCGTTCTGAAGATTAAAGGAAATATATATGTATTCCTCTCACCCTTAGTGCTCTGCTGATTCTCTTCATTGTACTTATAAAATCTTATACTACAGTGGGAATCAAGGTACATCTTCCCTTTCTTATCCATATCTGACCCTCAGTTCAACCCTAAGTTCTTTGAGGACTGAGGCTGTATCTTACCCATCTTTGTATTCCTCCAGAAAACTGATCAGAGTGTCGTAAGCTCTGGAACTACTGGCTGAAACTTGGAGATTTCTGTTTACTGAACTTTTCATAGCTGTAGACAATTCCTGGAAAGATTTAAAAACAAATGAAATGATAATCAAGTTACTTCAACCTCAAAGAGCCACAGCATTAGAGTCATTATTAATAGCAGTCTTTGAGGCCTGACTGCCTGGTTTAAAATCTTAGCTCTGACATTTGCTTGCTGTATAACCTGGTGCAACTTACTTTCTGTCTCTGTGACTCAGTTTCCTCATCTGTCAAGTGGGAGGTGGGATAGTTACGACGCCCACCTCACAGGGCTGCTATGAGGGTTAAATAAAGTAGAACATGCAAATTCACTTAGAGAAATGCCTGGCACGAAATCAAAACTCTCTAAGCGTTAGTTATGACTATTATTAACATTTGGGTTGCTTTTTCTATGTTGCTCGTTAAAATACAAAGGACTTTTGAGGTTGCGTTGTGAACAGTTGAATTAGTTTGAGAGTATAATTCCTCTTTAGTTTCGCCTCCTCCGCTCTTCTTTTGTGGGAATCTGGATCTCTCCATAGGCTTTCTCCATTTCTTCCTTGGATGACCTACACCTCCACAACTTGTTCAATTGATTGGTCTTCTTTAGAACTGTGCCACTTATGATTAGGAAATTCTATCCCCTACTTAAGTGTTAGCTCTTAACTTCCTCTTTTACTATGGTCCAGATTTCATAGTGTTTGCCCAACGTGCTTGGTACTCTGTTTATTTCCTTGGTTATGTTTATCTCCTTATATAAGAGAGTGCACTGAAGGACCTACTTAAGTCTCAGTTTCGGCTAAGAGCCCAAGGCAAATGATAGCACACTACAAAGTGAGGTGCACGGTCCTCACCTGCAGGACCCACAAAGGAGGAAGTGGTCAAAAACCAGTATTTTTCAACTCTTAGCTGAACATCTATCGTTAGCCTTTAAAAAATTAGGACAACAATCCCACATGTGCTGGGATGCCCAGTTTTGCCCCTACTCCCCACAATAAGCATGAAGAAGGAGGACCTATCCTTCATGCTAAGCCTAGGGCAAGGAGAGTCTCCAGGTCTACTCAGATTCTCTGGACCTTGAGTAGCCCAGGGGATTGGTGTCTGGCTCAGACCTTAAGAAATCTAAAGGGCGCGTGACTCTGGCAGGCTGCTCTGAGAGCAGCGTGAATGAACGAGAGAAATGCATCGTTACAACATAAGCTACCAGAGCTTATTGGAGGCAAGATGTATGACTGTTTCCATGGGCCAGATGTGGGCATAAATGAGAGATAGCGAGTGACTTTTATTAGATAAAGTTCAAGACAGCTGCCGATAGGGTGAGGAGGCCTTGGCAGGTAGGAGCTGGAAGGGTACCATAAGATGCCCAGTGCTGAGGAAGGACATGAGCAACCAGAGTAGAGAGGCAGTGTTTAATCAAGGGGGTGGCAGACAAGAGATCTTCAGAAATATTGTGTCCCCAAACTGGATCCCTAAAAGTGCCCTCTGAGATTAATGAGTCAGGTCCAGAGAGCACCTGTCCCAGACAGGGCCAGTCTAGTCATATTTTTGTTGACCAATTATCCTTTGCCCCAACCAACCCATAGGCTCAGGAAGCATGGAGGGTGAGAAGAGGAAAGAGGGGAAAAACTAAGGCAGAGATGGAAAGAAGAAAAAAACGTTCCTACCCTTTACTATTGTACGTGCTCCCTGTAGCTGGTTTAAGTTTGCCAGAGAGGAGAAAATTTAACTTTGGATGAAGACCAACTTTTCACTACACTGAGCTGGAGAAGTTAATTATTGAAATGGGACAGTTTTTTTTTTTTAAGTTTTACTAAAGATATCAGAGGACTTCTAATTATCTGAGAATGACCATAAGACCCCTGGAATCTGTCTGAATTTTCATCCAAAGGGACAGGGAGGAACTTGGCTTCAGGAGTGAACAGCAAAGACACCAGCAGAGTTGGTTTTGGATGAAACACTTGAGCTCTACTTGTCAAATGTTAAGATTACATTTGCTTTCTTGAAGATGGATTTTTTCCCTCTTTTTTATTCTGTCTTCTTTTTGATGACTTTCGAGGTAAAGGATTGAAATTAAAATGTCTTTACCAACTTCAGGTAGCTAGATCAGTATGTAAAATCATACTGTGATTAAAACATCTCTTTAGTTATTTTCAGCAAAGGGAAAGCATAAAAGAATTTTAATAAAACGCTTTTGAGTTTTTACGTTAAGAATGAGAGAGATACAGCTATTTACTACCAGTTGAATTCTGTAAAGAAACAAAAAATTAACTTAGTTCTTAAAAAAAATTTAGAATAGATTTAAATTTACAGAAAAGTTGCTAAATAGTACAGGGAGTGCCTTTATACCCCACACCCAGTTTTATCTATTATTAACATTTTATATTAGTGGGGTATATTGGTCACAATTAATGAACCATTATTAATGAACCACAATTAATGAACACATTATTATTAGCTAAAGCCTGTATTTTTAATATTTGAACAAAATCTTTAGTTTTTATCTAATATTCTTTTTGTGTTCCATGATCCCACCCAGGATATCACATTACATTTCATAGTCATGTCTGCTTAGGATACTCTTAGGTTTGACAGTTTCACAGATTTTCCTTGTTTTTGATGACCTTGACACTTTTGAGGAATACTGGTCAGGTAGTTTGTGGAATGTCCCTCTACTGGGATTTTTCTGATATTTTTCTTATGGTTAGATTGGCGTTACAAGTTTCTGGGAGGAAGACCACAGAGATACAGTGTCATTCTCATCATATTATAACAATGATCTATATTGTCAATATGACTTATCACGTTGATGTGAACTTTGATCACCTGGCTGAGGTACTGTTTTTCAGGTTTCTCCACTTCAGTTTAGTCTTTCCCCACCCTCTGCATATACTGTACTCTTTGGAAGAAAGTCATTATGTACAGCCCACACCTAAAAGAGTGGGGCGTTATTCTCCACCTCCTTGAGTGTGACAGTAAACTCTGCACTGGAAGTTTATTCACTCTCCTCATTTATTGTTATTAAGCCAATCATTTATTTATATTGATATGAACTCATGGATACTGATTTTATACTTTGGGTTACAATCCAGTACTATATTGTTTATTTTGTTGTAAACTGTTCCAGCTTTGACCATTAAGAACTCTTTCAGTTGGCTCACATGTCCCTTTGAAATACCCCCATCATTGTGGGCTTTTTATTTTCGAGAACTTTCTCACTTTCCTGTACTATAGATTCTCCAGGCTCATATATATATTACCTGCCCAAATCCTAGAATCAGCCATTCCTCCCAGGAGCTCTGGTTGCTTTAATTGGAGGATGGTATTAGAGACCAAGATCTGGGCGATAGCTGTGCTTGTTGCTACTGGGATAATATTTTTTCAAGTATGTTTGATATTATTCAATAAATATTTATTGAATACCTTCTAGTGTGAAATATAGTATTATGCATTGGAGAAGTGGAATTTGCGATTTCCTGACCACTGCCTAAACAGCTGGAATTAAAATCAGCAAAGCCCACCTGTTTAACCATTGTTATTTTCCAGGGGAAAAGTGTTATGAGATAGGAAAGAAGTTGAAAAGGAAAAAATACACAGAGTCCCCACCGAAGAGGGTGGAGGAGTATGACCCAGCAATCCCACTACTGGGCATACACCCTGAGAAAACCATAATTCAGAAAGAGTCATGTACCAAAATGTTCATTGCAGCTCTATTTACAATAGCCCGGAGATGGAAACAACCTAAGTGTCCATCATCGGATGAATGGATAAAGAAGATGTGGCACATACATACAGTGGAATATTACTCAGCCATAAAAAGAAACAAAATCGAGTTATTTGTACTGAGGTGGATGGACCTAGAGTCTCTCATACAGAGTAAAGTAAGTCAGAAAGAGAAAGACAAATACTGTATGCTAACACATATATATGGAATTTAAGAAAAAAAAAGAAAATGTCATGAAGAACCTAGAGGTAAGATGGGAATAAAGGCACAGACCTACTAGAGAATGGACTTGAGGATATGGGGAGGGGGAAGGGTAAGCTGTGACAAAGTGAGAGAGAGGCATGGACATATATACACTACCAAACGTAAGGTAGATAGCTAGTGGGAAGCAGCCACATAGCACAGGGAGATCAGCTCGGTGCTTTGTGACCGCCTGGATGGGTGGGATAGGGAGGGTGGGAGGGAGGGAGACACAAGAGGGAGGAGATATGGGAACATATGTATAACTGATTCACTTTGTTATAAAGCAGAAAATAACACACCATTGCAAAGCAATTATACTCCAATAAAGATGTAAAAAAAAAAAAAAGGGTTGGGGGGAAGGCCTTGTCTGTGGAGGGTGGGGCCTAAGCAAGGGTGAGGGCTGGGTGGTGGGCGGGGCCAATGCTCAGGACCCACAGGGCTGGAAAAGGCCTTGGGGGCTGTGAGGGATGGGGCTTAGGCTCAAGGAACAGAAGGGGCCCACCCTTTTCCACCCCCCACCCCTGGTCTCAGAGGGCAGGGGACCTCACCTGCAAGCCCAGCAGGCTTCCTGGGCTCAAGTGGGCCAGGCAAATGCCCTCCTCTCAGAAGGCCCCTCCCATCTGCCTCTCCTGATCTTCCTGGCCTCCCTCCTATGCCCCCAGGACCAATGCAGCCGGGGTGGGGGGTGGGAAAGGGTGGCCTTGGCGGGCAGGGGACTGGCCTGGGAGCTCAGCAAACTCCCCGGGCCCAAGTGGGCAGGGAAAACGCCCTCTTCTCCTCCCAAAGTGCCTCTCCCACCTGCCTCTCCTGATCTCCCCGACCGCAGGGTCTCCCATCCTGTCTGGCCTCTCCTTCTCCTCCCCCCTCAGTCCCCCCATGTCCTACCAGTTCACTTGGGGGTTCCTCCCATCTCATTGGGCATCAGGGTCCCCCACCAGTGGCCAGCAGGTGCCCTAGTTGTGGGGAGATGCTAACTTGGCGTCTTCCCACACCGCCATCTTGACTCCACCCCCTACATTTACTTATGATAACATGTGTATGATAAAGTAAGACTCATGCACATTTCCTTTAAAAATGTGTATTCCTTGGAATGTACCTACATTCAGAGTTCTAGGAACTAAAGGTCAGGTAGCCAAATAACCTTCAAATAAAGTAGTTTGTTTAGGTCATTCTGACTTTTAAAAACATTTTTATTGAAGTATAGCTGATTTACCATGTTGTGTTAATTTTTGCTGTACAGCAAAGTGACTCAGTTGTTATATATATATTCTTTTTTATATTATTTTCATTCTGGTTTATCACAGGATAATGAATATAGTTCGCTGTGCTATACAGTAGGACCTTGTTGTTTATCCATCCTATATATACTAGTTTGTATTTGCTAATCCCAAGTCCAAATCCTTCCCTCCCCCCACCCCGCTTCTTGGCAACCACAAGTCTATTCTCTTCATTTGTGAGTCTGTTTCTGCTTTGTAGAAATGTTTATTTGTGTCATATTTTAGATTGCATATATAAGTGGTATCATATGGTATTTGTCTTTTTTGTTCTGACTTACTTTGCTTAGTATGATAATCTCTAGATCCACCCGTGTTGCTGCAGATGGCATTATTTCATTCTTTTTTATGGCTAATATTCCATTTTATATACACACACATCACATCTTCTTTATCGATTCATCTGTCAATGGACATTTAGATTGCTTCCATGTCTCGGCTATTGTATATAGTGCTGCTATGAACACAGGAGTGCATGTATCTTTTCAAATTATGGTTTTCTCTGGGTATATGCCCAGTAGTGGGATTGCTGGATCATATGGCAACTCTAGTTTTTTGAGGGTTCTCCATACTGTTTTCCATAGTGACTGTGCCAACTTACATTCCCATTAGTAATGTGGGAGGGTTCCCTTTTCCCTCTCCAACATTTATTATTTGTAGACTTTTTGATGATGGCCATTCTGACCAGTGTGAGGTGGTACCTGCTTGTAGTTTTGACTTGCATTTCTCTAATAATTAGCGATGATCAGCATCTTTTAATGTGCCTGTTGGCCATCTGTATGTCTTCTTTGGAGAAATGTCTATTGAGGTCTTCTGCTCACTTTTCGATTCTGTTGTTTGTTTTTTTCTTATCGAGTTGTATGAGCTGCTTGTATATTTTGGAAATTAAGCCCTTGTCGGTTACATCATTTGCAAATATTTTCTCCCTGTCCGTAGGTTGTTTTTTCATTTTGTTTATGGTTTCCTTTGTTGCACAGGAGCTTGTAAGTTTGATTAGGTCCCATTTGTTTATTTTTGCTTTGATTTCTATTGCCTTGGGAGACTGACCCAAGAAGACATTGCTACGGTCATTGTGAATTTAAGGTGGGAGGATTGATAATGACATTTATGCTATCACTTCTCCATCCTGCCAGATATTGCTAATCAACCATGGCACTCTTTTTATTTATTTTTTTTTATTTTTTTATTTTTTTCAGCATCCCCCTGGGAACTGTTTTTTTCTTTTTATTGGAGTATAATTGCTTTACAATGGTGTGTTAGTTTCTGCTTTACAACAAAATGAATAAGTTATATATATACATGTGTTCCCATATCTCTTGCCTCTTGCGTCTCCCTCCCTCCCACCCTCCCTATCCCACCCCTACAGGCGGTCACAAAGCACTGAGCTGATCTCCCTGTGCTATGCAGCTGCTTCCCACTAGCTGTCTACCTTACATTTGGTAGTGTATATATGTCCAAGCCTCTTTCTCGCTTTGTCACAGCTTACCCTTCCCCCTCCCCATATCCTCAAGTCCATTCTCTAGTAGGTCTGTGTCTTTAGGTTCTTCATGACATTTTTTTTTCTTAAATTCCATATATATGTGTTAGCATACAGTATTTGTCTCTCTCTTTCTGACTTACTTCACTCTGTATGACAGACTCTAGGTCTATCCACCTCAGTACAAATAGCTCAATTTCGTTTCTTTTTATGGTTAATATTCCACTGTATATATGTGCCACTTCTTCTTTATCCATTCATCTGATGATGGACACTTAGGTTGTTTCCATCTCCAGGCTATTGTAAATAGAGCTTCAATGAACATTTTGGTACATGACTCTTTTTGAATTTTGGTTTTCTCAGGGTATATGCCTAGTAGTGGGATTGCTGGGTCATATGGTAGTTCTATTTGTAGTTTTTTAAGGAACCTCCATACTGTTCTCCATAGTGGCTGTACCAATTCACATTTCCACCAGCAGTGCAGGAGTGTTCCCTTTTCTCCACACCCTCTCCAGCATTTATTGTTTCTAGATTTTTTGATGATGGCCATTCTGACTGGTGTGAGATAATATCTCATTGTAGTTTTGATTTGCATTTCTCTAATGATTAATGATGTTGAGCATTCTTTCATGTGTTTGTTGGCAGTCTGTATATCTTCTTTGGAGAAATGTCTATTTAGGTCTTCTGCCCATTTTTGGATTGGGTTGTTTGGTTTTTTGTTATTGAGCTGCATGAGCTGCTTGTAAATTTTGGAGATTAATCCTTTGTCGGTTGCTTCATTTGCAAATATTTTCTCCCATTCTGAGGGTTGTCTTTTGGTCTTGTTTATGGTTTCCTTTGTTGTGCAAAAGCTTTGAAGTTTCATTCGGTCCCATTTGTTTATTTTTGCTTTTATTTCCATTACTCTAGGAGGTGGGTCAGAAAGGATCTTGCTGTGATTTATGTCATAGAGTGTTCTGCCTATGTTTTCCTCTAAGAGTTTGATAGTTTGTGGCCTTACATTTAGGTCTTTAATCCATTTTGAGTTTATTCTTGTGTATGGTGTTAGGGAGTGATCTAATCTCATACTTTTACATGTACCTGTCCAGTTTTCCCAGCATCACTCATTGAACAGGCTGTCCTTTCTCCACTGTATATTCCTGCCACCTTTATCAAAGATAAGGTGTCCATATGTGTGTGGGTTTATCTCTGGGCTTTCTATCCTGTTCCATTGATCTATCTTTCTGTTTTTGTGCCAGTACCATACCGTCTTGATAACTGTAGCTTTGTAGTATAGTCTGAAGTCAGGGAGCCTGATTCCTCCAGTTCCTTTTTTTGTTCTCAAGATTGCTTTGGCTATTCGGGGTCTTTTGTGTTTCCATACAAATTGTGAAATTTTTTGTTCTAGTTCTGTGAAAAATGCCAGTGGTAGTTTGATAGGGATTGCATTGAATCTATAGATTGCTTTGGGTAGTAGAGTCATTTTCACAATGTTGATTCTTCCAATCCAAGAACATGGTATATCTCTCCATCTATTTGTATCATCTTTAATTTCTTTCATCAGTGTCTTATAATTTTCTGCATACAGGTCTTTTGTCTCCTTAGGTAGGTTTATTCCTAGATATTTTATTCTTTTTGTTGCAATGGTAAATGGGAGTGTTTTCTTGATTTCACTTTCAGATTTTTCATCATTAGTGTATAGGAATGCCAGAGATTTCTGTGCATTAATTTTGTATCCGGCCACTTTACCAAATTCATTGATTAGCTCTAGTAGTTTTCTGGTAGCATCTTTAGGATTCTCTATGTATAGGATCATGTCATCTGCAAACAGTGACAGCTTTACTTCTTCTTTTCCGATTTGGATTCCTTTTATTTCCTTTTCTTCTCTGATTGCTGTGGCTAAAACTTCCAAAACTATGTTGAATAAGAGTGGTGAGAGTGGGCAACCTTGTCTTTTTCCTGATCTTAGTGGAAATGCTTTCAGTTTTTGACCATTGAGGATGATGTTGGCTGTGGGCATGTCATATATGGCCTTTATTATGTTGAAGAAAGTTCCCTCTATGCCTACTTTCTGCAGGCCTTTATCATAAATGGGTGTTGAATTTTGTCAAAAGCTTTCTCTGCATCTATTGAGATGATCATATGTTTTTTCTCCTTCAATTTGTTAATATGGTTTATCACATTGATAGATTTGCGTATACTGAAGAATCCTTGCATTCCTGGAATAAACCTCACTTGATCATGGTGTATGATCCTTTTAATGTGCTGTTGGATTCTTTTTGCTAGTATTTTGTTGAGGATTTTTGCATCTATGTTCATCAGTGATATTGGCCTGTAGTTTTCTTTCTTTGTGACATCCTTGTCTGGTTTTGGTATCAAGGTGATGGTGGCCTTGTAGAAGGAGTTTGGGAGTGTTCCTCCCTCTGCTATATTTTGGAAGAGTTTGAGAAGGATAGGTGTTAGCTCTTCTCTAGATGTTTGATAGAATTCGCCTGTGAAGCCATCTGGTCCTGGGCTTTTGTTTGTTGGAAGATTTTTAATCACAGTTTAAATTTCAGTGCTTGTGATTGGTCTGTTCATATTTTCTATTTCTTCCTGATTCAGTCTTGGCACGTTGTGCATTTCTAAGAATTTGTCCATTTCTTCCAGATTGTCCATTTTATTGGCATAGAGTTCCTTGTAGTAATCTCTCATGATCTCTTTTATTTCTGCAGTGTCAGTTGTTACCTCTCCTTTCTCATTTCTAATTCTATTGATTTGAGTCTTCTCCCTTTTTTTCTTGATGAGTCTGGCTAGTGGTTTATCTATTTTGTTTATCTTCTCAAAGAACCAGCTTTTAGTTTTGATCTTTGCTATCATTTCCTTCATTTCTTTTTCATTTATTTCTGATCTGATTTTTATGATTTCTTTCCTTCTGCTAGCTTTGGGGTTTTTTTGTTCTTCTTTCTCTAATTGCTTTAGGTGCAAGGTTAGGTTGTTCATTCGAGATGTTTCCTGCTTCTTAAGGTGGGCTTGTATTGCTATAAACTTCCCCCTTAGAACCGCTTTTGCTGCATCCCATAGGTTTTGGGTCGTTGTGTCTCCATTGTCATTTGTTTCTAGGTATTTTTTGATTTCCTCTTTGATTTCTTCAGTGATCACTTCATTATTAAGTAGTGTATTGTTTAGCCTCCATGTGTTTGTATTTTTTACAGATCTTTTCCCGTAATTTATATGTAGTCTCATGGCGTTGCGGTCGGAAAAGATACTTGATACAATTTCAATTTTCTTAAATTTACCAAGGCTTGATTTGTGACCCAAGATATGATCTATCCTGGAGAATGTTCCATTAGCACTTGAGAAAAATGTGTATTCTGTTGTTTTTGGATGGAGTGTCCTATAAATATCAATTAAGTCCATATGGTTTAATGTATCATTTAAAGCTTGTGTTTCCTTATTTATTTTCATTTTGGATGATCTGTCCATGGGTGAAAGTGGGGTGTTAAAGTCCCCTACTATGAATGTGTTGCTGTCGATTTCCCCTTTTATGGCTGTTAGTATTTGCCTTATGTATTGAGGTGCTCCTATGTTGGGTGCATAAATATTTACAATTGTTATATTTTCTTGTTGGATCGATCCCTTGATCATTATGTAGTGTCCTTCTTTGTCTCTCTTAATAGTCCTTATTTTAAAGTCTATTTTGTCTGATATGAGAATTGCTACTCCAGCTTTCTTTTGGTTTCCATTTGCATGGAATATCTTTTTCCATCCCCTTACTTTCAGTCTGTATGTGTCTCTAGGTCTGAAGTGGGTCTCTTGTAGACAGCATATATAAGGGTCTTGTTTTTGTATCCATTCAGCTAATCTGTGTCTTTTGGTGAGAGCATTTAGTCCATTTACATTTAAGGTAATTATTGATATGTATGTTCCTATTCCCATTTTCTTAATTGTTTTGGGTTTGTTATTGTATGTCTTTTCCTTCTCTTGTGCTTCTTGCCTAGAGAAGATCCTTTAGCATTTGTTGTAAAGCTGGTTTGGTGGTGCTGAACTCTCTCAGCTTTTGCTTGTCTGTAAAGGTTTTAATTTCTCCATCAAATCTGAATGAGATCCTTGCTGGGTAGAGTAGTCTTGGCTGCAGGTTTTTCTCCTTCATCACTTTCAGTATGTCCTGCCAGTCCCTTCTGGCTTGTAGGGTTTCTGCTGAGCGATCAGCTGTTAACCTTATGGGGATTCCCTTATGTGTTATTTGTTGTTTTTCCCTTGCTGCTTGTAATATGCTTTCTTTGTATTTAATTTTTGACAGTTTGATTAATATGTGTCTTCGTGTATTTCTCCTTGGATTTATCCTGTATGGGACTCTCTGTGCTTCCTGGACTTGATTAACAATTTCCTTTCCCATATTAGGGAAGTTTTCAACTATAATCTCTTCAAATATTTTCTCAGTCTCTTTCTTTTTCTCTTCTTCTTCTGGAACCCCTATAATTCGAATGTTGGTGTGTTTAATGTTGTCCCAGAGGTCTCTGAGACTGTCCTCAGTTCTTTTCATTCTTTTTTCTTTATTCTGCTCTGCAGTACTTATTTCCACTATTTTATCTTCCAGGTCACTTATCCATTCTTCTGTCTCAGTTATTCTGCTATTGATCCCATCTAGAGTACTTTTAATTTCTTTTATTGTGTTGTTCATCGTTGCTTGTTTCGTCTTTATTTCTTCTAGGTCCTTGTTAACTGTTTCTTGCATTTTGTCCATTCTATTTCCAAGATTTCGGATCATCCTTACTATCATTATTCTGAATTCTTTTTCAGGTAGACTGCCTATTTCCTCTTCATTTGTTAGGTCTGGTGCATTTTTATCTTGCTCCTTTATCTGCTGTGTGTTTTTCTGTCTTCTCATTTTGCTTATCTTACTGTGTTTGGGGTCTCCTTTTTGCAGACTGCAGGTTCGTAGTTACCGCTGTTTTTGATGTCTGTCTCCAGTGGCTAAGGTTGGTTCAGTGGGTTGTGTAGGCTTCCTGGTGGAGGGACTAGTGCCTGTGTTGTGGTGGATGAGGCTGGATCTTGTCTCTCTAGTGGGAGGTTCACGTCTGGTGGTGTGTTTTGGGGTGTCTGTGGCCTTATTATGATTTTAGGCAGCCTCTCTGCTAAAGGGTGGGGTTGTGTTCCTGTTTTGCTAGTTGTTTGGTGTAGGTTGTCCAGCACTGTGGCTTGCTGGTCGTTGAGTGAAGCTGGGTGCTGGTGTTGAGATGGAGGTCTCTGGGAGATTTTTGCCGTTTGATATTATGTGGAGCTGGGAGGTCTCTTGTTGACCAGTGTCCTGAAGTTGGCTCTCCTACCTCAGAGGCAGAGCCCTGACTCCTGGCTGGAGCACCAAGAGCCTTTCATCCACACGGCTCAGAATAAAAGGGAGAAAAAGTAGAGGGAGTTAGTAGAAGTATGAGGAAAGAAAGAAGGAAAGGAGGGAAGGAAGGAAGAAAGAAAGAAAGAAGCAAAGAAGGAAAGAAGGAAAGAAAGGAGGGAGGGAGGGGAAGGAGGAAGGAGGAAGGAGGGAAAGAAGGAAAAAAGAAAGAAAGAAGATACAGTAAAAATAAAATAAAGTATAATAAAGTTATTGAATTAAAAAATTCTTATTTAGGAAAAAAAAGGGACGGATAGAACCTTAGGACAAATGTTGGAGGCAAAGCTATACAGACAAAATCTTACACAGAAGCATACACATACACCCTCACTAAAAGAGGTAAATGGGGAAAAATCATAAATCTTGCTGTCAGAGACCACCTCCTCAATTTCGGATGATTCGTTGTCTAAAGGAGGGAAGGAAGGAAGGAAAGAAAGAAAGAAAGAATGAAGGTAAAGTATAATAACGTTATTAAAATTGATTATTAAGAAAAAAATTTTTAAAAAAACCATGGACGGATAGAACCCTAGGACAAATGGTGGAATCAAGACTATACAGACAAGATCTCACACAGAAGCATACACATACACATTCGCAAAAAGAGGAAAAGGGAAAAAAATCATAGATCTTGCTCCTAAAGTCCACTTCCTTAATTTGGGATGATTGGTTGTCTATTCATGTATTCCACAGATGCAGGGTATATCAACTTGATTGTGGAGCTTTAATCCGCTGCTTCTGAGGCTGCTGGGAGACTTCCCTTTCTCTTCTTTGTTCTCACAGCTCACAGGGGTTTAGCTTCGGATTTGGCCCTGCCTCTGCATGTAGGTCGCTGGAGGTTGTCTGTTTTTTGCTCAGACAGGATGGGGTTAAAGGAGCTGCTGATTAGGGGGCTCTGGCGCGCTCAGGCCGGCGGGGAGGGAGGGGCACGGAGTGCGGGGCAGGCCTGAGGCTGGAAAGTCCGGCGTGACTTTGCACCAGCCTGAGGCCCGCCGTGCGTTCTCCCGAGGAAGTTGTCCCTGGATCCCGGGACCCTGGCCGTGGCGGGCTGCACAGGCTCCGCGGAAGAGGGGTGTGGAGAGTGACCTGTGCTCGCACACAGGCCCCTTGGTGGCGGCAGCAGCAGCCTTAGCGTCTCCCGCCCGTCTCTGGGCTCCGCGCTTTTAGCCGCGGCTCGCGCCCGTCTCTGGAGCTCTTTTAAGCGGCGCCCTTAATCTCCTCTCCTCGCGTACCAGGAAGCAAAGAGGGAAGAAAAAGTCTCTTGCCTCTTCGGCAGGTGCAGACTTTTCCGCGGACTCCCTCCCGGCTAGCCGTGGTGCACTAACCCCTTCAGGCTATGTCCAAGCCGCCAACCCCAGTCCTCTCCCTGCGCTCCGTCCGAAACCGAAACCCGAGCCTCAGAGCCTCAGCTCCCAGCCCCACCCGCCCCGGCGGGTGAGCAGACAAGCCTCTCGGGCTGGTGAGTGCCGGTCGGCACCGATCCTCTGTGCGGGAATCTCTCCGCTTTGCCCTCCGCACCCGTTGCTGTGCACTCCTCCGCGGCTTCGAAGCTCCCCCCTCCGCCTCCCGCAGTCTACGCCCGCGAAGGAGCTTCCTAGTGTGTGGAAACTTTTCGTCCTTCACAGCTCCCTCCCACTGGTGCAGGTGCCGTCCCTATTCTTTTGTCTCTTTTTTTTTTTTCTTTTGCCCTACCCACGTACGTGGGGAGTTTCTTGCCTTTTGGGAGGTCTGAGATCTTCTGCCAGCCTTCAGTAGGTGTTCTGTAGTTGTTCCACGTGTAGATGTATTTCTGGTGTATCTGTGGGGAGGAAGGTGATCTCCGCGTCTTACTCTTCCGCCATCTTCAAGGTCCCCCTATTGAAGAATTCTTGCATTTCTGGAATAAACCCTACTTGATCATGCTGTATGATCCATTTAATGTGCTGTTGGATTCTGTTTGCTAGTATTTTGTTGAGGATTTTTGCATCTATGTTCATCAGTGATATTGGCCTGTATTTTTCTTTCTTTGTGACATCCTTGTCTGGTTTTGGTATCAGGGTAATGGTGGCCTCGTAGAATGAGATTGGGAGTGTTCCTCCCTCTGCTATATTTTGGAAGAGTTTGAGAAGGATAGGTGTTAGCTCTTCTCTAAATGTTTGATAGAATTCACCTGTGAAGCCATCTGGTCCTGGGCTTTTGTTTGTTGGAAGATTTTTAATCACAGTTTCAATTTCAGTGCTTGTGATTGGTCTGTTCATATTTTCTTATTCTTCCTGACTCAGGCTTGGCAGGTTGTGCCTAAGAATTTGTCCATTTCTTCCAGGTTGTCCATTTTATTGGCATAGAGTTGCTTGCAGTAATTCTGCAGTGTCAGTTGTTACTTCTCCTTTTTCATTTCTAATTCTATTGATTTGAGTCTTCTCCCTTTTTTTCTTCATGAGTCTGGCTAATGGTTTATCAATTTTGTTTATCTTCTCAAAGAACCAGCTTTTAGTTTTATTAATCTTTGCTATCATTTCCTTCATTTCTTTTTCATTTATTTCTGATCTGATTTTTATGATTTCTTTCCTTCTGCTAACTTTGGGGATTTTTTGTTCTTCTTTCTCTAATTGCTTTAGGTGTAAGGTTAGGTTGTTTATTCGACATGTTTCCTGTTTCTTAACGTAGGCTTGTATTGCTATAAACTTCCCCCTTAGAACTGCTTTTGCTGCATCCCATTGATTTTGGGTCGTCGTGTCTCCATTGTCATTTGTTTCTAGGTATTTTTTTATTTCCTCTTTGATTTCTTCAGTGATCACTTCGTTATTAAGCAGTGTATTCTTTAGCCTCCATGTGTTTCTATTTTTTACAGATCTTTTCCTATAATTGATATCTAGTCTCATAGCATTGTGGTTGGAAAAGATACATGATACAATTTCAATTTTCTTAAATTTACCAAGGCTTGATTTGTGGCCCATGATATGATCTATCCTGGAGAATGTTCCATTAGCACTAGAGAAAAATGTGTATTCTGTTGTTTTTGAATGGACTGTCTTATAAATATCAAGTCCATCTTGTTTAATGTATCATTTAAAGCTTGTGTTTCCTTATTTATTTTCATTTTGGATGATCTGTCCATGGGTGAAAGTGGGGTGTTAAAGTCCTCTGCTATGAATGTGTTACTGTCGATTTCCCCTTTTATGGCTGTTAGTATTTGCCTTATGTATTGAGGTGCTCCTATGTTGGGTGCATAAATATTTACCATTGTTATATCCTCTTCTTGGATTGATCCCTTGATCATTATGTAGTGTCCTTCTTTGTCTCTTCTAATAGTCTTTATTTTAAAGTCTATTTTGTCTGATATAAGAATTGCTACTCCAGCTTTCTTTTGGTTTCCATTTGCATGAAATATCTTTTTCCATACCCTCACTTTCACTCTGTATGTGTCTCTAGGTCTGAAGTGGGTCTCTTGTAGACAGCAAATATATGGGTCTTGTTTTTGTATCCATTCAGCCAATCTGTGTCTTTTGGTGGGAGCATTTAGTCCATTTACATTTAAGGTAATTATCGATATGTATGTTCCTATTCCCATTTTATTAATTGTTTTGGATTCGTTATTGTAGGTCTTTTCCTTCTCTCGTGTTTCTTGCCTAGAGAAGTTCCTTTAGCAGTTCTTGTAGAGCTGGTTTTGTGGTGCTGAACTCTCTCAGCTTTTGCTTGTCTGTAAAGGTTTTAATTTCTCCATCAAATCTGAATGAGATCCTTGCTGAGTAGAGTAATCTTGGTTGCAGGTTTTTCTCCTTCATCACTTTAATCATGTTCTGCCAGTCCCTTCTGGCTTGCAGAGTTTCTGCTGAAAGATCAGCTGTTAACCTTATGGGGATTCCCTTGTGTGTTATTTGTTGTTTTTCCCTTGCTGCTTTTCATATGTTTTCTTTGCATTTAATTTTTGACCATTTGATTAATATGTGTCTTGGCGTATTTCTCCTTGGATTTATCCTGTATGGGACTCTGTCTGCTTCCTGGACTTGATTAACAATTTCCTTTCCCATATTAGGGAAGTTTTCAACTATAATCTCTTCAAGTATTTTCTCAGTCCCTTTCTTTTTCTCTTCTTCTTCTGGAACCCCTATAATTCGAATGTTGCTGCGTTTAATGTTGTCCCAGAGGTCTCTGAGACTGTCCTCAGTTCTTTTCATTCTTTTTTCTGCTCTGCAGGAGTTATTTCCACTATTTTATCTTCCAGGTCACTTATCCGTTCTTCTGCCTCAGTTATTCTGCTATTGATCCCATCTAGAGTATTTTTCATTTCATTTATTGTGTTGTTCATCATTGTTTGTTTCGTCTTTAGTTCTTCTAGGTCCTTGTTAAATGTTTCTTGCATTTTCTCCATTCTATTTCCAAGATTTTGGATCATCTTTATTATCATTATTCTGAATTCTTTTTCAGGTAGACTGCCTATTTCCTCTTCATTTGTTAGGTCTGTTGGGTTTTTATATTGCACCTTCATCTGCTGTGTGTTTTTCTGTTTTCTCATTTTGTTTATCTTACTGTGTTTGGGGTCTCCTTTTTAGAGGCTGCAGGTTCATAGTTCCCGTTGTTTTTGGTGTCTGTCCCCAGTGGCTAAAGTTGATTCAGTGGGTTGTGTAGGCTTCCTGGTGGAGGGGACCAGTGCCTGTGTTCTGGTGGATGAGGCCGGATCTTGTCTTTCTAGTGGGCAGGTTGACATCTGGTGGTGAGTTTTGGGGTGTCTGTGGACTTATTATGATTTTGGGAAGCCTCTCTGCTAAAGGGTGGGGTTGTGTTCCTGTCTTGCTAGTTGTTTGGCATAGGATGTCCAGCACCATAGCTTGCTGGTCGTTGAGTGAAGCTGGGTGGTGGTGTTGAGATGGAGATCTCTGGGAGGTTTTAGCCATTTGATATTATGTGGAGCTGGGAGTTCTCTTGTGGAGCAGTGTCCTGAAGTTGTCTCTCCCACCTCAGAGGCACAGCACTGACTCCTGGCTGCAGCACCAAGAGCCTTTCATCCACACGGCTCAGAAGAAAAGGCAGAAAAAGTAGAAAGAAAGAATTAGTAGAAGTAGAAAGAAAGAAAAAGAAAAAGAAAGAAAGAATGAAAGGAGGGAGGGAGGAAGAAAGGAGGGACGGTAGGAGAAGAAAGAAAGAAGATAAAGTAATTAAAATAATTATTAAGAGAAAAAAGAACACCACCACCAAAAACAGACGGATAGAACCCTAGGTCAAATGGTGGAAGCAAAGCTCTACAGACAAAATCTCACACAGAAGCATACACATACACACTCATAAAAAGAGGAAAAGGGGAAAAAATAATAAATCTTGCTCTCAAAGTCCACCTCCTCAATTTGGGATGATTGGTTGTCTATTCATGTATTCCACAGATGCAGGGTACATCAAGTTGATTGATTGTGGAGCTTTAATCCACTGCTTCTGAGGCTGCTGTGAGAGATCTCCCTTTCTCTCTTCTTTGTTCGCACAGCTCCCAGGGGCTCAGCTTTGGATTTGGCCCCACCTCTGCGTGTAGGTCGCTGGAGGGCGTCTGTTCTTCGCTCAGACAGGTCGGGGTTAAGGAGCCGCTGATTCGGGGGCTCTGGCTCACTCAGGCTGGGGGTAGGGAGGGGCATAGAGTTTGGGGCGAGCCTGCGGCGGCAGAGGCCAGCGTGACGTTGCACCAGCCTGCGGCGCGCCGTGCGTTCTCCCGGGGGAGTTGTCCCTGGATCACGAGGCCCTGGCCGTGGTGGGCTGCACAGGCTCCCCGGAAGGGCGGTGTGGATAGTGACCTGTGCTCGCACACAGGCTTCTTGGTGGCGGGAGCAGCATCCTTAGCGTCTCATGCCCGTCTCTGGGGTCCGCGCTTTTAGCCACGGCTCGCGCCCATCTCTGAAGCTCCTTTAAGCAGCGCTCTTAATCCCCTCTCCTCTCGCACCAGGAAACAAAGAGGTAAGAAAAAGTCTCTTGCCTCTTCGGCAGGTGCAGACTTTTCCCTGGACTCCCTCCCGGCCAGCCATGGTGCACTAACCCCTTCAGGCTGGGTTCACGCCGCCAACCCCGGTCCTCTCCCTGCGCTCCGACCGGTGCCCGAGCCTCACCTCCCAGCCCCGCCCGCCCCAGCGGGGGGAGCAGACAAGCCTCTCAGGCAGGTGAGTGCCCATCGGCAGCGATCCTCTGCGCGGGAATCTCTCCGCTTTGCCCTCCGCACCCCTGTTGCTGTGCTCTCCTCCGTGGCTCCGAAGCTTTCCCCCTCCGCCACCCACAGTCTCCGCCCGCGAAGGGGCTTCCTAGTGTGTGGAAACCTTTCCTCCTTCACAGCTCCCTCCCACTGGTGCAGGTCCCGTCCCTATCCTTTTGTCTCTGTTTATTCTTTTTTCTTTTGCCCTACCCAGGTACGTGGGGGGTTTCTTGCCTTTTGGGAGGTCTGAGGTCTTCTGCCAGCGTTCAGTAGGTGTTCTGTAGGAGCTGTTCCACGTGTAGATGTATTTCTGGTGTATCTGTGGGGAGGAAGGTGATTTCCGAGTCTTACTCTTCCGGCATCTTCCTGGAATTCTCGGCACTCATTAGAGCTAAGACTCAATCTGACAAGCCTCATTACCACTCCAGGAAGCCACTGCCAGTAGAAGGAGCTCCTAAGATGAAACATCTTAGCCATTTGCGTGTGTGGGTATGGCAAGAAATTTTGCAGAGGACTTGAGGAGAAATGAGCTCAGGGAAGTGAATTTTTGCTTGAATTTGATTTCTGTCTCAATTCTTCCAATGAGAACATCATAATTAGCTTTATATATATATATATATATATATATATACACATATACATATACATATACATATGCATATGTATAAATATATATGCACACCCCTGAAGGGGCTTGAAGACTTTCTAGGGGTACATGGCTTTGGCAATTTTAAGGAGATCATTTTGTAGATGTTCAGTTTCCATGTGTCACTTGCTCAAGCTGATGTGTCTGAGACCCACTCCTGCAGTCAGGTTTTGTCTTTCCTTCCTTCCTTTTCACACTTGACTGTCTCCTACTGTGCAAAAGAAATGTGCACCCATCTGCATCTTATGAGGCATTTCCCAGGCTATAAAAAAAACCTCTGGGACAACACTAAATGAACCAACGTTTGAATTATAGGGGTCCCAGAAAAAGAAGAGAAAAAGAAAGGGCCTGAGAAAATATTTGTAGAGATTATAGTGGAAAACTTCCCTTACATGGGAAAGGAAACAGTCACCCAAGTCCAGGAAGCACAGAGTCCCATACAGGATAAACCGTAGGAAAAACACACAAAGACATATTAATCAAACTAACAAAAAGTAAATTCAAAGAAAAAGTATTAAGAGCAGCAAGGGAAAAGCAACAACTAATAAACAAAAGAATCCCCATAAGGTTATCAGCTGGTTTTTCAGCAGAAACTCTGCAAGCCAGAAGGGAGTGGCAGGATATACTTAAAGTGATTAAAGAGAAAAACCTACAACCAAGATTACTCTACCTGGCAAGGATCTCATTCAGATTCGACAGAGAAATCAAAAGCTTTTCAGACAAGCAAAAGCTACGAGAATTCAGCACCACCAAACCAGCTTTACAACAAATGGGAAAGAAACTTCTTCTAGGCCGGAAACACAAGTGAAGAAAAACACTCACAAAAGAAACCCAAAACAATTAAGAAAATGGTAATAGGAACATACATATCGATAATAACCAGAATGTAAATGGATTAAATGCCCCAACGAAAAGACACAGGCTCGCTAAACGGAAATTAAAAACAAGACCCATATATATGCTGTCTACAAGAGACCCGCTTCAGACCTAGGGACACATACAGACTGAAAGTGAAGCGATGGAAAAAGGTATTCCATGCAAATGGAAATCAAAAGAAAGCTGGAGTAGCAATACTCATATCAGATAAAATAGCCTTTAAAATAAATACTGTTAAAAGAGATAAGGAGGGACACTGCATAATGATCAAAGGATCAATCCAAGAGCAAGATATAACAATTACAAATATTTATGCACCCAACACAGGAGCACCTAAGTACATAAGGCAAATGCTAACAACCATGAAAGGAGAAATCGACATAAAAGTATCAAAATAATAGTAGGGGACTTTAACACCCCACTTACACCAATGGACAGATCATCCAAACAGAAAATAAATAAGGAAACACAAGCTTTAAATGACACAAGAGACCAGATAGATTTAATTGATATTTATAGAACATTCCACCCAAAAGTGGCAGAATACCCTTTCTTCTCAAGTGTACACGGAACATTCTCCAGGATAGGTGACTTGGGTTACAAATCAAACCTTGGAAATTTCAAGAAAATTGAAATCGTATCAAGCATCTCAAACACTATGAGATTGGAAATCAATTACAGAAAAAAAAATGTAAAAAACACAAATACATGCAGGCTAAACAGTGCACTACTAAATAACCAAGAGATCACTGAAGAAATCAAAGAAGAAATTTTAAAAATACATAGAAACAAATGACAATGAAAACATGATGACCCAAAACTTATGGGATGCAGCAAAAGCAGTTCTAAGAGAGAAGTTTACAGCAACTCAATCTCACCTCAAGAAACAAGAAAAGTCTCAAACAATCTAACCCTACACTTAAAACAACTAGAGAAAGAAGAACAAAGAAAACGCAAAGTCAGTAGAAGGAAACAAATCATAAAGATCAGAGCAGAAATAAATGAAATAGAAATGAAGAAAACAATAGCAAAGTTCAATAAAACGAAAAGCTGGTTCTTTGAGAAGATAAACAAAACTGATAAACCCTTAGCCAGACTCATCAAGTAAAAAAGGGAGAGGATGCAAATCAATAAAATTAGAAATGAGAAATCACAATTGACACCGCAGAAATACAAAGGATTATAAGAGACTACTACAAACAACTATATGCCACTAAAATGCACAACCACGAAGAAATGGACAAAATCTTGGAAAGGTACAATTTTCCAAGACTGAACCAGGAAGAAATAGAAAATATGAACAGACCTATCACAAGTAATGAAATTGAAACCATAATTTAAAATGTCCCAACAAACAAAAGTCCAGGACCAGATGGCTTCACAGCTGAATTCTATCAAACATTTAGAGAAGAGCTAACACCCATCCTTCTCAAACTCTTTCAAAACAATTGCAGAGGGAGGAACACTCCCAAATTCAGTCTACAAAGCCACCATCATCCTGATACCAAAACCAGAAAAAGATACAAAAAAAAAAAATTATAGACCAATATCACTGATGAACATAGTTGCAAAAATCCTGAATAAAATACCAGCAAACAAAAGCCAGCAACACATTAAAAGTATCATACACCATGATCAAGTGGGATTTATCCCAGGGATGCAAGGACTCTTCAATATACACAAATCAATCAGTGTAATCCACCATATTAACAAACTGAAGAATAAAAACCATACGATCATCTCAATAGATGCAGAAAAAGCTTTTGACAAAATTCAACACCCATTTATGATAAAAACTCTCCAGAAAATGGGCATAGAGGGAACCTATTTAAACATAATAAAGGCCATATATGACAGACTCACAGCAACCATCATACTGAACAGTGAAAAACTGAAAGCATTTCCACTAAGATCAAGAACAGACAAGGATGTCCACTCTTGCCACTCTTATTCAACATAATTTTGGAAGTCCTAGCCACTGCAATCAGAGAAGAAAAAGAAATAAAAGGAATACAAATTGGAAAAGAAGAAGTAAAACTTTCACAGATTTGCAGATGACATGACACTATACATAGAAAATCCTAAAGATGCCACGAGAAAACTACTAGAACTAATCAATGAATTTGGTAAGGTCGCAGGATGCAAAATTAATGCAAAATTAATGCATAAATCTCTGGCATTCCTATTCACCAACAGCGAAAAATCAGAAAGAGAAATTAAGGAAACAATCTCATTTACCATCACAACAAAAAGAATAAAATACCTAGGAATAATCCTGCCTACGGAGGCAAAAGAGTTGTACTCAGAAAACTATAAAACACTGATGAACGAAATCAAAGATACATAAACAGATGCAGAAATATACCACGTTCTTGGATTGGAAGAATCAATATTGTGAAAATGACTATACTACCCAAAGCAATCTATAGATTCAATGCAATCCGTATCAAACTACCAATGGCATTCTTCACAGAATTAGAACAAAAAATTTTACAATTCGTATGGAAACAGAAAAGGCCCTGAATAGCCAAAGCAATCTTGAGAAAGAAAAATGGAGGTGGAATAATCAGGCTCCCTGACTTCAAACTATGCCACAAAGCTACAGTAATCAAGACAGTATGGTACTGGCACCAAAACAGAAATACAGATCAATGGTACAGGATAGAATGCCCAGAGATAAACCCATGCACATATGGGCATCTAGTTTACGACAAAGGAGGCAGGAACCTACAATGGAGAAAAGACAGCTTCTTCAATATGTGGTGGTGGGAAAACTGGACAGCTACATGTAAAAGGATGAAATTTAGAACACTGCTTAACACCGTACACAAAAATAAACTCCAAATGGATTGGACACATCAATGTAAGATGAGACACTATAAAACTCTTAGAGGAAAACATAGGAAAAACACTCTTTGACATAAACCACAGCAAGGTCTTTTTTGACCCACCTCCTAGAGTAATGGAAATAAAAACATAAATTAAAAAATTGGACTTAATTAAACTTAAAAGCTTTTGCACAGCAAAGGAAACCATAAACCAGACAACCTTCAGAATGCGAGAAAATATTTGCAAATGAAACAAGAGACAAAGGATTAATCTCCAAAATATACAAACAGCTCATGGAGCTCAATATCAAAAAAACAATCCAGTTAAAAAAATGGGTGGAAGACCTAAATAGACATTTCACCAAGGAAGACATACAGATGGTCAAGAGGCACATGATAAGATGCTCAACATCACTAATTATTAGAGAAATGCAAATCAAAACTACAGTGAGGTATCACCTCACACCAGTCAGAATGGCCATCATCAAAAAATCTACAAACAATAAATGCTGGAAAGGGTGTGGTGAAAAGGGAACCCTCCTGCACTGTTGGTGGGAATGTAAATTGATACAACCACTATCGACAATAGTATGGAGATTCCTTAAAAAACTAAAAATAGAACTACCATATGACACAGCAATCCCCCTACTGGGCATATACCCTGAGAAAACCATAATTCAAAAAGAGACATGTACCACAATGATCATTGCAGCTCTATTTACAATAGCCAGGACATGGAAGCAACCTAAGTGTCCACTGACAGATGAATGGATAAAGAAGATGTGGCACATATATACAATGGAATATTACTCAGCCATAAAAAGAAATGAAATTGAGTTATTTGTAGTGAGGTTGATGGACCTAGAGTCTTTCATACAGAGTGAAGTAAGTCAGAAAGAGAAAAACAAATATCGTATGCTAACACATACATGTGGAATCTAAAAAAAAAAAAAAAAAAGGTTCTGAAGAATGTAGGGGCAGGGTAAGCTGGGACGAAGTGAGAGAGTGGCATGGACATATATACACTACCTGTAAGGCCAGCAGGTCCGGGGAAGGGCCCAGGGAGTCAGATGGAATCCCCGCCAGGGTGGTTGATGCAGCCGGACCCACGAGTGGCATCAGCCCAGGACTTTCCACCTGCTCAGGAAACAGATCTGAGACTTTCCACTCGGCCCCAGTCTTCCCGCTCCCCGAGGGGCAGAACCAACGGCTCTGAGGCTGATGCAACTGACACCTGACATTGCCACAACACCCAAAACATTACAAAAAAAGGGGGCTTCTTCACACAGCAAGCGCCTCCCCTACGTCCACCCCTATAAATTTTGTTTGCGCCCACACCCGGGCGCGACTTCTCTCGTCCCTTTCTCTCGGACCAGTGAACCTCGCCCGGGAGCGTTCCCAAATGAAGCTTGTTTAAGCTCTCCTCCGTTTTTGGTGCCGTTCCTTACATTTGGTGCCGAAACCTGGGAGGGGTACCCAGCCCCACAAATTACCGTGGGGCCACCCCTCCCCACCAGGGGACGACCGGGGACCTCTGCTCACCCACCCGATCCAGCAGAAGCAGGGTAAGTTCCTCCTTCATTCCCCTTGACCCCCGGGGTCCCTACCCACCAGACTCCCTGTCCGTAACCGCGGCTGCATCAGGGACTCCTCCATCCTCCCTCCGAGCCTCGGGTGATTGTGGAGACGTCCCAACCGCCTGACTGCTCTCTGATCCGCCGTTACCAGAGATTGAGACCAGAGACGTCTCTCTCTTTCTCTGTTCACCTGGGGACAGACCGGAGGTCATGGGGACTTCAGAATCCAAACCAGATCCTAAGGCACCACTGGGGTGTCTCCTGGCCAACTTTACAAAACTCGGCTTTTCTTAAGACCTCCGCCACAGGCGGCTCACATTCTATTCTACCGAGGCCTGGCCACAGTACCCTCTAGACAATCAATCTAAATGGCCTCCTGAAGGGACTTTCGATTTCAACATCCTCCGCGATTTAGATAACTACTGCCGCAGGACAGGTAAATGGTCCGAGGTCCCCTAGTCCAGGCCTTCTGGTATTTACGCTCCTGCCCTTCCCTATGCGTCGATTGTTCCACTTCCCAGATCCTTCTTGCCAAACAAACATCTACTACATCCAAGCCCCTAATTTCCTTCGACGATGACCCCTCTCCACTAGCCGACCCACCCGAATCTCTCACCTCTCTCCCCGCTCCAGAGCTCCTCTCCAACCCCCACCCTACCCTGGACCGGCCCCTCTCCCTCCTGAGCCCACCCCAGCACCCCCCACCGCTCCCCTGCTTCCCCCGGCAACCTCCCCCTTGGCTTCCCCTTCCCCCGCTTCCTCCCCCTCCACCTCTCTCTCCTCGCCAATCAGCTCACACACCCGCTCTCACCACCACGACTACCAAGACCCAAACCTTCTCTGTCCCTTAAGAGAGGTGGCCGGAGCGGAAGGATTGGTTAGAGTTCATGTTCCCTTTTCCCTCCAAGATCTCTCTCAAATAGAAAAGCGATTAGGTTCCTTCTCTGCCGACTCCTCCCGCTACATCAAAGAATTTCGCTACCTCTCTCAAGCTTACGATCTAACCTGGCATGACATCTTTGTGATCCTATCTTCCACTCTGACCCCCGACGAGAGGGAACGAATTCAAACTGCTGCCCGAAACCACGCAGATCAGGTCCACCTCACTGATAACTCTATGCCCGTCGGAGCCACTGCCGTTCCTGACACCGATCCGGGCTGGAGTTATCAGGACGGCCAAGACGGTCACCGCAAACGCGATCTAATGATCCAATGCCTCTTGGCTGGTATGCAGGCTGCCTCCCACAAGATTGTCAACTTCGAAAAGCTAAAAGAGATAACCCAAGAGCCCAATGAAAATCCAGCCGTTTTTCTCAACCGCCTTACAGAGGCCCTAACTCTCCACCCGCTTGGACCCTGACACCCCCGCAGGCGCAACTGTCTTGGCCACCCACTGTATCACCCAGTCAGCCCCAGATAGCAGAAAAAAACTTAAGCGGGCAGAGGACGGCCCCCAGACTCCCATCCGAGACCTGGTAAAAATGGCCTTTAATGTCTACAATGCCCGTGAGGATTTGGCAGAATCCAGCCGACAGGCTCGGATGCACCAAAACGTGGCCCTCCAAGCCCAAGCCCTCGTAGCCGCCCTCGTAACCGCCCTGTGGCTGGCCGTCTCCCATGGACAACATCCACGGGACCCGCCGAAGGCAACCCCACCAGGGGCCTGCGTCAAGTGCGGAAAAGAGGGGCACTGGGCTTGCCAATGTCCCAATCCCCGGCCTCCTTCCAAGCCCTGCCCTGACTGTGGGCTAACAGGCCATTGGAAAAGTGACTGCCCTATGGCCGGCCCTCCCTCAGCGCCTCCACGTGGAGGGCGGACCGACCCGACGGCTCCACCACTCAAACTCCTGGGATTGGCTGACGACTGACAACACCTGGACTCGAAGACCCCCATCACCCTCGCCGAGCCCAGGGTAGTGCTACAGGTAGTGGGTAAGTCCATCTCATTCCTGGTGGACACGGGGGCTACCTATTCGGTCTTGCTTACATATTCCAGGCCAGTTTTTCCTTCCCAGATCTCGGTTATGGGCATCCACGGTAAGCCGTCCTTCCCGCTCCAGACCGGCCCCCTCTCATGTTACATCGAGAGGCTCCCTTTCACTCATTCTTTCTTAGTCATACCGTCCTGCCTGGTTCCTCTGCTAGGTCGTGATGTTCTCTTCCAATTAGGGGCCTCTCTCCAACTGGCCAGGCTTGATCCTAAGGCCTCCTCCTCTCAACTCCTGCTCCCCCTCCTCTGTCTGGTAGCAGAACCCTCTCCCTCCTCTCTTCCTCCTCCCATCTCCCCCAACTGGATAGACCCCCAGGTCTGGGACACATCAAAACCCATAATAGTGACACACCACCCCCCTGTCCTAATCCGTCTTAAAGACACCTCCAAGTTTCCATCCAGGCCCCAATTCCCCATTTCTGAAACTCATCTAAGGGGCTTACGACCTATTATACCAGACTCTTAGACCAGGGGCTCCTCATCCCCACGGACTCTCCCTGCAACACCCCCATCCTGCCTGTCCTCAAGGCCTCAGGAGATTACCGCCTGGTCCAGGACCTCCGACTGATCAATGAGGCGATAATTCCCCTCCACCCAGTCGTGCCAAACCCATACACTTTGCTCTCCCATATTCCCCCGTCCACCACCCGTTTTACAGTCCTTGATCTCAAAGACGCCTTCTTTTCTATCCCTCTACACCCTGATTCCTACTTCCTTTTTGCTTTCACCTGGACAGATCCAGATACCCAGGCTTCCCGCCAGCTCACCTGGACGGTTCTTCCCCAGGGCTTCCGCGACAGCCCCCACCTCTTTGGCCAGGCTCTGGCGCGGGACCTCGCTTCCTGCCCTCTCACCCCCAGTATAGTCCTCCAATACGTGGATGACCTCCTTCTCTGTAGCCCATCTCTCAGCCTCTCAAAACAACACACTGCTGACCTCCCTCAATTATCTCGGCTCTCGCGGCTATCGGGTCTCTCCAACCAAGGCCCAACTGTCTACACCCTCAGTAACCTACCTGGGAATCCACCTTACCCCACAACAAAGAGCCTGACAGCCGACCGCATGCAGGCCATCTGCGACCTCCAACCTCCAGAGACAGCTGACCAGATTCTCTCCTTTCTGGGCCTAATAGGATTTTTCCAACACTGGATCCCTAACTTTGCTCTTCTTGCTAAACCCCTATATTTAGCTGCTAAAGAAACCCCCCAAGGACCTCTTACCTCTCCCTCCACTGTTCGATGGGCCTTTCTCACCCTCACAGACACCCTGATATCCTCCCCTCCCCTTTCTCTGCCTAACCCAGACCGTCCTTTCCACCTCTTTGTAGATGAACGGATATCCTCCCCTCCCCTTTCTCTGCCTAACCCAGACCGTCCTTTCCACCTCTTTGGAGATGAACGGATCGGAATAGCTAAAAAAGAACCTCACAATTTGCTATGGCAGCCGCCCAAACCTAACTAATGATGCACTCCCTTGCAATTCATCCCTCCCTGTAACTACGCCAGTGGGGGCCCCACCAGGCTTGTTCTTTTGGTGTAACGGCTCCCTTACAAAAGAGGTCAACTCTTCCTCCCCCTTCCCATGTATCCCCATCACCCTTGTTCCACAACTCACATTATATGGCCAAGCCGAATTTCTCTCACTTACCACACAACTTTTTGGCTGACAAAAAAGGGCCATCTTTCTCCCTATGGTCGCAGGCATTTCCCTCGCCTCCTCTCTCGTTGCTGCGGGCATCGGGGGAGGAGCCCTAACACACAGTGTCTCAACATCCCGTGACCTAGAACAGAAACTCCAGCTAGCCATCGAGGCTTCTGCCGCCTCCATCACCTCCCTCCAGCGCCAGATCACCTCAGTAGCCCGAGATGCCCTCCAAAATCGACGTGCCCTGGACCTTCTGACAGCCGACAAAGGAGGTACCTGCCTCTTCCTACAGGAAGAATGCTGCTACTACATCAACGAGACAGCGGTCGTTGAGGACAATGTAGATGCTCTCTGGCACTTAAAAGAAGAACTCCAACGCAGGCAGCGACAATCCACCTCCCCCATCCCCAGTTGGTGGTGGTCCACCCTCTATACCTGGCTGACACCAATCCTAGGCCCCTTAATCCTTATCTGCATCCTATTCATGCTTGCCCCGTTTACTCAGGTTTCTCCGCAGCCGTATACAAGAAGTCTCTCGGGTGGCGGTGAATCAGATGCTCTTCCACCCATATACCTTACTACCCACAGAACCCCCCGCTGCCGCCCTCCCCTAACCTCCAGACCGCTAGCCACCCGACTCCCTTCCGGCGCCCCCGTACAGCAGGAAGTAGCCAGAGACCAAACGTCGCCCCATTACACCAAAGAAGTCGGGATGTAAGGCCAGCAGGTCCGGGGAAGGGCCCAGGGAGTCAGACGGAACCCCCGCCAGGGTGGTTGATGCAGCCGGACCCACGAGTGGCATCAGCCCGGGACTTTCCACCTGCTCAGGAAACAGACCCGGGACTTTCCACTCAGCCCCGGTCTTCCCGCTCCCTGAGGGGCAGAACCAACGGCTCTGAGGCTGATGCAACCGACACCTGACATTGCCACAACACCCGAAAGATTACCAAAAAAGGGGGCTGCTTCACACAGCAAGCGCCTCCCCTGCGTCTACCCCTATAAATTTTGTTCGTGCCCGCACCCGGGCACGACTTCTCTGGCCCCTTTCTCTCGGACCAGTGAACCTCACCCGTGAGCGTTCCCAAATAAAGCTTGTTTAAGCTCTCCTCCGTTTTTGGTGCCGTTCCTTACACTACCAAATGTAAAATAGCTAGCTAGTGGGAAGCAGCTGCATAGCACAGGGAGATCAGCTCAGTGTTTTGTGACCACCTAGAGGGGGGGGGATAGAGAGGGTGAGAGGGAGGCAAAAGAGGGAGGAGATATGGAGATATATATATATATATATATATATATACATATAGCTGATTCACTTTGTTATAAAGCAGGTTATTATAAGGCTGACACATCATTATATAAAGCAATTATACTCCAATAAAGATGTTAAAAAAAAAACTCCTGGATCTAATAGATAATTATTGCAAGGTCACAGGATACATGGTTAATACACAAAAACCAATTCATTTCCAATATACCATCAAAAAACAATTGGAATTTGAAATTAATAAACTTGAAAAACTCAAAAAGTGGAGAGAAAGGAAACAATCTAATTAGACATGGGCAAGACATGAAGATACATTCATCAAAGAAGATACAGGGCTTGCCTGGTGGCGCAGTGGTTGAGAGTCTGCCTGCTGATGCAGGGGACACGGGTTCGTGCCCCGGTCCAGGAAGATCCCACATGCCGCGGAGCGGCTGGGCCTGTGAGCCATGGCCGCTGAGCCTGAGCCTGCGCCTCCAGAGCCCGTGCTCTGCAACGGGAGCGGCCGCGACAGTGAGAGGCCCACGTACTGCAAAGAAAATAAATAAATAAATAAAAATTTTAAAAAAGAAGATAACAAATAGGCTTGTGAAAATATGTTCAACATCATTAGCTATTAGGGAATTGCTAATTAAAACCACAGTGAGATACTACTACACACCTACTAGAAAGGCTAAAATAAAAAAAAGGGACTTCAGTGCTAGTGAGAATATAGAGAAATTGGATCGTTCATATATTTCTTGTGGAAATGTAAAATGGTACAGCTACTCCGGGAAATGGCTTGGCAATCTTTAAAAACTAAATATGCAGCTACCATAAGATCCAGGAAGTGTACTTCTGGACATTTATCCCAGAGAAATAAAGAATTATGTTCATGCAAAAACCTGTATATAAATGCATATAGCAGTTTTATTTATAATAGCCCAAAACCAAAACAATCCAGATATTCTTCAATGAGTGAATGGTTAAACAAACTGCTATACAGTAATACCATAGAATTCTGCTTGGCAATAAAAAGTAATGAACTATTGATACATGCAACAATTAGTTGAATCTCTAGAGAATCTGTTGACTGAAAAAAGCCAGTCACAAAGTTTATATACTTCATAATTTCATTCATATAACATCCTTGAAATGATAAGACCACAGAAATGGAGAATAGATTAGTGGTTGCTAGGGTTAAGGAGGGGGTGGGAATAAGGGAAGTGGATGTGGCTATAAAAGGGTGGCATGAAGCACCTTGATGTTGATGTAAATGTTCTGTATCTTGACTGTATCAATGTCAATATCCTGTAATGTGCTTGTTCAAGATGTTACTATTGAGATAACTTGGGAAGGGTACACAGGATCTCTCTTGTTTCTTACAATCCCATAAGAATTTACAACTATCTCAAAATTAAAAGTTTAATTTAAAAAGTCAGTGAAAGTTTATTCATTCAATTGAATCAAATCTAAAGCAAGAAAACCCATTTAGCCATTTCCCAAGACACATACACATTATGAAGTGAAAATAAGTTACACTCCATTTGCAATTTATATCATCTGAGGAAAATCATCATATCACATATGAATATATCTGTTTAAAACTCTTAACTTTATACACCCAAAGCCCAGGAGGTATGAGGAAATCAGACAATGGCTGATTAAATACTAGTTTAATAAACATTAGTTTATGAATAAATAAATATTTATATCTAGCTTCATTTGTTAACTGAACAAAAACTATATCATGAAAGTGTCCTTAAAATGTTTCCTGGCTTGTAATTGTCTCAGCTTGTCCCTTTTTTATTCATTCTCTCTATGAGAACTTTTAAGGACTGACATATGGGATGCTTGATCACCATGAACTTGAGACTGGACATTATCTAAGTGGAAGGGTGAGCTATGTTAATACAAATGGAGAGACAAAAACAACTTTGAAGGAAATAAGGGATGTGAGAAAGTCCAGAAGGCTCTGGAACAAGTTCCCCACAGTGAAGAAGGATCAAAAACTGGAAAGATTGAATCAGGCTGGGCAAAAGATATATGATGTATCATAGGAGGATAAGACAAGACTATGAAGCCCATTCAAAAAGAAAAAAGGACTTCAAGGAAGAAGAGTAGAAATGCAGCTCTTGGTTCATTGGGAGAACAGAATAAAGGAACATGTCCTGAACTCTGAATAACTGAAAAGAAAAGATGAAAAACTCATTAGGAATAATGATCTTTCTCACTGAAGAAAGGCAAAATACAGTTTCCCATTCTTCATTTGTGACTAAGAAACTTGCCCAGGCTTTACTTTCCTACCATCATTATTTATGCTATGGTTGATCACTGTTCTTAATCAAATCCTCTTCTATGTAAATATTCACATGCAGTGTGCTTCTTGGTACTATTTATCTTATGATGTCAAAAAATAGTTTTAGGCCTCAGTGATTGTGAATAAATTGAACTTATTTCTCACCTGCATCCATCTCCTCTCTTGCAATTAACATCTCTCAGCCTTGACTCTCCTCCAGACACCAGCCAAGAGAAAAACCACCTGGATTAAATGAGCCTTCGTGGGTGCTCTTTTGATCATAAAAACCCAAATTGAAAGGACAGATCATTAATTGAATTTCTTTTCTTTTTTAGTTACAAAGTAACGACAAATGCATATATATGAAAATCATTTTTTTAAAAAAGTCTAGGTACTGTTTCTTTTTCTACTTTATGCCAAGAATAAAGATCAGTGCTTCGGTGACTGGCATCAGTGGTGTCTGAGATTTCCTCCGCTCTTTGCATTGTCAGTTGGGATTGAGTGTCTAAAAGATGTCTTTCAACAAACGGGGTGTTGGCTGTTCAGTTACGTTTTGCTTTTCCCTGGTGGCTACTTAGCATCTGGGGTGGTCCCTCCCAATGGTAAGGCTCACCCTTCTCAGAGTGACTGGAAATGTACAGCCTATTATTCAGTGACTGCCAGCAAATAAAGAACTTTTCTTGTTTCCCATTCTGCCTCCATTGCCAAAAGAATGTGTTGCTCTAATATCTAATAACCTTTATCAGCTGCTGGGTTCTGTTATTTCCAGTTATGATTACTTGGACTTTCCATATTGTGCTGCCATTTTCACAGCAGGGGCTTCAGAGACATTGCAAAAGAATCTTAAAACTATTGCTTCTGGGGGCTTCCCTGGTGGCGCAGTGGTTGAGAGTCCGCCTGCCGATGCAGGGGACACGGGTTCGTGCCCCGGTCCGGGAAGATCCCACATGCTACAGAGCGGCTGGGCCCGTGAGCCATGGCCGCTGAGTCTGCGCGTCCGGAGCCTGTGCTCCGCAACGGGAGAGGCCACAACAGTGAGAGGCCCGCGTACTGCAAAAAAAACCCCAAAAACTATTGCTTCTGAAACCTCACTAAACCAAAGTAGTCATATCTTCCATAGTTCCCAAACTGTAACATCTTGGCAAAAAAGCTAGTGTTCTTCTTCCAAGTAAATTTTGGAGCACTCTCTTAAGTCCTTTGTTTTCTTTCCTTCCCAACTCAGGTCTTTAGACAAAAGTATACTACGTTTTACACAAATGATTATTTCCTTAATAGTAGTGTGAAAAAAAAACAGTAGTGTGGAAATCAGGTTGTTAAAATTAAAATATATGTTAAACCTACCAGGGATAATTATTGCATAAGAGAACTCCGTTAGAATTATTTGATAAATCAGCTCTTTAGTCTCTCAAATGACCATCCCTAACTTATGTATGTAAAAACAAAATATTCGTATGTCACATGCCCTTAGCTATTAAGTGCTTCTGTAGAATATGATCCCATTACCATCTCTCATTTCAGGGCATGGATTTGAATTCTGGCCAAAGTCACTATTGATTCCCATTGTTTGGAAATGCTTTCTCTGTCTTCCTTTTTCCTAGTTTTTGAAGTGAAAGATCAATAAACTTCAGTCCTGGGTTCTTTTTCCCAGAGACATCAGGGATGGGCAGCAGGGCTGATGTCACTAGAAGAGCAGTGACCATCCTGATTGGCCAGTGCCTTGCTCTGTTGGTCACTAAAGTTTTTGCTATCATCCCTTTTCACAGCAATGTTTTTGTTTCTTTTCAATAAAGTATGTAAGGCATCAGTACCGTGGATCAATCATCTAACAAATTGTTTTCCAAGTTGTAGTCCACAATAAGATAACCACTGGAAATTTGCCTTCAGTATGTATGTGTTACTGACTAACAGTTTACCCATACATTTGGGGTATACTATTTCTTCTTACTAACCACCACACACATAGCACAGTTATTATCTATAATAATATTGAGATCACTGAGTCTTATTTAAAAATATAGATTTCGGGCTTCCCTGGTGGCGCAGTGGTTGGGAGTCCGCCTGCCGATGCAGGGGACACGGGTTCTTGCCCCGGTCCGGGAGGATCCCACATGCTACAGAGCGGCTGGGCCCGTGAGCCATGGCCGCTGAGCCTGCGCGTCCGGAGCCTGTGCTCTGCAGTGGGAGAGGCCACAACGGTGAGAGACCCGTGTACCGCAAAAAAAAAATAAATAAAAAATAAAAATATATATATATATATATTTCCCTCAGAGTATTAAAAATACTCTTTAAAAACAGATGGTATGATATGAAATATATGTAAATTCTAAACATCCTAAGATCATAAAATTATATAAGCTTTTTCTAATTAAGTTGGATCTAACTTAATTCCCTTATACTAATATAGCTACGATTTTTTTGTGTATTATCCTCAGAAAAGATGGACAAACACTAATATTTTATACTCTATTTTTTCTAAGACAATGGTCTCAATTCTTTCAACAAATATTTCTTGGGCACCCACTGTGTGTCTCACACATACTCTAGGAACTTTGGGTATACCCATTAATTCAACAAAGATTCCTGATCTGTGGTTCTTATATTCTAGTAGGGAAAGTTAGACAATAAATGATAAATTTAAGTGAAGGCTAAGGAAAAAGGAGAGAGTAGAGTAGGAGAAGGGGGGTTGGGAGTGTGAGGATGGCACCTAAAACAGGTAAGGAAATTAGCCACGCAATTCTGGGGAAAGGAGTGTCTGGCCAGAGGAAAGGAATGCAGCACAGGCCCTAAGGTAGGGCCTGTCTGGCATTTTGGAGAAGAGCAAAAGCCAGTCTGGAGCGGGGAGACTTGGAAGAGGAATAGGGGAGTAGGTGAGAGGGTGTGCTGGGGCAGGTAAGACCAGGAACTTGCTCTGAGTGAGACGGGGTGCCACTGAAGGGTTCTGAGCAGAGGAGTGCTCTGTTATGTACATTTTCAAATGATAATACTATACTGCCTGCATTAAAGAGACTATAGGGGACTACAGGAGACAAGCAGGAAGACAGGTCAGAAGCAAGTGCCAAAATCCAGGCAAGATATATGCCAGCTTGGAGGGGGATAGTGACAACGGAGGGGTGAAATGGGTGTAGGGGTGACGTACAATGAGGACTCAAGGACGACTCCAAGGCTAGTGCCTGAGAAACTGGAAGAAGGAAGTTGTTATCAATTGAGATAGAAAAATTGCGGGTGGAACTGGTTTGAGGGGAAAAGATTAGGAATTCAGTTTTGAACACCTAGAGTTTGAGGTGTTTTTGAGACATCCAAGTGGATATGTAAGGAGGAAGTTGGATAGATATGTCTAGAGTTTGAGAGGCTAGAGATTTCATGTCATTTCTGATCTAATTCTCTACTCAAAACTAATAAAACATTCACCCGGGAAATTAGCACATTTCCAATATGGACACTGTGCAATTTTGTGTACGATTTTGTGTGAATTTTGCTGGAAGCCTTGAAAACAGATTCTCTGATTCTTGATTTTAACTGAAAACATCCCCAAACACAATTTGACTCAATTTTGATTTGATTCTCTTACCTTGATATTCTGGGCAGTGAGTGAAATTTCAATGGTAATGGCTTTCTGTCCTTAAAAACCACTTATTCATTCATTCATGATTTAAACATCTATTCAGCTTCTACAACATGTGAGGCTCTTATTCTTCCCCATAGTCCATTATCTTGTTTGAGCAGCAAAACTAGCCAGGTCAGGGGGAAATGAATTTGAAAAAAACACCTTGTAGCATAAAAATTGGAAGGACAACCTGATTTTGAGAACTGCACTGAGGGAATCCTGACGTGAGGGCAGCAGTTCAGAGACTATAAGAGCAGCAAACAAAACCACTATCTTGGACCATGTGAGTTTTTGCTGCCCACAGAGAACTGTCGAAGAAATATTTTGCATGTAATATGTGTGTTTTATGTCTTAGAGTTCCTTGAAAACTAAAAATTGTCCTCACATATTCAGAGTTGTTGTTTTTTTAAAATTGGAGAAAGCAGAAGGTGGGATCAAGAGACTAACCTAAAAAAACTTATGTTCCAGCATTTTAAATTTTCCTTTTTTACTTTAAATTTCATGAGACATAAATATTAGAAGGGCAAAGGACACCTGTGGGTAGAATGCAGTAGAGAAACAGTACAAAAATTCCATCAAAAGTAGAAATGCAATTCAACAAATGTGTGTTGAGTGTCCCCCACATGCAAGGATTGGCTGAAAATGTGAAGAGCAATAAGAAACAGTCCTCTCCAATATTCATAACATAATAGGATAGAGAACTTTACATAAACACATAAATGACACTAATATGAGGCAGACTGTGCTACACAGGGAAAGGAGAGATTAAATTATGAGTGATATGATTATGCTTCTTAGAGGAGTAAGGGCTTCTGCTAGGTTTTTAATAAAATACTAATAATAAGAACCAGAAACCAGATGAAGAGGAATTTCTACTCAGAGAGAACCTGAGCATAGATCTGGATGCAGGAATGAAAGGCATGTATGGGACAGTTAATGGTCTAGTGTTAGCAGAGCATTAAAAAGTAGCGGTTAAGTTAAATGTACATATTCACACATGTATAAATAACATAATGTGAGTGAAAACATCCAAGCATGGTGCCTGGCAAAGAGTAGAGGCTCAGTGTGTTAATCAAATGTTATCTTGCATTTGAATATGATTAAGAAAGTGTGATAATGAATAAAAATTAGATGAAAATGTTAGGAAAAGTGAAAATTAGTAACTATGGAAGGACATAGCTTGTGAAGATATTTCAGGCTGCATGCAATTAGAGATAGATTTATAGCTTTTGAAATTATTTTTGATAGATTTGTTGATGTATAATTGACATACAATAAATTGTACATATTTAAATTGTACAATTATTACATATGATTACACCCATGAAACCAATTTCACAATCAAGATAATGAACGTATCCATCACACCCCCAAATTTTCTCACGTCTCTTTGTAATCCCCCTCTTCTACTTCTCTTCCTCTTAATCCCCAGGCAACCAATGATTTGCTTTCTGTCAACGATAAATTAATTTGCATTTCCTATAATTCTATACACATGGAATCCTCAAGTATATTCTTTTTTGTCATGATCCTTTCACCCAACATAAATACTTTGAGAGTCAACCGTGTTGTACTGTATATCAGTAGTTCATTTCTTTATGAATGTACTACTGAGTACTGTTTCTTTATGTGGATATACCACAGCTTATTTCCATTCACTAGTGATGAACATTTGGGCTGTTTCCACTTGGGGGCTATTACAAGTAAAGCTGCTATGAACATCCATGTATAAGTCTTTTAATGAATATATGCTTTTGTTTCTCTTGGGTAAATATCTAGGCATGGAATGGCTGGATCACGTGGTAGGTACACACTTAACGTTTTTAAGAAACTGCCAAATTCTCTTCCAAAGCAGTTGTACCATTTTACATTCCCACAGTAGTTGAGTTCTGGTTCCTCTACATCCTTGCCAGCATTGGCTATAATTTGTTTTTTTTTGTTTTTTTTTTTGCGGTAGGCGGCCCTCTCATTGTGGCGTCTCCCGTTGCAGAGCACAGGCCCCGGACGCGCAGGCTCAGCGGCCATGGCTTACGGGCCCAGCCACTCCGCGGCACGTGGGATCTTCCCAGACCGGGGCACGAACCCGTGTCCCCTGCATCGGCAGGCAGACTCTCAACCACTGCGCCACCAGGGAAGCCCTAATTTGGCTTTTTAGAAATTTATTATCTTACCCCAATCACACACAAATAGCCTTTCTCCACTGATGGGATAAGTTCAATAGACTATGTTTTCAATAAATTTTTAAAATAACAAAATATCCATATTGTTCAGAAAAGATAGATAAATGCCAGAGAAAACAGCTAAAAGGGTTAAGGGGATTGACTTCTGGAAAGTGGGCCGAGAGGTAGGAAGAAAAGGGGCAGGATAGTATTAGTATTTATGATATTCTAAAGACTATTAAATTTTTTAACATACCATGGATTATTTTAACAGGTAATTCAAATATTTTTAAATGACTAAACCAAAGTAGTCTCAGAATTTTTTCCACAAGAGCGCAAAGAACCCCGTTAACTGTGTTTAAATTAGACTATAACATGAAATTCTTATTAGGTACTTTGTATTGTAAATACACTGTAGATTAATCATCACAATTAATGTACTTTGTAGCCCTTAAATCAAAAGCAGCATTGTTACAGATAACCTGGAGATGATAAATGGTTCAAAAATCCCTGTTTATCCTAAGGAGAGTTCACACTGAAATAATGTATAAACATTATGAAGACAAGCACTTTTTATAGTCATTAGCCACACCTCATTAAATGTTTGGCCTTTGGAAGGTATTGGTGTAGATTAAATTTAAATAACTGACAAAGGTTGAATAATTTACAATTAAAAACACAGCTTTAGGCTTCCCTGGTGGCGCAGTGGTTGAGAGTCCGCCTGCCGATGCAGGGGGTTCGTGCCCTGGTCCGGGAAGATCCCACGTGCCGTGGAGCAGCTGGGCCCGTGAGCCATGGCCGCTGAGCCTGCGCGTCCGGAGCCTGTGCTCCGCAACGGGAGAGGCCACAGCAGTGACAGGCCCGCGTACCGCAAAAAAAAAAAAAAAGACACAGCTTTAATTCATGTGTGTTAATGGTTGTACAGTCTCATTATTGCTACTGTGACTGCTCTGGTTACAAAATGGATAAGACCTGAGGAGGCAGCATAATATAAAAGTGAAGCACGTGATCTTTGGCTTCAGAAAGCTTGGGTTTCGATTCTGACATCATTTACTAGCTATGTGACAACATGTAAGGTGACATTACAAAGCCTCAGTTTTTTCATTTCTAAAACTAGCATTAAAATGATACCAACTTGTTAAGATTGTTTTGAGGAGTACATGATGTAAACTCCAAGCATAGTGCCTGGCACATAAGTGATCAATAAAGTTCAGCTATTGTTAGTACCTGGGACTCATTACTGTAAAATGTTCCAAGAGCTGAAAGTTAAGTACGATAGGGGGTTTTAATTGGAAAATGATTAGATTTTATCAACATTCATGCCAATTAAAGTAGTTAATAATTAAAATCCTAGAAGGACTTGAATGATTTTATAATGAGAAATAGATATCAACCTCTAGTTGATTGGTTAATTGGTATATACTGACTGCACTAAGGTTCTTTTGAATCATTATTGTTCTCTTTCCAAATGAATGGCAGGGCATATTCTCTAGTTAAGGTAATGGAGCTAACGTTAGTTCTGCAAAGATAATTTTAAGTCATGGTTTGGAGATGAAGATATAAGATTATAGTAAATTCTGTAAGCAGTTAAGAGTACTGACACTAATTTTCTTTTGATTTATCTTCAAATTCACCAACTTTTTCTTCTGTCATCTCCATTGTGCTGTTAAGTCCATCCAATAAAATTTTTTATTCAGATATTGTATATTTCAGTTTTGGAATTTCCATTTGGTTCTTTGTAAAATTTTTTATTTTTCTCCTGAGAATTTATATCTTTTCAATCATTTCAAGCATATTTTCCATTATGTTACTGAGCATAGTTATAAGAGCTACTTTAAATACTTATTTGCTATTTTCAGCATCAGGGTCAGTGGCCAATGATCATCTTTTCTTTTGAGAATGGTACACATGTTCTTGTTCTTCAACAAGACCTTTTGAATTGTAGCTGGACATTGTGAATGGTAAGTTGTGGAGACTGAGTTCTGTTATAGTGCTCTGATGAGTGTTGAATTTTTTGGTCTAGAAGTCAATTAACTTGGTTGAACGTGTTGAATTTTTTGGTCTAGAAGTCAATTAACTTGGTTGAACTAAAGCTGAAAATTCGGTGCCTTGGAAAGCAGCTCAAATCCTACTCAGCTTTTTAATCCTTAAGTGGTCTGCCTGCAGTTTACCATGCACATGTGTAATTCAGGAATAGATCAGAAGTTTGGGCAAACTGTATACACAGAATTTGTGTCTCCTCTCTCTCTGGTTCTCACCTTCCTGCAATTCCACCCTCACTTTCCAATGGCTCTTGGTTGCCTGAAATCTGTCTTTTAGACAACAGGACTGCAAGTTTTCTGTAAGAGTTTTAGTCACCTTATGCAGCAGTGACTGGAGTCTGCCCTCACTTTACAAGCCACAAAATTCAGGAAACTCTCCTTGTATCATTCCTTTTGTTGAAATGCTAACTTCCCTGCTTTGTTTTTCTGCTGTGTTTTTCTCCAGTGCCTTTATGTGGTTGATCTTTGTATTTTTCCCAGAGTTTATAGTTGTTGTTTGTGGAAGGGTCAGTCTCCTAGAAGCTTACTCAGCCATACCAGAAGCACACTGACCGCTAATTATACTTAAGTTCTACTCTCCACTGGATGTGGGCAGGATTAGTGGTAAAGCCTGCAAAGACGTCTGGACCACTCTCCCTTTCCCAAGAGAAAGGACTCTCATCTGAAGGTATTAGTTTCCAGAACACTGATGCGATTGTATTTCCATGTGGGTAGGGTTGCTATTTGTTCAAGAGTCATCCTGACTCTTTAAGATGAGTTGATGACAAATTCCACAAGTATAAAAACAAAATCACTCTGCTTTTTTCTCTCTTCTCTTTTTATCAGGAACACTCAGACACTTTCGTTGTTTCACCTTCAGGTACTTAAATGGAGCTACACTGAAAGTCTGGGTTTAAGTGGACAAAAAGACCTCAGATCTAAGCCATGTTTGGGAAACCTAAGAGCACTACATTCGAGTTTGGGAGATAAGCATCTTTGATCATTCTGTTTTTAAGTATTCAGTTTCATTTTATAATTTCCCCTTAAGAATAGCAACAATAGTAGTGACAGTGGGCATGACAAAAAGTGAGAGATGTAGGGGAGGGAAAGCAAAGAGAAATGTAGTAGAGGAAATTCTGTCCGGGGAGCTCAAAATTTCTTAGAAGCTAAAAAGAATTTTTAAAATCTTTACGTGTTATATAATCAAATCACATCCAAATTCCCACAATAAGCTGCACAGCAAGGGCTAGAACCCAGATGTGCTTACTTCAGCCCAGTAAGTTTCCAACCACACCATCTGCCAACAAGCAGTCTATAAATCTAGACCCCCCAAATCAAAGAACTTTGTTGCTGGAGGGATTATGAGCCTCATCATTAAACTTCAAGCCCTACTGGAAAATCTCTGAATTTTTGTTCCACTAAAACATTTCCTATTATAATTGAGAAATTTCTTGCTCTAGTAAAGTTCCTTATGTAGTTTGGTAGCTTAAGAATCATTAGAAAAAAAAAAACATTAAGAAACACTTCCCGGGCTTCCCCAGTGGCGCAGTGGTTGAGAGTCCGCCTGCCGATGCAGGGGACACGGGTTTGTGCCCCGGTCCGCGAAGATCCCACATGCCGCGGAGCGGCTGGGCCCGTGAGCCATGGCCGCTGGGACTGCGCGTCCGGAGCCTGTGCTCCGCAACGGGAGAGGCCGCGACAGTGAGAGGCCCGCATACCGCAAAAAAAAAAACACTTCCCCCTTCTGCCTTAAAAATTTTACAGTTAAAAAAAAATCCTTACCTAATCATATGAACAATGTGTGTTAAGTTATAACAAAGTATATTTTCTGTGCCAACTATTAGGACCTAATAAAATGAATATCCCTATGGTTATCTGAAAATAGGTCTGCTTTTATGCCAATTTACAATACTATAAACCCTTATTAAAACTTGGCTGATTGGTATAGAGTAATAAGGTATTCTTTAAGTCTGAAAATGCTAAAAAGCTATTCAACAACCTGGCCTTATTTATGTGCGAATCAGTTCTATAAATGCTTCACAAGTTACTCTACAGCTATAAGATTCCCCCCCTTTAAAAATGCTAAATACAGACAAAAGCCAATTGCTCCCAGATGTGTTCATAAAAAGTACCTCTCCAGAGGCAACCACATGGTCTCTGACCCTGACTTACTGCTATTCTGTGACTCCATCAGGCCCATACCTAGATAGAACCAGCTGTGTAAGGAAGCACACCAGTAGTTTCATGACCAGCCTAAAGAGTATATCATTATACTGTTCAGCCCACAGCCGGGAGTTATACAAAGTATGTTCTGGCCCAGAAGCTTCCAGGACAACTTCAATCCTCTAAATTCTCTACTTCTCATTTAAAATCCCATACTTTTCCTATTGAAATGGTCATACTTTTTACTTTCATTACCATAAATAATCCATGTATATAAAACAGCAACGATTTTTTTAAGGTTTCTTAGTCTTTCCTTCTGCATCTAATTCTTCTAAGGCTTCACTTCCCTTTTTCTCTTCTTGTACTCAGCAGAACAAGCCACTAAGCTCTAGTTCTTTGGATGTGAACCTGTGTCTGATACATCATTTATAACTAGTAGAACTGTTTTTAAAGAAAACCAATGTGTGTTACGAGTGAACGAAATTTTTTTTCCCAGTTGACCTTTCCAGTCGTCTGCAGTGTCTTTGTTTTGTCAGGATGTAAACATCTACTATTCACACAGAAATGGAAAGTCATGTTGAGTGCAAGATGTAGATATCTTACATGGGTTCCAAGAATGGTGAAGGTGGTGATTGTTGAAGCTGGGTGACGAGTTCATGGCAGCTCCCTGTCATACTCTAATTGTATGCTTGCAAATTTCCACATTAAAAAGTATATTTAAAAAATAGAAAGAGGATCTCTTGAATACAGCTAGTCACTCCAGACTCTACCATTTCAAAGGACCTATGAACAGATAACCCTTTAAAGTGCATGTATTTAGGATCGCTAAACTGTATGCAGATGAACCTCCTATTTCCAGATATTTGTGATCTGGAACTCTATGAAAACTGTGGAAAATCAAGAAATTAGCGGAACCAGTAACTAATAAGAACCTGCTGTATAGCACAGGGAACTCTACTCAATACTCTGTAAGGCCTAGATGGAAAAGAATCTAAAAAAAAAGTAGATCTGTGTATATGTATAACTGATTCACTTTGCTGTACACCTGAAACTAAGACAACATTGTAAATCAACTATATTCCAATAAAAATTTTTTAAAAAAGAAAGAATTAGCAGAACCAAACTCCCTTTCCAACCATACTAACTGATGAGAACAGAGCCCTCATCATCCTATGTCTGTGCCACTTGCCCTTCTTTTGACATTAAGCTGCTGCACAGGTGACATGCACATCAGTACTTCCAGTGCTGACTGCTTTGCCATCAACCTAGATCTTCCCAGGCTCATTATAAAAAATGTAACTGCTACTTAAGGAGACTTGAATACCACCCTATTTAATGATGGAGATTCTGATCCTTGTCTGGACTCATCATCACCTAAGAATTCCAGATTTATGAGGAAAACCTGCTAAAATGTCTAGAATTAAAGTTTTATGTTGGAGTCTTTTCTGAACAGTAAATCATAAAACTTTAAAGGCAATCGTTCATCCTTTTGAAGACTTACAGAGACTCTGATATTTCTTAGGATGTTTCAATTATTAAATACATTTCATTAACAGAAAATTGTCTCCTTTATTCCTTATGTAAATTTCTCGTGCCAGAATTTTGTTGTATAGGTCCCGAACTCAATCATTTCCATGGGGAATTATTTATTCCATTATTTAGTTGAGTACTGAAAACATGCCAGGCATTCTCAAGTGCTGATATAACAATAAACAAAACAAACAAGTAGTTCTAAAGTAGCTTATATTTAACAGGGAAACAGACAATAAAAAATAAATAAGTGGGCTTCCACTTATTTATAAATGGGTGGCGCAGTGGTTGAGAGTCCGCCTGCCGATGCAGGGGACACGGGTTCGTACCCCGGTCCGGGAAGATCCCACATGCCGCGGAGCGGCTGGGCCCGTGAGCCATGGCCGCTGAGCCTGCGCGTCCGGAGCCTATGCTCCAAAACGGGAGAGGCCACAGCAGTGAGAGGCCCGTGTACCGCAAAATAAATAAATAAATAAATACTATACTAGATGTTGACAAGTGCTCTGGAAATAAACAAAGCAGTGAAAGAGGGACAGGGATGCTAGGGAGGGAGAGTTAATGTTTCTTGCCAAGAAATACTTCATTGGTAAGTTGATATCCACAGGGCTTTGACATGCAAAGTAAGCAACAAAACAATTTCTGAAGAAAGAATGTTACAGACAAAAAGGAACAGCAAAGGCTTTACAGCATCAACATACTTAGTGAGTTCAAGGAACAGCCGGGAAGCAAGTAGGACTAGGTAATAGGGTGCGGCCAGATCATGGAGGACATTGCAGGCCTCCTTGTAGAAGAAAATCATTGATTCTCCTGAGCCAAATGGAAGCCATCAAAGGGCTTCAAACGAAGGAGTGATGGGACATGATTTATATTTTTACAAGGATCCCTCTGGCTACTGTCTGAAGGACAGACTGTAAAGAGGCAAGGTTACAACAAGGAGACCAGTAAGGAGGCTAAAGTCATAATCAAGGCTGCCTGGCCCTGGGTAGTAGTGGTGGAATTTGTGAGTGGTGATTAAACTCCAGACATATTTTTAGGACAGAGCCAACAGGATTTGCTGATAGAATGTAAGAAATGTCGAGAATGACTGGTAGAAAAGCATTGCCATTTGCTGAGAAAGGAAAGACCATAAGAGAGCAAAGCAAAGCAGCGCGCAGACCATTTTCTGACTCTGAGTTTGTTGCTCCTTTTTTCCCAAATGGCAACAGTTGCATAAAATTCACGGCGCAATAGGAGAACCAGGAGATGGCATGACCAGGGTTACCACCACACTCTCAACAAACACAAGAATGAGTTCCCAAGAGCACTTTCTTGTCACTCTTTACATCCCATCCTTCTCTCCCAGAACACAGAAATAGAGAACACGAGTTTGAGAATTTGGCATATCGCGTCTATAAAGTTGTGGACACAAAATACTCATCTTGTTAAAAAATATTCAGGGTCTCTTTCTTCCATGTCACATAAATACAAACCCTTTCCTCTGCCCCTCTCCTTTTTTGTTTGCTATTCTTACCGCTCTTTCAGAACTCTAGGTGTGCCCTTTGGAGAAAAATAAAGGTTCAAAGAAAGAAGTGTCACATTCAAGGTACAGGTTTGTTCCACGCGGCTGTATGGGCTCCAGCACCTTTGCTGAGTTTGCACTCCTTTTGTTTTGTAGGCATAGCTTCTCGGAGTAGTTGCCCATAACCTGGATGTCAGAACTTCAGAATTTCAGACCCTAGCATCATCACGTTGACTCCCTGCCCTAAACTGACAGGCAGGGAGGTAAATTCTTTTCAGACAGATACCATAAACCATCTCATCATCAGTCATCACCACATTGCTCTTTTTCTTTGAAATAAATACACCCAGTGATTTTGCTTCTAAGGTAATGTTTTTCAACCTTTATTCCCAGCATGAGTTTAATCCTGCCTGTATTCCTACATTCCTCTTCAAAGGCTCTGCTTCATCCTGGCTGGGCCTCTGAGAGACCCGTTCCCTGCCAGGATACAGAGTGAGCAGTCAGTTCACTTGATCGTGAACTTTGATCCTCCAACAAAGAATTGTTTTTTGAGTGAGTACAAAACAGTCTTCAAAGGGTCACTGTGTGCAATGCATTGTGCTAGATACCGTATAGGATAAAATATAAAAAAAGACTGACTCTCTTGAAGGCATGACAAACCTTACAATCTTTTCTGAAGACATACTGATCACTTCACGTCTGAAAATATTTAGTGTTTCTAGAAGATAGAAGGTAAGATCTACGGGAGCTAAGAGACTGCAAATTGCCTACAGCTGTATCTGTAAGAGAACACACTGCCTCACAGGAAGCCAAAGTCCAAGTCCCTTCTTGAGGTCCAGATGAGTCTGGAAGGGTACCACCTGTGTTCTGGGTAGAAGCAGAAACCAGTCAAACAGAAAGGAGGGGGATGACCACTGAGGCAGGTCAGCAAGAGGCTCCCAAGGAGCCAGACGACGCGTGGATAGCCTAGGGGAAAGCATGAATCAAATCCCAGGTGTGGTGGTAGGAGGGAAAGCAGGATGGGCCCGTGGAGCAAGGGCAGGTCAAGGACAGAAACCTGGGCTGAGCCTGTAGAGAGGAAGTACAGAAGGAAGGCGGGAATCGTGCTTGACAGTAAAACCAACTCCCCGGGCTTTCTTCCTGAATTCCCACTCCCAAAGCTTCTCAGCCCCAAGCAGCATTGATGTCCCCCTCGGTAAAACCCCATACTCTGTACACACAGTGGAAGTAGCCACGCTGTATGTATATGTGCCTAACCTCTCACACACAGTGGAAGTTCAGTGAATACTCGGGGAAGTGAGCTGAAGGCGGGTGGTGCAGGAAGGAAGTTAGGACAGTACTTAGAGTCTCAATGCAGAGAAGCCAGAAGACAATTATGCTGGTTTCCTATGGCTGCTGTAGCAAAGTGCCACAAGCTTGGTGGCTTAAAACAACATACATTTATTCTCTTAGAGTTCTCGAGGCCAGAACCCAAAATCAGTTTCACTAAGCCAAAGTCAGTGTTCCAGGAGGGACAACCCTCCCTTCCGAGGTTCTAGGGGAGAATCTCTTCCTTGCCTCTTCCAGCTTCCGGTGGCTGCATCACTCCAATCACCGCATTTGGGCTCACATTGCCTTCTCCTATTCTGTCCATTCGTGAAATCTCCTCCTGCCTCTCATAAAAAATCTGTGATTGAATTTAGGGCTTACCCAGATAATGCAGAATAATCTCCTCATCTGCAGATCCTTCATTTAATTACATCTGAGAAGATCCTTTTTTTGCCATAGAAGGTAACATTCATAGTTTCCAAGGATGGGGACATGGATATCTTTGGGGAGGCCATTATTCAATCTACTACAACAGTGAACTTGGTTACATATTAAGGCAGAAAAGAAGGAAGTGGAAGGAATACAAGAGGGAGAGACACTTCTCTGAGAATACCTTGTATAGTTCTGACTTTGGGGAACATGTTAATGTTCTTCTTTTTTAAAAATTTATTTATTTTTGGCTGCATTGGGTCTTCATTGCTGTGCGCAGGCTTTCTCCAGTTGTGACAAGCAAGGGCTACTCTTCATTGCAGTGTGCAGGCTGCTCATTGCGATGGCTTCTCTTGTTGCGGAGCATGGGCTCTAGGCGCACAGGCTTCAGTGGTTGCAGCACGCAGGCTCAGTAGTTGCGGCACGCAGGCTCAGTAGTTGCGGCGCACAGGCTCTAGGGTGCGTGGGCTTCAGTAGTTGTGGTGCAGGGGCTTAGTTGTTCTGCGGCATGTGGGATCTTCCCGGACCAGGGATCGAACCCATGTCCCGTGTTGGCAGGTAGATTCTTAACAACTGCGCTATCAGGGAAGTCCGTTAACGTTCTTTTTATTTAAAAATAAAGTTAGACAACAAGATGGAGAAAGGGAAAAAAACCTAAAGCTGAAAGCAAACTGAAAGAAATTACCAGTATTTCAAATAAATAACATAACCACACCTAAGAGGGTGGGAGAGAAAATGCTAATCCGAGCAATATATGATCACAGTATTTAACCACATACCCTCAGCCCTAGGAGTGATAGAGTGCCAAAAAGGCACCCAAAGACAAATAACCAAAAACAAATCCTGAACTATTTTTGTAGGTTTTTTGTAATGGTTTGAACAAAGCAATTCTGAAACTATTTTAGATGCATTGCAGGAATGAACAAATGAGTAAATATATTGATGTTTTTGAGAACCTGGATTTTCACTGTGGAAGAAGGAGTATGCAAATATGGAATGGGGAAAAGTAAAAAAGAACTTTGTGTGGAGAACTTAGAATTGGTGGTACTGATGTGATTTATAATTTCTAAAATATGTATATGTATGTGTATATGCCTGTATATGTATACATGTATATTTATGTGTGTGTATTTAAGTATGTGTGTTTATATGTGTATACACAAGCATATGTTTCCTAGATCTGCCCACTAGGGACTAGAAGCAAAGACATCCCAGTAGCAATGAACACACCAAGTACCCAGGCATTGATCTCTAATACCATTCCTCACTAGAAAACATGAGGACTCCTCAGAGACATGGCTGATTCCAGAACTTGGGAATTTTAAGTAGAAACTGGAAATGTGCAAGAAGAAACTGGAAAATCTTATGCCAAAAAGTAAGGAAGTACTCAGCAAGTGATAGGGTATGTCACAAGGCACATGAAGCAAACCCTCTGGCTCACACTGGTCATATCTGTGATCATTTGGGCACTAAAATCATTAAGGACAGTAATGAATTATAAACCATTGAAAAAACCTGGAATCCGTGATTCATTTATCTAATAAATCAATCAAGGATAAATCAATAAATGGGGGAGAATGGCAGGATCTTGCTTACAGTAAAAATGCCAAGTACGGACAGAAAAATGTAGAAGAGCTAGAGCGGGCAAATAACCATTTTGCAACCATCATATTAAAGGCTGGTTCAGATGAGTACCGTCAATGATGCTAAATCTAGGGGGAAATTTTTATTAAATTCGAGTTGTCTTACAGCATCTCCCCTGAATTGCTTATTAATTACAAGGAAAAAAGATAGTAATTATATGGTGGAGAATTGAACCTGCTGACTGGATTCAAAAATTAACATCAACATAAGGACAGATGGACATCAGAGTCTCAAGATGCAATGTCCTGACAAGGATACGACATCACTTATGAAGCATTCCAGTCAAGGCATTTTTTTACATAGTTTTTTTAGGTTATGTTGTATTTTCATTTTTATTCAGTTCAAGAAATTTTCTTTCTTTCTTTTTTTTTTGGCTGCACGGCATACGGGGTCTTAGTTCCCCAACCAGGGATTGAACCCACACCCCCTGCAGTGGAAACAAGGAGTCTTTGGGTTTTTTTTAAAAAATATTTATTTATTTGGTTGCACCGGGTCTTAGTTGTGGCAGGCGGGCTCCTTAGTTGTGGCTTGCTGGCTCCTTAGTTGTGGCATGTGAACTCTTAGTTGCGGCATGCATGTGGGTTCTAGTTCCCTGATCAGGGATCGAACTCAGGCCCCCTGCACTGGGAGCGCAGAGTTTTAACCACTGCACCACCAGGGAAGTCCTCAATCAACGCATTTTTGAAGTTCACCTACTCTGACTATTAAGTTCCAGTGTTGGTCCTCAGCTTTCTTCACCCTCTCATTCAGAAGATGAAAGCATCTTTTTTTTTTTTTTTTTTTTTTGCGGTACGCGGGCCTCTCATTGCCGTGGCCTCTCCCGTTGCAGAACACAGGCTCCGGACGCGCAGGCTCAGCGGCCATGGCTCACGGGCCCCGCCGCTCCGCAGCATGTGGGATCCTCCCGGACCGGGGCACGAACCCGCGTCCCCTGCGTTGGCAGGCGGACTCCCAACCACTGCGCCACCAGGGAAGCCCGAAAGTATCTTTTTATAAAACCAGAGAGTGCTGCTGGATTTCACATCTGGCTTTTAGTTAGTTGTATGCTGCTCACCCTCATTTATTCCTGTAGTAAAGATAATATATATGTAATAAAAATACTACTCTATACTTATTTTATTCTGTTCTTATTGTATTTATTCTATTCTTATTATTATTATACTCATTCTAAGGCAGCCAAAGTGAAGAAAATTAATTAGTAGAAATCTTTAAGATCTTGAAGTAAGAATTTCTTTTTGTGTTTTGAAGTTCCTAAAAGTTCCTGAGAAGGGGAAGTATAGAACAAAAACAAAATGTGCAAAAAATGATTCCTGCATCTCTCTGTCTGTCAAGACCAAAAAAGAGGACTCCAGAAATGAGAAGATCAGGAAGAATTCATTGCAGTTGTTCATCACAAGATAATCAGAACCTGAATGCAACACAGCTGATGGCTTCCTTTCTTCCAAGCACTCTGCTCCCTTAGCTGCTCTTGGTTTTGTTTCTTCTTTGCTGCTTCTCAATCTCTTTAACTCACTCCTTCTCAACAGAATCTTTAAAACTTTCCATTCCTTAGGGCTCTATGTTTTATGCCTTAAGTTGACATTCTGTCCCTGGATAATCTCATTCATGCTCCTGTGATTTTCGTTAATGTGCCAATGACTCCCAAACCAGAATCTCTAGCACAGATGGCACTCTCCAAGGTCCTGAGTCACATAACCAATTCTCTACTGGATATCTCCACCCATGAGTGACACAAACTCATGTCCAATTCCCAAAGCTGCTTCTCGGTGTTTTTACAACTTCTCAGCCAAACACCTGGGAGTCATCTTTGACACTCCTCATCACACACCATCCATTCCCACTTAATCCCCAAGTCCTGATGATCTACCCCTTAATAACTCTTAAATATGTCCACTTCTTTTTATTCCTTAATCACCACCATTTCTCACACTTTCCTAGCTGACCTCCCTGCATCTGTTTTTGGTTGCTCCAAACTGTTCTCCACATAGGAGTCAGAATAATCGTTTAAAGTGTGAAATTGATTCAGGGTATTTTCTACTCAAAGCCTTCTGTGGTTTCCCATTACCCTCAAGATAAAATCCTGAATCATTAATATATTTCATTTCATGCTACAGTTTTCCTGGTTCTCTTTATGCCAGCCTTATGCTGTGTTTTCGGTTCCTTGGGTATATCTTGCTTTCTCACATCAGGACATTCAAACATGCCATTTCCCAGGTTTGTGACCTCCTGTTTCCCCATTCCTAGCTTAGCCAATTCCTATTTGTCCTTCAGATTTCAACTGAAACCATCTGTTTCTTAAGGAGGCTCTTTGTAATGGTGATTCCTCATTTCTTCTCCTTCATCCTCAGTCCTTTCTCTTTTTTCCTACCCTGCTCTGTGTACCAGAAGGTTCAGACATACCACCTGCCTCACTGGGGCTCCCTTGCCCTATGGTTCTGGCTGGGATGGCAATGGAAGCACTTGTAGGAAAGCAGAGGGCAAGAAGAGAGAGACCTCAGGGGAAGAGAGTGAAACTGAGCAGGACCCTGTGGGACCTTCCTGAAGACAGACCCCAGTGTGCCCAACCTCTTGTTTGTAGAAAAGCTTTAGCTCCCTAGGTCTTCTCTGAATTACAAAGAGCAAATTTAATCAGAAAAGTGAGAAAATGCAGAAACAAAGGAAAATAGTCAAGCAAGACAAAACACCTTTAGTTCCTCCTCAAGGGCTATAGATAACATCCTGAGCCATATCCTTGACTTGTTTTGCAGATACTAAGACCCCCACCAAGTAGAAGTTGTTAACTGCTGACCACCAGCACGTAGACCCCAGACAGGTTGCAACCAGAAGGTTGATGATGTTGACTCCCAAAATACCACCCAGTTACCTCACTACCAACCAATGAGAAGCATGTCCACAAACTGATTGGGCACGTTGGGACCCTCTCCCTCATCTTGCCTTTAAAAACCCTTTCTGAGGAGTTTGGGATTAACAGGTACACATTACTATATATAAAATAGACATCTAACAAGGACCTACTGTATAGCACAGGAACTATGTTCAATATTTTGTAATAACCTATAAGGGAAAAGAATCTGAAAAAAATAGATATATATGTATAACTGAATCACTTCGCTGTACACCTGAAACTAACACAATACTGTAAATCAACTATACTTCAATTTTTAAAAAAACCCTTCCCTGAACTCCCAGGGAGTTAGGTCTTTCGAGCGTGAGCTGCCAATTCTCCTTGTTTGGTCCCATGTCGGGTGCCTTGCAGTAAACACCGTACTTTCCTTCACCACAGCCCAGTGTCAGTAATTTGGTTTTGCTGCGTGTTGGGTGAGTGGACTCAAGTTTGGTTCTGTAACAAGAGAAGCCCTTGCTCCTCCCCTGCCTTGACTCTGGGATTCTAGGAGTGGCCATGCCCTCTTCTCAGTGCTAGTTCTCACCAGGTGAAATATATAAAGGCTCCCCCATGATACTAGTCTCTAAATAACTCAACATCCGCTGGTCACATAAGCCTGTTGACACCTCTGTAAATTGCCTTATCGTTTGAGTAGAATTCTGTTGGGACTCTGACTGTTACACTATCCCTGACTCATTGTTTTATGCTCCCCAAATCCTCTTTATTTTCTCTTAGATAACACTCTCCAACCATGTATGGAAGAACTTGTTGAAAGTTTACCTTGTGCACTTGATTATAAGCCCCACAGAGTCTGTATCTGTCTTTTCACTATTGTATCTCCAGCACCTAGTACACTATCATGTTGTATCGTTAAATATCTATTTACTAAATGAAGGAATAACATTGAATGGTGATTGTGGAAATGGAGGGGTATGCGGGACATAAAGAGGGTGGCTCAAATAAAACTGCTAAACACAAATCAGCAAAATTTTCCAATCCATTACAGCACATATAAACTACTTAAATGAAATACTGTATGTAAATAAACTGAAAATAATAGAGCACTATTTTATTTACATGCCTCTTAATGTTGAAATTAACTCCTCAGGGTCTTTCTGTTCAACCTCTTGCTTTTTGTTGTAAGCTGTCCCCTGAGTTGGAGAGAGCTGAGCTGGATGGTGATGGGAGAGCACATGGAAAGGAAGACACGCACAGACACTCATCCTGTTTATAGAGCTGCAAAATGTCCTCAAATTCCAGCAGCATTAAGAGTTGCTGCAGCCAATATTAAGCTATGCAAGATGCACATTTCTTAAGGAAATTGAATTTTCAGAGAAGAATGGGATCAGCTTTCGAAAAATTGTCTAATATTTCAAATGAAATATTTACTTTTATCCATTCAATTTTTTAAAAACTAGAGTTAAAGATTGTGCATAATTACTCTCATGGGAAAAAAACACCAACCCACAACAGAAATAAAGTTTGTAGACTCAGAAATGGAAAAATACTGAGACATCGATACTTCAGGAGCTGACTGTCTAGGTATGTCGAGCCACATAACAGAACGATCCTTCTGTAGGTCACATTGGCACCTAAACTCAAGTTTAGAAGGGCAGTATTTAATACTACAAGAGATAGTGGACTTCAAATCCTTATTTATTTATTTAGTGAGTTGTCAGGCTTCTTAGAAAAATAAAGATTACTGGGATCATTAGAATTAGGAAATGCTAATATATAATAATGTTCCTCCGCAAGGGGCAGCCTGGGGATCCTCCACCTATACTCATTTTTCCAGATCTTTCCTGAGCTGAACAGGAAAGATAGGAGACTGGCCAGAAGCACGCAGGCACTCCAGTCTCCCACTGCTCCAGGAGTCTGCTCACCCACATCTTTTCCTACACACACTGCTAAGCTTCAGTTGCTCCTATTAGTCCCACAAATCTCCAGCCATTTTCCAGGAAACCCACACCATTCGTTTCACATACACTGTCACCTGTGTTTGCTCAAACCAGACTCCCATTCTACCTAGTCCAGGTAGGATTCTCAGACACCCTCAATCCACACACCATCTCTATGGGGCTTCAGTGAATGTGGCTGCTCACAGAATTATGGTCCCACATGATGGAGATGCAAGAAATCTATTAGACCTGGCTCAAGTCTCCTGTTTTACGGATAGGAAAGATAGACCCACAGGACTTGCTTTTCCCTCAGAGTTGCAGAGTGGTAGGCAAAAACTGTTAGTTCTCTAGCTTCTCAGCAAGTCACTGAGTTTCCAAGCAATGGAAACTTTGTTTCCACCCAATCACTGAGCTTGCAAGCAGTTCAGTGTATAGTTCTACAACTGGTAACCTCCAATGTGGAAAGAGTCTATGACTTTGTTGCATTTTCAACATAATTCATAAAATCATTTCCTTGATCCAAAAGGTGAGGTTTACTTTCTGCATTTTCTTCTCAATCTCCCTCTCCCTCTCTCTTTCTCTCTCCACCACACCTTTCCTCCTCCTCTCCCTTTCTCCTCTTACTTTATCTAGTTTTCTTCTTTAAAAACACAACAGGTTTATTGAAAATAATTAGGAAAATACAAAAAACGTACAAAAAAATCCATCCATAATCTCATGACATGGAGAAAACAGTATATTTTCATCTCATTTTTCTGTGTGCATCTGGATTTGTATGTGTATAATCCCAGCCTGAATCTAAGCTGAGTACCCTGAACTCTATAGCTGCTCAATACCAACAAAGCAACCTAAAGTAAACAAAACTGATAGAACTCTTTGTAAGTTCACAGGAGACAGCTTCAGGAACTCCTAGGCACAGCCAGTGAGGCTGAATTATACAAATTGAGGCAATGGACAGCAAAATTTGTGACACAGGCATTCATGAGACTTCATTTGCACACATAGGCTAGACTAATGAAACCTAGAAAAACTCAGCCCACAAACATATTACAAAACAGATATCATATACTACATACAGTTTTGTATCCTGCACTTTTAATGTTTAATAAGTGGTATTTCACATCATCAAAGTACTTTAAAAAGATACAGTGGCTATTCACCTACGCCATTTGATATGAGCAATGACACAACGATTACAATGACCATGGAACAGGGTTCCTGATGTGGACACTCTCATTTGTGCCTCCAAGTGAGGGCTGCAAAGTGACAAGCAGATTCCTTCTCCTCCGAAATGAAATTGGGCTAGAAATACTGGAGAGTGTGTTTCTATTTATCAGCAAAGATTGATTTCTAAATGAGCTTAGGAGGATCACACAACTACTACTCTGTATTGTTCAATGCTTTCATGGGGCTTCCATCAATGTTCCCTGACAGTCTTGTATGATGCATTTTAGTATTTGCAACGTTTGTCTAAATTCCTCTGCCCTGTATCCCTACAGAATGTGCTGGTCTTGCTAAATAAATGTTACCTTAGCATTTGAAAAAAATAAAATATCTGGTCTTAAAAATGTTTATCTAAATTATTCTCATTGTTGCCTCACTTAAGTGTTTTATCCCCAACTGTATTTGTATGGTGTGGAGATAAATTGTTCCTATTTTAAACCCTATTCAGGAGAATGTGGAAGGAAGAGCCAACTGAAAAATAGAAAACAAAAATAGGCAAGTGTGAATGCTAGAGTCACATTGGTGCATTTACCTGCTGCTCTGTGACCATGCCACTGCCAAGCTCACAAATCACAGCCATGTTGCAACTGGCTCTCGGCACTTTGACTTCCCCAGAACTTCTCCTAGTTTTTTTGTTTTGTTTTATGTTCTTTTAATAGACTTTCTTTGTTAGAACAGTTTTAGGTTCACAGCAAAAGTGAGCAGAAGGTACAGAGATTTCCCATATACCTTCTGCCCCCGTTGATCAACATCCTCCACCAGGGTGGTACATTTGCTACAACTGATGAACCTACATTGACTTATAATCATTCAAAGTCCATAGTTTACTTTAGGTTTCACTCTTGGTATTGTACATTCTGTGGGTTTGGACAAATGTATAATGACATGGATCCACCATTACAGTATCATACAGTATAGTTGGTTTTTTTTTTTTTACGTCTTTATTGGAGTGCAATTGCTTTACAATGTTGTATTAATACAGTATAGTTTTAATGCCCTAAAAAATCCTCTGTGCTCTGCCTATTCATCCTCCCTCCCCACTAACCCCTGTCAACCACTGACTTAACCATCACATTTACCAACCACAAACAGCCAACCACAGATCAAAGAATCTCTTCTAAATACTTTCAATACTGAAAAATCCAATTTTATTTCATATCTGCACACAAAATTTTTCAGAGCAGTTCATCTAAGATGTCAGTGTATTTGGCCATTTACTTAAAACTGAGGGACTAAATAAAATAACTTTTCAGTGATTTTGCCTATGTCTGATATTAACAGGCTGGAAACTCATCCTAGCAACTGATTTTGCCTTCATGTCACTTGGATGGTTCTATTAAAAAATATTCCTTTTCCTGCTCATGTGTCAAAGTCCAGCTCAGCTATTACCTTGTACAAAGAGTTTTCCTGGCTATTCCCAGCTGCAATTATTCTCCTTGTTTCATATGCCAACCTCTATCATTTTACTTGTCGAGGCTTAGCTGATTTTAGGTCATTGGATATGTGTCTCATCTTCCACTGGATTATAAGATAACGCATATGGTGAAGGCTAGCATGGGTTGAGCAGTGCACCTGGCTCATGTTAAGCAAGTACTTAATGAATGTGTACTGTTTCCTTACACCCAGAGGGAGGCAGTGTCTAATTTATCTTTGTAGACTTCCATGACCCCATCAGTGTCATGCATATGTTCAGGAAGCACTTGTTAAAGTGGCTTGTGTTTAACTCCACATCATCAAATTCTCTAAATGTACTAAAAGTCAGAACATAATGTCTTAGGTTTATGAACACGGGCTTGACTTTTTGATAAGTTATTTTTTTAATGGGACCTAAAAATGTTATGTGTAATTGAGTACCTGATCCACTGTAGTAATGGCCATCACACTGACAATGGTGATAGCAGTATCACGTCTGTCTTATCTGATTCACAGAGGCATCTCGTATCTGTTTATCATACTCCTTTCACCCTCCCAAAACATGATTACTTGAGTCATAAAAATTATCGCCATTTTTGTGCTCATTCACAGGTACAAATCAGCATACATAATTTCCTCTAAATGTCGCATATATCAGAGTCCAGATTGCCTTTATTTGCTTTAAAGTGGGGAGATATATATATACTTTTACTTACATACTCAGATGGACGAAAAAGGAAAATTCCAGCTGCTAATAACTAAAGTGTTATTTGTTTCTATTTTCAAATTTTACTTTTTCTAGCCTGTTTCTGTTAAATTCTGTGTTTTGCTTTCTTCTTCTATAAAGATGACCCTTCACTGTGTCCTTCTAGCCTTAGCTGCTCTCCTGCCTCTCAAACCTACATCTTCAACTACCCACAGCATACTCCCTCTTGAACTTCCAGCCAGCCCCATCTAGGAAGCTCTTCATCCTCTCAGAGAGAAATAGTGTTCTCTCCTTACTCCCCAAGTCACTAATGTCATCACTCATCACTAATCACTAATGTCATCACTCTCCTCCAGGTCCCCAGGCTTAACACCCCAGGCATCACCTTCTGTTCTTTCCTCTCCCTCACATCATCGCAGTGTTCACCAAGCTCATCCCAGTCTTTATTTTTGGTTTCTCTCCATTTTACCCTCCTTTTTCTATACCACCTTGCATATTTCAGATTCTTAGTCACTCCACACATAAGCGTGATATAACAGTGTCTGAACTATTCCTAAAACGGCAATCTCATCACCTTGTGTTATTGTTCCAAAACTTCAGTGACTTTTCCATGCCAGGATAAAATCTCATGTAGCCTACTGTATGTACTTCTACTTCAGTTCTACTAGAACTTGGCATAAGACTCAATTTTTTTCCTAATAATCGCCTTCAAAATCTATTCTTTTTTCTTCCAGACATTTCTTTTTTTCCTTTCAGCTCGAATTTCTTCTCCCTCCTTAAGCCTTCTTTTACCCACACGGCTGGAAAGGACCTCTTCTTCCACAAAATTTCTTTGCTTTAGTGTTTATTCCACTCATTCAGCAATAATTATTTATTATCTTATCTGCTGTGGTTCAGGCTGTTACTGTATTTAAATTTCCTCATATGCATCTTGTTTCTCCAACTGGAATGTAAATACTGAATCTGAGGAATAATAGCGAAGCAGAGGCTTAAATTTCCCTGTATCCTTTACATTCCCAGCATGGTATCTGGCACATATACAGACACTAAATAAACAATTATTGGTTCAATTTTTTATTACCCTTTTTATTGCTATTAAACATGCTGGTTTCAGGATCTAAAATATCCTCAGTGTTTGGCGGGGTTTGAATACAAAAGTAATCCAGGAGAAAACAAGAAACTAATCCATTTTCCCTCTTATACACTGTCTGCTGTTTTCAACCAAAGCATCTTGCTCATACTGTGATAGCAGACCCAGACATTGCCTCACAGTTCCTCATTAGCCATTCCCAAAAAGCACAGCATGCTGACGCAGTCCTATTCTTCAGAGGTATTTCCTGGAGAAGAAAAAGTCTCCATCGTTGACGTACCTCTGTCTTTTATTCTGAGACATACGGAATGTTGGCCTTTGCACTTCTGCAGGGATTTACCATAATAGATGAGGCCCAAGGCAATGATGGTATTAATGTCATAAACCGGATGAGATGCTCACGAAGCAGAAAGCAATGACTAAAACCATCCCCTTGCTCATTACAGCCCCTTTTGAAAAATTTACAATAACAATTAACCATTTGTGTTTCCTTCCTCTAGGTGATGAGAATGGTATGGACCTTAGCTCTGCTAATCACCTCCGGCTAATGTTCTCATTAGTCTCCCAGGGTTATCATACACTCTGTGAGTGTGGCAAAAGCAGTAGGAAGGGAACGTTCACAAAGTCTGAGTTGGAAAGGCTATCTAGGTTTGAGTTGTTTTTGTTATGGGCTGAACCATATCACTCCAGAATTCATAGGTTGAAGTTGTAAACCTCAGTATCTCTGAATGTGACTGTATTTAGAGATAAAAATGTGGTCATTAGGATGGGCCCTAATCCAATATAACTGATGTCTTCATAAGAAGAAGAGATTAGGACACAGACACGCAGAGTGAGAAGACTAACCTGGAGACACAGGAAGTTGGCCATCTACAAACCAAGGAGGGAGGTCTCAGAAGAATCCCACGCTACTGATACTTTGTCCTCAGACTTCCAGCCTCCAGAACTATGAGACAAAACATTTCTGGTGTTGAGGCCACTATGAGTGGGTCTATTTGTCTAGGGGTAAAACTTGTAATTAATAAAGCTGTTAAAGTGGCTGGGGGAGGGGGAAGTGGGGAGTTCCTAATCAACGGGCACAAAGGTTCAGTTAAGAGGATGAATGAATAGTCTCTAGAGACCTGCTGTACAGCATTGTACCTACGGTCGACAATAATGTATTGTACACGTAGAATTTTATTAAGAGGGTAGATCTCATGCTGAGTACTCTTACCACAGTAAATAAAATTTTTAAAATAATATATCTGTTAAAAACATAATTCTTTGTCTTTGAGGAAATTCTTAAACTTTGTTCCCTGAGATCTTAAATTGCAAAGATATCAGCTGTTATATTAGGCAATTTCCCAAATTATCCAAACTTCCCCAATCTCTTCCAGTGTCATCTCTAATAGGTAGCAAATTTACCACACCACACTCAGATGTGCAAAGAAAATGTAACTTCTTTTTCCGTATACAATGGTATTAATCTTTATATACGTGTCTATGCACAGGATAATATAAAGAAATATTAATTTAAACTCTATTCAGTGTAATAATTTAAACAGTTCCTTTAGCTAAATGCTTTCTCACTTGAAATAATATAGTTAATCTCTCAGATTCTCCTCCCTTCCCCGGCTCCACAAAAGTGGAGGGTGGGTGAAAGAAAAATATCAGGAAATACAACGTTAGAGGGGCCAGTTGAGGAAGGGGTCTATACGCCATCCTAAGAAACTTGGGCATTGTTCTATGGGCAACAGGGATTCATTTGAGAAGTTTTAGGCGGGAGATTAGTTGATGAGTTTGGGGTAGGCACTGCTAGTTAGCCAATGCATCTATTCCCCTCTTTTCTCCTTGCCCACCTCCCATGGTGGAGGTTGGGGGAATAAAATGAAACATTTATTGCTAACCCACGTTATAGCTAAGAGGGCTACAGGACCCAGTTCTAACCCATGAACTGTGAGAATAAACCCATCAGGGACATTCTGTGAAAATTTTGTCTTCCTAGAAAAGAAGAATAGACGTTCACAAGGCTTTGAAACATAAAGGCTGTGAAGTAAGACCTACTGCATAGAGTTGTAGCTACCATCTTGCAATCGTGAGGCATCAAGCGTGAGGACAAAAACCCAACAGTGAATAACAGCAAAGCAGAAGTAAAAAAAACCAGGGTCCTTGATGCTATCATGGAACCACTCAGTCAGCTCTGAACTGGTACCTCGAGACAAACCCTCAGGTTGCAGAAAACTTAAGTTGTATTATTTAAATCACCACTACCTGTGTTTGCTCTTATTTGCAGCTGAGCAAAGCATTCACAATTGGTACAGTGGGACACAGAGCACCCTGACCTGAGTGAGGATTTGAAACGCAGCAAAACTAAACTCAAAGAGACCATTTAGGGTGTTATTCTAATAATACAAGCAAAAGATGAGAATGGGGCCTGAAAAGAGAGGGCAGGCACATAGATATTCAGAAAGTAAAATTTCTTTAACTTCACTATAGTTAGGAGCGTAGGACAGGCGATTTAGGTCTTGGCTTATGTGGCTGGGCCACAGGATACAGAAGTGGCAGATCGACTGTGAAGATGAATGTTGCTTGAGAAGCATCCAATCCGAGGTACCTCATCATGTGGACATATCCAGTGGACAGATGAACTTGTAAGTAAAAACATTTCTATCTAGCGATATAGGTTTGGGATTCATTAAGGTCACAGCTAAAACCACTAGAGTGGGAGAGATCACCCAGAGAGTGTGCAAAACTGGAGGGGCCAAGAATAAAACCCTAGGGAACACCAGGATTGAGGAAGGGCAGAGGGGAAGAAGGAGCAAAAGCAAAGTCTGAGTAGAAGCACCGGGTCTAAGCTGCTAGAATGTCTGAATCCTGGCTGAGCCTTAGCTGTCTGTGTAAAATTATCAAAAGATAAAACTCTCAGAGAAAATCTGACACAAAAATCAAAGCTGAATGTATTGCTTTCTTGAGTAAAGGAGAGCTATTCTGGTCAAGCTCGGTCATATTCAGGAAAGCAAACTGCTAATCTTATATAGATTTTTGTGAGGATGAGTTTGTTTGGGTTTGAGTTGGTCACAGAGGTAAGAGTGGGTTGACCTCTCAGCCTTTGAAGAGTGTTCCCTGGAACCAGTCCACTTCCCACTGTCTGACTTTCTAAATGTCAGTCGGTCCCTGACTGGTTGGTTTTCAAAGGCATATTCAATGAACTGAGTTGTCACTGACCTATTAGAGATGTTTAAAACCAGTTCTGGGGTTTGCTTGCTAACAGAGTCATAGAACTGTCACTGATTAATTTAAAAGTTTAAAACCTTTTCTGGTGGTTATGGCCATGGCTATAGAAGGATCAGACTTTTCCTAGGTGAGGGGGACTTTTTTATTCTCAGAGTGAAATGCTACAAAGATCAAGTAAGATAGGGACTGACGTATATTCATCAGTTTTAGCAATTTAACCTCAGGAGCCTTTCAGTGGGGTCGATGAGGGATTAAAATACTACAGTTCCGCACTAACCTAGTCATGCTTACAATTTTCTCCCAGCTCAGGAAGTCAAAAGGAAAAAGCAGGATCAAGGAAAATATACAGGACAGTGGTAAAGTAAAACTAGCATTTATTGAGGGCTTGCCATAAACTAGAAGTCGTGCTAGGTGCTTGACATACATTAGTTCATTTAATTCTCACAGCTATGCCTTAAGGCAGCTGTTAGGAGCAGTAGTAGTACTCCCACTTTACAGAAGATAAAACTGTGGCTCAGGATATTAAATAACATTTCCAAGGTCATACGGCCAGTGATTGTCAGGGAAATAGCTGGAGACAAGGCTTGTGCAAACTCGAAGTCTACATGCGTGCCTTTGTACCACATTGCTGCTAAAGAGATGAAGTGAGCTATGAGAAGCAGCTGTTCCATCTCTTCCCATGATCCCCTTCTCCTCTTAAATTATTCCCCCAACCACCTGCAAGGCAGTGACCAGGAAAGTAGATGCAACTAGAGAGCCTAAGAGTGCAGACCCTAAGAAATAAAGTCATGGCATTGCTCACACATAAAGAGCAAATATTTCTGTTCACTCATCAGAAATGTTTTAAATATTCATTTTCTCTCAGTGTTTCATGTAGGTGGCCATTAAAACCATGCAGCCCTTGGCCAAGTATCAAGCAAGTTGTTTCCTTGACTGACAGCTACTCATGCATTCAGCCTTATAATTACAAAATGATACTTTCTATAAGAGAAATCTATAGCTCATAAGACAATGTTAACAATCTTGAGATTGAAATGAGTCACTCAGTAAACAAAATGTATATTGGTAATTTGGTAACCATTTATTATTATTATTTATACTTCTTAATCCATCCTGGGATGGTAGAGTGTTGTTTCTGTGTGAATATTCATTACAAACACAGCTGAATTAAAAAAGAAATTTTTTTTAAACACAGATGAATCAGAGAAATACAACATATAACATTCTGGAGATCCCAGAACCTTCAGTCTTTGGGAACATTTGGGTTGATACTGCCCTTAAAAAAGACTGACATACCAGCTCTAAAAACAAGTTATTTTAGACTACTGTGCAGCATGACCAGTCACCGAAGAAAAACACCATAGGCTGAGCTGGCTCTCCCCCTGAAGCACCCCCTGAAGCTGGCTCTCCCCCTGAAGCACCCCCTGAAGCTGGCTCTCCCCCTGAAGCACCCTCTGAAGCTGGGTCTCCCCCTGAAGCACCCCCTGAGGCTGGCTCTCCCCCTGAAGCACCCTCTGAAGCTGGCTCTCCCCCTGAAGCACCCCCTGAAGCTGGCTCTCCCCCTGAAGCACCCCCATGGGGATTTCTCATAGTCCCTCAGGAAGTATCTCCATTGATATTTCACTTATTGAGCCATTTACCACCTGACTGTGTCTTGGGGTCATGGTAAGGCATTCAGCTACATCCTGGAACAGTCTGTCTTCTCACCAATAATGACAGCTTCAAATACAAAAGACAACTTAAATTTTATAACAGCATGTGGGAAATGCTTCTTTTGTGCTCCTTATCATGAAGTTCTGCTATCCGCAAGATGGCGCAGAATACACAAGCTGTTTTGCTCTACACAGACATTTGCTGTAACAAATTTCGATCATCATGGCACTTCACATTGATGATGTATTTATAGCATGTTAGAAAGAAACTGGAGGAAACCCAAATATGAACATCTGTAACGAATTCAATAGGACTTATTCACTGAAATGTTCCATCTTCATAATGAAAAACCACCACTCAATCCCACCAAGTTGTTTATAAATTAGCTGAGAATTTTCCCACTTAAATTAATACCGTCATCTTTCAATGAATGTCCTATGGGGATATAATCCTTCTATGGTTCAGTATAGCTCCTATCAGACATCCTAAAATGATTAATTCTACCAAAGAGTATGGAGAATAATTTTTTTTAATCTTTAAAAGCAAATCCCTGCATTAAAATCCACCGTACATCTCTGCAAGGAGAACAAACAGCTTGCTCTCAATCTAGAAAATAACCAAAGAAAAAGATCTTCTGCCATTGAGCTAGACAGCCTGGCACTGGGCTGTTGGTGGCAGACGGGTCTACAGTATTCATGCAACAGAATGATGGTCACTCTGGGACAGCTGAGGGAAGGTTCTCAAACACCATCATCAAGGAGGAGACATACAGTGGGACGGGAGTGTCAGCACTCCTTAACCCAGAGAGGCTTTGTAGGGAAAATGATTCCTAAAATCTGATGGGTACAAGTGAGGTTAATTCTTGATTAGCAGGGCCAATCCCAAAATGGAATAGAGCTTTCCCTCTCCATGTGGTTCTAAATGAATTCCAGCAGGAGACATGAAAGATCATGCCAAGGCAGGGCATTATCCATATGACCTGGTCCCAAAGGTTCATCTTGTTCCCCTTCATGGAACTCAAACTTTCACCAAAGCTTTCTGCTCGTCTGAGTCAAGAAGGCAACAGATCCAAAACTCTATGCCTCTTATTTGTCCCTCCACCAATGAAAGCAAATGGAGTGTCTGAGAACCACAACTGCTTGAAGATAATCCCAGTAGCTACAATGTAGGCTATCCATATGAGATGTTCCCTGCGTTGCCTTTTTTAGAAATCAGAACCCTGGAGAGAAAAGAAGTCACCATTTAGCACATCACAGAGGCATTGAAAGGAAAATCCATACAGTCGGTTTTGGGCGACAATTGAATGCAGACTCAGGATGAAGACTCCATTTGAAAGTCTTAAAAGTTCAGCTGGGGAAGCAATTTCCCCTGGAAGCTTTTTTTTTCCCCCCCAAAATTATATCTAACAAATGCAGTCATGCAAACAGACAAGTGAGAAAAAGAAAAAAAAAAGAAAAAATTGATGAGCTCCACAAAAGATAAATAGGGTTAGAAGTCCACGGAGCCAGAAGCTAAGAAGCCAAACCAAAACTCTTTTGCTGATTTTGGTTTTAGCCCCATATCTGTGACCCATGTCACATTTTAAGAGCTGAATAACTTAAAATGCACCGTTATCTCATTCAGAATAAAGCCGTGCTGGTCATATTCTTTTGTTATTATTTCTCTATTCTCTAGAAAAACATATCTTTCCATATTTGTCTTTAAGAGGATGCTATACATAGATGGAAGATGAATAGATGTACTTCAAATATGTGCCAAGACTGAGACAAAAAAGGAAATTTGGGTTCTGTTATATTCATATCACCCACTCATCTGCTACGTTCCTTAAATTGACGTAAAATGGAATCACTTAATGCATATTTGAAAATTGTTCTCAGATTCCCCATGAAACCAATATCAGCATACAAAGAATGACCATGAATTAACAGCTGATAAACTGCACAAGGGAGGTCCCCCCACTGCCGCTTCTTTAGTGTCAAACACAACAGTCCCTTTGCCTGTCATTAACCCCCAGGAATGGTTCAACAGTCTTCTTTTATTTCTGCTTTAGTTAAACATTTATCTGTTCCTTAGACATCCCTGATGAACTTCAGAGTAATCCTGCATTGTTTCTGCATGCATTTGCCATGTATTCAAAATTCACTTAGCGTGTACCATGAAAAGTTAATTAGCCTTTTTCTCAGTGCTGTATTATTTTTCATAACTACAGATAATGACATTTCTAGCAGCCTTTAAGCTAGGAATTGGTTTTTTTTGTTTGCATATATAAAGAAAGCAATTTAAGGCTTCCCTGGTGGCGCAGTGGTTGAGAGTCCGCCTGCCGATGCAGGGGACACACGGGTTCGTATCCCGGTCCGGGAAGATCCCACATGCCGCGGAGCGGCTGGGCCCGTGAGCCATGGCCGCTGAGCCTGCGCTCCGGAGCCTGTGCTCCGCAACGGGAGAGGCCACAACAGTGAGAGGCCCGCGTACCGCAAAAAAAAAAAAGCAATTTGTTTGGAGGGAAAGTTTTATTATACAATATAAACAATATACTATGGTTTCTTTTTGTTTTCCCTATTTTAAACCTTAGAAAATATTAGATTCAGCTTTCCTTTAGCAGTTAGTCTTTGCTGACTCTGATATGAAGTGATCATAGGTACCAGAATTTCAAAAATGTTTACAATTTCCTCCTAGTCCCAATAACTCAAAGCTATAATTTCTTCCAGGAATTCTTTAAAGCTTCTCCATTACTAAAGCACAGAGGAGTGGATTATGGGTAGGGATGAGCCCTGCACCACCCTCCACGCTCCTGCCGGTCCTCACCAAGCTCTCAACTTTGACACCCTGCTGGAAGGCCCCAGCTGACATCACTACCCTACCTTCATCCTATTCCAGACTCAGGCTCTCCCTTCTTTTCTGCTCCAGTTCTTTTCTCCTCTTTTAAACCCTCTCCTTCCCCTTCCTTTTGGCTCCCTTGAAGTGTATGCTCTGTATTACTCAGTTGGTGCTGAGGCCCACCACAGACATGTGATGTGGATGGGAAAATGGCTCTGAGCAAAGCCGGGATTTGCTTAGATATTGCTGGAACTCTGGATTTTGCTTAGACTTCTCTTACCACGCAACATAATTAGCCAGTATTTTGTTGAAATTCAAAAATGTTGTCTGCTTTAAGTAAGTATAAAATATCCTGAGTGACTACGAATGTAAATGGCATAATCAGAGTAAGCAACTCACATCTTCCATTAATGTAACCATTAATGACAAAACATAGACTTCCAACCATGGACTTGCAACACAGGGAACTGTGTGTCTGTAAATAACAGCTTTAGAGTCTTTTCTTTAAAATAAGAACTTGTCTTACTGAAATTAAAGTGTTCTGTTTTTACTAAATTTGAAAGTCTCCATTAGCTGAAAGAGCCAATCACTGGAGTTCATCTTAGTTCTGGTGTTTTAGCAATGAGTTCTTGATGGCCTTGTCTGACTCTGCATGGTGGTGCTAGTCATCACGTAAAACTGAGGAAGTGAACATTTCACCCTATTCATAACTAGAAGGTCATGATTTTTTATACCTTCTTCAATGCATTATATATGAAACCCAGATTTATAAAAATATATCCTTATAGGAACAAAACTTTTAGACTATATCTATCTGTAGTATTGCAAAGTGTCCCAGACACATGAGGTGCTCTGGCCACACCACTGCCTAAAGTGTCCAAAGAAGATGGTCCATGGTGATCATTGGGTTATTTACCGTTTACTAGTAAGTCTTGGTTCACTCATCCATTTCTTTTTGCATATTCCAGGGTTGTTGTCAACCTGCCTTTACTGTCATTTTGACTATGTTCACAGAGGTTGGTAACAGGTTCTCATTGGGGTGGAATTCTGTAAATGTGGATGGAAGTGTTGCCAGGCAGAGACATGACCATTGACTTTGGCAACATGGAAATAATTTGTGACTTTGACAAGAGTAGTTGTAATGGAGTAAAGAGGGGAACAGAAACTCAATTATGTAGATAAAGGAAAAGATAGGAAATGGAAATAGCAAATATTGACTGAGAAATTATGCTGTGAATGAGGAGCAAAAAGATGAGACCATAGTTGGAATGGATATAGGGGAGAATTTTTTAAAGATGAGATATCCTGGAGTATATTTGTATCTTTTATACAAATATTTACTTATCATTTTTCATATGAAAAAGAAAGAAGAGGAGAAGAGGAGGAGAAAGATACAAAAAAAGGGGCCAATTTCCCTTAAATGTGAATTCAAGTCTCTGCCTCTATAGAAACGGGGGAAAAAAAAAAACCACTTTAGAAACTCTTAAATATTAAGCTGTTTCCACTTCCATCAAAACAAAATAAAATAAATATTTGTAGTCTAATCTCAGCAAGTGGAACCCCCCCGCAACTTACACTGACAAACTGATCTCCCTCACTTAAAATCTTATTCTCAGATTTAAAACTAGTCATTCATGAGGCACTAATTCAAAAATAGCATTAATTCCTACACTTCTAGGTCCTCAAATAATTATATAGGACTAATAAAAGCCCCTAACAAAATCTGAATTTAATAAGGGGAATAAAACTGAGACACAAAAAATTAAATGCTAATAGAGACAAGAATACAAGGGATGTCACAAGATGGTTTTGAGAAACTGGTGCAAAAGCATTTGGAGGGGGATCGCTCTGTTTGCCAGAAAGTCAGAAAAGCCTTCGTAGAGGTGGCAGTGGGATTTGATCTGCATATTGAGGGAGGGTAGAATTTGACCAAGTGGAAAGAATTTAAAGACAGCATATTGGGTAAAGAAACTAACTAGAACTAGCACATTACAAGGAGATAGATGTACAATACACCATGTTGGGGAATGAAAAATAAGCCAACAAGGTAGAAAAGATTTTTACTTGTTCTGAGTGTTTAAATTTGACACAAATTACTTGTTCTGAGTGTTTAAATTTGACACAAATTTAATACATTTGAAGGGTGCATCACTAAATAGTTTATTTTTGTTTTCTTAGAAAGTTGTCTAACTGACTGCCTAAGCTTCAGTTTCCCCTTGAGATGGCTCCTACAGTTTGTGGCTTCATATTTTTTGATTATTAACAATTTGAAAAATATTTCCTCTGTTTCATACCTCACTATCAGTAAAGTAACACAAACTTACTGAGAATGCTGTCAAATTTCCATTAACGTTTTTATTGTTGGCATTAGTGGTGTTAGTGTTCTGTGTGTGTATGTGCATGTATTCTTCATATATAACACAAACAGATGGAAAGATATAGCATGTTCATGGATTGCAAGAATTAATATTGTTAAGATGACCATACCACCCAAGGCAATACACAGAGTAAATGTAATCCCTATTAAAATACCAATGGCATTTTTCACAGAACTAGAACAAATAACTCTAAAATTTGTATGGAAACACAAAAGACTCTGAATGGCTAAAAGAGTCTTGAGAAAGAAGAAGAGCTGAGGAATCATACTCCCTGACTTCAAACTATACTACAAAGCTACAATAATCAAAATAGTATGGTACTGGCACACAACAGACACATAGATCAATGGAACAGAATAGAGAGCCCAGAAAGGAAGCCACACTTATATAGGCAGTTAATCTACAACAAAGAGGGCAAGAATATACAATGGGAAAAAGACAGCCTCTTCATAAATGGTGTTGGGAAAACTGGACAGCTACATGCAAAAGAATCAAACTGGACTACTCTCTCACACCTTGAAAAAAAAGAAACTCAAAATGGATTAAAGATTTAACTGTAAGACCTGGAACCATAAAACTTCTCAAAGAAAATGTAAGCAGTAAGGTCTTTGACATCAGGCTTAGTAATATATTTTTTGCTCTATCTCCTCAGATAAGGGAAAGGAAAGCAAAAGTAAGCAAATGGGACTATATCAAACTAAAAAACTTTGACAGGGAAGAAAACTACCAACAAAATGGAAAGGGCACCTAGTGAATGGAAGAAGATATTTGCAAACAGTATGTATGATAAGGGACTAATATCCAAAATACACAAAGAACTCACACAACTCAACATCAAAAAACCAAAAAACCTGATTAAAAATTGGCAGAGGATCTAAACAGACATCTTTCCAAAGAAGACATACAAATAGCCAACAGGCAGAGGAAAAGATGTTCGACATCACTAAGCATTAGGGAAATGTAAATCAAAATCACAATGAACTATCATCTCACACCTGTCAGAATGGCTATTATCAAAAAGACAACAAATAATTGTTGTCGAAGATGTGGAGAAAAGGGAACTCTTGCGCCCTGTTGGTGGGAATGTAAATTGGTGCATCCACTATTGACAACAGTACGGAGATTTCCCCCAAATTAAAAATAGACCACTATATGATCCAGCAATTCCATTTCTGGCTATTTATTCAAAGAAAATGAAAACATTAAGTAGAAAAGTATATGCCCTCCTATGTTCATAGCAACTTTATTCACAATAGCAAAGATACAGAAGCAACCCAAGTGCCCATCAATAGATGAATGGAAAAAATAAAGAAGATATGATATACACATACACAAAATGGAATATATTATTACTCAACCATAAAAAGGAATGAAATCTTGCCATTTGGAATGACATGGATGGATATAGAAAGTATATCCCTAAGTGAAATAAGCCAGACAAGAGAAAAACAAATACCATACGATTTTCACTCATATATGGAAGAATCTAAAAAACAAAGCAAAGGACATAACAAAACAGAAACAGAGTTATAGATGTAGAGAACAAACAGGTGGTTGCCTGAGGAGAAGGGGTGGGGGAAGGGAAGAAATAGGTGAGGGATTTAAAAAAATTAAGTTCTAATACTTGGAAGATTCTCTCATATACTTGCTTTTGATTCTATACATTTTGAACCTTATTTCTCTTCTACTCTCAACATACATCCAGAGCTGGGCACTATAGGACATCATGATACAACCTCTCTAGCCCTGCTGCCCCTTTGTAATTCACTACAAAGAGCAGGGGGCATATTCCTGGAAGCTGTTTCTACCCCAAGACAATAACTAACCTAGGCTCAGACATGACTGCAAGCCATGTAAAAACAGCCCACTAACACCAAAGTAAATCAAATTCCCCTTAGCTAGATCCCAAAATGCCTACAGCCACTCTAATACCACTCACTATGAGAGGAAGTGTGACAGGGGTAAGTATATGTGGAAGGAGGTAACAGTGTTAACTAATTAAGGTTAAAATGACAACTACTGCAAATTTTACAAAATCACGTGACCATGTGAACACACACTAAGACCACCTCTGTGCCTTAAAGGGGGGCCTGCAAGGAAGGGGCCCTAAAGCTTAAGCCTAGTTCGTTTTATATTAAATCCATCTCTGAGTATCTGCATTTAAGTAGTAAAATGGGGAAACAATTTTAAAAGTTGTGTGGCCTCTAGCTTTCTTTATTCAACAATCAAAGAGTGATTTCATTTGTTCACTGGAGTACCTGACATTTAAAGAATACATATTACTAGAACACATGGTCCTTGACAAGGTGGTCAATACATATACACATGTGAAGCAGCTAGAGAGTAATTCCTGATGAATGACTGCTTACTGGTCATATTGAGACCTAGTAGTGATAAAAGGGTTGGGTGTCCTAAAGTTAGCTGGTAATCATGAGATGATGGTATTGGTCAGGAGATACAATTTGAGCCTATCCTAAAACATAAATGCCATCAACCACAGTGGGGCTGGGTCTGAGGACAGAGCTCTGTCTTAGATACCAGCATCTGCAGCCCTGGAAGAAGAAGGGGGTGGGGAATCTATCAAGCATGTCCAAATGCATTAAAAATATCACCCATTGTATTCCAGGAGTTACTGTACCCAACTCCTTTTCAGAAGGACAATGTCTCCATTTAATAGTAGTCTGCTGACTGGGCAGCAGAGATTTGCAGTCAACATTCATTTCTCTTATGTAAGCTTTTAGTGTAATAAATTCCTTTGTATTGACATAAGAAAAGCAATGCTTGCTTGCGTGGACTGTAGACCAGACTACGGAAAAAGCCCCATTATGTTGAATTGGATATTATAATGGTATTTGATAAGTTGGTGATTCTAACTGTAGGGCTCATCACACTTGGAAACTAGCACTTTTTCATAACTTTTTTTATCCTTCCACTTCAGAACATTTTCATCCTTTTCATCACTTGGCTGATGTCAAGCAGATTGTCAAAATTATTGTTTACAATACTCATATCCTCAGAGCAGTCTATAGATTTTTTCCTAAGAGGATTTTGAAATAATACCAGTGCAGAGAGTTAAACTTGAACAACCATCTCCCAAACTTCTGATAATCAAGTTCTAATTTGATCTTCATTTCATTCCCTACATACAGTCCTCTGTGACTTATTTAAAGAATGTAATAAAAGAAACATAAGGGAATAATGTGAAAGGATTCATGTTTACCATTAGAATATTTATCCTTGAAAACAGCAGATTATCATCATCTTGGGTATATAATCATATCTTGACAAATGTTTGTTGCCTGTGACAAGGACCAATATAGTTTATAGAATCCACTCCTTTTTTTCTCTCTTTACTTAGCATTACAAAACTAAAGCGAAAGTAAATTTAAAGTAATCCTAAAAAGCTAAAAATATATTTTAATGTTAGAACTGCTTGAGATTCATTAAATGATGTTAAAAGAAAAGCATGCTAGAGAAGAAAATTTTAAAAAAAGAAAAACAAACACTCTTTGGTTAAATGGGTACAAAAGCCAACTATTTACATGTTAATTACCTTTCAGGAAGAACTACTGAATTTGTGTGATAGAAGTATTGCCATTAAATGTCTGGTTTGCTCAAATATTGGAGGGATGTAAAAAATAAGAGCTCTTTAATTGACGGGTAAATTGGACCAGCAAGACATTTATGTTCATTTGCATTTAACTAAAGTAGGTTAATCATAGAAGATGGTCAACTTCAGAAAATTTCCGAAATGTTTCATGTTTTCTTTTTTTTAAGAGCTAATATTTACTTAGTCTGAAACAAATGTAATGCAACTCCTGCAGACTATAACTTGGGGCCTAGTTTGTTTTTCTTTTTCTTGTTTTACTTATACCATGCAGTTTACTTTCCACGAAACACAAAGAGAAGTCTGCAGGAGAGGAGATTTTTAGAATACCTCCCTACCATGTACCTGATAACCATATAATCCCAGTCAAAACTTCTAAGTAGGCTGTACTTAGGGTCCACATATAATTTGCCATTCAAATGAGCATAGTTTTGAAATTACAAGGGAGTACTATTGTTAATAACTAGATCAGAGAAACAGGTAACTGAGATCAGCAGTATCTAATGGTATAGATCTAACACAACCTCCCAGCTGAAACTCCTTGATTTGAAAGTTGCTCCACCCTCACTATGTTCTACGCCTCTCCTGAAGAGCAGGTCTAAAAGCTTTGGCCTTGCCCTTTGGCCCCAGCTGGCTGAACACTCAGGCTGGAGGAAACCAATCAATCCAATCAAACAGCCTAGATTGAGCCAATCAGACTGCCCCCTTCCTAAATTTGAATAGAGACCACCAGAGAACGATGTACACTGAATAGGAAAGTTATGTGTTGATTCATGCTGGATCTGCACCACATACCAGCCGAACTTACAACAGAGCAACAGAACAGGAAGAAGTCAGGCTGGAGAGGAAAATCAAAAATAAGAGAGAAAGACAGATGAGGCATCATGAGCGCTCGAGAAACCTAACTTTGCAATTCAAACCTCGATATGGCTCAGTTGAACTTAAAATGTATTCCTCAATTACAAAACTAAATATATTCTTACCATATGATCCAGAAATTGTGCCTTGGTATTTTTCCAAATGAACTGAGAACTTCTCCACACAGTAACCTGCACACGATGTTTATAGCATTTTTATTCATAGCTGCCAAAACTTGGAAGAAACCAAGGTGTCCTTCAGCAGGTGAATGGATAAACTGTGGTTCATCCAGACAATGGAATATTATGGGGTTAAAAAGAAATGAGCTATCAAGCCATGAAAAGACATAGAGGAAACAAATGCATATTACTGGGTGAAAGAAGCCAATCTGAAAAGGCTACATACTATATGATTCAATATGATTCCAACTGTATGACCTTCTGGAAAAGGCAAAATTATGGACACAGTAAAAGAATCAGTGGTTGCCAGTGTTAGGAGAAGGAAAGGATGAATACGCAGAGCACAGGGGATTTTTAGGGCAGTGAAACTATTCTGTATGATGCTATAATGGTGAACTCAGGTGACTATATATTTGTCCAACCTCACAGAATGTACAACACCAAGAGTGAACCTAATGTAAACTATGGACCTTGGGTGATTATGATGAGTCAATGTAGGTTTATCGATTATAAAAAATGTACCACTCTGGTGAGAGATATCAATAGCGGGGCAAGTTGTGCATGGGTGGGGGCAGGGTGTATAGAACTCTCTGTACTTTCCACTCCATTTTGCTGTGAACCTAAAACTTCACTAAAAAGTAAAGTTTACAAATTTAGAAAAGAAAAAGAGAAATATGGAAAAAGGTCTAGAATTTACATGTTTCTACTAAAAGGGATTATCTCTAAATGGTGGAACTATGAATGCCTTAATTTCTTTCCTCTTTTTATTTGACAGTATTCCCCCAAATTTAAGGGGGTTTTTTGTTTTTTGTTTTTTTTGCGGTACACGGGCCTCTCACTGCTGCGGCCTCTCCCGTTTCGGAGCACAGGCTCCGGACACGCAGGCCCAGCTGCTCCGCGGCATGCGGGATCTTCCCGGACTGGGGCACGAACCCATGTCCCCTGCATCGGCAGGCGGACTCTCAACCACTGTGCCACCAGGGAAGCCCAGGTTTATTTTTTATGTGCTATTTTTGTTTGCTTCTCAAATATTGTGAGGTTTTGTCTTTAATGAATCCTCCAAATAACTTCTATTTATACTGACTATCTTGATTTGGGTTTACTTTATGTCCCAACATCGTTTCTGATTGGAACGTAGGTAAAGAACGATGATGCTTTATCTTCTTCCTTCAATCAAAGCCAGTCTCATCATATTGAGGAATAAATGACTCAGATGGACTCTGTATGTATTTACACCTTATTAAAGGAAAAATCCTTAAAATAAAGAAATTGTAATGTTTCCACATAGAGTAATTTTTTTTTCTTTTTTTTAATTGAGGTGAAATACTAGTAAATGAGAGAAATAAGTTAAATATTTTGAAAATGAATTTTAAGCCATTGTTGGACAAAATACTCAGTTGCATTCTTGAGATCAAGATGAGAAATACTGGATGATAATATAATTAGCTGGCTCAAATAGAAGACTATTTAGTGATTAAAAGCATGAACTCAGTCTCCGACTGTCTGGGTTATAATCTTAGCTCCATAGCTCAGGTGACCCTGAGAAGTTACTTTGTTTCTAAGCTTTGGGGTTTTTTCCAATGATAAGAATGAAATAATATTGTCATACAATCTTTACAGCGTTGCTGTATTATATTAAATAATGTACGCAATGCAATTATTGAAGTACCTTGCACCTGATAAGCAATTAATCATCATTAGTGTAAATTAATGGATTAACGTCAAACTGCTAAAAAGACACAAGAGTTTTGTCCCAGAACTATGTTCTTTTCTATGACTTTCTATCATTTTTCCAGTGAATGAATAAAGATGGCATGATAATGGTTGCTTAATATCTTTTGAACACAATTTAGAATGTACTTAATTCAATGGCTGGCTGAATAAATATTCAAAGTTTTTTCAAAATACTTAAATGATATCTAGAAGCAAAAGAAAAAATTTAAATAAAGATAACTGTAAAATCCTAAACTTTTGTTCAGAAAAATATCAAGACACAAGTCCAGGCTAGAAAAAAATGTCCTTAATTCAAATGAAAATTAGGGGTTTTAGCTACTCATGCACCACAGTGCAAGACTAGTTACTCTTAACTTTGTTAAGTTTTAATGATCAGAAGACCATTAAATATGAGATCGAAGAGGCTGGCCAGATTGATGAGGTAATCTGACACAGATATTTTTTATTATAAAAATGTTTGAAGAAATAGAAGGTATTTTGACTTCAAAAAGGAAAATACTTGTGAAGATACACAGGAACTCAATCCATCATTACGAAATATTTTAAAGCAAGAGGATGTTGATGTCTTCTCTGTTAATTCAGAAGGTAAAAGTAGAGCCAGTGTGTGAAATTCAAAGAAAGCGGGTATCGTATCAATGTAAGTTTCAACGTAAGTAGAGGAATTAGTATTGCCTGCCTGTAGGTCGGTCTGGGTGTGTAAGTGGTGAACCAGCTCAGAGATGAGCTGTTCTTTGCAGAATAGGGGGCTTTGTAGGAGAGAATCCTGACCTGAGGCAGAAATTTGGACAAGATGAGAGAGACATAGCTGCCCTTAGGCTTCTAGGACTCTAGGGTTCTAAGATTCATTTATCTGTTAAACTTTACTGAACTTGCCTGTTAAGAATGGTTTTTCAAATGTATGATACTAAAAAAAAATATTTTAAGAGAAAAAGACAACTTAAAATTAGCTGAAATTTCAGAAAGGCATTTTAAAAATTAGTACAGATATATCTACCACTTTCACCTATACAAAAAGAACAGAAAAACCTATCATTATGGGTTTAAAAAATGGTATTAAACTAGTGCTTTTAACATTCAAGGCCCTTTACAGTGTTAGTCAAATAGAAGAGAGAGCTCTTCAGTAGTGGTTTGACTACATTAGCGAGTATAATTCTATATGCCCAGGCTTATCCATCTAAAATGGACACATTTACTGCAACGCCTTCCTTTGAGGAACGGAACATTTTGTTTATACCTTTTTCACAGCGTATCCTCATTTGTTTATTATTTCATTTCACAAACTTCTCAGTCTCTTCTCCAACATCACCACAATATCACCGGAAGCTCTAAGTCTTTCTCATACTCATACCTCAAACATTGTAGTTCAAGTCAACTCTTTTTCAAGGCTTGGGAGACTCTGCATAACTTGGCTCCTGAACGCCTCTCCCCCCACCAGTCATACACCTCTCCCCCCACCATTCCCACACCTCCCTCACTGCCACTCACACGGCTTCTCTTCTTGTTCCCATGCTAGCTCCATCCTGTGGGTGCCATTGCCAATGTCTGGACCCCTCTTCGCTGGACAACTTCTTCTCATTATTTAGTTCCCAGCTTCAAAGTCACCTTGGAGTAGCCTCTCCTAAAAGAAGCATCGAAATCTAGCCTCACCTCTACCACTGACTTGTTATTTTCTTAGTCCCTTGTTTGTTTGTTCCCATTATAAATCTTATCCCAATTGGTAGGTCTTTTACCTATTAGTTTGCATGTGTTTTATCTACCCTCCCTACTGCAATCTAAGCTCTAAATGGAAAAGAATCTTGCCTCTCTTGCTTATTTACCATTATACTCTTTCACTAAGACAGTGTCCGGCACATGGTCTAAGAACTCAATAATTATTAGCTTGATAGTTGCAAGAAATATCCAGTTAAGTACTACAGATACCAATCCAACACATTTCCACTGGCTCATCCAGGGCCCTACCTCTCAACCAGATTATTGTAATTTCCTCCTAATTTCCCTATTCCATCTATCCTTTCCTCTGCCATCAGTCCATTCTCCACACTACAGCCAGGGAAATTTTTAAAATGCAAATTGGATAATTTGTGCCTTCTGTTTAATGTTCTTTAAGGGTCTCCCATTTGCTAATAAGACACTAATACTAATACTACTCATAATAGAAAACATTTACCAAACCCATTACTATGTGCCGTGAACTTGTACTAATTCATTTAACCCTAATGAAAATCTTTTGAGATATCAGTCCCATTTTATAAATGAAAGCTTAAGACCATAACATGGCTCACAAACACCTCCATGATCTAGCCCACACCTATATCTCTCACCTCATTTTCTACAAGTCTCCAACTCATATTTGGCATGCAAAAAATCCAGATGCTTTAAGCAGAAGCACAATAGGAATGGACTTTATCTTACTTTTCAAATCCTTCCCCTCTCCCCCCACCAGTCACACACCTCTCCTTCACCTTCAAAAGCCGCTACACCTGCTTGTGCCTTTCCCCTGCCTTACTATGTTGCCCCACGATCCTCCCTGTGTCGATCTAAATGCTGTCCGTCCTTTGGAATCCTGCCGCAATCAAACCTCTGCAAGCGTGTCCCACATCACCCTCATCCGAAGCCTTCCACTAAACACCTATTAATATCTCATTGTTAGTAGCTATTTCATAAATGCACAGTCTCTTACTAGTTATTTGGCTGGTTCCTTGAATTACCTACCATTTCATATGCAGAGATTCATTTTTCAGCAATAATATAAGCGCCTCAAGAGCAGGGATCTCCCTCCTTCTCTTGCATATCCCTTAGCGCACTATCTTGTAGGTAAGTCTTATAGGTGTCTAATTGACATACCTACAAGATATTGTTTGATTTGTCAACTGGTCTTCTTCCCATTTCGTGTGATCTTTGTCAAGAGAGAATCAGGAAATATCTGGCAATGACTTCCCAAATATTTAACTATCCAACATGAATCATGGTATTTCTATCTCATACGTAAAAGACCGAGTATTCTACTAATTACAGAGTACAGCTGAGAAAACCTTTTGTGCATTTTTTTGCTTGGAATTATTTTCATACAGGTCCTGTCATCAGGGAAGGTAGAAAAACACTCAGCACAGCCCCCCAAAGCTGTGTTTTCCTCATGTTTGACACATCATCACACACACATCGACTATGCCTCTGATAGCATAGCTTTGCAGAACCTGTTTCTATGGTCATTTTAAGCTTATATAACACCAGCTCCTCATCATCTTCATGAACATTGCTTAAGTTTGTGAAAATTACATACACTTCAACTTCAAAATGATTCAATTCATTGTGTAGACATTAAGGCAATAATAATGAAATAAAACTATATAACAATATGAAAATACTTTACAACATTAAGGAAGGAGAGCAAATCTGGATTTGTGCTGAGATTATAACTATGGACCATCTGAGAAGGTGCACTTGGTAGCCTTCCCACCAGCCATCATTTTCCCAACAAGACCATGATGCTGTGCAGACGTCTACCTTCCCCACAACACCATGTGTTCAGGGAAGTCTGGGTCCAGGCTATTCCCAGCCCAGGGGATGGATCACAGTTAGGTGAAGCCAGAGTTTCTCAGCCCAGGGAACCTTGTGAAGTACCAATGCCTAAGTCCCTCCTTTCCTTCCTCCCCTTTTGATACCCCCCTCCCTCCAATTCCAACAGTTCTGGGGTAGAGCTCTGGCATCTGGTGTCTTTAAAGTTCCACAGGTGATCCAGTGCACAGCTAGGATTTAGAATTTCTGGTCTGAGCCATTGTTTCTCAAAGCTGAGTGAGCCAAGAATCACCAGGAGTGTTTTGTAAACCATAGGGTGCTGGGCCCCACTCCCAAATTTTTGATTTAGGAAGCCTGAGCATTTCATTCCTAATGAGTTCCCAGATGATTCTCATGAAGCCAGTCTGGAACCTCACTTTGAGAACTCTTAGCATTGTGGAAACTTGTTTTGTAATTCTGCTACCAGCCTGCAGATGGCACCAATACACAGAAGAGGGTGGAGCAAAGGACTTCTCAGAGGAGGGCACAGGTAACCTGAAGCGACCCGTGCAGTCTGCCCTACCCAGGCACTTATTATGGGAGTTAAATAAATCTCCTTATTTTTAAGTCTTTAGCGATAAGGCGTTGGTTGTTTGCTGCTGAAAACATTCTACCTGATGCCTTTCTAAAATAAAAACAGCTGTGTTTCAAATAGTAAAAATGTAACAATTCTTTTTCTTTCCCAATATGCTTTTTTTTTTTTTTTTTTGGCGGTGTGCGGGCCTCTCACTGTTGTGGCCTCTCCCATTGCGGAGCACAGGCTCCGGACGCGCAGGCTCAGCGGCCATGGCTCACGGGCACAGCCGCTCCGCGGCATGTGGGATCTTCCCGGACCGGGACACGAACCCGTGTCCCCTGCATCGGCAGGCGGACTCTCAACCACTGCACCACCAGGGAAGCCCTGAATTATTTTTTATGGTTGAGTTGATTTTCTTCCAACACCAACTTCAAAAAATGTCAAGGCTAAAATTATTGTAGTCAGGCTCCAAGGAACAGAACTATTTTGCTTGTATCAACAATTTTTCACTGTGTTTCAGAGAAGCAAAACTACTATCCTGTGCATGTGAATTACCTCTTCTATTAGGAAATGGGATCCTCATTAGGATCGCTAAATCTGAAAAGAGAATGTCAGTCCTACTTTCCAGCTCACCTGAAAATTTTTATGTTTCTAAGAATCTAAGGAATAAGATTCTGAATATGAACTGTCTGCACTCCAGGAACTTATAAAGTAACCATAAATCATGCCCACTGCCTCCCAGTGACCATCCATTGAGAGAGGCACTATTTAAGAATTCCCTAAGCTTTGCATAAGCAGCATATAAATTGTAAACTTCAATTTGTCCTGAATCAAGTTGAAACTCTGAGGGTTTCAGACAATTGACCACATTGTCTGGTCCCTGTAGAACTGCTCTGACTGAATGGACTGTGCTTCATAACCATGTCAGCTGTGTCCATTGTGGGATGATGCCAAGAGGAAAAAATCCCAGAATATTTGCTGTTGTCTTACCAAGAGGACATGACTGATGGTGTGGTTCATTAAATTTCACAGAATGATCTTTACAAAAACACGGAAAGCATCCACACAGGAATAAACATCAAGAATAGTCATCCAGGGCTTCCCTGGTGGCACAGTGGTTAAGAATCCTCCTGCCAGGGCTTCCCTGGTGGCGCAGTGGTTGAGAGTCCGCCTGCCGAGACAGGGAACACGGGTTCGTGCCCCGGTCTGGGAGGATCCCACATGCCGTGGAGTGGCTGGGCCCGTGAGCTGTGGCCGCTGAGCCTGCGCGTCTGGAGCCTGTGTTCCGCAACGGGAGAGGTCACAACAGTGAGAGGCCGGCGTACCACCAAAAAAAAAAAAAAAAAAAAAAGAATCCTCCTGCCAGTGCAGGGGACATGGGTTTGAGCCCTGGTCCAGGAAGATCCCACATGCGGCGGAGCAGCTAAGCCCATGCACCACAACTACTGAGCTTGCGCTCTAGAGTCCGCGAGCCACAACTACTGAGCCCGCGAGCCACAACTACTGAGCCCGCGAGCCACAACTACTGAAGCCTGCATGCCTAGAGCCAGTGCTCTGCAACAAGAGAAGCCACTGCAATGAGAAGCCCGCTCACTGAAACAAAAAGTAACCCCTACTCACTGCAACTAGAGAAAGCCCGTGCACAGCAACGGAGACCCAACAAAGCCAAAGATAAGTTTAAAAAATGAATAAATTTATTTTAAAAAAATAGTAATTTTAAACTTTAAAAAAAATAAATTATAAAAAAGAATAGTCATCCATCTTTTGAACAAGTTTTTACTACATGCACAAAAATATTATGTATTTTTATGTTTCTCTGTCTGCACTGGCTGCTAGAAAACTCAAAGGCAAATCTGTGGCCCAAGTGTAGTCAGTGTGGCAGGCCTCAGCATGCATTTTGTGTGCTAACCTCATCCCTGGTTTCATCTTATTTTTCCAATCCTATTCCTTTTTTGTCTTAGTCAAATTTCTTCTTCTCTTTTTGTCTTTTGTTTCTTTTTTCCATATCTGTAAATTGTTGCTTAACCCTTTAGAATAAAAGACAGTGCAAAAGTGCTAACACCCAAGGCTTCAGAGTACTCAGAGAGCTTGTCCATGAGAAATCCACATGCCTGTAAACACACACAAAAACCATCCTTATTGTGAGGACAGAAAGGTGGACCACTGACCCACCCAATCTTATTAACTTAGTTCCCAGGCAAAGGCACACATATATGCTCCAGCACAAAATTCAAGACAGACATTATGTCATGAATGTAGGTTATCAGACTAAGCCAAGGGACAGAGCAGGATGTGAAGATCAGGACGCTCAACAGACCAAGGACTCAGGGCAGCTAGTCACACAGAGGGGTTTATAGCTCAGGCAAAAGAGGAAATTTTGACAAGAATGCTAGGCATCTGTGTGAGAATCAAGCAGTGAGTCTAGGATTTTCCCCCAGTCAACGTTTCATGGTTTATATTAATAGCAAAAATCAGTCCCCAAAGGTGGAGGTAAGAGTAATTCCCTAAATAGAAGAAAGGCAAAAGGCTGGAAAGAAAGATAGCAATAAAATCCTGTGAATAGACCACCAAGAAGAATAAAAGCAAGATGCTTTAACAAGCATACATTTAAAGCAACTGGAGGTTTTTGCTTTCAGAGGATATTTATATCAAATTCTTATATTTCCTCAGACGTTTTCCTTTGTATTTTTGTGTCAATAAACGTAACTGGTTATGTAGAGTCAGAGCCTCTTCTTCCCTGGAGAAATACTAAAAAGTCATAATTGCCAAGTGTTGTTTTGACATTCTTCCTGCAGATCATCCCATCTGTTCCATGTCATCCTACCCCCAAGAAGCACCAGGGGCTGAGAGTTGGGAGTGACCAACTGACCAAGAAGTGGGCAGAGGTCTGCACCTGCAACCTGGAGGCTCTATTTAAAATGCCATCCTTTGATGAGAGTCAGGAGAATTGGTGTTTCTTTTTTTTCTTTTCTTTAACTTTTTTATTTTATATTGGAGTATAATTGATTAATAATGTTGTGATAGTTTCAGGTGTACAGCAAAGTGATTCAGTTATACATGTACATATATCCATTCTTTTTCAAATTCTTTTCCCATTTAGATTGTTACATAATATTGAGCAGAGTTCCCTGTGCTATACAGCAGGTCCTTGTTGGTTATCCATTTTATTTACCTATTTATTTAAAATTCCTTCCTCCCTCCCTCCCTCCCTCCCTCCCTCCCTCCCTCCTTCCTTCCTGCCTTCCTTCCTTCCTGCCTTCCTTCCTTCCTTCCTTCCTTTCGCTGCACCGGGTCTTAGTTGCGGCATGCGGGATCTAGTTCCCTCACCAGGGATCAAACCTGGGCCCCCTGCATTGGGAGCACGGAATCTTAATCACTGGACCACCAGGGAAGTCCCTGGTTAACCATTTTAAATACAGCAGTGTGTACATATCAATCCCAAACTCCCTAACTATCCCTTCCCCCCGGTAACCCTAAATTCGTTCTCTAAGTCTGGGTCTGTTTCTGTTTTGTACGTAAGTTCATTTGTATCATTTCCTTTTAGAGTCCACATATGAGCAATATCATATAATATCCGTCTTTCTCTGTCTGACTTACTTCACTCAGTATGACAATCTCTAGGTCCACCCATGTTGCTGCACATGGCATTATTTCATTCTTTTTAATGGCTTAGTAATAGAATTGGGGTTTCTGAGTGTGATAATCCCACCCCTACAGGTTCTGGACAAAATGAGAAATAAACAGAGGGTCAAACGGGCATCAAAATGTCATATTTTGTTGGTAATATTATATTGAAGAGCATGGCTTTGACTTGCAGCCTGAATCAGACTTCCCTGTTTACCCTCACAATGAATCTCATCACTCTAAGGCTGACCCCCGAGAAGGGGCAGCCCTCCCTGCATGGGGGCAGAGCCTGGGTCTGGTTCCCCTCGAAGAGCAGGGAGTGAAACCAAACAGGACCCTGTGGGACCTTTCCGGAACAGAAACACCGCCCCTACTGTGTTCCCCACCTCTTGCTTGAAGAAAAGCTTTAGCCAAAATAATACTGTAATAGTTTAGCCATAAAACAAAGTCAAGGGCCTCTAGTACCTCCTCAGTAATATATAGATATTATCTATTTATATACAGATAATATCTTGAGCCATATCCTTGAGTTGTTTGGCAGATAATAAAACTCCCACCAGGTGGAAGAAGTTCACTGCTGACCACCAGCAGGTAAACCTCAGACCGGTTGGAACCAGAAGGTTGATGATGTTGACTCCTGAAGTACCCCAGGTTACCCCCCCACCAACCAATCAGAAGAATGTCCACAAGCTGATCAGACACCCCACAACTCTCTCCCTCACCTTGCCTTTCTTTAAAACTTTTAATATTTTTTTATTAAAGTATAGTTGATTTACAGTGTTGTGGCAATCTCTGCTATATGGGAAAGTGACTCAGTTATACATATATAGACATTCTTTTACATTCTTTTCAATTATGGTTTATCACAGGATATTGAATATAGTTCCCTGTGCTCTACAGTAGGACTTTGTTGTTTATCCATTCTAAATGTAATAATTTGCCTCTTACGACCCCAAACTCCCTCACCTTGCCTATAAAACCATTCCCCAAAAGCCATCAGGGAGTTTGGTCTTTTGTGGGTGAGCTGCCCATTCTCCTTGCTTAGCCCCACTTTGGGTGCCTCTTCATAAATGCTGTGTTTTCCTTCATCACAGCTCGGTGTCAGTGGATTGGCTTTGCTGTGTGTCGGGCAAGCAGACCCAAGTTTGGTTCGGTAACAGGATCAAGTCTCTCCCTCAGAAAGGTGTGGCTGAAGGGGACATAAGAGGGGACAGAAGCTACTCCCCAATATTTCCTACAGGGTATAAGTTCCTGATTTATGGGTCAAGAGGAGCACGGGCAAAGGGAGAAACTGGTCCCTCCCTTACATTTTCTAACCATTTGCTCTCAAGCCATCTGACTCACCAGCTCAGCTGTGGTCGCCAGGGGTGAGGTGGACCCCTAGCAGGAGAAGAGCAGGTTATCAGGGCAGCCCTGCCTCCACCTCCCTGTGGCTGCTCCCCGCGACTATCGCTCCTTTGTTTATTCTTCTTGGAATGATGATGACACTTCCAATTTCTGTCCTCAGAGAGCTCTAAAATGGGTTGGAACTTTTAAATTAACTCCATGACCATGTTTTTACCTGAAGCTAAAAAATTACCCCCCATTCTATTTCTCATCGTAAATTATACCCTGCCATGCTGCCCAAATAGCACAACGGAGGTTTTAATAAACCTAAATGACAAGAAAAATCAACAGTATAAAATATGCCTCACATTGGAACACTACAAACCTTTCCATGAGTAAATTTCTAGATGAAAATTAAAGTCCAAAATTACAGACCCTTGTGAGTTAAAGACCAAAGAAATAAAAGTCCAAATTCCCTCCAATATGTCTCATTAAGCTCACTTTCAACCAAGAGTCTCCCTTGGTAATATTGCCTTGGTAGAAGTGGAGTACGTTCAACAGTAGAACTTGGACTTTCTCCTGGAAAGCATGCATTCCTGCAGCAGCATTGGAGGTGGTTACCATCAAGCAGAGACTGTATGCTATCTGGAGGAAGGAGGGTCATCAGAGGAAACACTAGAAGAGGCTTTCCAGGCTCAGGGAATATGATGCATCTCTGCCAGGCATCCAAAGTCCAGAACCCATGACCCAAACTGGGTCAGGAGAAATATCACCTCAAGAGGTTGGTGATGACCCCTGTGGGCATGGCCTATGGTAAGGAGGAGGGGTAGAGGAATCCCACCAGCACCTTCTCCTTTAGAAATTGGCATTTAAGACATTCTGGTCTTCTTGCAAAATTTAGAAAATGACCTTATGGTGACACCCCCAGCCATAAAGTCTTACTTCAAGCTGTCTTCTTCCCCATCTCATGTTTAAAAACTCTTAATTTCCATTTCCCTTTGAAGCCCTGTCTTCCCGGTATGCTGTGCTAAGCATGGGCGCTGTCTAGGAAGCTGGCACTAGAGACACTGCTTCCCTCACTCCAAAGTCAGAGCAGCCCACGTTGTTGCAGCCTTGTCTTCTCCACAGTCCTGTCTCCTGCTCCTGTCTCAAGACATGCGTTCCCTAAGCCCCAGTGGCTGTTGCCAGTGCCTCTAGCTCTTGGATGTCTTAGGCCCATGAAACCTGCCTCTTAGGGTAGGTTGCTCCCTCATCCCCACACCTGTCTGACAATTGCCAGTATCCTGAGCTGAAGCTCCTGCTGATACTTTTAGAGACATTGCTTTCAAGGGGTCAATGGGAACCAATAGGTTTTCTGACATGCATTTCTCAAAAATTTTGAAATCCTCAGCTCTTGAATTTACCATGATTCTGCGACATCAATTCCATCACATCTTTCTTGGTAGCAATAGGAAATATTTCTAGTGCTGTTTTCCTCTGATGTGCCCCTATTCGTTTGAGGTAGACTCAGCTGATTTTTAACATACTAACCTGCTTCTTATATTGGTCCCTTTCCATTTGTGCATGTAAGTCTGACATTACTTTCTGGGTTTCAGCATCTTCTTATCTTTTATTTTCCCTCTGTTTGGGGAACTAAACATTTATTTGTGTCACACACTTACTGAGGTTCTTTCTGTTAGTCCCCCTGCCCTCACTTCTGCTCATACTGGGAGAAATAAAGACATTGGGATTTGGGCATCCCTCAAAGATTCCTTCATTGACATATACAAAATGTTGTCCATAAAAATTTCTTCCACTTAATAAGCCATATTACAAGATCAAAGGCAAATATAACAAGATGTTAAATTTGGTTTTTCCTGGTTTTGAGGAATTTTGGCAGACACTCCAAATGTCTGTAAAAACAATGTCTGTCACGGACTCAATAAGAGGAGGGCAAGTTAAGAGAGTAGGAACCTAGCTCCACCGGCACTAATGCTTACCCACCTCCAGCTTAATGGCGATGATGTCAGAGATGCCAGGGAGGGAGAGTGCTCTGGGGAGCTGTCAGTGGACCACGCAGAATCTCATACATCCACAGAGCATGCAAGAGAGACCTTTCCTCGTTATTTCAGGCCAGGTGAGAGAGACTTTGGAAGAACCACTGACAGAACTCGTTTCATGTTCCCTGGCACTTGAGGGGGACGAAGAATGACTCTTACTGGTAGGAAATTAAGAGCAAGGCTGTATCTGGAACCACCCATCTGGCACTAAGGAACAAGAGAACGTATATGGGAGTGAGGTTTACTTCCTCTGATGATGGGGAAAGGATGCCTGAGATGTCTCAGGGCCAAAGGGACCTATGGGGGAGAAGTCAGGTACCTTTATTTATTTTAAAAGGTATCTCCCTCTGCCTGAAAAGATGAAGGGATCCAACAGAGATCATTTGTTTGGGGTAGTCCAAAAAATCCCGTGGTTAAGCTAGGGAGATATATATAGATAGAGATATATATAAGTAGGCATTGACTACAACAATGTCACTATAATCAGAGGTCCCTAGAAAGTAGATCACACGCATACACACAAAAACACACCCCCCACTGGGGAAAGAGTTAGCTAAAGTGCCTCCATCACACCCAGAAGAAACCAGGGCAACATTAGAGGCTTACAACCTTACCTAAAATGTCTGAACCATGCCTTTTGTTAATTTCCTCTCCCCCTTGGTGCAAGCTGACACAGGCTAGAAACCTTATCTAACAATTGAAGAAAGGAGGTGGCGGTGAGGAGAAAGAAGCCCATCACATCCCCACCCACCCACCCCCTTACAGGCTCCCAGAGTGAATCAGGCCCAGGCTAGGGGAGAAGAGGACATATCAATCAAGTGAGGATTGGAGTTTTGTCTATTACACTCAACTGGACATTTTAATCACCAAAATGATACTGTTCTTTATTTCAGAGTCTCAAAAAAATCTAGGACTTTTTTCTCCAGGAGTGTGGAAGAACAAAGTCAGAGACCAAGTTTAAAGGGACTGAAAACAAAGATAAAAAATTGCTTTAGCGCCTCAGTTTCCTGCTCCCGGCTCATTCAGTACATCAGTTATACAGGCATTGCTCGAAGAGACAATGAAGTGGTTGGAGTAGAGAGGTTTAGTGAGAGGAGATACTTGGTTCAGATTGTCACCCAAAGATGAGGCAAGGCTATGGCACAGGTGCATGGCTACCTTGTATTAAAAATGCTATGTAACAAAGATCCAGAGTGCTTGCTCAGAGCTGAATCACTGCCTTATACATGATTATGTAAACGTAACTTCATAGGAGTTAGTGCACATAGTCTGATGCTAATATAACCCGGAAGCGACCTTCTTAAAGTTGTTTTCAGGCAATCACCTGTTTAGGACAGGAAGCTTCTGTTTGGAAGTGTGAAGCAGACCTCATGAGAACCCCGAGACATGCCTCAACGTTATCGTACCTTTTCTGTCAAAAAATCTACATTCTGCTGAGATTTTTGGAACTGTGTTTTTTTGTTTGTTTGTTTTTCAGTACGCGGGCCTCTCACTGTTGTGGCCTCTCCCGTTGCGGAGCACAGGCTCCGGACGTGCAGGCTCAGCGGCCATGGCTCATGGGCCCAGCCGCTCCGCGGCATGTGTGATCTTCCCGGACCAGGGCACGAACCCGTGTCCCCTGCATCAGCAGGCGGACTCTCAACCACTGCGCCACCAGGGAAGCCCTGGAACTGTGTTTTTATCATATATTTTTAGCACAGCAAGCAGGTTCCAAATTGATCTTGTAACATGGCTTATTAAGTGGAAGAAATTTTTATGTACAACATTTTGCATATGTCAACGAAGGAATCTTTGATGTGTGCTTTGAAATCTTTGCATCTTCACAATCAATGTATCCATAAATGAAGGTAATTTAAATTAGTGTTACTGCTAGTATACACCATGCAAATTCATTTACATTCCTTTTGTTTGAATTATCACCCCTCATTTAACAAGCAGAAGCAGTCACAAATGGTCTACTAGTACCAATAAGATTCTTTATTGTTTTTGGATCTTTTGCTTTTAGCTATTGGCTGAATGGCATGCGATGGTGTCTTTTTGCTAAAGGTATCTGGACAGTTATCATACCCTACTGTGTAGGAGAAGCCTACACTACCAGTATTACTTTACCTAAAGATACTGTGTCTTTTTCTATTGTGGAAATTATTCCTGTACCTGTACCCAGGATACTAGGGTTTGTTTGGTTTGTTGGGTTTTTTGCATAGTATGCAATATACTCTGTTTGTCTTCTGTATCACTGAATCACACCCCTGAGCTTTTGCCTTGCTGATCAAGAACTGAAAGATACTAGAAGTAGAATCACTGTAGACTATTTTTTAGTTAAGACTGAGTCACATTTATTAATACTTCCAACACATGTGCTATCTAAATGTAACAGATAAATTCCAAACAGAAGTAGACGTCTCAATATTGAATGAGCTATAAAACCATGTAATAACATCTACAAGTCCATTTGGAAATAAATGGTTAGACTGGAGATTCAGTCTGGGTTAATAATTGGTGTAGGCATATTGACCTTTGTACTTGTTCATGTGGATTGTTATTTGCTATGTCACTGGACAGCCCTGATTCAGCATCACACAAGGGTATTTGGGGAGAGAGGTGTGAGGAACAGAACTACAGGGTGATGTATGTTCTCATTCTCATTCTGTTCCTGTAATAATATTAAGTCTAAAATATGTTTTAACAAACTTATGGTTACCAAAGGGGAAAGGGAGAGGAGGGATAAATTAGGAGTTTGGGAGTAACAGATACATACTACTATATATAACACAGGTAAACAATAAGGACCTACTGTGTAGCACAGGGAACTATATTCAGTATCTTGTAATAACCTATAAAGAAAAAGATTCTGAAAAAGAATATATATATATATATACACATATATGTATGTATGTATAACTGAATTACTTTGCTGTACACCTGAAACTAACACACCATTGTAAATCAACTATACTTCAGTTTTTTAAATGATTAAAAAAATGTTTTAAACTACTTTAGTTCCTTCTTTAAACTTTAAACTCTAAACAAAGTATTATTTGTCCTACAAAGTATTCTAAGCAAAAGCGTTATTTTCTTATTCCCTTTCAGCCTCTGTATTCATAACTTCATTGAGTTTACTCTCTACCATGACCTAAGAATATAGTTTATCTTTACAATAAGGAACAGCCATTCACTGCCACCACTACCACCGCCACCCCACCTCGCTCCTCTTTATCTGTTTATTGGCAAAATCCACCAGCCCTCCACGGTTGGATTGAACTCCTAGCCTTGGTTCCTAAAAGCCAAAACCATGATCAAGAAATATATAATTAATAATCCAGAGCTAGCTTGAGATCATGTGGTGGACAGTTACTATAGATGCCTGTGAACAACCTACATAATTACAAGAGATGAGTCCCTCCAGCTTTATCCTTTATCAGTTCAAAATAACAAAGAACAGAACTGGGAGCAATACATGAAAAGAATAGCTGCCATCCCAGTTAAGTTCCAGCCTTCTGCCTCTGCTGAAACACCTAGTAAAAAGGGCAAAATCACTTCACTATCCAGTTAGGAAATTCAAAACTCGAAGATGAAGACACTGCCAGGTGAAGACCAAGACAAGGGACCATCAACCATAAGCTCAACTCGGAGACGTATGAGGCCATGGAAAGCATAGGCAGGACAGGTGAGAGACCTGTGAGTCAGGAGGTGAAGCAAAGGTGAGAGAATCTGAGCTGTCCGCTACCAAAGCAAGTCGCCAGTTTAAAGAAGGGAATGAAGTGCTAAGAAAGACAAACTGGGTTTCTGGGATTCAGACAGGCGAATGTCTGGACTTCAGGAATTCAGAGAGAGTAAGGCAATGGCTGTAACAGCTGAGAGATCCAGAAGCAAGGGGAAAGCCTACTTGTCATCTTTTACACTTTGCATATAGACTGTAGAGCAGAAATGAGCCAAACGGTGGATGCAGCAACTTCAGTTAAAAGGAGCACAGGGTTCTGTGGTTTTCAGTATGTTCACATTACAGCTGGGTGAGGGAGGAGAGCTGAAATGACAGGGGGAAAGCTGAAGCTTCATTTATCACAGTGTTCGTACAACAGAAGCCTCTTATCCAGTATAACAGGACTGGACCAACAAGTTGGTCAGTTAACTGAGAAAGAAAGATAGTTAAACCAGAAGGTCATTTTAAAAAACAATACGTAATAAAACTTGTATACCATACATAATTTATTTTGACTAAAAGCATAAGAACACATCCATTCACCAAGATTTGCTTTAGAATCAAACTTTTCATTACCATATGGATTCACGGATTGGAATTCTCTGTTGTCTTTTTATAATTGATAATACATTATCTATGATGTCCAGTTTTAATGTCTTTTAAGTGAACCAAGAATTTAAAGGCACTTCCAGATGTTTATGACCCTCCCTCTCCCAACTTTTATAATTGTTTTACCCGCACCTAATTTTACAGCAATAGTATTTTGGCAACTTTTCTTTTTTTTTTTTTTGATGTCTGATCTTATTTATTTGTTACTCTTAGAACATCTCATTTTTGACTGGACTCAGACTTAGAAGTAGAAGCTCTCAGAGAGGACAGCCTCCGTCTCTTGGCAATCTGTTCCTGGTGTTTTTCTTTGGCCTCCTTCATTCTCCTGGCCCAAAGTGTAGCATCTTCTGCAGCCTCTTCCTTATTGTTCTTAGTACGCTGTTTCTTCAGAGCAATTCGCCGACATTTGTGTTGCAGAACACGTGGAGTAACAAGACGCTGCACCTTGGGTGTTTTGGTCCTAGGTTTCTTACCTTCTTCGTTTAGGGGCTTTCTCGCAACATACTGGCGGACATCATCTTCTTTAGGGAGACTGAAAAGTTTGCGGATTCTGCTAGCTCTTTGGGGCCCCAGGCGACGAGGCACAGTAGTATCAGTGAGTCCAGGAATATCCTTCTCCCCTTTTTTTACAATGACCAAATTGAGAACGCTCAGATTGGCATCCACAATGCAACCCTGTACAGATTTGCGCTTTCTTTCTCCAGTCCTCCTTGGTCTGTAACAGGAATGCCCCTTACTCAGTAGCAGGCGGACTCGGCCATGGGTCAAGACACGCTGCTTCATGCGGAAACCCTGTTTGTCGTTCCCACCACCGATTCGGACCACATAACCCTTCCATTCTTCACCCAGAGCGTCAGCAGCAACTTCTGTGGCCATACGCTTCTCATAAAAGGTACGAAGTTTTCGTTCATCGTCCACTTCAATGAGTTTCTGGCAGCCAGTGGCCGGGAAAGTGATGTTCAGCTTCATTCTGAAGCGGCCGACCGCCTCCGAGGTGCCACGAAAAAGAGCTGGCAACTTATTTTTTAGGGTTTTTTTTGACAGTTTACTTTTTAACTAGTTTTTATACAAAGCATTCAACAACAATCTTCTGCACTCTTGTCATTGGATATGTAATATCTAATTAAATTATGAAAGTGTGATAAAAAGTATAACTAACATAATCAGGTGTGAGATCAAGCACATCTTACTTTGGATAAGTAACTTAGTGAGAGCACAATTAATCAGGCACGTTAGTTTAATGACCGTTGGTTGAGACCATAATTTTGTAATGTAATTTCTAAGTTTAAAATGTGGTTTTTTTTTTACATTTGACAATGATAGCTTCTTAAAAGCACAGAAAGATATAAACTGCCTCCAAATCAAAATGGAGGATTGGGTTACTCCTGGGAAAATATTTCCGGTATTTATTGGATAATAATGACCCCTACATTGACAAATACCGAGAGTAGGTTTAGAGTGATAGACCAGGCACAGACACCACAAACACGTTTTACTTATCTAAAGGATAGAGAATAAAGCCTATTAAGAGAATAAATTCTCCTGATAAGGAGATGCATTAATAATATCAGCAATATTTTCTTGACCAGATGAAGCTGTAGTTGCATAGAAACCCAATTCTCACCACTTGAACAATACAGTAAGTGAAACTCAATTGCCCTCCTCCAAATCAAGCTTAAATATAAGCTTTATATGTGTGTTTATATACACATGGCTGAAACAGTTCTGCTGATGGAGCAGTCTAGATGTGTGCTGGGGATGACCTCATCTGAGCCAGGTGAAACTCACCAAAACAAAATATCACAAAGAAATAAGGTATAGAATAGTGTATGGAGGCATAGGCACACCCCTGCCCTCTCTAGGTTAACACAGCCTAGATTAGTACTTTGCTGAACACAGAGCTGCTGAAAATAGAACAAAGATCAGTCAGACAGCTATCTCTGAAGGTCACGATAATGGTTCTTACACCAGTCAAAGGTCTACTGTGCATAGGTGTTAAGCGGGAAAAAAAGAAAGTGTTTCACAGTCAAACCATTTGGAAAACACTTGGTTAAACTAAGTTCAACAGATTTCTTAACAGCAAGGCTTTAATATTAGTCATTAGTTAAGAAGAGGCTGTAGGTAGCAATGTTTCTTAAACTAATTTCAACTCAAGGATTTTTTTTCAGTTTATGCATTTCCCAAGATCATCTTATAGAATCTACAGGATTCTACAGAGCGTCATTTGGAAAATGCTGCTGCAGCTGGTATCCTGTGTTTTGTGTCTGTGTCTGTGTTGGCTCCTAACTCTGGGGGCAGAACTTCTTTAATTTATTTTTGGGTTTCACATTTTATCTTCAAGTGGGACCTTTTAAACCTTTGTCCAAAGACCTGCACCATTTTGAGAACCAAAAGGAATTCAAAAACAGAGTCAAATATTATTTCTGTCTTTGGTTATTTTTAAAGCAGGTAAAAACTTATACACATGGAGCAGTTAAATTGTAATACATGGTAATAATAGTAATGATAACAAGACCTATGAACTACTGGATCCCTGCAGTGTCTCATATGCCGTGCAAGCTTCCTTACAAATGTGATCTCATGAGTCCCCTGTAAACACTAGTAGATATTATAATTCCCATTTTCATATGAAACTCAGAGATGTTAAATCCCTTGCCCAAAGCCATAAAACTAGTAAGTGGCAGAGATGGAATTGAAATCCAGATCTTCTGACTCTGAAACATGTTCCTTCTCTTATTACCTTACCCATATACCTTCCTGTGTATGAATGTTAGTACTGTAGTAATTAAGGAACAGAGAACTGATAAGAGATGGAACTTCCAAGAGAAGCTCGTGAGTGATGGAGACTAAAGCTAACAGTGAAAGATGTGTAGCTTTCAGATAAATGAAGGAAGAAGAGCCATTCCAAGTAAAGAGAACAATGCAAGAAAATGGGATTTGGGAAATGAAAACAGTCAAGAAATGCATCAATAAATTATCTAAAAATGATTTTCTTTATAATTCTTATAATAATTAGGTCAAAATATATTGCAAGGCACTGAAGGCTACAAGAATAAGCCTTCAGAGTTTAGGAGAGTCCGCCATACTCCTGGAGCCTTGCCCTGGGGGAGGCAGGCACCAACCAAAGAATGGCCACCAGAAAGACTTGCTTCTGGCTGGCCAGCCTGACTTGAGGTCCCTGGGAAAGGTTCTACGTTCAGGAAAACGTGGTGAGAGAGGCCAGAGCAAAACCCCACCCTAAGAAGCTGGGAAAGATGATGGAGAGAATGGCAGGCTGATGATTCACCTCCAAGGTGGAGAAAGTGTTTTAACTATGTGGATTCTTCTTTTCTTTTCATCCTCTCTTACATTCCTAGAGAGACACCACAAAACAAAGAAAGCTACAGTAAAGTAAATGTTTTTGTAAAATTATCTTCCCCTGCTAGGTAAAATCATTTTGAGGAAAACAAATATGTCCAGGAATTCACTGAACATTCAAATAGAAGTGTTTATACAACCCTAGTCATTGAGTAATTGGTGAGTGTGTCCTATTTCGAGGCATTAGATGGTGTGTACAAAATACAAGGACTGGCCTACAAGAGTTTCCCAAACGTCTTATGATACTTACCTAAAGTATTAAAAAAATTAAAAAACTAAAAGTCAAAACCTTTCCCCAGGTCACTCCCCAGAGCATTCTAATTCAATGGTTCTGGTAATACACCTAGAATTTTGCATTTTTAATAGGTTCTCTGGGTGACTTTATCATCAGAGAATCTGGGAACCACTGCTCTAATCCTAATTAGCCCAAGTGTGGTCCCCCTCAGCGTTGGTGTCATCCAGGAGCTTGTTAGAAACACAGAATCTCAGGCTCTACCCCACACGTACTAAATCAGAATCTACAATCTCCATGTTAATAAGATATTCAGGTGATTCTTACACACTTAAAAGTAGAGAGGAACTGTGTTCTCCAACTTTAATGTGTGAGTAAATCACCTAGGATATTGGTAAAATGCAGATCCTGATTCAGTACGTCTGCACTCTGAGGTGCAGCTAAATTCAGCACTTCTTTTTTTTTTTTTTTACATCTTTATTGGGGTATAATTGCTTTACAATGGTGTGTTAGTTTCTGCTTTATAACAAAGTGAATCAGTTATACATATACATATGTTCCCATATCTCTTCCCTCTTGCGTCTCCCTCCCTCCCACCCTCCCTATCCCACCCCTCTAGGTGGTCACAAATCACTGAGCTCATCTCCCTGTCAGCACTTCTAATAAGTCTAATAAGACTCAGGTTGCTAGTCTATGGACCATGCTTTGAGGGGCAAGAGACTAGACCAAGGATCAGCGTGAGGATGAGTAGTATTAAGCAGACAATAAATGATGACTGGACTGTTCATAGATTAACAAGGAACCGCTCTCAAGGTTAAACGTGCTAAATTAGTCACATCAGTGTTAATGCTTTTGGGTAACTTTTGTCCTACCCCATCCCCACCCCCATCACTTCTCTATCATGAATGTATGGCTAACTTTCCTGCTTTATTTCTTCTTCTGGTAACAAAGCTTCTGACCACGAAGTACATTACTGGAATGGGTCCTCTTTGTTCACTGTATTATTACTATACTGCATAATTTGTCCATAGCATCTATTCATCTATTGCTATCAACTATTTGGTTACACCAATTTGGTAACCAAAAGATGGTGTGGTTAGTCCCACATTAATTACTACATCAGTTTCTGAACTTTCAAATCATTCCACTTCTTTGTTAAGGATACATTTGTTCTGCCAAATCTTCAGAATAACCCTCCACTTGAGTCATTATCAGATTAAAATGTTAGCTAGTTTTAACAAATGAAAACTAGCTAACATACGTATATGCATAAAATAATGCTTTATGGTTATCAGAGAATAAAAACTGAAATATATGTACTCTAAAACCTACATTTTAGTACCAAGTGATTCATTCTGAAGACTAGTTATCATTTTAGCCATGAATTAATAATCCTTGTTTAATTAAAAAAATAACCCAAAATAAAATTATAGTGTAGATACATGAAATACAAAAATAAAACAAGTAGTATTTCTCACTTCATATATTTGGGGATTTGAAGAAGGCAGGGACATACATGTTGCAAATGAAAAACTTCCCACACTGAATGAAAACAAGATATCAAAGCATATATAAATATAATCCCTACTGGATAAGAAATAAGCCCAGTAAAGAATTGCAGACTTCTGGCATTTCATTTCTTTGATGGGCATTATTCTAACATCTGACCCTTCTACTAGGAGATAGATAGATATAAATTTTTGCAAATCACACATCTGTGCATCTTAACAGATGTGCATTAGTTGGTGTAAAATTGGCTGAGTATAATTCAAAATCCTACAGTTGACATTTCAACAAAGAACAATTATATCAGGTGGAATATCACAACTTCTTTCTCAAATTTATAGCAGTTAAATATCTGGTAATCCGCTGAATCTGTTGTTACTGTTTTTAAGTGACTCAGTTCTAAAACTCCAAGTGAGCCTTATTCCACAGTTTCTGTCTTCTAATGATGATTTTAGATGTGGTGTGCACAAACCATTAACAAAGTGAAAAAAATGACAAGTTTATATAAGGATCCTGTATTAGTTTGTAAGGGCTGCTATAATAAAATACCACAGACTGGGTGGCTTAAACAACAGAAATTTATTTTCTCAAAGTTCTGGAGGCTGGAAGTAGAAGAACAAGGTGCTGGCTGAGTTGCTTTCCCACGAGGTCTCTCTCCTTTGCTTGCAGATGGCTGCCTTCTTGCTGTGTCTTCACATGGCCTTTCCTCTGCGTACAAGCACTCCTGGTATATTTCCTCTACTTGTAAGGACACCAGTCAAACTGGATTAGGGCTCCATCCTTATGGCCTCGATTAACCTTAATTGCCTTTTAAAGGCCATATCTCCTAATACAATCACCGGGGCTAGGGCTTCGACTTATGAGTTTTGGGGGGAACACAACTCAGTCCATTATAGACCCATTTCCAATATCATTTGTTGGGTGTATTGATAGTTTTCAACAGCAACAAGCATTTACCATCGTCTTCCTCATTGTCATCAAGTATTTTGCAAATGTCTAGTACCTTCTGTGCCAAGCAAGTTGCTAATCAATAAAATGTTCCATTTTTACATGGATTCATAGCTGATGAGAGCCTTCAGGTACCTTTTCTTATTCAATCCTCATAACTACCCACTCTAATATTAAAATGTCAAAATTATTATTCTCATCTTAAAGGTGCAGAACAGACAGGGAGAAGCTGACTTGTTCAAGATGGAGAAGATAATAAGTGGTGAGTCCAGGACTAGAACTCAAGTTTGTCTCCTCGTCCATCATTTTTTCCCCAAACTATGATATCAATTAAATTTAAAATGGTCCCTGCTTTGGAAAAAAATCCAGTCATGGTAGTAAGGTAAACAACATTGGATTGGTTGTGAAGGATTGGGAGAATGAATTGGACTCCATGGTCATAAGCTGGTTCCAGCAGCTGACCATCTTCAGATTATAGTCCTAGGAAGAGATTACAGTCCTAGACAGAAGAGTCTAGGACAGTGACTGAATTGTCATAGGTGCTCAAATAATATGTATTGAATGAATAAATATTGAGTAAATCCAGGAAGGTCCAGTAACTGGCCCACAGTGAGTCCTCAATATTTTTGAATGAGTAAATGAATGATTAAATGTTAGAGTTGGTTTATTTCCAAGGGTATGTGATACTTAATAGGACACAGAAAGCATTTCAGAAACCACTATGCCAGCCACATCTTTCCAGGCTCAGCTCAAGAAGCTTCCTAAGATTTCCTAGCCCCTTCCCATGTGCCAGAGCCTCTCCTGTACATCCCTAACACATCATTCATGATCTCCCTAACTTAAATCACATGCATAAATCTCAGCCTCCCCCATTAGACTGTGAACTCCCAGAAGATTCATTCACACTTATCTCCCACACTTAGTAGGCACATATTAAACATTGTGGAACTGAATCAAAGTGTGCTTATAACCCCTATTTACAATAGCCAAGACATGTAAGCCACTTAAATGCCCACTGACAGGTGAAGAGGTAAAAGTGATGTGTGATACACACACACACACACACACACACACACACACACACACACACACACACACACAATGGAATACTACTCAGCCATAAAAAAGAATGAAATCATAAAAAAAAGAATGAAATCATGCCATTTGCAGCAACACAGATGTACCTAGAGATTATCATACTAAGTGAAGTAACTCAGAAAGAGAAAGACAAATACCGTATGGAACTTATTTACAAAACAGACACACAGACCTAGAGAACAGACTTGTGGGTGCCAAGGGGGAGGGGGTGGGGGAGGGATGGATTGGGAGTTTGAGATTAGCAGATGCAAACTATTATATATACAATGGATAAACAGCAAGATCCTAGCACAAGGAACTATATTCAATATCCTGTAATAAGCCATAATGGAAAAGAATATGAAAAAGAGTATACATATATATATGTGTATATCTGAAGCACTTTGCTGTACACTAAAAACTAACACAACATTGTAAGTCAACTATACTTCAATAAAAAATAAATTAAAATCAATAGATAAATAAAAACTTTTTTTAAAGTGTGCTTGTAACCCACACTCAAAAGTGGGAGCTCACTCTAGGGTTCCTGGGAGGTTAATGCTTTCACACTTGTATGCTCTGGTCTTAATCTTCACAAAATATTGAATTTTTTTCAAGTTCAGATAAGACATCTGGAATGGAGAAGCAATTCTCTCAAGCTTCTGTGTTTTGGAGCTAAAAGGCAATTAGACTTTACTCTCCTAAACACAAAGTGAAACAAACCTTTCTTGGTGCCAGAATTTTCCAAGTTCTCTTCTGAAATGTTCTCACTAAGCCTGCATAAAATAAATTGCCTGAGTTTTTTCAGTAAAAGAATAGACAAACTTTTTTTCCATTCAAAGTTTCACAGAAACTATGTTTTTCTATTTCAGATGTTCAGTGATATCAGAAACACTGGGAGGTTTTTTTGTTAAGAGAATGTTGACATAATGAGCTGATTAGAGCTTCAGTTACATCTGCAACTGCAACTGTAGACAAGAATTTGCAAAAAGATTCCTCAACCCAGATAAAAGTTTTCCTACCCAAACCCCTTGCAAAACAGGAGCTGGGCTTTGGCAGGTATAAATTAGAAATGATCTGGAAAGCTTTTGGGGGCAGGTGCTGATTGACATGGAAATTTCACACAGCAAAATTGATTATACCTGAAAAATTTAAGATGCTAAGAAGAATATGAAAGAGAGGTAAGACTAGGTTTCAGAGTTTTCTACTGAATGTTTCTCTTTATGTGGTTTTTGTAGAGTAGGACTTCTCAAGCTGTAGAAATTTCCCTCACTGCAGGTGCAGAGAGCAAGGGCCTCAGGGGATATCTATCCAAGGCATATGAAGTGCCGTGAGGTGAGCTAGGTCAGTGCTACCACCTAAGCCAATAAATCAGTTTCCACCATCAAGAAAGCCAAAAATCCACCTTGGGCTTTCCAGGCACCAAAGCTTGGTGGTTACTAAGGTCAAACATCCCATACCTGACCCAACTCCTATGCCCCTGTCATTTGTAAATCTGCCTTCGCCTTTCCTTTATTTGGTTGGGAGGTAAAGTGAAGAGTTGAAGCAAACCAGACAAGTAGAATGAAACATTTATCCAAAATGTTATACTGGAAAACCAGATTTGTGGTGATTTTTTTCATTGAGATTTGATTGCAACATACTTCAAAGATACAATGCCTTTTAAAATCTAAATAGATTTTCACTGAAATAGGCTATAAGAAAATTCAAGTGACTACAATCCTTTCACATCATTATTATAGTGTATTTAATTTAGAGAGATTTGTGATGATAAAACGCTAGTTGATACAGAAGTTTTAAGGATTGGGGAGATGTAGTTGCACAGAGCCACGAACAGAATCATTTTTGGAACAGAGACATAAATAACAATTTCCACTGGGGAAATCAGTGGTACATGGTTGTAGTCATCATGTTATCCAAAAAAGAAAACCTGTAATGTTTGGCTCATATACATGCAGTAATGCTAAACATCTCTTCTTTCATAATATGTGTTAAAGCAATGGTTCTCAATAGGACAGGTCACAGAAGGTGATCAGTGGGGGAAGCTGGAGGTGGAGATTTGATGTAGCTGGGGAGATTTTTAAACTACAACACTCTCTCCCCACTTGAGCCAGAATCAGAGCCAAAGGTATCTGTAACTTTAAAAACTTCCTAGATCATTCCACTGTCCTCCAACTCTTATTAGAACAAACAAACAAGAAAACAAAGAAAAACCCTCACTGTTTTAAGTAACTGAGGATGACTGCTTTTATGACAAGTCAAAGGAGAAAAACAAAACCTATTGTACAATCATATAATTGAATATTTTATAACTGGAAAAAAAAAAGAGATCACAATGCCCAGTTTCCTCATTTTATAGCTGAAGAAACTGAGCATTAGAAAGGTTTGATTACTTGGAGAGGATATGTTTGAACGATTAAAACAAGTTTTCTATAACAAATGGAAATCACAATAGAAAGTTGAATCAATGAATGTTAATTTACAGTATCCTTTAGCAAAAAAGTATTGAGCACTTACTCTGTGGTAGGTATTCCAACTGTATGTATTATTTCTAACCCTCACACTGACACCAGGAGACAAATATCATTTTCTCTCTCTTACAGATTGGGTAGAAAATGATAAAGGCACAGAGAGGTGAAGTAATCTTCCCAAGATGACATAAATAGTATTGGTAGAGCTGGGATTTGAATTCAGGCCAGCTAACCCCAGAGCCTGCACACCTAGTTCACTAGGTTGCACTCCTCTGCTGAGCTGCCTACCAGTTACTGTAAGTACAATTCTCTCTTTTCATGGAGCTAACATAAATAATTAAAAAGTAAACCAATTATTAAATGTATACTTTCAAATTCTGATAAGTACCCCAAAGCAGAAGAAGAGCACTACAAGAGGGAACATCTAAATGTATGAGGTCAAGGAAGAGAAATGATATATAAGCCAAGGCTGAGACGGGGCCGTTCATGTGAAAAGAATCTAAAGCACAGGAAGTAGTACATATAGAGGCCCTGAGATAGAAGAGTTTGGCCTCTCAAGGTAAGAAAGAAGGCCATTGCGGCTGGAATGTGGGTAATATTCAGAAATACACTAGAAAAGATAGGAGAGGTCGACGAGGAGGCCAGAGCGTGCAGAGCCTTGTAGGCCGTTATAAGAGTTAAAGAGTGAATTTCATTCTCTGCGGGTGAGGGGGAGAGGAAGAGGTGAGCAGAGAGCACATGTTCTTCTCCCTGCATGTGCAGACCGCCTAATACACCACCTCATTTTTCTCCTGTTAGTTGTCATCTGCTAGTCCTTTGCTGTCCCCCTTTCTTTATGTATGCTCTTCCTCTCCATGAAACTATGGCCATTAGTCACATAATGACATCAACTTTCACAAGATTATCCACTTGGGTCTCTAGTTTGTTTAATGCCAACGTCTCTAATGTACGTTGCCCCATTCCACCCCAGGCACCCACACTGTGGTTATATCCCAGGCCCTATGTTTTATCAGCAGAAATGGCTCCACCAACAAAATCTCAATTTCAAGCATTTCATTCTCCAGTCATCACTTGCAGGCATTCTAGCTCACTTGTTCAATACCCCACTGACAAAATTCTTGAACCTTATTAAGACCTCCATTCCACGGACCCCACCATTTTTTCACCATCAGCCCATCTTCTTTACCCCTCTCTCCCTAAATGTAAGTACCAGTAGAAAATGAGATCCCTGGTTGATGTCACCGTTTGACATGGATAACTAAACAGCTGAACATTAATGCAGAAAATCACACTGGAAAGTCGACTGATTTTTCACCTAACACTCACGACCACAAACCCCAGTTGCCCTCGAAACACCAGCAATCTGACTGCATTTCCCCATTGCTTTTCCGCTCTCCAAGAGAACTTTTTATACCTTTTCCTCACTCCTCAAGTTTCCCCCATTCCCCTCATTTGGTTACCTCACTTCATGTTTCATGGAGCAAATGGGAGTCATCAAACAGGAAATCACTCATCTTCTATCACCACATCTATAAACCTTCCTGCACCAGTGCCCGTTTTCTACTCCTTCCCCCTCCTTGAAATAGAAAATGTGTCTTTCCTCCTACTCAAGTTCAAACCTTGTTTTGGTGGATCCTGTCTCTCTGGCCTTCTCGAGATCTTCACTCTGTCATCATCCCCTCTCTCTCCCATATCATCAAGTCTCTATTTCTACCCAGCTGTGTCCATCGGCCTAAAAACATGTTCCAGTGCGTATTTTTAAAAGAAAGGAAGCAAACCTTCACCCTTGGCCCAAGATTATACTTCATCTCCATTTCTCTACTTCACAGTAGAGAACCTCTCAAAAGTGTCCACTTCCTCAGCACCTGTCCCCTCCTCCATCCCCTACACTCTATCTTCTGACCCTATGAACCTACAGGTTGTCTGTCAGAGTTATCAGCGCTACCACGTTGCCAAATCTAGTGGCCAGTTCTCTACTCCTCCTCTCAGTAGCATCTGATATACTTAAGCACTCCTGACCTGAAATACTCTCTCCCTTGTTTTCGTGACAATGTACTTCCCTGGTTTTCCTCTTAACTCATTGAAAAGTCCTCTTCAACCCTCTGCCTGGATCTTCTTTCTCCATCTGAACTCTGGTTCTTCCTCTTCTGCCTTTACACTAAATGGAAGGGTTCTTCACTACTTTTTCCAGAGTTGTTTCCTTCTCATAACTAAGTCTCTCTCTCTCTCTTTCTCTCTCTCTTTTTTTTTCCTCTCTCTCTCTCTGCTTCTCTCCAAACCCCCCAGATGAATACATAACATTCACCTGCTGAAAGTTTACATATCTGCCACCAAACTATTCTCTGACCTTTTGACTTATGTATCAATTGCCCCCTTGACATATTTCCTTATCTAATAGGCATCTCAGAACCAATCTCATCAAAACACACCTCTCGCTCTTTTCCCCAAATGTGATGCTCCCCTGGTTTGCCTCCCATTGCACTACCTGTTGCCTCATCTTTGTCTTATGCCTTTTTTTGTCCCCACCCACACACCAATAGTCAATTAGCAAATCCTGTCTTTATTCAATCTTGCTGTTTTTCTCCTAGATACTGCTATCACTCTGGTCCAGAGACACTATCATTTCTCCTCTGGGGAGCTCCAGTCTCATGTATGTGTTTCCTTAGGGCAAGTGCTGATTGCAGGTGTGGCTAAGCCCCAAAGCTAGGTGGACTGTGAGTTAACAAGCACAGTGGTTCATATTTCCAAGGTAAAATCTAGTTCATTTGGGTTCTAGACCATGAACTGTGTTTTCCCAACCTAAAGCATTTCCCTTTCCTCTTACAGTTTCCCTGGGTCCTATCTAGTTGGACCTGTTCTTCAGCCCCTCTTTCATACTAGAGTGTAAAAGACAAATGTAAGAGACAATGTTGCTTCTCACAGTTCTTAATCGGAGTGAAAGCCTCAGTCAAAACTATACACATGGGAAATAACGAAATTCAGGCATCAACCATCCAGAGGAACTACAAGAGGCAGTGTCAAGGTATATATTCCAATAGGCCTTTGTGTAACCACCAAACCTACAAATGGTCCTACTGTGTACGAGACCTCAAAAGGAGAAAAATGTCTGGTAACATTGATGATGCGCCAGCAATGCTGCTGGCCTGGCTAAGTACCATTTGGTGACTCTGTGTATGATAAGATACTATTGTCTTCCAAGTGTGACCTGACCTCCTCTTCCATGATCCTGGAATCTGTCTTGCAAAAACCAGTGGCCACAAATAAGTGCATAATCTACAGTGTACTTTCAGTGGATGATTTGGAAAACACATTATTATTCAAAAAGTTTAAAAACAGAAAAACCAGGATAGCTTTCTGTGTGTGTAAATCCCCACAACACACTGATTGTGGAAAATAAAGCTAATTATCAGTCACATAATCTTTGCACTTATGAATTCTAATTCCTTCAATAAACAACACTTCTTCAAATTGGCTTCTGACCATTGACTCATTTGGAAGAATTCATCTAAACACTAAAGACATAGAGGGACCTTCAAGATGGCGGAGGAATAAGATGTGGAGATCACCTTCCTCCCCACAAATACATCAAAAATACATCTTCATGGGGAACAACTCCTACAGAACACCTACTGAATGCTGGCAGAAGACCTCAGCCTTTCTAAAAGGCAAGAAAATCCCCACATACCTGAGTAGGGTAAAAGGAAAAAAAAGAGACAAAAGAATAGGGACAGGACCTGCACCTCTGGGAGGGAGCTGTGAAGAAGGAAAAGTTTCCACACGCTAGGAAGGCCCTTCACTGACAGAGAAGGGGGGTGAGTGGGGGGAAGCTTTGGAACCATGGAGGAGAGTGCAGCAAGAGAGGTGCAGAGGGCAAAGCAGACAGACTCCCTCACAGAGGATTGGTGCCAACCAGCACTCACCAGCCTGAGAGGCTTGTATGCTCACCCGCCAGGGCAGATGGGGGCTGGGAGCTGAGGCTCGGGCTTCGGAGATCAGATCCCAGGGAGAGGACTGGGGTTGGCTGCGTGAACACAGCCTGAAGGGGGCTAGTGCACCACAGGTAGCCAGGAGGGAGTTCAGGAAAAGTTTGGACCTGCCTAGAAGGCAAGAGACCATTGTTTCAGGGTGCATGAGGAGAGGGGATCCTTCCTGGTCTGCCCACAGAAGGCAACGCTCTGCCTAAATGAGCTCCAGAGATGGGCGCGAGCGCAGCTATCAGCTCGGGCCCCAGAGATGGGCATGAGACGCTAACGCTCCTGCTGCAGCAAACAAGAAGCCTGTGTGCACGCACAGGTCACTATCCACACCTCGCCTTCTGGAAGGGTCCCGGGATCCGGGGACAACTTCCCCGGGAGAACACACGGTGCACCTCAGGCTGGTGCAATGTCATGCCGGCCTCGGCCGCCACAGGCTCGCCCCGCATTCGTACCCCTCGCTCCCCCCAGCCTGAGTGAGCCAGAGCCTCCGAATCAGCGGCTCCTTTAACCCTGTCCTGTCTGAGCGAAGAACAGACACCCTCCGGCGACCTACACGCAGAGGCAGGGCCAAATCCAAAGCTGAGCCCCTGGGAGCTGTGAGAACAAAGAAGAGAAAGGGAAATCTCTCCCACCAGCCTCAGAAGCAGCGGATTTAATCTCCACAATCAACTTGATGTACCTGCACCTGTGGAATACTTAAATAGACAAGGAATCATCCCAAATTGAGATGGTGGACTTTGGAATCAATTGTAGACTTGGGGTTTGCTGTCTGTGACTGATTTGTTTCTGATTTTTATGTTTATCTTAGTTTGGTTTTTAGCGCTTCTTTTCATTGGTGGATTTATTTATTGGTTTGGTTGCTCTCTTTTTTTAATTATAATTTTCTTTTAATAATATTTTAAATTTATTATTATTTTGCTTTCTTTTTTTCTCCCTTTTCTTCTGAGCCATGTGACTGACAGGGTCCTGGTGCTCCGGTCTGGTGTCAGGCCTGAGTCTCTGAGGTGGGAGAGCCGAGTTCAGGATATTGGAACACCAGAGACCTCTGGGCCGCACGTAATATCACTCAGCAAGAGCTCTCCCAGAGATCTCCATCTCAACACTAAGACCCAGGTTCACCCAACAGCCAGCAAGCTCCAGTGCCGGACGCTCCATGCCAAACAATTACCAGAACAGGAACACAACCCCACCCATTAGCAGAGAGGCTGCCTAAAATCATACTAAGTTCACAGACACCCCAAAACACATGACCGGACATGGCCCTGCCCACCAGAAAGACAACATCCAGCCCCACCCACCAGAACACAGGCACCAGTCCCCTCAACCAGGAAGCCTACACAAGCCACTGAACCAACCTCACCCACGCGGGCAGACACCAAAAACAATGGGAACTACGAGCCTGCAGCCTGCAAAAAGGAGACCCCAAACACAGTAAGATAAGCAAAAAGAAGACAGAAAAACACACAGCAGATGAAGGAGCAAGATAGAAACCCACCAGACCTAACAAATGAAGAGAAAACAGGTAGTCTACCTGAATAAAATTCAGAGTAATGATAGTGAAGATGATCCAAAATCATGGAAATAGAATGGAGAAAATACAAGAAACGTTTAACAAGGACCTAGAAGAACTAAAGAGCAAACAAACAATGATGAACAACACAATAAATGAAATTAAAAACTCCCTAGAAGGAATCAAAAGGAGAATAACTGAGGCAGAAGAAAGGATAAGTGGCCTAGAAGATAAAATAGTAGAAATCACTATCATAGAACAGAGTAAACAAAAAAGAATTAAAAGAATTGAGGACAGTCTCAGAGACCTCTGGGACAACATTAAGTGCACCAACATTCAAATTTTATGGGTCCCAGAAGAAGAAGAGGAAAAGAAAGGGACTGAGAAAATATTTAAAAGGATTACAGTTGAAAACTTCCCTAACATGGGACAGGAAATAGTCAACCAAGTCCAGGAAACGCAGAGTCCCATAAAGGATAAATCCAAGGAGAAACACACCAAGACACATATTAATCAAACTATCAAAAATTAAATACAAAGAAAAAATATTAAAAGCAGCATAGGAAAGGCAACAAATAACACACAAGGGAATCCCCATAAGCTTAACAGCTGATCTTTCAGCAGAAACTCTGCAAGCCAGAAGGGACTGGCAGAACATGATTAAAGTGATGAAGGAGAAAAACCTGCAGGACATATTTAAAGTGAAAAAGGGAAAAATCATATTTAAAGTGAAAAAGGGAAAAATCATATTTAAAGTGAAAAAGGGAAAAATCTTCAACCAAGATTACTCTATTCAGCAAGGATCTCATTCAGATTTGACAGAGAAATTAAAACCTTTACAGACAAGCAGAAGTTAAGAGAATTCAGCAACACCAAACCAGCTTTACAGCAAATGCTAAAAGAACTTCTCTAGGCAGGAAACACAAGAGAAGGAAAAGACCTACAATAACAAACCCAAAACAATTAGGAAAATGGTAATAGGAACATACATATAATTACCTTAAATGTAAATGGATTAAATGCTCCAACCAAAAGACATAGACTGGCTGAATGGATACAAAAATAAGACCTATATATATGCTATCTACAAGAGACCTACTTCAGACCTAGGGACACATACAGACTGAAAATGAGGGGATGGAAAAAGATATTCCATGAAAATGGAAATCAAAAGAAAGTTGGAGTAGCAATTCCCATATCAGGAAAATAGACTTTAAAATAAAGACTATTATAAGAGTCAAAGAAGGACACTACAAAATGATCAAGTGATCGATCCAAGAAGAAGATATAACAATTGTAAATGTTTACGCACCCAACACAGGAGCACCTCTCAATACATAAGGCAAATGCTAAGAGCAATAAAAGGAGAAGTCAACAGTAACACAATAATAGCAGGGGACTTTAGCACCCCACCTTCACCAATGGACAATCCAAAATGAAAATAAATAAGGAAACGTGAGCTTTAAATGACACATTAAACAAGATGGATTTAATCAATATTTATAGGACATTCCATCCAACAACAGTATACACTTTGTTCTCAAGTGCTCATGGCACATTCTCCAGGATAGATCATATCTTGGGTCACAAATCAAGCCTTGGTAAATTCAAGAAAACTGAAATCACATCCAGTATCTTTTCTAACCACAATGCTATGAGACTAGATATCAATTACAGGAAAAAAACTGTAAAAAATACAACCACATGGAGGCTAAACAATACACTACTAAATAACCAAGAGATCACTGAAGAAATCAAAGAGTAAATTAAAAAATACCTAGAAACAAATGACAATGAAAACACAATGACCCAAAACCCACAGGATGCAGAAAAGCTTTTCCAAGAGGGAAGTTTATAGCAATACAATCCTACCTCAAGAAACAAGAAACATCTCAAATAAACAACCTAACCTTACGCCTAAAGCAATTAGACAAAGAAAAACAAAAAAACCCCAAAGTTAGCAGAAGGAAACAAATCATAAAGATCAGATCAGAAATATATGAAAAAGAAATGAATAAAACGATAGAAAAGGTCAGTAAAACTATAAGCTGGTGCTTTGAGAACATAAACAAAATTGATAAACCGCTAGCCAGACTCATCAAGAAAAAAAGGGAGAAGACTCAAGCCAACAGAATTAGAAATGAAAACGGAGAAGTAACAACTGACACTGCAGAAATACAAAGGATCATAAGAGATTACTATAAGGAACTATATGTCAATAAAATGAACAACCTGGAAGAAATGGACAAATTCTTAGAAAAGCACAACCTTCCGAGACTGAACCAGGAAGAAATAGAAAATATAAACAGACCAATCACAAGCACTGAAATTGTAACTGTGATTAAAAATCTTCCAACAAACAAAAGCCCAGGACCACATGGCTTCACAGGCAAATTCTTTGAAACATTTAGAGAAGAGCTAACACCTATCCTTCTCAAACTCTTCCAAAATATAGCAGAGGGAGGAACACTCCCAAACTCATTCTATGAGGCCACCATCACCCTGATACCAAAACCAGACAAAGATGTCACAAAAAAAGAAAAATACAGGCCAATATCACTGATGAACATAGATGCAAAAATCCTCAACGAAATACTAACAAACAGAATCCAACAGCACATTAAAAGGATCTTACACCATGATCAAGAGGGGTTTATCCCAGGAATGCAAGGATTCTTCAATATATGAAAATCAATCAATGTGATACACCATGTTAACAAATTGAAGGAGACAAACCATATGACAATCTCAATAGACGCAGAAAAAAGCTTTCCACAAAATTCAACACCCATTTATGATTAAAAAAAAAAACTCTTCAGAAAGTAGGTATCGAGTGAACCTACCTCAACATAATAAAACCCATACATGACAAACCCACAGCCAACATCATCCTCAATGGTGAAAAACTGAAAACATTTCCTCTAAGATCAGGAAAAAGACAAGGTTGCCCACTCTCACCACCATTATTCAACACAGTTTTGGAAGTTTTAGCCACAGCAATCAAAGAGGAAAAAGAAATAAAAGGAGTCCAAATTGGAAAAGAAGTAAAACTGTCACTGTTTGCAGATGACATGATACTATACATAGTGAATACTAAAGAAGCTACCAGAAAACTACTAGAGCTAATCAATGAATTTGATAAAATAGGATACAAAATTAATGCACAGAAATCTCTTGCATTCCTATACACTAATGATGAAAAATCTGAAAGAGAAATTAAGGAAACACTCCCGTTTAGCACTGCAACAAAAAGAATAAAATATCTAGGAATAAACCTACCAAAGGAGACAAAAGACCTGTATGCAGAAAACTATAAGACACTGATGAAAGAAATTAAAGATGATACAAACAGATGGAGATATGTACCATGTTCTTGGTTTGGAAGAATCAACATTGTGAAAATGACTCTACTACCCAAAGCAATCTACAGATTCAATGCAATCCCTATCATATTCCCAATAGCATTTTTCACAGAACTAGAACAAAAAGTTTCACAATTTGTATGGAAACACAAAAGACCCCAAATAGCCAAAGCAATCTTGAGAAAGAGAAACAGAGCTGGAACAATCAGGCTCCCAGACTTCAGACTATACTACAAAGCTACAGTAATCAAGACAGTAGGGTACTGGCACAAAAACAGAAATATAGATCAATGGAACAGGATAGAAAGCCCAGAGATAAACCCACACACCTATGGTCACCTTACCTTTGATAAAGGAGGCAAAAGAATACAAAGGAGAAAAGACGGCCTCTTCAATAAGTGGTGCTGGGAAAACTGGACAGGTACATGTAAAAGAATGAAATTAGAACACTCCCTAATGCCATACCCCAAAATAAACTCAAAATGGATTAAAGACCTAAATGTAAGGCCAGACACTATAAAACTCTTAGAGGGAAACATAGGCAGAACACTCTATGACACAAATCACAGCAAGATCCTTTTTGACGCACCTCCTAGAGAAATGGAAATAAAAACAAAAATAAACAAATGCGACCTAATGAAACTTAAAAGCTTTTGCACAGCAAAGGAAACCATAAATACGACGAAAAGACAACCCTCAGAATGGAAGAAAATACTTGCAAACGAAGCAACTGACAAAGGATTAATCTCCAAAATATATAAGCAGCACATGCAGCTCAATTTCAAAAAAAACAAACAACCCAATCCAAAAATGGGCAGAAGACCTAAACAGAAATTTCTCCAAAGAAGATATACAGATTACCAACAAACACATGAAAGGATGTTTAACATCACTAATCATTAGGGAAATGCAAATCAAAACTACAATGAGGTATCATCTCACACCAGTTAGAATGGCCATCATCAAAAAATCTACAAACCATAAATGCTGGCGAGGATGTGGAGAAAAGGGAACCCTCTTGCACTGTTGGTGGGAATGTAAGTTGATACAGCCACTATGGAGAACAGTATGGAGGTTCCTTAAAAAACTACAAATAGAACTACCATGTGACCCAGCAACCCCACTACTGGGCACATACCCTGAGAAAACCATAATTCAAAAGGAGTCATGTGCTGCAATGTTCATTGCAGCACTATCTACAATAGCCAGGATATGGAAGCAACCTAAGTGTCCATCGACAGATGAATGGATAAAGAAAATGTGGCACATATATACAATGGAGTACTGCTCAGCCATAAAATGAAACGAAATTGAGTTATTTGTAGTGAGGTGATTGGACCTAGAGTCTGTCATACAGAGTGAAGTAAGTCAGAAAGAGAAAAACAAATACTATATGCTAATACACATATATGGAATCTTAAGAAAAAAATGGTTCTGAAGAACTTAGGGGTGGGACAGGAATAAAGATGTAGCCGTAGAGAATGGACTTGAGGACACAGGGAGGGGGAATGGTAAACTGGGACGAAGTGAGAAAGCAGCACTGACATATATATATAACCATATGTAAAACAGATAGCTAGTGGGAAGCAGCTGCATAGCACAGGGAGATTAGCTCCATGCTTTGTGACTACCTAGAGGGGTGGGGTAGGGAGGGTGGGAGGGATATGCAAGAGGGAGGTGATATGGGGATATATGTATACATTTAGCTGATTCACTTTGTTATACAGCAGAAACTAACACAACATTGTATAGCAATTATACTGCAATAAAGATGTTAAATAAATAAATACTAAAGACATAAAATGGCTCTTCACTGAATGGATGGTGTTTTGAGCCTCAGTCAAAATAATTAATTGAGATTTTACAGATACAAAATCACAAGGAAAGACACATTGGAAATTCAGACAGAGAGACTGATTAAAATGTGAATTTCGTATTGTGGCTGGTTTCTTATTTATGGCAATACATTGGAGCACTTGACGATCAGGGAGCATTTCAGTCTGACAGCATTTGTTGAGGTGTCTCTGTTGAAGTGACTAAAACTTATCGCAATAAATACAAAATTGATTTTTTAGATTGCATTTTCAAAAGAAATAATCTAAGTCACTTTTATGTTACTTGCACGTAAATTCAACTCTTTTAACCTGAAGCCAGCATCTTTAGAAATATAATTATTTTTCTAGTTCAAAGTAGGAAGATGATAAAAGCAAGCACTCTGCATGATTTGTAAGCATATCTAATCCTTACTTCTCTAGACACTCATTTTTTAAAAATAACTTTATTTATTTTTGGCAGCATTGGGTGTTCATTGCTGCACATGAGCTTTCTCTAGTCGCAGCGAGCGTGGGCTATTCTTCATTGTGGTGTGCAGGCTTCTCATTGCGGTGGCTTCTCTTCTTGTGGAGCACGGGCTCTAGGTGTGCGGGCTTCAGTAGTTGTGGCACTCGGGTTCCGTAGTTGTGGCTCATGGGCTGTAGAGTGCAGGCTTAGTAGCTGTGGTGCATGGGCTCTACGGCATGTGGGATCTTCCTGGACCAGAGATCAAACCTGTCCCCTGTATTGGCAGGTGGATTCTTAACCACTACGCCACCAGGGAAGTCCCTCATTTTCTAATTTATGTATTACGCACACTTTCAGTTGTTTCTCTAGCTTGTCTTCTGCTTCCTTTGAGCCATTTCCGTGTTTATTTGCAACAAATTCAGAGTAATCAAGGGGAACTAAGGAGGTAGAAGGCAAGTTCAGTCAATTTTCCTGTGTTTTCTGGTAATAATTTCACTGGGATTAATGGCTGGCTGGTGGTTTTTCATTCACATGTACCCAATTTTTTTCCATATCAGCATTGATCCTTGGCCAACAATCAGTAATGAATGACTGTAGCCAAGAAAAGCTTGGCTCTTATGAAGTTAAATATACATTCACTATGTGACCCAGCAACCCAGCTAGGCATTTGCCTAAGAGAAATGAAGCCATAGGTCCACACAAACATCTGTAGATAAATGTTTACAGTAGCTTTAGCGATTATCACTGAAAACTGGAAAATACATAAATGTCCATCAATGGGTAACTGGATAAATAAGTCGTTTATAGAACACAGCTCAGCATTAAGAAGGAACTGCCAGTACATGTAACAAAATGAATGAGACTCGAAACACTACATATTATATGGTTCCATTTAAATGACATTTTGAAAGAGGTAAAACTATAATATGGACCAAAGCAGACCAGTGGTTTCAAGGGCTGAGGGTCAAAGAGGAATGACTAGAAAGGGACATAAGGAACCTTTCTGTGGGGATGGAAAAGTTCTATACCTTGATTTCCATGGTGCTTACACACACTGTATACATTTGTCAAAATTCATTGGAACTGTACATACGAAAAGGGTGAATTTCATTGTGTAGAAATTACATATTAGTAAACTCACTTGATTTACATAACATTGTCACTGACCTCAGGAAGCCTACAGATGGTGGATAAGACAAGGCCAGTGAAAAAACAATTCACAGAAACAGACTCACAGACTTTGAAAACAAACTTACGGTTACCAAAGGCGAGAGGTGGGGGGGAGGGGAGGGATAAATCAGGAGCTTGGGGTTAACATACACACACTACTACATATAAAATCGATAACCAACAAGGACCTACTATATAGCACAGGGAACTCTACTCAGTATTCTGTAATAACCTAAATGGGAAAAGAATCTGAAAGAGAATAGATATATATGTATGTATAACTGAATCACTTTGCTGTACACCTGAAACTAACACAACATTGTAAATCAACTATACTCCAATAAAAGTTTTTAAAAAAGAAAAAAAGAAAAGACAATTCACAATACCCAAGTATTTTTTTTTTAGGCTCATTTTTTTATTGAAGTATAGCTGATACATAGCATTCTATAAATTACAGGTGTACAATATAGTGATTCACAATTTTTAAAGGTTATATTCCATTTATAGTTATTATAAAATATTTGCTATATTCCCCATGTTGTACAATATATCCTTGTAGCTTATTTTATATCTAATAGTTTGTACCTCTTAATCCCCTACCCCTGTATTGCCCTTCCCCTCTTCCCTCTCCCCACTGTTAACCACTAGTTTGTTCTATCTGTGAGTCTGCTTCTTTTTTGTTATATTCATTAGTTTGTTGTACTTTTTAGATTCCCATAAGTGATATCATACAGTATTTGTCTTTCTCTATCTGACTTATTTCCAAGTAAATCTTTTTTAAAAACTAGAATAACTTATAAGATAGGCAGTGTTATAACCTCCCTTTATGTGATTCCTCATGGGTTTAATTATGGGGCAAATGGAATGTAGGAATTATCACGTATGAAGTCATATTTTCTGAGACATTTCTAATGGTTTCACTTCAACACACAGGAAATTACTTTTGAAGTTTGTGAGAGTGACATAGGTTGAATTTTTAAATAATAGTTGATGAAATTAATCAAATTATAAAGAGTTGAAATAATCTTTAGCATCAGGGAGACTTACCTTGTAGAAACAAAGGGTACCTGTCTAGAGGTTATTCTGTGATTTTATCACAATTATGCAGTCAACTTATTACTTATTATGAGACCTGCAGTCTACTTATCACCTGTAAAAAGGACCTAAATTATTATTTTGGATGGGTGACTCTCAGTGTTTAACTAGGTTATAGATGAGGCTGCACACTAAGCTGTGAATTTAGTTTTGCAGACCTTCCTCTTGCTCCCCTGGTGTGAAGTGTCCTGGTTTACTGTCATGCCGCAGGGTGGAGGGCTTGTTGGTGATTTCTCTTTTCCAAATGTATGCCAGAGCTACTCCCCTACCCTCCCACCGCTGCATCCACACTCCATCCCGCAGCTGATGACTGAACTCAGAATTGCGTCCTCAAGGTGTTGCCCAGGGATATCATCTTACAGTTACTGCCAAGCAGTACCCTCCGCAGAATTAGGCAAGGAAGACAGTTTATGAGAATTGCCTCAATATAGGGTTTTTCAAACCTTTGAACTAGACTCACAGTAAGAAATTCATTTTGCATCATGACCCAGTACACCCATTTGAAAGAAATCATGAAACGTTTCTCAAGACACACTGATTTTTCTATTTTGTACTCTTCTACTTTTTTCCCCCTTTTTAAATGTTGGTTGCCGCTCACTGAATTAATTTTATTATCCTCTAACAGATGCAACCTGTAGCTTAAAAATTAGTGTCCTCAAGGATATGAAACTTACCATTCATCTAAATATTATATAATCCAAATTACAGTAGATCATTAGGGAGTATTTCACTTTGACCACATTATACGGTAAGTACCCCTTCCACTCTCCCATCCCTGTGAACCTGAATTGTTTTTACTAAGTCGCACTTTGGCTTAACACCATAAGCCCACATGAAAATGATCCCTACCGTTAATCATCAAGAATGTTGGTAAAGACTTTGTTTGTTACGCTACATAGTGTTTCCTCTATGAAGGTCAAGGCTAGAAAATAGTCTTTCTGGTCTCACTGTAGGAATAACGCTGATTATTCTAGGTGACTGGCATATTTCTCCTTCCTCATATTGCCAGATAGAAGTCTTAGTTTCCACTCACAGCCTGCCTCTCACAAGTACATGTGATTTTGTGGCAAGAATTTGGGCACTTAACCTCATTCCTAATTCCCTTCTACTTTCCTATCCTTTATATTTTCCATTGCCTCCTATTTCTTACTGCTCTTATATTTATTTTAACTTATTCTTTATATCTTTGCATGCCGCTTTAAATCTTTGTGAAACAGAAGAGAAGAAGAAAGAGGAGAGAGAGCAAAGTAGGGAGGAAGACAGAGAGAGAGAGAGATTAGTGTCCATAAATGATGACAAGACAGATTTCTAAGCCTTCACTTCTTACATTTTCAAACTGAAATTAACATGAAGGTACAAATTCGGAACACTTTGTCCTACCTGTATCAGAAACAATAATTATAAGAGAAATCATTTTGCTGATACTTTAAAGCTAATAAAAAATGGTTTTAGCATTTTATCTAAAATTAAAATATTCCATATGCAGTGATAAACACTGCCTGGGCCAGTAAGAAATAACTTCAAGCAAAGGCTGCCTTCCGTAATTGTATATGATTTTCTGTAATACTAGAGAGTGCAGTATTTTCTTCGTGGCCCAAGAGAGCAGTGCTGAAACACTACACGGTACCTAAATTGAAAGGAAAATTTCCTCTGAGAGAAGAAAATAACATGGATTTTACCAGTGGTCAAGGTGACTGAGGCTTCCAGTACATTTCTAAATAATAAAATAAGTCAGGATATTAGAGGACAGATAAAATCAACTATGAAAATGCGTGTCTGGCTCCATTTATTTAAGACCTCCCTGAAGTAGTTCAAAACCAAGGAAATTGTTTGGCAACATCCACAATGAAGGAGAATTAATTTTCTGATAATGTTATAGAAAATCAAATCAAACTTAGCTTTGTTTAAGTAGCACACAGCCTGATAAGTTGATTTATTAAATCTATATTAGTTGAGCAGATGAAATATTAATATCCATCCCACAATTTTTAAAGCAACTTTTATGATCTCTTTGTAGTATATTTGTAACTTTAAAGACACTGGTATATAACTGAGGATAATTCTACAGACAGCCCTCGGCCCTCAGCTTCAGTGGGGGATTGGTTCCAGGACCCCTAAGGATACCAACGTCCAAGTCCCTCATATAAAATGGCGCATTATTTGCATATCCCTACAGGCATCCTCCTGTATACTTTAAATCATCTCTAGTTTATTATAATACCAAATACAATGTAAACGCTATGTAACAGTTGTAAATACAATGTAAATAGTAGCCAGCACATGGCAAATTCAAGTTTTACTTTTTGGAGATTTCCAAATTTTTTTTTTTAATATTTTCAGTCCATGGTTGGTTGAATCCATGGATGCATAACCACGGATACAGAGGGTCAACTATAATTCCTTTAATAGCCCACCTGTCGTGATGCTCCTTCATTTCACCCATCCACCCACCCCACTCTACCCAGCTATGATTACAACTATATTGTGATATCCATACAAAGATGAAAGTACAGGCAGTTGGGAACAAAAATAACCTTATGAAGCAATTTAAGAATGAAAGTATTTCTAAGGATAACATTTATTCTAAGTAAATTTCAATAAACACTAATAGGCAAAAAAGATTGATGAAAGGATTGTAATTATGCTACACAATAATAGATTAATTACTTAGTACTTTCAGCTTATAATGAATAGTCTCAATATGGCTAAGTTTTAAGTTACATGAAGAAATTAACTTTGAGCCATCATGTGATAGCTGAAAAATTACTTTGTGGGAGAAAAGATAAAACAAGAGATTGCTTCTGCTTTCTTTTTTTTTTAATGTGTTTTATTTTATTTTTGAATTTTATTTATTTTTTTATACAGCAGGTTCTTATTAATTATCTATTTTATACATATTAGTGTATATATGTCAATCCCAATCTCCCAGTTCATCCTACCACCACCACCCCCCCACCCAATTTCCCCCCTTGGTGTCCATACGTTTGCTCTCTACATCTGTGTCTCTATTTCTGCCTTGCAAACCAGTTCATCTGTACCATTTTTCTAGATTCCATATATATGCATTAATATACGATATTTGTTTTTCTCCTTCTGACTTACTTCACTCTGTATGACAGTCTCTAGGTGCTTCTGCTTTCTAATAGCACTCACTTTTGGGAATCATGTCTCTAAGCTCCTCTGGTTTCCTTGAAGATCTTCCAGTCTCCTCCGATATCACCCTTCAGTCTCCATTTGCTTTCATCCTCTTTCAGCCTCCTTGATTCAACCTCTAAAAGACTTAGCACTACGTCTTGGCCATCTTCTCTGCATACCTCATCCTCTCCCCCAGATCATCTCAGTCACTCCCAGAGTTTTACACATTATCTACATGCTAATGGCTCCCAAAGGTATGTTCTAGACTCAATCACTCCTTTGCCCTCTGATTTGAAGAGTCCTTCATCCACTCAATATTTATTGAGTTACTGAGTACCCGTGATGTATAAGGTATTAACCTGGGTCTGGGGATATGGTGGCAAGCTGAACAAAGTCCCTGCTTCCACGAAGCTTATCTTCTAGTGAGGAAACAGGCCATAAAGACAATAAACAAGTGAAATATTTATGTGTTAGAAGCAATAACTGCTAGGGAGAAAAATTAATCAGGATCCAGGGAGAGAGTGTTAAAGTTGAAGGTGGGAACCATTCTAGGTAGAGACGCCAGAGAAGAAGCTCTGAGTTGAAATTTGATCACAGAGCTGAATGGAGTAGGGGCAGGAGACAGGTGAAGATTTGTGGGAAGAGATTTTCAGGCAGAAAGTAGGGTGAGTGCAAAGGCCCTGAGGCAGGAATGACCTGGGGAGTTTCCACAAAGAGTAAGAAGACAAATGTGCCTGAAGCAGTGAGTGAGGAGAAGAAAGGAGGAAGATGGGATCAGAGCAGTAAGCAGAAGCCAAAACAAGACCTCGCCGGCCATTATAAGAAATTTAGATTTTATTCTAACTGAGATGGGAAGCCAGTGGAGGGTTTCAAGAAGTGAGTGATATGGTCTGATCTAGTTGTCTGCTTAATGTCTCTACCTGAATGTCTTACAAGCATCTCAAACTTAAGACGTTCAAAACAGAATTCTTCATCTTTCCACCACCAAAGTAAAACAAAATTATCCTACGTCTTCTCCATCTTTTTCCCCATTTTAGTAAATAGTACCACTAAGTATCCAATTATTCAAGCCAGAATCTTGCAAGTCATCCTAGCTTCATCTATCTTCTTTATCTCACACATCCATTCCATGCAAAGAAAAAGAAAAAAACAAAACAAAACCCTAAACTTTCTATCTGCAAAAAAGAAGACTAATCTATTTGCTTCTCTGTACCTCTCATCCCGCCAACTTTGTCCATGACCATCTCACCTAAATTACAACCCAGGGGCCAGATCTTTTACAATTTTGACTTTCCATCAATGGCTTCCCTATGCTCTAAAAGTTAAATCCATACCCCTTGCCATGATCTACCAGGCCTTGCATGACTGGGTCCGTGGCTAGCCCTTTGATGTTTCAAGCCACTCTTCCCAAAATTCCTGAGCTCTAACCACACTGACCTTTATCATTTTCAAGTACATACCTTTCGACCTTAGGGCATTTGGCTTACTGTTCTCCACTATTCACTCACAGCCACTCTCTCTCTTCCTTCAGCCTTAACTACATGTCCCCTCCTCAGGGAGGACTCCCCTCCCTACCCAGTATAGAGCTGTACTCCCTGTTACTACCTATCACAGCATCCTCTCCTTGTAATTTACCACACTGTGAGCGTCAAAAGAGCAGGGACCATATCCGTCTTCTTCACAGCTATGTACACAGTCCCAGAATTGGGCTGGTGCGCAGAGCAGGTACTCAATACATATCTGTTGACTGAAGGATCAGTCGGTAATGATATCTCCCTATGTCACGTGGAAATGTTCGCAAACATGCAACACTACCTCTATTTAAAAAAAAAATAGACATTTTTCTAAAATGCCAGATGAAAAAAAATAAATTTAAGAAATTAAATTATATTACCCATTTGATTTTTATATGAACTTGGTTATATATTTCCACAGAAGAAAAATTTTGATTCTAAGAAATAATTAAAAGTAGAATTAAAATCATGGCAAGTCTTGGAAAACTACATATTCCATTCATCAAATATTGTTTGAATGGAAGGCATAACATTTTTGAACCTCTTCTGCGTCCTGGATACTGTCCTCGGCCCATTCCCTATCTTGCTTTACTTAATCTTCACAACCATCCTAAGTCTAAGGAACCATGGTGTCTAATTAATAGCTAAGAATACTGAAGCTCAGAATTGCTCAGTGACCTGCCAAAGATCATACAACTAATTAGGACAGAAACAGGATTCAGACTCAGCTGCCTGTTACATTGCAAGGACCATCTGAAAATAAGCCTTTTTTTCTGATCACAATATTAAAAATAAACTGATCAGTGCCAATGCCCTTGAACTAATTCTTAAAAGTCTTAAAACCAGGAACTGCCTTTCCTTTGACTTCCATGATGGAAGAAGGAGGAATACATTCTTTGGCCCTGTGCCAAGTGCAGTGCCCAACTCATACCAGGTTAGTAGCTGCTGATCAGTTAAAGGACTCCTTAAATTTCAGGGATGGGTTTCTCTATCCCAGGGTAAACATTCTTTTCATAAAAACTTATAACCCTATTTTATCCTTCCTTGTATGAATTCTCTTGATTATTAGATAGGGCTGTTTTTTGTTTTTTTTTTAGTACAGGGCTAATCTTAATGACAGTTATTACGTATTCTTAGCGTCTTTTGTAAGATTTTTGACGGCAAGCAGACTACTTATCTCTATAAATTAGTCTATTCGTTGCCATTGAGTGTATGATAGGCATAATCTACTATTTTTCTGAAGCTGAGTTTCTATGCCCTGATCCATTTCAGTGAGCTCACGTATGAATAGAGAGTATACACATCAGGCTGCCTAAGATGGGGAAGTCTTCCTTGGTGTTTCCACACCCTGATAAAAAGATAAATCATCAATAACCAGTAATGAATTAAGAATTCTATCTTTTCATCCCCTCCCAGATCATGAAACAGAGTGAACAGTTAAATGTAATTTGTTGAATGAATAAATGTGTAAATGAGCAAATGAGTGCAAGTGAGTAGAAGGAAGAGGTATATGTATTTTGCTTTAAACATCAAACACTTCTGTTCATCTAAAAGCTATTGATGGGGACTTCCCTGGTGGCGCAGTGGTTAAGAATCCACCTACCATTGCAGGGGACAGGTTTGATCTCTGGTCCCAGGAGATCCCACATGCTACGGAGCAACTAAGCCCGCGAGCCACAACTACCGAATCCCGCACACCTAGAACCCGTGCTCCGCAACAGGAGAAGCAATGAGAAGCCCATGCACCGCAAGGAAGAGTAGCCCCCGCTCGCCGCAACTAGAGAAAGCCCGTGCACAGCAACGAAGACCCAACGCAGCCACAGATTAATTAATTAATTTTTTTTTTTTTTTCCCCGGTACGCGGGCCTCTCACTGTTGTGGCCGCTCCCATTGTGGAGCACAGGCTCCGGACGCACAGGCTCAGCGGCCATGGCTCACGGGCCCAGCCCCTCCGTGGCATGTGGGATCTTCCTGGACCGGGGCACGAACCCATGTCCCCTGCATCGGCAGGCAGACTCTCAACCACTGCGGCACCAGGGAAGCCCCTAATTAATTTTTTTTAAAAAAAGAATGGAGAAACACGAAATCATGTTTCTCACCTTTAAAAGCTATTGACTTTTTTAGAAAGCTGCTCCTTTTTCACATTCTTGATATTTTATCATTTAATACTTAAACCAATTTTTATTTTATAACTTCATACCTATTATAAAAGCACAATTTGTTTATTATAGAAAAAAAGAAAATATATATATATATGTAAAAGGAAGAAAAGTAAAATGATCGATAATGCTCCTCTCCTCCCACACAGCCCCAAATAATCTATGAATTAAAAGACAGCACACACAGTATTTAAAAAGAATAACAAATTATTTCTTATCTCAAACTACAATGCTAAACATACTGTAAATGCTTAAAATGTCCATTTTATTTTTCCTCTTGAACCCTTGTTTGCTTTTAGTACTATTTGTTAACCCATATTGAAAATAATATTTGCGGTGACATATTTAGAATGTACCATGTACTGAGACAGGGTTCTTGCAAACATTGTGCTATGTGATCTTCATAAGGACCTCTAAAGTAGGTAGCACTGTCAAGCGTTTCTAAGATGAAGAAGGCTTAGCGAGGTTAAATAATGTTGTAGAGGTAACAATTCTGACATGGAGCAGAACGGGGCTTCTAGCCTAGGTTAGCCTGACTCCAAAGGCTACACTATCTCCACACAGGACTTGGCTACCTATACGGGGTAGAAACACATGATATTGCCAATAGCCAACCATTTTAGACATAGAAGAATGGAAATTGTATATGGTATAAATAAGATTAGTCATCTCTGGAATCAAGTGCCATGATAAACAGGCATCAAAGTATCAGATTAAAGAGTTAAAAGCAAATGTCAGAGGATGTAGGTTCAAATCCTCGCTTCCACACTGACAGGCACTGAGACTTTGGGCAAATCATCTTCACTGTAGCTTTATTTTCTTGTGGAAAAAAAATAGCATTGCCCTGCCCTGCACAGTTCATAGCAATTTGTGAGGAGCAAATGGAGTGTATAAAACTGTAAAGGATATAAAACATAAAGTGATTATTATAAACAATACTTCCACATATGAAAAATCCAAGAAGCCACTTTCCCAAGTTTCAAATGTGAAAGAGTAGCATGATAAACTAGGGTAGAAGGCCCTAAAGAGCCCGCCACAGTGATGTTAACTCAGGTGTTTACAACAGTGTCAAGGCCAAAGTCAATCCTTCAGAACCCTATGAGGGATTAGTGATTCTGCCTTGACCTAAGGACCAATCGCCTGCCCTAAATGCTCAACAGATGTTTCAAAATGTGTACACAGAAGTTTGGCCTAATCTACAAAAATTCATCACCATTCCTGGAAAAAAGCTCAAAGCTGCTTACGCAATAATTATTCCTATACTATCTGAAAACCCTAACTGAAATTTCAAGAAGCCCAAAGGCTTCTGAGCAGCTTACATAAATTTAAGGAGAAGGAAATATTATATTTACTGGCAAAGTATCAAACTCCAAGAATATGTGCCTAACCCAGAGAAGGCTTCTTTATAAAGGTCTTAGAAGAACTCTGAACTGATCTTGAATATTAATGCTCTTTCCTACACTCCTTTCCTAGAAATGGCAGTTCACTTCTAGTCTCAGTATGAAGAGATTCTTCTCCTTCTTTGGAAATGTTTTTCCAGTGTGACTTATAGTCAAGATTTGTTATCCCTTCCTATCCTTTTAGCATGTGAGGTTATATGAGCGAATATATTTTCTAAACTGAAAAGCACTGGACAAATGGAAGGGCCCTTTGTGATCACTCACTGAGACAGACATAGAAGACACTCTTTTTTCTGCATCCCTCATCCCAGCAAGAATTTTAAGGAGAACTTAGTTAACACATTACTTTAATGAAGATTTATATCTTCCTTTGCTGCTGCCAATGAAAGATGTCTTCAACAACTAGTATTAGGTTTATAAAAGTAAAGCATTTGTATAGCATATGGATCTAATTTTACATCTGATTCAAAATTGGAATATGTGCTCCTCTCATTAAATAAGATAAGCATCAAAGCTCTTGCATATCTCTTTTTTTTTTTTCATTGTCAATCTTAGCCCATCTTTTCCTCATAGTTTTTCAGAATCATTTCCATTCTATGAAAATCTCCAGGCCCGTGCTTGGCTTCTACCTTAGCCAATGACCTGATCTCCTTCAGTTCCTTCCATGGAAATTTCTCTCCAAATCCCACCCTTTCTCAGTGAATATATTTTTTTAAGTAAATTTTCTTTACTGGAGTATAGTTGATTTACAATGTTGTGTCAATGAATATATTTCTGAGGGAACCCTCCGCAGAGGGTAAGAATCTCTTCTTTTCCAAGGTGGACTCTTCCACCTGGGGTCCCATTCCTTCCCATATTCCTTGTCTTATTCATTCCCCTTCATCTTCATCTGTTCCCTTCCCTTGGGATGGAAGGATCCCTTAACTCTAAGGAAGAAATAAAAATAAACCAGAAGCAAACGAAGACTCATCCCCATTGCATTCCTCCTTTACATTACTCTTCCATGTTATGTTTTCTTTGACATCAAACTCTTAAAAGGAGATATGGGGATATAAGTATGTGTATAGCTGAATCATTATAAAGCAAAAACTAACACACCATTGTAAAGAAATTATACTCCAATAAAGATGTTAAAAATAAATAAAATTCCCACTCCTCCCCAAAATAAATAAATATCTTTATTCTTTATTTATATATATATATATACATATATATATATATACACACATATATACATAAAATGGAAACAAGTCCCTTGTCAGGTAAATGACTGTCAAATATTTTATCTCCCCCTCAAAAAAAGAAAGAGTTGTCTATACTCATTTCCTGAATGTCTTAGCCATGTGCTCTTAACCCTGAAATCTGGTTTCTATTTACTACTCGTCATGAATCTTCTAAACGTCTTCTCTCAAAGGTCTGAATAGTACAGTACCTCCTAGTCATCCTTTCTAGAATTCTTACAGCCAACTTTATCTCTTCCCTCTTCTTTCCACAGCCCCTAACTAATCAGTACGTTTTGTCAATTCTTTCTCCACACTGGCTCGTATACCCACAGCTTCTTCTTTATCCCGATAGGAATAGTTCAGGCCAGTTTTAGTCCTTCACTCCTTCTGCCCTGAATTATTACAAATGACTCCCAACGGGTCTCCCTAAACCTGCCTCCAACCCAACCCTCTACTTAAGAACAAGTACTCTTTTTTAAACATCTTTATTGGAGTATAATTGCTTTACAATGGTGTGTTAGTTTCTGCTTTATAACAAAGTGAATCAGCTATACATACACACATGTTCCCATATCTCCTCCCTCTTGCATCTCCCTCCTACCCTCCCTATCCCACTCCTCTAGGTGGTCACAAAGCACCGAGCTGATCTCCCTGTGCTACGCAGCTGCTTCCCACTAGCTATCTATTTCACATTTGGTAGTGTATATAAGTCCATGCTACTCTCTCACTGCGTCCCAGCTTACCATTCCCCCTCCCTGTGTCCTCAAGTCCATTCTCTGTGTCTGCATCTTTATTCCTGTCCTGCCCCTAGGTTCTTCAGAACATTTTTTTTTTTAGATTCCATATATACGTGTTAACATACAGTATTTGTTTTTCTCTTTCTGACTTACTTCACTCTGTATGACAGACTCTATGTCCATCCATCTCACTACAAATAACTCAATTTCGTTTCTTTTTATGGCTGAGTAATATTCCATTGTATATATGTGCCACATCTTCTTTATCCGTTCATCTGCCGATGGACACTTAGGTTGCTTCCATGTCCTGGCTATTGTAAATAGAGCTTCAATGAACATTTTGGTACATGACTCTTTTTGAATTATGGTTTTCTCAGGGTATATGCCCAGTAATGGGATTGCTGGGTATGGTAGTTCTATTTTTAGCTTTTTAAGGAACCTCCATACTGTTCTCCATAGTAGCTGTATCAATACACATTCCCACCAACAGTGCAAGAGTGTTCCCTTTTCTCCACACTCTCTCCAGCATTTATTGTTTGTAGATTTTTTGATGATGGCCATTCTGACTGGTGTGAGGTGATACTTCACTGTAGTTTTGATTTGCATTTCTCTAATGATTAGTGATGTTGAGCATTCTTTCATGTGTTTGTTGGCTGTCTGTATATCTTCTTTGGAGAAATATCTATTTAGGTCTACTGCCCATTTTTGGATTCGGTTGTTTGTTTTTTTGATATTGAGCTACATGAGCTACTTGTAAATTTTAGAAATTAATCCTTTGTCAGTTGCTTCATTTGAAAATATTTTCTCCCATTCTGAGGGTTGTCTTTTCATCTTTTTTATGATTTCCTTTGTTATGCAAAAGCTTTTAAGTTTCATTAAGCCCCATTTGTTTATTTTTGTTTTTATTTCCATTTCTCTAGGAGGTGGGTCAAAAAGGATCTTGCGGGCTTCACTGGTGGCGCAGTGGTTGAGAGTCCGCCTGCCGATGCAGGGGACACGGGTTCATGCCCCGGTCCGGGAAGATCCCACATGCCGCGGAGGAGCTGGGCCCGTGAGCCATGGCCGTTGAGCCTGTGCGTCCAGAGCCTGTGCTCCATAATGGGAGAGGCCACAACAGTGAGAGGCCCGCGTATTGCAAAAAAAAAAAAAAAGGATCTTGCTGTGGTTTATGTCATACAGTGTTCTGCCTGTTTCCCTCTAAGAGTTTTATAGTGTCTGGCCTTACATTTAGGTCTTTAATCCATTTTGAGTTATTTTTGTGTAAGGTGTTAGGGAATGTTCTAATTTCATTCTTTTACATGTAGCTGTCCAGTTTTCCCAGCACCACTTATTGAAGAGGCTGTCTTTTCTCCATTGTATATTCTTGCCTCCTTTATCAAAAATAAGGTGACCATACGTGTGTGGGTTTATCTCTGGGCTTTCTATCCTGTTCCATTGACCTATATTTCTGTTTTTGTGCCACTACCGTACTGTCTTGATTACTGTAGCTTTGTAGTATAGTCTGAAGTCCGGGAGCCTGATTCCTCCAGCTCCATTTTTCTTTCTCCAGATTGCTTTGGCTATTCGGGGTCTTTTGTGTTTCCATACAAATTGTGAAATTTTTTGTTCTAATTCTGTGAAAAATGCATTGGTAGTTTGACAGGGATTGCATTGAATCTGCAGATTGCTTTGGGTAGTATAATCATTTTCACAGTGTTGATTCTTCCAATCCAAGAACATGGTATATCACTCCATCTGTTTGTATCATCTTTAATTTCTTTCATCAGTGTCTTATAGTTTTCTGCATACAGGTCTTTTGTCTCCTTAGGTAGGTTTATTCCTAGGTATTTTATTCTTTTGGTAAATGGGAGTATTTCCTTAATTTCACATAGAGATGATAAACCAGACACCAGGAGAGAGAACAGGGCTTAAAGTTCTAAGGTCACATGACCAGATTGTGACCCAGCACTGCTCCTATATTTTTTGAACCACTGGGACTAGTAAAGCACCACCAGCAGGGTGTGACACGAGTTCAACTTAACCTAACCAAAAAAATGAAAGATGTAATAATCTCTGGGATCTTGTGCATTTATAAATTCTATGACACTGTATATATTTTAAAATTTTTTTAATTAATTAATTTTTTTTTTGGCTGCATTTCGTCTTTGTTGCTGCGCGCGGGCTCTCTCTGTTGTGGCAGGTGGAGGCTACTCTTCATTGCAGTGCACAGGCTTCTCATTGTGGTGGCTTCTCTTGTTGCGGAGCACGGGCTCTAGGCACATGGGCTTCAGTAGTTGTGGCACGCGGGCTCAGTAGCTGTGGCTTGCGGGCTTTAGAACGACAGGCTCAGTAGTTGTGGTGCATGGGCTTAGTCGCTCGCAGCATGTGGGATCTTCCCAGACCAGGGCTCGAAACCATGTCCCCTGCATTGGCAGGTGGATTCCCAACCACTGTGCCACCAGGCAAGCCCTGACCCTGTAAATGTTAACTTAAGTATAACAGTGGCCAAAATAGCCCCATGGCTCCCATTGCTCCATCACTGTACTCCCTTACTCCTACATCAGTTTCCATAGTTACATGGATATAGGATAAACTCACTACCAAAGCCAAGGCAGCTCCTGACAGCAAAGGTGTCAAGGGAAAGGAAAACATTAAGTTCAGCATCTCTAGCATTCTTTCTGGCTCATTCTCACACATTTTGGCAGAAAGCCTGAACTGTCACAGTTTAGTTATTCATACTGTTAGCCTGTAGAGCTATAAGCCTAGAAGTTTTATGTAGACCACTATCTGCTACAAATAAACAATAAGAGAAACTTCACATAAAAACATTATTTGCAGGTGTATTATATTTAACAATGTAACATAAGAAAAGCTTTGTCCATTGCAGACCATTTAACTGACTCTGTCCTTGAAATAGCCGTACGCAAAACCCCATCAGCACACCTCAGATCCAGCCAGAGTTCACCAAAAGTTAGAAAGTGGAAAGAAAAACTGGAGTAAGGAAGAGAAGTTCCTATTCTCTGTTTTTACAGGAGCACTGAGGACATTTGAATGCCAATGACCTAGAATAAAGAAAATGAAAGAGACTCTCCTATTCCCTGTTTAAATGACCTTTCTAAATTTCTGGGCATTAAAATAAATAAGCTACCCACCACAGAAAAGTGTTTAAAGTAAAAGTTTACTTTTTCTGCCTTTAAATTACTTTGAAAGATGTCAGAGCAGAGCTATAAACAAAGTGATATATTCCAATTAAGCTTGATTTCCCAAATATACTAGATTTTTCTACATAAAAACACTATGTGTCAGATTCCAATGCATAATAATTACTTAGTGTCTGGACTGAGATGTTACCTCAGTGGGTTAGAACCTGAGTTTATAAACCCAACACTAAATGTCCAAACCTAACACCAAACCCAGTGGGCTTCCCTTCAGCTCCCAGCAGCTGATGTGTCCTCATCATCAGAGGCAGACAGAAGGGAGCTGGTCAGACTAACGCAACCAACGCACTTACTCAGACCGCAATTCAGTGGGCGTTCTCTGTGGGCGGCGGGTCAGATGCCACGGTGACCTCTGTATATAAAAAGCAGATCATGGTAATTTTAAATCACGTGGCCTCATATCCAATATTCAGAGCTCCCCTACTGATGATACTTATAAATCCAAGCTCTTGGAAATCAGTTATTCAGGCTGGAAAATCTTCTTAATAACAAGAAAAATATTTTTATTTTGATATTTTGTTGTATCTCCTCCCCATGCACATATCATTATTGGCCTATCCCAAAGCATCCTGGAGTGCCAGCTTGATAGTACATTTTAGGGTCCATTCTTACAAATATGATTAATCCATTTGTTAGTACACCTATGATGTCTGTCTAGTAGAGTCTGGTCTTGGGAATATCAATGTGTTTGTGGGTATAAGAATGTGTATTACCCCACCATGCCTCAACCATACACAAACAAGCTTCCTTACATGTGTCAGATATTTTGATGCCAAACACCTCAAATCAGTTAATAATAACTATCACAGATCGTTGCCTCACTAAAACCACACTACAAATTAGATCACCACAATTAGGGCTAAGTTAAAATAGTAGACTCTGACAACTGTCTTGAGTGTCTCTCTCTCCCAATATGAAATGTGGCAGTGGGTCATCCTATAGGCGTCCGAGGGAACTGGATTCTATTTTCAGCCTCAGTGGTATAAAACTGAAATTTATTCTAAAAAAGAACATTAACTAGGTATACGTTCTCAATTTATTCCCAGGGTAAAGTGATAGGTAAAATTAATTTCTATAGCCTTATGTGAGTGATACCCTTATTGTAGAATTCACACAGCATCCATTGTTTGGCAGACCTCATTCCGTATTTTGTTGTAGTTGTTGTCTATTAAAGGCCATCTCATACTAATTCATTAATTTATCCTCTTACAGTGAGGTTCTCCAAGAATGCTGGAGGTTGAACTAATTATATAAATATGTATTGGGATTGTACAGAACATCTTCCAGTCCTATTAGAATGTAATTAGTTATACAAACACATCTAATGACAATCTCACCAGAAAAAATGGTACTCAAGCTAAATATATAAGATTTTGTAAAACAAACCATGTCACTGTTTCTCTAACACTGTTCAATACAAACAACAAACAACCCCACCTCTAGAGAGAGATTCTCCATTGGGGGTCTGGTAACATGTTATCGTACTTCCTCAGGGCTTAGTAGAAACATCCCAGCAAGCCATTCTGTTATTATTCTGTACTACCACTAGTACACCGGGGTAACTTAGGAATATGAGAGAAAATGCCTCAAACACAACAACCCCATCGAAGTTGCTTACTCTCTCACAGCAGGCTGGATGTGACCCATCCAGTCCTGGTGGAGCCCCCCTACCATCCCCTACTAGGGCTCCAAGGTTGCCTCAGTTCTCATCATTCCCCAGTCAGAATCAGGAAAAAAAAAGGTGTCTAGGACATGTGAATTGACGTTGAAGGAGATGACATGGGAATCGTCCATATACCTTCTGCTCACAGCCAATCGGTCAGTAATTTGCTGCAAGGGAGATAAGGAAGTACCATTCCTAGCTGGGTGGGAGGGCTTTCTTCCTTAAAAGAAGCACAGAAAGGATACTAGGAGGAAGTTATTAAGTCTCTGTCATAGTCCAACCCTCTGGCCATCCAAGTATTCATGCACAGTCTTCTTGCACATATGGAACACACTCTCACCCTCCCCGAGTCCCCTGCATTTCCTCCAGCTCAAAGCCCTGTGTCTCTGAGTGGTGCAAGTCATTTCCGTCAGTGACCTGCAGACTAATACATTAGTCTCTCTCCCTCTCCCCTCCTCTCAATCCCGCGCACGCGCGCGCGCGCGCACACGTATGTACTCACAGGCAATAGCAGAGACGGAGCAGGATAGCTGCCATAACGTCTCCTAGTCATAAAAGGATGGCACACACACAGCAATGAATGGTCCTGGCAATGATGAACCCTGCTGGGTGGGATTTATGGAGACCCCCCTGTCCTGGAAGGATAGAAACTCTCTTGGTTGGAACGTGGTTCTGTTCATCAGGAGACAACCCCTGTCAGGTATTCTCTGTGGTCACTGGCATTGCTCTCTGGATGCTTTTCTCTCACTCGCCATCATGGTGGCCCCAAAGCCAGAGAAGTGGTCACTGGCAAATACTCCAGCTTTCTGCTGGTACAGGTTCGGGAGGTAGGGAGGGCTGCTTTAGAAAAATCATAAGCTTTTGAAGGCCAGACTTGTGGTTTCTTTGGCAGAACAATTCCCTCAAAATTGCGACAGGCTCTTGTGCGCTTGCTTCCGCCACATTCCAAGTACGATAACCATTCCTAAAGTTCTCCTTAGGGCACAGTTCTTAAGCTGAGTGACTCTTCCCTTTATTTACTGCTCGCTGTATTTCCTCAGTTTCATGACTGTTACCCTGAGGCCACTTGAAACAGTTAGCTTGGGAAGGAAAGCAGTGCCCTTAATCAGATCCTTGCCTCTGAGTTGCTCCCTGGTCTGGATGTGGTGTCTTAACAGGTTTGTGAGAAAAGTACTGAATGGACAGTTTTATCTTCAGAAGTTTGCTACAGAAGAATGGACTTTTCCAACCCTGTGAATCCCCAAATTTAACCTGCAGGTTACATAGGCAGAGGGACTTTCCTTTAGCAGATTTATATTTCTTTCCATCTCTGCTTCCAAAACGGGCTCATCCTGCCTGCTTTCATCTCTCCTTTGTAAACCAGCAAGAAAAAGCCGATAAACATCAAACTACATGAGTTTTTCCATGTAGTTAACCTAGACCAACAGACTCAGTAAGGGCGTCATCTTTCAAGCTATGGTAGGCTAAATTTTACCAAATATTTTTCAACAGCCCATAGTCAGCAGCACGAGAACCTGCAGTTTCTGTTGTCCTGCAACCCACTGCCAGACCGCTGAGCATCGTTTTAGTTCTTTTCATGTAGGACCTCACTTCTGGATACCATTTCCTGTATTAGCCGCTGTCACAAAAGGCCCCCAAACAGAGTGGCTTATAATAAGAATGAAGTTCACTACTTTCCCACAGGCAGTCTAGAGCTTGCAGGGTGGCTGTGCCACTGGTGACACATGCCTTCCAGGTTGTTCCAGTTGTCACCATTTCACAGCCAGCAGACAAGGGGGAAGAGACCACCCAAGGCAAAGAGGTGCTCTCTAAGGAGATGAACTAGAAATTACACACATCTCTGCTCACATCTCATTGGCTTAAACTTATTTACATGGCCACACCTTGACTCACATGTGTTCTCTAGCTGGGGAACCACCTGCTCCTCCAAAACTGGCTGGAGAGGGAAGCTGTTACTAAACATAAAGGGGAGAATGGCTAATAAAGAGCAATCAGCAGTCAATGCCACAAGGAATTTCAGAATCCTAGCCCGCTGTTACTCCATCGTTTTGGTTCCCTGTTTCAACGTGGGTTCCTAGGAGTCTGCCAAGCACAGTATGCAACGTAGCATCTCAGCTACAGACCCAAAGACCCACCTTTGATGAATTTATGTAGATAACAACCCCTACACATTACACAGTCCCAGTTCAGCCTCCCATTTACCATAATATTTCACATCCCATAAAAAGGAGAAAAGAAGGAAACAGACTAGCATACACATCTATTGCTTCCATTTTGGAACGTTTATACTTGAAGACTGCCTTTATTATCTTCTCTTCATGTGGAAATTCTTGGAATTCTGTGTCATACAGCGCCCACCCACTAGCTACAGTACAGTCTCCAGATGAATCAGGGCATCACCAACTTTCTCAGCCCTGATGTTATCCTCCTCAAGTTCCACAAACACAAAAATGACGACTCACAGGAATATGATTTAAACCATATGCAGTCACGTAGATGTGCTATACAACATTCTAAGGAAAAAAGGAAAAGTCCCCTACTGATTATAGTACATTGCCCTTTAAGCCAAGTGTCCAGTATACCATTTGAACCTTTTTAATGCTTCTTCAACACACTCTACTTCCACTTCATGAGCACGAAGATAATTTCATGCTCATCCTCTGATGAGTACTAAGCTCACTTCCCAGATACTTTGGTATCGGAAGTACATATCTTGGATAAGAGATTCACAAAAGGTCTGAATAAACTGAATATAATGTTGTTATACATGAGATGCATGTGAATGTAACAGCAGTCTGTCATCAAGAGACAGTCATCTCTGGTTTAACCACACAAATCTTATTCTTAGACCTGCAAGGGAATGGGACAAACAATAGAAATAGTGACTCAATCAAGATGCTTTTCCTAGGAGGCTCTACTTACAACTGAATTGTCCCCCAAATGACAGCTTCATTGGCCTTCCTTCAAATGCCTATAAATGCATTTCTAATTCTCCTCAGTAGATCTCTTGTGAGCTGTAAATCTAGGGCAATGGTGAGGTGATCTTGCCAGTTATTTTCGAAAACTCTTAACGGACACCTCTCCAACAGTAATTAAAGGAATATGACTGCTCTTGACTTTTTATTTTGTTTAATTAACTTCTATTTAGAAGGAAGAAACACATATACACTCCCCGTATGCCAGAAAACTAAATCTTGAGAACATAACTCTTTTTATCACTTTGGTTGATAAATATGTAACATCCCTCATTGACGCCCATAATAGATATTCTAAACCCATCCTAGCACTCTTTCCCACAAATGCCAGAAGCAGCCCTAGGATCATTTCCTATGCAAAACTCTAAGGAATTGTCAGCAATTAGAGTTGGTCCTCAGAGTGAAACCTATTCAACACCCTGACAACTAATCTCACACACACACACACACACACACACACACACACACTGAGGCTTAAGGTCACACAACAAATTAGCAATAGATGGAAGACTAGGGTCCAGGACACCTATTTCCTGAGACTAGGGCTCTTTTTTCTACAAGGTATTTGATGGCTAATTGGTAAACTAATGACATTTCTAACAGCTTGGAATGCCTTTATTTGCCAAAGGGAAAATTATTGAAAGAAAAAGAAAAATTGATCCAAGGCTCCCTAGATGACATTTTAAAAGAACTGCACTATAAAAATAATTTCTACAAGCCCTTCTAAATGTTAAGAAGGTAAGAAAAAAAGTGTTAATTAAATGCTCAATTAATGTTTATCAAACATATTTTATCATTATTAGACTAAATTTACGACACAGTAGAGCTGTATGCATGTGTGCTCCCTGCACTTTATAGTATATTCATGCTCCCTTGTATCATCATTTGTGAAATGCCAATGCCATTTTATAGGCCTTTTATAAGGAATGTAATAGGCAGTACTCTGACAAATTAGGAGAAACAGATGAGGCCTCCCCTGAACTTAGAGAATGGGTGTGGGCTATTCAAGGACTTTTCTGCACCCTAGTTTTCTCTTTGTTAAGTTGAAGGGGTCTTTATGGTCTCTGAAAATGCTCAAGCCCTATTATTCAAAGGACAATTTTGTAGTTTTAAAATTATTATAGGATATTAAACTTGAAGCTTTGCTTTCCAATCTACCTAAAATATTGTCAACTTACTTGGCAACACAATTTTGAAAAATTATATCTCTCCTCATATATTTTTAAGTTGAACCTAAATTCTTATCTCAAATGTAACAGTTACAAAGATACAATTTCTTGTATATTGCATATTATGTGTGAAATTTACATATATTTTAAAATATACTTTGAGTTGCAGATTTAGCCCATTCAATTAACAAAACATATCTGCAATTGATAAAACCTCTTTGCCAAAGCCAGTCCTAATTGTCAAACCAATTATTCAAATCACTAATTTTTGCCATAAAAAGTCCAGCTTCATTTTTCGATTTAAGTAAAAATGTCACTATGTGTTCCACAGAAACCCTTTTATTTCTGAATCCTAATTCTAACATGTGTAGACTGAGACAGGTGGGCACAGAGCCTTTTCATGAGCTTATGTCCTCGATGAAATCAAGCATTGCTCTTTGTCTTTTTTTTTTTTTTTTAATTTTCTCTCTCTCTCTTTTTCTTTTTTTAACCAAACCCAGGGGCTGTCATTCAGGAGCTCTACATTTCAAACATCCCTCTGTTCAGCGCCCCTAAGTTTTTTTGCAGCCTGGGAAATGCCTCATAAGATTCAGATGGGTGCACATTTCTTTTGCACAGTAGGAGGCAGTCAAGTGTGAAAAGGAAGGAAGGAAAGACAAAACCTGACTGCAGGAGTGGGTCTCAGACACATCAGCTTGAGAAAGCAACACATGGAAACTGATTATCTACAAAATGATCTCCTTAAAGTTGCCGAAGCCGTGTACCCCTAGAAAGTCTTCAAGCCCCCTCAGGGGTATGCATACCCTGTTTAAAGAGATCTGGACTGGGATTCCTCTAAGGTTTGAATATATATATATATATACACGTATACATATATATGCAGCAAATTATCATGTTCTCATTGGAAGAAATGAGACAGAAATCAAATTCAAGTAAAAATTCACTTCCCTGGGCTCATTTATCCTCAAATCCTCAGTGCAAAATTTCTTACCATACCTACACACGTAAATGGCTAAGAGGTTTCATCTTAGGAGCCCCTCCTACTGGCAGTGGCTTCCTGGAGAGCTAATGAGGCTTGTTAGCTTGAGTCTGAGCTCTTTAAAAAAGAGTGCCATGGTTGATTAGCCATATCTGGCAGGTTGGAGAAGTGAGAGCATAAATGTCGTATCAATCCTCCCACCTTAAAGTCAGAATGACCATACCAATGTCTTCTTAGGTCAGTCTCCCAAGGCAATAGAAATCAAAGCAAAAATAAACAAAGGGGACCTAATCAAACTGACAAGCTCCTGTGCAGCAAAGGAAACCATAAACAAAATGAAAAAACAACCTATGGACAGGGAGAAAATATTTGCAGATGATGCAACCGACAAGGGCTTACTTTCCAAAATATACAAACAGCTCATACAACTCGATAAGAAAAAAACAAACAACCCCATCAAAAAATGAGCAGAAGACCTAAATAAACATTTCTGCAAAGAAGATATACAGATGGCCAACAGGCACATGAAAAGATGCTCATCATTGCTAATTACTAGAGAAATGCAAATCAAAACTACAAGGAGGTACCAACTCACACTGGTCAGAATGGCCATCATCAAAAAGTCTACAAATAATAAATGTTGGAGAGGGAAAAGGGAACCCTCCTACACTGCCTGTGGGAATGTAAGTTGGTACAGTCACTATGGAAAACAGTATGGAGTTTCCTCAAAAAAATAAAAATAGAGTTGCCATATGACCCAGCTATCCCACTCCTGGGCAAATACCCAGACAAAACTATAATTTGAAAAGATACATGCACCCCCGTGTTCATAGCACTATTTACAATAGCTGAGACATGGAAACAACCTAAATGTCCATCGACAGATGAATGGATAAAGAAGATGTGGTGTGTGTGTGTGAAAATTATATATATATATATATATATATATATATATACATAAAATGGAATATTACTCAGCCATAAAAAAAATGAAATAATGCCATCTGCAGCAACACAGATGGATCTAGAGATTATCATACTAAGCAAAGTAAGTCAGAAAGAAAAACACAAATACCATATGATATCACTTACATATGGAATCTAAAATATGACACAAATAAACATTTCTACAAAGCAGAAACAGACTCACAGATGAAGAGAACAGACTTGTGGTTGCCAAGAAGCAGGGCAGGGGGTGGGGGGAGGGAAGGATTTGGACTTGGGATTAGCAAATACAAACTAGTATATATAGGATGGATAAACAACAAGGTCCTACTGTATAGCACAGGGAACTATACTCAATATCCTGTGATAAACCAGAATAGAAAAGAATATAAGAAAGAATATATATATGTATAACAACTGAGTCAATTTGCTGTAGAGCAAAAATTAACACAACGTGGTAAATCAACTATATTTCAACAAAAATTTTTTTAGAAGTCAGAATGACCTAATCAAACTACTTTATTTGGAGGTTATTTGGCTATCTGACCTTTAGTTCCTAGAACTCTGAATGTAGGTACATTCCAAGGAGTACACATTTTTAAAGGAAATATGCATGAGTCTTACATTATCATACACATATTATAAGTAAATGTAGGGGGTGGAGTCAAGATGGCAGTGCGGGAAGACGCCCGAGTTAGCACCTCCCCACAACTAGGGCAACTGCTGGCCACTGGTGGGGGACACTGATGCCCAATGAGATGGGAGGAACCACAAGTGAACCAGTAGGACATGGGGGTACTGAGGGGAGAGGAGAAGTGGAGGTCAGACAGGATCAGTGCCCCTGAGTCCAGGGAGATGAGGAGAGGCAGGCAGGAGGGGCCCTCTGAGAGGAGGGCATTTGCCCCGCCCACTTAAGCACAGGAAGCCTGTTGGGCTCCCAGGTGAGGTCCCCCACCCTCTGAGATCAGGGGTGGGGGGCATGCCTGGGCCCCTTCTGTTCGGTTCAGCCTAAGCCCCAACCCCCCACAGCCCTCAGGGCCTTTTCCAACCCTGTGGGTCTTGAGCATTGGTCCCACCCACCACCCAAACCTCGCCCTTGCTTAGGACCTGCCCTCCACAGCCAAGGCCTTTCCCCACTTTTCTATTTTTTTCTTCTCCCTTCTCTTTTTTACTATTGTGGTACTATTGTACCTTCTGGTTGTGGATTCATCTATATTTTTATTTTTATATTCTCTCTAACATATCTGTTAGTATCCTAGTCTAATTTTATTTTTTACTTTGTTATTGTTCTCTCTCTTTTTTTTTTTTTGGCCACCCCACACGGCTTGCAGGATCTTGGTTCACAAGCTGGGGGGTCAGGCCAAAGCTCCTACAGTGGGAGCTCCAAGTGCAAACCACTGGATTAACAGAGAACCTCAGACCCCAAGGAATATTCATTGGAGGGAGGTCTCACAAAGGTCCTCATCTCAGCACCAACACCCAGCTCCACCAAACAGCCTACAAACTCCAGTGTTGGAATCCTCAGGCCAAACAGCCAGTAAGACAGGAACACAATCCCACTCAAAAAAAAAAGAGACAACAAAAAAATATGTCACAGATGAAGGAGCAAGGTAAAAACCTACAAGACCAAATAAATGAAGAGGAAATAGGCAATCTACCTGAAAAAGAATTCAGAGTAATGATAGTAAGAATGATCCAGAATCTTGGAAATAGAATGGAGGCACGGATTGAGAAAATACATGAAAGGTTTAACAAAGATCTAGAAGAACTAAAGAACAAACAAACAGAGATGAACAACACAATAACTGAAATGAAAAATACACTAGAAGGAATCAATAACAGAATAACTGAGGCAGAAGAACGAATAAGTGAGGCGGAAGATAATATGGTGGAAATAACTGCCAAGGAGCAGAATAAAGAAAAAACAATGAAAAGAATTGAAGACAATCTGAGAGACCTCTGGAACAACACTAAATGCACCAACATTCAAATTACAGGGGTCCCAGAAGAAGAAGAGAAAAAGAAAGGGACTGAGAAAATATTTGAAGAGATTATAGTTGAAAACTTCCCTAACATGGGAAAGGAAATAGTCACCCAAGTCCAGGAAGTACAGAGAGTCCCATACAGGATAAACCCTAGGAAAAACACACAAAACACATATAAATCAAACTAACAAAAATTAAGTTCAAAGAAAATATATTAAAAGCAGCCAGGGAAAATCAAAAAATAACATACAAAGGAATTCCCCTAAAGTTATCAACTGATTTTTCAGCAGAAACTCTGCAGGCCAGACGGAAGTGGCTGGATATACTTAAAGTGATGAAAGAGAAAAACCTACAACCAAGATTACTCTACCCAACAAGGAACTCATTCAGATTTGACAGATAAATCAAAAGCTTTTCAGACGAGCAAAAGCTAAGAGAATTCAGCACCACCAAACCAGCTTTACAACAAATGTTAAAGGAACTTCTCTAGGCAGGAAACACAAGAGAAGAAAAAGACCCACAAGAACAAACACAAAACAATTAAGAAAATGGTAATAGGAACATACATATCGATAATAACCTTGAACGTAAATAGATTAAATGTCCCAACGAAAAGACACAGGCTTGCTAAATTGATACAAAACAAGACCCATATACATGCTGTCAACCAGAGACCCACTTCAGAAGTAGGGACACAAACAGACTGAAAGTGAAGGGATGGAAAAAGATATTCCATGCAAATGGAAATCAAAAGAAAGCTGGAGTAGCAATATTCGTATCAAGTAAAATAGACATTAAAATAAAGACTGTTACAAGAGATAAGGAGGAACACTACGTAATGATCAAAGGATCAATCAAAGAAGAAGATATAACAATTATAAATGTTTATGCACCCAACATAGGAGCACCTCAATACATAAGGCAAATGCTAACAGCCATGAAAGGAGAAATCAACAGTAACACAATAAGAGTAGGGGACTTTAACACCCCACTTACACCAATAGACAGATCCTCCAAAATGAAAATAAATAAGGAAACACAAGCTTTAAATCACACAATAGACCAGATAGATTTAACTGATATTTATAGAACATTCCATCCAAAAGTGGCAGAATACCCTTTCTTCTCAAGTGCACACAGAACACTCTCCAGGATAGATCACATCTTGGGTCACAAATCAAGCCTCGGAAAATTCAAGAGAATTGAAATCGTAACAAGCATCTCACAATGCTATGAGACTGGAAATCAATTACAGGAAAAAAACTGTAAAAAACCCAAATACATGGAGGTTAAACAGTGCACTACTAAATAACCAAGAGATCACTGAAGAAATCAAAGAAATAAAAAAATACATAGAAACAAATGAAAATGAAAACACAACGACCCAAAACCTATGGGATGCAGCAAAAGCAGTTCTAAGAGGAAAGTTTATACCAATTCAATCTCATCTCAAGAAACAAGAAAAATCTCAAATAAACAACCTAACCCTACACTTAAAACAACAAGAGAAAGAAGAACAAAGATAACCCAAAATCAGTAGAAGGAAATAAATCATAAAGATCAGAGCAGAAATAAATAGAAACAAAGAAACAGTAGCAAAGATCAATAAAACAAAAAGCTGGTTCTTTGAGAAGATAAACAAAATTGATAAATCCTTAGCCAGACTCATCAAGAAAAAAAAGGGAGATGATGCAAATCAATAAAATTAGAAATGAAAAAGGAGAACTCACAACTGGCACCACAGAAAATACAAAGGATTATAAGCGACTACTACAAACAACTATATGCCAATAAAATGAACAACCACAAAGAAATGAACAAAATCTTGGAAAGGTACAATTCTCCAAGACTGAACCAGGAAGAATTAGAAAATATAAACAGACCTATCACAAGTAATGAACTTGAAACACTAATTAAAAATCTTCCAACAAACAAAAGTCCAGAATCAGATAGCTTCACAGGCGAATTCTATCAAACATTTAGAGAAGAGCTAACACCAATCCTTCTCAAACTCTTCCAAAAAATTGCAGAGGGAGGGACACTCCTAAATTCATTCTACAAAGCCACCATCACCCTGATACCAAAACCAGAAAAAGATATCACAAAAAAAAGAAAATTATAGACCAACATCACTGATGAACACAGATGCAAAAGTCCTGAACAAAATACTAGCAAACAGAATCCAACAACCATTACAAGGATCATACACCATGATTAACTGGGATTTATCCCAGGGATGCAAGGATTCTTCGGTATACACAAATCAGTCAATGTGATACACCACATTAACAAATTAAGGAATAAAAACCATACGATCATCTCAGTAGATGCAGAAAAAGCTTTTGACAAAATTCAACACCGATTTATGATAAAAACTCTCCAGAAAAATGGGCATAGAGGGAACCTACCTCAACATAATAAAGGCCATACACGACAAACCCACAGCAAGCATCATACTCAGTGGTGAAAAACAGAAAGCATTTCCACTAAGGTCAGGAACAAGACAAGGATGTCCACTCTCGGCACTCTTATTCAAGACAGTTTTGGAAGTCCTAGCCACAGCAATCAGAGAAGAAAAAGAAATAAAAGGAATCAAATTGGAAAAGAAAAAGTAAAAGTGCCACAGATTTGCAGATGACATGATACTATACATAGAAAATCCTAAAGATGCCACCAGAAAACTACTAGAACTAATCAATGAATTTGGTAAGGTTGCAGAATACAAAATTAATGCACAGAAATCTCTGGCATTCCTATACACCAACAATGAAAAATCAGAAAGAGAAATTAAGGAAACACTCCCATTTACCATTGCAACATAAAGAATAAAATACCTAGGAATAAAACTACCTAAGGAGGCAAAAGACTTGTACTCAGAAAACTATAAAACACTGATGAAAGAAATCAAAGTTGACATAAACAGATGGAGAAATATACCATGTTCTTGAATTGGAAGAATCAATATTGTGAAAATGACTATACTACCCAAAGCAACCTACAGATTCAATGCAATCCCTATCAAACTACCAATGGCATTCTTCACAGAATTAGAACAAAAAATTTTACAATTCATATGGAAACACAAAAGACCCCAAATAGCCAAAGCAATCTTGAGAAAGAAAAATGGAGCTGGAGGAATCAGGCTCCCCGACTACAAACTATACCACAAATCTACAGTAATCAAGACAGTATGGTACTGGCACAAAAACAGAAATATAGATCAGTGGTACAGAATAGAATGCCCAGAGATAAACCCACGCACGTATGGACACCTAATTTACAACAAAGTAGGCAAGAATATACAATGGAGAAAAGACAGCCTCTTTAATAAATGGTGCTGGGAAAACTGGACAGCTACATGTAAAAGAATGAAATTAGAACACTACCCAACACCATACACAAAAAAAAATCCAAATGGATTAAAGACCTAAATATAAGACCAGACACTATAAAACTCTTAGAGGAAAGCATAGGAAAAACACTCTTTGACATAAACCACAGCAAGATCTTTTTTGACCCACCTCCTAGAGTAATGGAAATAAAAACAAAAATAAACAAATGGGACTTAATTAAACTCTTTTTGCACAGCAAAGGAAACCATAAACAAGACAAAAAGACAACCCTCAGAATGGGAGAAAATATTTGCAAATGAAACAACAGACAAAGGATTAATCTCCAAAATACACAAACAGCTCATGGAACTCAATATCAAAAAAACAAACAATCCAGTTAAAAAATGGGTGGAAGACCTAAATAGACATTTCAACAAGGAAGACATACAGATGGCCAAGAGGCACATGAAAAGATGCTCAACATCACTAATTATTAGAGAAATGCAAATCAAAACTACAATGAGATATCACCTCAGCTGGTCAGAATGGCCATTATCAAAAAATCTAGAAACAATAAATGTTGGAAAGGGTGTGGTGAAAACCGGAACCCTCCTGCACTGTTGGTGGGAATGTAAATTGAATTGATACAACCACTATGGAAAACAGTATGGAGTTTCCTAAAAAAACTAAAAATAGAACTACCATATGACCCAGCATTCCCACTACTGGGCATATACCCTGAGAAAACCATAATTCAAAAAGAGTCGTGTACCACAATGTTTATTGCAGCTCTATTTTCAATAGCCAGGATATGGAAGCAACCTAAGTGTCCACTGACAGATGAATGGATAAAGAAGATGTGGCACATACATACAATGGAATATTAGTCAGCCATTAAAAGAGACGAAATTGAGTTATTTGTAGTGTGGTGGATGGACCTAGAGTCTGTCATACAGAGTGAAGTAAGTCAGAAAGAGAAAAACATATACCGTATGCTAACACATATATATGGAACCAAAAAAAAAAAAAGTGGTACTGATGAACCTATTTGAAGGGCAGGAATAAAGATGTAGACATCAAGAATGGACTTGAGGACACGGGGTGGGAGGGGAAGCTGGGGTGAAGCGAGAGTAGCATCGACATATATACACTACGGAATGTAAAATAGTTACCTAGTGGGAAGCAGCAGCATGGCACAGGGAGATCAGGTTGGTGCTTTGCAATGACCTAGAGTGGTGGGAAAGGGAGGATGGGAGGGAGGGGATATGGGCACATATGTGTGCATATGGCTGATTCACTTTGGTGTACAACAGAAACTAACACAGTATTGTGAAGCAATTATACTCCAATAAAGATCTATTTTAAAAAATGATTTCACTGGTGTATAAAATACATATAATTAAATGCACATATTTTAACTATACTATTCAATAGGCTTTGATAAATGTATACACCTGTGTAAGTCTCATTACAATCAAGATATAGGATATTTTCATTACCCCTCCAAAGGTGTCTTTTTTGCCCTTTCCCAGTCCATTTCCAACCCTACCCCAACTCCCAGCAACCATTGACCCTCTTTCTATCACTGTATATGTGAATTGTCCCTTCCAGATTTTCATATAAAAAGAATCATATGGTATGTATGCTTTTGGTCTGGCTTCCTTCAAGCAGCATCTTTTTGAGATTTATCCAGGTTGTTTAATGTATCAGTAGTTCATGTCTTTGCATTGCTGAATATTATTCTATTGTAGAAATACAATATAATCTGTTTATGCACTCACCTGTTGTATATTTGGATTGTTTCTGGTTTGAGGCTATTAAGGATTAAATTTCTATTAACATTTTTGTATTAAAAAAATAAGTAAATTTAAACAAATTTTCCCACATGAGAATAAAGTACAATGTATTTATCAATCAGTAAAGACAAATGGTACGGATTCATTCATTTATTACTAAATAGATAGGCTTAGAAGAGAGTGCACGTGCTTTATTAAATGAACTGAATTAATTTTAGTAGGGCTGGAAGATAAAGTGCAAGGAAGTAAGGAGTAAAGAGAAACCTGGACCAATTAGCAGAGACTGTCATGAAGGACCTTGTAAGCCATAGGGCGATTCATAAGGCAATGGAAGCCATCACTTTTCAACTTCCTACGTGATCAGATTTACATTGTAGAAAGCGCCCTCTAGTGGCAGTTCTGGGCATAGACAGATTAAAGGGTAGTAAAAATCACTTGGGAGGCTTGAGGTATTCTAGGTGAAAGATAACATTGAGCTGAAATAGTAGTATTTGTCGTGGGAATAAAGAGAAGTGGAAAGACTCAAGATTGTAGGAGTTGAAATCTCCCGGACTTGATAATTTGTTAGATGTAGGCAGAGGAATGCCTGGCAGAGTCACAAACTGGGGAATAAAAGAAAAGAACAAGGCTTGGAGTAGAAGACAAAGAGCTCAGATTTGGACATACAGAGATTGAGCCAGTTAGACATAAGGGTCTATGGCTCTGAAGAGAGGTCAAGGCCAGCCTATAAGCACTATATATAAGCACAGACTACCATCACTACTTTCTCATTATTTTTAGCCCCTCCTATCCAGTTTGAAGTCCCAGGACCATCGCTTGAGCCACATTTTGCTGGAATCCTCAAGTAAATGGACTTACCCTAGGGAAGGACATGTGTTCCTCTGAGACAGTGAGGACAGATATAAGGGTCAATACGGGTGCAGAGTCACAGCAAATGGAGATGTAAAGTTGATCTCTTACAGTTTCTTATTATTTTGGGTAAAATAAACGTTTACAAAAAATAAACACTTAAACTATGTGTTTAATTTTAAGAGAATCTATACAGTAATTTATATACCGGTTAATTAGAGATAGATTGAGAGATCATAGTAATTTTATAATGGGTGAAATCAACACATTATGAAGAACACAGTTTAGAAATGTATGTGAACAAGTACACAAATTTTCTATAACAAGCACTTTAACAGAGGCAGTTCTTAACAAGTGTTTTTAGTCTCCAGGTTATAAGTCAACATCCACAAAACAAACTTCTCAGCGATGTGCTACTTAGTGCTTGTAATCTCAAACTCCCATTATGTTTCCTAACCAAGTCTGAATTAAAGAAAATGGGGCTTTCCCCTAAAAAGAATCAGGGGTCCCTGAAGAAACAGCTGATTTCAGGACTAGAGCAGGGAAAGTACAAGATGAACCTAGAAAATCTTGGATCAGATAGTAGGGAAGTGCTGAAAAAATGAGAGGGCCGTATGCCAGAAGAAGTCAGGAACTAGACCAAAGAAGCATCCCTAGGCTGAATCTGGGATAATTTGAGCATTAAAATTAATAATGACAGAAATGGATTATTACTCACTGAATTTAGAAAAAATCATGAGTCCATACTAATGCTAAATAAATAAAGGGGAAGAGGGGAGGTGTTATGAGTTGAACTGTGTCCCACCACCCCAAAAAAATCATACGTCCTAACCCCCAGTATCTCAGAATACGCTCCTATTTGGAGACAGGGTTTTTGCAGAGGTAATCAAGTGAAAGTGAAGTCATTAGAGTGGGCATTAATTCACAATGACTAGTGTTCTTATGCAAAGGGGATATTTGGATGTAAAGACATGCATAGAGAGAAAAAAATGTAGAGACATAGAGAGAAGACAGTCATCTACAAGCCAAAGAGAAGCCTGGAATACATCCTTCCCTCATAGCCCTCAGAAGGAACTAACCCTACTGACACCGTGATCTCAGACTTCTAGCCGTCACAACTGTGAGACAATAAATTTCTGTTGTTTGCGTCACTCAGTTTATGGTACTTTGTTACCGCAGCTTTAGCAAACTAATACAGGAGGAAAAGCTCTTTCTTATAGTAAATATAAAAAAATTATAGAATTAGAAAGTCACCATTATATAATCATCATAATAATAATTGATTCAGGCAAGAACCATTAGTAGATGGTAAAATGCATTGGGCAAAAGGGTAATTAGGACAAAATATTTACAGTTTCAAGGGATTCTCTTCACAGATCATTTAATAATTGCAGAAATGGTAACTTAAAAAGGAGAAAGCTGGTAGAAACAACCTTAACCAAGTTTATGAAGTTAATATCACCAGTAAATGGCACAAAATGACATCATGTGTAACTTGAATCTAATCATGAAGAAACATCACAGACACCCAAATTAACATTTTACAAAACAACTGACCTGTACCTCTTCAAAAATATCAATGTCATGAAAGTCCAAAAAGGCTGTTCCATGCTAAATGAGATAAAGGAGAAAACTAAATATCATACAACACACGATCCTAGATTTAAACCTGGATCAGAAAAATACATAAACTGACTCTTAAATGATTCAGCAAAAATAAAAATAGAGATATTTATTGTATGTGTAAAAAACATAAGGAGTTCCTTATAATATTTCTGCAATTCTTCTATAAGCTCGAATATTTTTCAAAGTAAAATCTTAAGAAAGAGAAAATAGGGCTTAAAAACCAGAAGTATCCATTCAAAGTACACTTTAAATTCATACCAAAAATTAAACTCTTAAGTAATCATATTTATACAAAGATAATTCTTTTGATCAGAGAATATTTTTCAAACATAATTTTATAATCAGTTGAGTATTTTAATTATTTATTTGATATTTACTTTCTCCAGAACCCTGAACAATATTATTATATTTGCACAAATCATACTTTTAAAACTATAACCCTCACAGAGCTGTTAGATGATAAAGATCACTTATTTCTGCTAAAAAAGGAGACACAAAGGGGAAAAAGAGTTAACAAAACCTTTAGCTTCCCAGAAAACAAAAAAAAACTCGTAATTTGTATAGCATAATTTGTTGTTTCTTAAGTTACCTCTTTATATTAGTTCTCAATATTTATAATTTATATGGCCATTATGCAAACACATATATGATAGGCGGATATTTCAGATTCAATTCAATCCTCCAAATTCAATCCACTTTTTGCACTCAAAAACACCATTCAGGGGCTTGCCTGGTGGTGCAGTGGTTGAGAGTCCACCTGCCGATGCAGGGGACGCGGGTTCGTGCCCCAGTCCAGGAATTTCCCACATGCCACAGAGCAGCTAGGCCCGTGAGCCATGGCCGCTAAGCCTGCGCGTCCGGAGCCTGTGCTCCGCAACAGGAGAGGCCACAACAGTGAGAGGCCCGCGTACCGCAAAAAAAAAAAAAAAAAAAAACAAACAAACAAAAAAACCCACCATTCAGACTCAAACATTAGAAGAAGATTACATAATCCTAAAGCAAAGAAAGGTCTTTCCTGGTGAAAATATACGGCTTGAGATCACTCAGTCCAATAACATTTGTTAGAAACCCAAGGCAGATATAATTTTTAATTATAAATTAATTATAAATATATTTTTATTTATAATTGTTATATAGAATATACATAATCTCATATAATATTTTGTTTTTATTTATAATTTATAAATTAAATAAATTAAATTTTTAATTTTTTAAAATAACCATTTATTTTACATATATTTTGACTTTTTTTTCCCTTGTAGATAATTATGAGCAAGAATTGGTGCCAAAAGTACGTTGAGACTGCCATCAATTTTGAAATAGGGTAACCTGTAACTCCTTTCTCAACACTCTACGGTTATGCTAATTCAGTATTTCCTTGTGGTAACTCTTCTGCTTTCTGATACATGGTTATCAGAATTAAGCTCTTAATGTGACAGGATCTAAGTTATTGTTAGTCTCTCAGTTTTGGCCCATGCTTTGACCAGTGGGAATCTCATGCATCAAACAGTACTTCATAGACCACCAGCCTATAAAATTACCAAAAAGTAACAGAGCAATATTTCTGATTCAGTTGCCTCCTACAGAATTCAGGTAACTCAGACCCTAAGTCCTCTCTCCCAAGGAGAAAACCCCCCGGAAGAAGTCTTCCTCCTCACTTCCATGTCTCTCCTGCTCCTGGGTATGCAATCTTTCTCAATGTATCTGAGAAACAAGATGCTTCCAATGCCCATTAAATCCCAGCTCACTGAGGATGCCAGCTTGGTGCCAAAACAACTGCTCAGGACTGCTTGGACATGTGCTTTTCTTGTCCACGTCAGATCTCAAAGCAGCATTGTTGTGTGTCCTGTTATTTTTTTGTTTTTTGTTTTCTTGGTCACACCGTGGGGCTTGTGGAATCTTAGTTCCCTGAACAGGGATCAAACCCAGGGCCCTGGCAGTGACAGCGACGAGTCCTAACCACTGGACTGCCAGGGAATTCCTTCCCGTTTATTTTAAATGGAAGCTCTTACGACACACACCTTAACTTATTCCTCTCTCTAGTACAGTTCCCTCTTAACACTTGTCCAAAGACAACTGGGCCAGAAGCCTGAAGATTATCACATCTGGGTGCAACCATGTGCATTCCCTACCCCACTCCCACCGAGGTTATAATCTGTGGAGCATAATGTCATAAAGGGAAGAGCATATAGAGAGAATGCTCCAAAAATCTGCAGAAGCGTCCACTCAAATCTTTGACTGAATTCTCATCTATCCATGAATGTAATGAAACTCTATGAGGCTGATAAAGAACCTCCAGAAAACAGAAGACGGAACAATTACCAAAGTTCACACAAGGCTGGGAATAGTTCATATTACCACGGTGCAGAGGCTTTTTAATACATAGGTCATTGGGTAGAGTCTATAGAAGGGTATTGCCTTAGCAAACTGGCCCCTAAAAGGCTATTCTGAACCTGCCCTAACAAATTTTAAAATCAACCCTTGCAAGAATCCGATTAATCCCAAGTAACTAAACTGTGTGTCAGAACAAAGCCCAATATTCCTTAAGAGAATACAATACAACTCAACACCTAAAAAGTAAAATTACAATGTCTAGTATCCAATCAAAAATTGCTAAGCATTCCAAGAAGTAGAAATATATGACCCATAACCAAAAAAAAAAGATAACTCAATCAATAAAAACAGATGCATAAATGACAAAGATAATGAACTAGCAAGCATGAGCATAAAGAGGAAAGAAATGAAAGAAATAAAAAAACAGACACAAGTGGAACTTCTAGAAATGAAATGTATAGTATCTTAAATGAAAAATATTCTGAGTGGGATTAACAGCAGGTTAGACAATGAAAAAGGAAAAATAAGTAAATTTGAAGACCTGGAAACAGACAACTATCCAAAATGAAACTCAAAGAGAACAGGGACTGAAAAAAAATCGAGCATCAGTGAACTATGGGAGAGTATCAAATGATCTAACATACATCTTAATTGTAGTCCCAGAAATGAGAAAATAAGTCTTAAAGAAATAATGGTTGAACATTTTTCAAGTTTGATGAAAACTATAGACCCGCAGTTCTAAGCATAAGGATCAACGAACCACAAGCAGAGTCAACCTAAATAAAATCACACCAGGGAATTCCCTGGCTGTCCAGTGATTAGGACTCCGCACTCCCACTGCAGGGGGCACAGGTTCAATCCCTGGTCAGGGAACTAAGATCCTGCATGCCAAGTGGCGCAGCCAAAAAAATTACATAGATAAAATCACACCAAGGAACATCGTAATCCAATTGCTAAAACCCACAACTAAAGAGAAATATTTCAAAGCAACTAGAGGAAAATCAAAGTACAGTTGACCCTTGAATAATGCAGGGATTAGGGGCACCAACCACCCCACATAGTCAAAAAACCCATGTATAACTTTACAGTCGACCCTCCATATCAGCAGTTCCACATCCACAGATTCAACCTACTACGGACTGTGTAGTACTGTGGTATTTATTTATTAAAAAAAAAAATTCATCTACAATTAGACCCATGCAGTTCAAACCCATGTTGTTCAAGAGGATGCAGAAAGGGACAAAAATAAGAATGATAACAGAATTCTCATCTGCAGCTGTACAAGCTGAAAAACAATAAAGCAACATTTTTCAAGTGCTGAAAAATCTCTTTTAACAAGCAGTTGAGGAGCTTCAAGATGGCAGAAGAGTAAGGCACGGAGATCACATTCCTCCCCACAGATACATCAGAAATACATCTACATGTGGAACAACTCCTACAGAACACCTACTGAACGCTGGCAGAAGATCTCAGACCTCCCAAAAGGCAAGAAACTCCCCCATGAAAAAAAGAAAAAAGAATAAACAGAGACAAAAGAATAGGGACGGGACCTGCACCATTGGGAAAGAGCTGTGAAGGAGGAAAGGTTTCCACACACTAGGAAGGCCATTCGTGGGCGGAGACCGTGGGTGGAGACCGTGGGTGGTGGATGGGGGGAGCTTCGGAGCCACGGAGGACAGCACAGCAACAGGGGTGCGGAGGGCAAAGTGGAGAGATTCCCGCACAGAAGATCGGTGCCGACCTGCACTCACCAGCCCGAGAGGCTTGTCTGCTCACGTGCCGGAGCGGGCGGGGACTGGGAACTGAGGCGGGCTTCGGTCGAAGCGCAGGGAGAGGACTGGGGTTGGCGGCATGAACACAGCCTGAAGGGGGTTAGTGCGCCACGGCTAGCTGGGAGGGAGTCTGGGAAAAAGTCTGGAGCTGCCGAAGAGGCAAGAGACTTTTTCTTGCCTCTTTGTTTCCTGGTGCACGAGGAGAGGGGATTAAGAGCGCCAATTAAAGGAGCGCCAGAGACTGGCGTGAGCTGCGGATATCAGCACGGACCCCAGAGACGGGCATGATACGCTAAGGCCGCTGCTGCCGCCACGAAGAAGCCTGTGTGCGAGCTCAGGTCACTATCCACACCCCGCTTCCGGGGAGCCTGTGCAGCCCGCCACTGCCAGGGTCCCAGGATCCAGGGACAACTTCCCCGGGAGAATGCACGGCGTGCCTCAGGCTGGTGCAACGTCATGCCGGCCTCTGCCGCTGCAGGCTCGCCCCGCATCCGTACCCCTCCCTCCCCCCAGCCTGAGTGAGACAGAGCCCCCAAATCAGCGGCTCCTTTAACCCTGTCCTGTCTGAGCAAGGAACAGATGCCCTCAGGTGACCTACACTCAGAGGCAGGTCCAAATCCAATGCTGAACCCCAGAAACTGTGGGAACAAAGAAAAGAAAGGGAAATCTCTCCCAGCAGCCTCAGAAGCAGCGGATTAAAGCTCCACAATCAATTTGATGTACCCTGCATCTGTGGAATACCTGAATAGACAACGAATCAACCCAAATTGAGGAGGTGGACTTTGGGAGAAACAATATATATATATTTTTCCCCTTTTCTCTTTTTCTGAGTGTGTATGTGTATGCTTCTGTGTGTGATTTTGTCTGTAGAGCTTTGCTTTTACCATTTGTCCTAGGGTTCTGTCTGTCCATTTCTTTTTAAAAATTTTTTCTTATTATTATTTTTTATTTTAATAACTTTATTTTATTTTATCTTCTTCTTTCTTTTTTTTCTCCCTTTTATTATGAGCCGCGTGGATGAAAGGCTCTTAATGCTCCATCCAGGAGTCAGGGCTATGCCTCTGAGGTGGGAGAGCCAAGTTAAGGACACTGGTCCACAAGAGACCTCCCAGCTACACACAATGTCAAACAGCGAAAATCTCCCAGAGATCTCCATCTCAACGTGAAGACCCAGCTCCACTCAATGACCAGCAATCTACAGTACTGGACACCCTATGCCAAACAACTAGCAAGACAGGAACACAACCCCATCCATTAGCAAGAGAGGCTGCCTAAAATCATAAGAAGGCCACAAACACCTCAAAACACACCACCAGACATGGACCTGCCCACCAGAAAGACAAGATCCAGCCTCATCCACCAGAACACAGGCACTAGTCCCCTCCACCAAGAAGCCTACACAACCCACTGAACGAACCACAGGGGACAGACACCCAAAACAACAGGAACTACGAACCTGCAGCCTGCAAACAGGAGACCTCAAACACAGTAAGTTAAGGAAAATGAGAAGACAGAAAAACACACATAAGATGAAGGAAAATGAGAAGACAGAAAAACACACATAAGATGAAGCAAGGCAGAAACCCACCAGACATAAAAAATGAAGAGGAAATAGGCAGTCTACCTGAAAAACAATTCAGAATAAGGACAGTAAAGATGACCCAAAATCCTGGAAATAGAATGGAGAAAATAAAACAAATGTTTAACAAGGACCTAGAAGAACTAAAGAGCAAACAAACAGTGATGAACAACAAAATAAATGAAATTTAAAATTCTCTACAAGGGATCAATAGCAGAATAACTGAGGCAGAATAACGGATAAGTGACCAGGAAGATAAAATAGTGGAAATAACTACTGCAGAGCAGAATAAAGAAAAAAGAATGAAAAAAATTGAGGACAGTATCAGAGACACCTGGGACAACATTAAGCACATCAACATTCGAATTATAGGGGTCCCAGAAAAAGAAGAGATAGAGAGAGGGACTGAGAAAACATTTGAAGAGATTATAGTTGAAAACTTCCCTAATATGGGAAAGGAAATAGTTAATCAAGTCCAGGAAGCAGAGAGAGTCCCATACAGGGTAAATCCAAGGCGAAACACGCTAAGAAACATATTAATCAAACTATCAAAAATTAACTACAAAGAAAAAAATATTAAAAGCAGCAATGGAAAAATAACACACAAGGGAATCCACATGAGGTTAACAGCTGATCTTTCAGCAGACTCTGCAAGCCCGAAGGGAGTGGCAGGACATATTTAAAGTGATGAAGGAGAAAAACCTACAACCAAGATTACTCTACCCAGCAAGGATCTCGTTCAGATTTGACGGATAAATTAAAACCTTTACAGACAAGCAAAAGCTAAGAGAATTCAGCACCACTAAACCAGCTTTACAACAAATGCTAAAGGAACTTCTATAGACAAGAAACACAAGAGAAGGAAAAGACCTACAATAAAAAACTCAAAAAAATTAAGAAAATGGGAATAGGAACATACATATTGATAACTACCTTAAATGTAAATGGATTAAATACGCTAACCAAAAGACATAGACTGGCTGAATGGATACAAAAAAAAGACCCATATATATGCTGTCTACAAGAAACCCACTTCAGACCTAGGCACACATACAGACTGAAAGTGAGTGGATGGAAAAGATATTCCATGCAAATGGAAATCAAAAGAAAGTTGGAGTAGCAATTCTCATACCAGACAAAACAGACTTTAAAACAAAGACTATTACAAGAGACAAAGAAGGACACTGTATAATGATCAAGGGATCAATCCAAGGTGAAGATATAACAACTGTAAATATTTATGCACCCAACATAGGAGCACCTCAATACATAAGGCAAATACAACAGCCATAAAGGGGAAATTGACAGTAACACAATCATAGTAGGGGACTTTAGCACCCAAATTTCACCAATGGACAGATCATCCAAAATGAAAATAAATACGGAAACACAAGCTTTAAATGATACATTAAACAAGATGGACTTAATTGATATTTATAGGACATTATATCCAAAAACAACTGAATACATATTCTTCTCAAGTGCTCATGGAAAATTCTCCAGGATAGCTCATATCTTCGGTCACAAATCAAGGCTTGGTAAGTTTAAGAAAATTTAAATCATATCAAGTATGTTTTCTGACCACAACATTATGAGACTAGATATCATTACAGGAAAAAATTTGTAAAAAATACAAACACATGGAGGCTAAACAATACATTACTTAATAACCAAGAGATCGCTGAAGAAATCAAAGAGGAAATCAAAATATACCTAAAAGCAAATGACAATGAAAACACTATGACCCAAAACCTATGGGATGCAGCAAAATCAGTTCTAAGAGGAAAGTTTATAGCAATACAATCCTACCTTAAGAAACAAGAAACATCTCGAATAAACAACCTAAACTTACACCTAAAGCAATTAGAGAAAGAACAACAAAAAAAAACCCAAAGTTAGCAGAAGGAAACAAATCATAAATATCAGATCAGAAATACATGAAAAAGAAATGAAGGAAACGATAGCAAAGAACAATAAAACTAAAAGCTGGTTCTTTCAGAAGATAATCAAAATTAATAAACCACTAGCCAGACTCATCAAGAAAAAAGGGAGAAGACTCAAATCAATAGAATTAGAAATGAAAAAGGAGAAGTAACAACTGACACTGCGGAAATACAAAGGATCATGAGAGATTACCACAAGCAACTCTATGACGATAAAATGGACAACCTGGAACAAATGGACAAATTCTAAGAAATGCACAACCTTCCGAGACTGAACCAGGAAGAAATAGAAAATATGACCAGACTGATCACAAGCACTGAAATTGAAACTGTGATTAAAAATCTTCCAACAAACAAAAGCCCAGGACCAGATGGCTTCCGAGGTGAATTCTATCAAACATTTAGAGAAGAGATAACACCTATCCTTCTCAAACTCTTCCAAAATATAGCAGAGGGAGGAACACTCCCAAACTCATTCTACGAGGCCACCATCACCCTGATACCAAAACCAAAGATGTCACAAAGAAAGAAAACTAAAGGCCAATATCACTGATGAACATAGATGCAAAAATCCTCAACAAAATACTAGCAAACAGAATCCAACAGCACAGTAAAAGGATCATACACCATGATCAAGTGGGGTTCATTCTAGGAATGCAAGGATTCTTCAATACACGGAAATCATTCAATGTGATACACCATATTAACAAATTGAAGGAGAGAAACCAAATGATCATCTCAATAGATGCAGAGAAAGTTTTTGACAAAATTCAACACCCATTTATGATAAAAAGCCTCCAGAAAGTAGGCACAGAGGGAACTTTTCTCAACATAATAAAGGCCATATATGACAAACACACAGCCAACATCATCCTCAACAGTGAAAAACTGAAGCATTTCCACTAAGATCAGGAACAAGACAAGGTTGCCCACTCTCACCACTATTATTCAACATAGTTTTGGAAGTTTTCGCCACAGCAATCAGAAGAAAAGGAAATAAAAGGAATCCAAATTGGAAAAGAAGAAGTAAAGCTGTCACAGTTTGCAGATGACATGATACTATACATAGAGAATCCTAAAGATGCTATCAGAAAACTACTAGAGCTAATCAATAAATCTGGTAAAGTGGCAGGATACAAAATTAATGCACCGAAATCTCTGGCATTCCTATACACTAATGATGAAAAGTTTGAAAGTGAAATTAAGAAAACACTCCCATTTACCATTGCAACAAAAAGAATAAAATAACCTAGGAATAAACCTACCTAAGGAGACAAGAGACCTGTATGCAGAAAATTATAAGACACTGATGAAAGAAATTAAAGATGATACAAATAAATGGAGAGATATACCATGTACTTGGATTGGAAGAATCAACATTGTGAAAATGACTCTACTACCCAAAACAATCTACCAATTCAATGCAATCCCTATCAAACTACCACTGGCATTTTTCACAGAACTAGAACAAAAAAATTCACAATTTGTATGGAAACACAAAAGACCCCAAATAACCAAAGCAATCTTGAGAAAGAAAAATGGAGCTGGAGGAATCAGGCTCCTGGACCTCAGACTATACTACAAAGCTACAGTAATCAAGACAATATGGTATTGACACAGAAACAGAAATAGAGATCAATGGAACAGGATAGAAAGCCCAGAGATAAACCCACGCACATATAGTCACCTTATCTTTGATAAAGGAGGCAAAAATATACAATGGAGGAAAGACAGCCTCTTCAATAAGTGGTGCTGGGAAAACTGGACAGCTACATGTAAAAGAATGAAAGTAGAACACTCCATAACACCATACACAAAAATAAACTCAACATGGATTAAAGACTTAAATGTAAGACCAGACACTATCAAACTCTTAGAGGAAAACACAGGCAGGACACTCTATGACATAAATCACAGCAAGATCCTTTTTGACCCACCTCCTAGAGAAATGGAAATAAAAACAAAAATAAACAAATGGGACCTAATGAAGCTTAAAGGCTTTTGCACAGCAAAGGAAAGCATAAACAAGATGAAAAGACAACCCTCAGAATGGAAGAAAATATTTGCAAATGAAGCTACTGACAAAGGATTAATCTCCAAAATTAACAATCCACTCATGCAACTCAATATCAAAAAAACAAACAACCCAGTCCAAAAATGGGCAGAAGACCTAAACAGACATTTCTCCAGAGAAGTAATACAGATTGCCAACAAACACATGAAAGAATGCTCAACATCATTAATCAGTAGAGAAATGCAAATCAAAACTACAGTGAGATATCATCTCACACTGGTCAGAATGGCCATCATCAAAAAATCTAGAAACAATAAATGCTGGAGAGGGTGTGGAGAAAAGGGAATCCTCTTGCACTGCTGGTGGGAATGTAAATTGGTACAGCCACTATGGGGAACAGTATGGAGCTTCCTTTAAAAACTACAAATAGAACTACCATACGACCCAGCAATCCCACTACTGGGCATATACCCTGAGAAAACCATAGTTCAAAAAGAGTCATGTACCACAATGTTCACTGCAGCTCTATTTACAATAGCCAGGACTTGGAAGCAACCTAAGTGTCCATCGACAGATGAATGGATAAAGAAGAAACGGCATGTAAATACAATGGAATATTACTGAGCCATAAAAAGAAACGAAATTGTGTTATTTGTAGTGATGTGGATGTACCTAGAGTCTGTCATACAGAGTGAAGTAAGTCAGGAAGAGTAAAACAAATACCGTAGCTAACACATATATATGGAATCTAAAAAAAGAAAAAATTGGTCATGAAGAACCTAGGGGCAAGACGGGAATAAAAACACAGACCTACTAGAGAATGGACTTGAGGATACAGGGAGGGGGAAGGGTAAGCTGGGACAAAGTAAGAGAGTGGCATGGACATATATACACTACCAAATGTAAAATAGATACCTAGTGGGAAGCAGCCGTATAGCACAGGGAGATCAGCTCAGTGCTTTGTGACCACCTAGAGGGGTGGCATAAGGAGGGTGGGAGGGAGGGAGACGCAGAGAGGAGAGATATGGGGACATATGTATATGTATAACTGATTCACTTTGTCATAAAGCAGAAACTAACACACCACTGTAAAGCAATTATACTCCAATAAAGATGTTAAAAAAAAAATCAGGGACTTCCCTGGTTGTACAGTGGTTAAGAATCTGCCTGCCAATGAAGGGTACACGGGTTCGAGCCGTGGTCCGGAAAGATCCCACATACTTAGTGGAGCAACTAAGCCCACAAGCCACAACTACTGAGCCTGTATGCCACAACTACTGAAGCCCATGCGCCTAGAGCCTGTGCTCTGCAACAAGAGAAGCCACCACAATGAGAAGCCCGCATGCCACAACGAAGAGTAGCCCCTGCTCACCACAACTAGAGAAAGCCTGCGTGCAGCAACAAAGACCCAACGCAGCCAAAAATAAATAAATAAATTTTTATAAAACATAAAAAAATAAAAAAAATTTTAAAAAGCAGTTAAAATAGAATACTAGCCACAAATGAAGAGAAAATGAGTGAACTGGAAAATGGAGCTAAGAAAATACTGAAGAATGTAGTAAATTGATTTATTCATTCAACGACCATTTGAGTGCTAAAATGTTCCAGGCACTGTCCTTTGCAATGGTTATATCTCACAGAGCTAAAGAGAAAAGTCCCTTTTCTGACCTTTTTGAGCTTACACTATAGAGGAGAAGGTATACAAATCAAATAAACAAAAAGAAATGTATAAGGTCATGTCAGGTAATAGTATGTCTTTGACCAAAAATGAAAGAGAGAAGTTAGCTAGAGACTGAAAGTAGATGCCATTTTAGATAGGATTCAGAGAAATCATTTCTGAGGAGATGGCTTTTGAGCAAATACCTAAAGCAAGTGATGATCCATGAGAATGATCCATAAGAATACCTGGAGGAAGATCATTCTAGATGGAGGAAACACCAGTGAAAAGGCCCTGAAACAGGAACCGGATTGGTATGCCAAAGAATATCAAGAAGATGGCTCAGAGAGAGAGATGAAAACTATAAAATAGGGGTTAAGAGACATGGAGGACATACAGGAGCTCTTAAAGAATGAAGTATAAGGATGGAGACAAGTCACCATCCCAAGAAACAATGGCTGAAAATTTTCTAGAAATTATGAAATGTATGAATCATTAGATTGAAGAAATATTATGAATCCCAAGTAAGAGGAAAAACAAATCCATACCTAGACAAGTTGTAGTGAAATCTTGGAAATATCAAAGACAAAAAAAATTCTTGAAAACAACTCTTCATGGCAAAACCACTCTTTTCTCACTCGTGTTTCCTGGACTCTCTCCCCAACATTTATGCTTCACTCTGAGAAGAAGTAACTGGTACAATTAAAGAAAAGCTTGGCTCCCGTCTCTCTTTATCCTTGCCCATGTCTCTCTTTATGAACATCTTCCTACATGCCCAAAGTGTATATGCTGCCTAGTGGTGAAAGGAACCTGCATCGACAGAGCAGGTGTGAGACGGCCCGCTGTGCAGGACTGTGATTTACAAACTAGGTTGTTAAAGGACATCAAGCTCTGGCTGCAGCAATCAAAAGAAGAAGCATTTAACTTCCCACCCTTCATTACTCATCATAAAGCACTAGTGAGGTTATTACTATACTAGTGTCCTGAAGAAAACTGTGTTCTTTCATTAGTCAAAAGCCGACTAATACAGCCTTAGGACAAGTAGAAAAACAGTGGTTGAGCTACTAAAATAGCATAGCAACTTTAAAATGTCACTTAGATTTCTTCCCAAAGTATGCTTCTTATGTCCTTTAACTATGCTCCTACTTAAAAGTTTTGAACTGCTTAGGAAATGCCTTCCTTGTAGGTGAAATTCACATAAAATTAAATTAACAATTTTAAAGTGAACAAGTTAGCGGCATTTAGTGCATTCACAATGTTATGCAACCTCTATCTTTCTAGTTCCAAAACATTTTCATTACCCCGAAAGAAAACTCCATATCCATTAAGCAGGTGTTTCCCCTCCCACCCCCGCTCCCCAGGCCCTTGCAACAGCCACTCTGCACTCCGTCTCTATGGCTTTACTTATTTTGGACATTTCGTATGAATGGAATCACACAACATGTTGCCTTTTACATCTGCCTTCTTTCACATAGCCTAATGTTTTCAAGACACACACAGTTTAGCATGTATCAGTACTGCTTTCCTTTTTAAAGCTGAATAGTATGCCATTGTATGCATATCCCACAATTTGTTTATCCATTCATCCATTCATGGACATTCAGACTACTACTACCATTTGACTTTTATGAATAGTGATGCTATGAACATGCAGCTACATCTCTTTGTTTGAGTACCTGTTTTTAGTTCTTCTGAGTATATACCCGGGAGTGAAATTGCCAGGTCAAACGATAATTTAAGGCTGAACTTTTTGAGGAAGACATTTCTTTTAAACTTTACAATGTTACATTGTATTTTTATCATGATTCTAATTCAGTTAGCCCATTCAACTTTGTCCCTCTAAAATATTTAAATTTTTTCAAGTATATCTCATTTATTTTGCATGTGTTATTACCTGTAAGTATAAATGATACATTAAAGAATTTTGATGTATTTAGATACTCTTAAGCAATTGAAATATATTGTCTTCAAATTTCAAAGACATTCCATTATACTATTTTATTGGAAAATTTAACATGTTTTTAACAGCTAATGGTCTATTTTATATATTAAAAACTTCTCCCAAGTCTAGCATAATTTAGTCCAAATTCTGAAAAGAGAATTTGTCACATTCATACTTATAAGCCTATAAAACTGTCTAATGATGATTCTGGTGATTCTTTTATTGTTTGCATTTAAAGTCTCTTATTTTATCTCTATCCAACTTAATTGATTGCTAGTTTGCTCAAACTACCATGACTTATAATAAATTAAATATATTCCTGGCAAATTTATTCAACAAAAATCTCTCTATCATTCATATTAAATAACATCCATATTGTAATTGTAATTCCAAAGTTAAAAGAAGTATTGTATTTTCTAAAGAGATTTTAATGGCCAATTTTCTTTATTCTCTTTGTTTCTTTATTCTTTACCTTATTTCCATAAATAAATGTCTAATTTGAAATTACCCTAATTTTAATCTCTGATCATCAGTTCTCTTACAAAATCAAAGATACTACATTCTTGGGCCATCACGATATTTTACTGTGGTCAGATATTTGTTATCAGCTCTGCCCTTAGCTGGAATAATTCCTCACTTATGGACCACATCATGATTTTCATGTTACCTAATCTGCTTATAAGGACATAAAAGATATATATCCACCATCTGAGGCATATAGTTTTAAGAAAAGAGCTTTAAAAAGCTCTACTTATCTGCCATTCCATTTTCCTAGGGACCACTCAAGAGTCATTACACCATGAGGAAAGCAGCATTGTATACTAGATAACACATAGACCTAAAGGAAGCAAATCATCCCAATGTGATATCATGATTGCTATAACAGACATGTGGCAGGTGCAGGACTTTACAAAGGAGGAGGAAAGCTGCTGAGCCTGCAATTCTCACGCTTTCCCAGAGAAGTAACCCTTCTCATGCTTTGCCCAGTGTTTTACAGGATGCATAAGGCTCAGAGGCCAGAAACATCATGACGGCTTCATAAAAACATGAGTCTCACAGACACAGAAAACAAACTACGGTTACCAAAGGGAAAGAGGTGATAAATTAGGAGGCTGGGGTTAACATACACACACTAATACATATAAAATAGACAAACAACAAGGACATAGCACAGGGAACTATACTCAGTGTTTTGTAGTAACCTATAATGGAAAAGAATTTGAAGCTGTACACCTGAAACCTATAAGGGAAAAGAATCTGAAAAAGATTCACTGTGCTGTACACCTGAAATTAACAAGACATTGTAAATCAGCTATACTTCAATTTAAAAAAATACTAGGCATGCGAAGCGAACATTGTCACTAGTAATAACAAAAAAAAGAAAAACATGAGTCTCCTAGTACTCCTATTTCCAAAAGTGTGAAGGACATTAACTGGAGGAAGTGAACGGAGGCCAGACCAAACACGGCCTCACAGGCCATGCTAAGAAACTTGAATTTAATTCTGTTGGTAATAGGAGCTTCTAAAAGGTTTTCATAAAGGAGGCCGGTCAGGAGCTCTTTGCTTAATCCAGGCAAGAAATGAAAGAATTTGACCAAATAGCAATGACAAAGGAAAAAGTGGAATTTATGCATAAGTAGGGTATAAAATGGACAAATCTTGGTGTCCGGTTAGAAGATTGAGCTAAGATGCGACAGGGGTTAGGGAGAGAGAAGTGGAGTGTGATTCCCAGGAGGAACCTGTGTAGAGTTGAAGCCAGTCCATCCTCTGCCATGAAAGTGGAACTCAGTGTCCACACTTCTCGAAGGAGGGGTGAGACAAGGGACATCCCCTTCCAGGAAAAACATGCTGCATCTGACATTATGGACCTAGCCTTTCTGGGGACAGAGAAGGACAGCTCCAGTGTGCAGGAGGCTGGAGGGACAAAGATAATTCACAAAACACACACACACACACACACACACACACACACAAAACAGGCTTGCTACTAAAGGCATTTAATGCTAATAGCCATGAATTCTCAAATGTCCTTAAATTCAGCCTCATCATTTATCCATCTCACGTACGGAAGGAAGCAAACGTAAGTTCTTTAAGAAAGACATCGATTCCTAAGACTTCCCTGGTGGCACAATGGTAAAGAATCCGCCTGCCAATGCAGGGGACATGGGTTCGAGCCCTGGTCCGGGAAGATCCCACATGCCGCAGAGGAACTAAGCCTGCGAGCCACAACTACTGAGCCCCGTGTGCCACAACTATTGAAGCCTGAGTACCTAGAGTCTGTGCTCCACAACAAAGACAAGCCACCGCTATGAGAAGCCAGTGCAGCGCAGTGAAGAGTAGCCCCTGCTCACCACAACTAAAGAAAGCCCGCACGCAACAACAAAGACCCAATGCAGCCAAAATTAAATAAATAAATGTATAAATAAATAATATTTTTTAAAAAAAAAGAAAGACATCAATTCCTGTGGAACTCAGTATCTATTATTCTGTGCCTGCTTCACTCTTAATGAAAGTTAAATGTGAGTTCTTGATTCTGATAGTCCAGGCATTTGAAATATTGTTCTGCATTGGAAATGAATTATGCCAGCATCTTAAGGACCACATGATCAACAGCATATAAAAGTGCTTGCCGGGCTTCCCTGGTGGCGCAGTGGTTGAGGGCCCACCTGCCGATGCAGGGGACACGGGTTCGTGCCCCGGTCCGGGAAGATCCCACATGCCGTGGAGCGGCTGGGCCCGTGAGCCATGGCCGCTGAGCCTGCGCGTCCGGAGCCTGTGCTCCGCAACGGGAGCGGCCACAACAGTGAGAGGCCCGCGTACCGCAAACAAAACAAAACAAAAGAAAAAGAAGTGCTTGCCACACAGAGTGAAACTTAGTTTTTCTCTTCTTCTGCAAAAGACAAACAAGCAAACAAATCCCCAAGGTTCTTATAAAATGTTACAGGAAGTTTATAGGCTAAGTAGATTTTTGCAAAGCTAATGATTTTTCAAAGTCCTCAACAAGATAAATTTACTTGATCAAAAGAGCAACATTCTCTTCCCTCAGATACTCCCTTTTCCTTCTCGAAAGTCAGAGTTTAAAAATAGAATCGCTAGTATTATCAGACAATAAGCCTCATTCTTCCCATCTCTGAACTACTCCAAAATTATAAGTTACACTCCCTTTTAGGTCCCCAGGGTCTCAAAATCTATGGTGTTTTTAATATACAGTTTAATATAATAGTTCTCTCATTGAGCAAATAAATACTAAAGCTTCTACCAAAGGTGATTAACATAAAAACTATAAATAGGAAGCATCGTAATATAATTGTAATAAGATCAGAAATTGCCTCAAACTCCAATAACAATTAACTTAGAATTTTTTTCATACAGGAAATATTATTACAAGTTTTAGTCTGTGGGTCATAGTGCTTCTAAAACAAAAACCTCAAAAACTGTTAGCAAATAGTATTCAAAATTTTCTGCCTCAACTCCATTCACATGTGCGACCAATTCATTTCTCCCATCATAGGCATTCATTCAAAAAAATACACTGAATTCCTTCTATAAACAAAGTGCATCCAGAAGTAAATACCACTGACATGGTGCCTATCCTCATAGAGATTAAAGCCTCCTAGTGGTGGAGATAGATAGTAATCAAGTAATATAAATGTAAATAGAAATGGCAAGATTAAAAAATGACATTAAGATACATGCACCCTGGGCTTCCCTGGTGGCGCAGTGGTTGAGGGCCCACCTGCCGATGCAGGGGACACGGGTTCGTGCCCCGGTCCGGGAAGATCCCACATGCCGCGGAGCAGCTGGGCCCGTGAGCCATGGCTGCTGAGCCTGCGCGTCCGGAGCCTGTTCTCCGCAACGGGAGAGGCCACAACAGTGAGAGGCCCGCGTACCGCAAAAAAAAAAAAAAAAAAAAAAAAAGAAGATACATGCACCCTAATGTTCACTGCAGCACTGTTTGCAATAGCCAAGACATGGAAGCCACCTAAATGCCCATCAACAGATGAATGGATAAAGAAGATGTGGTACATATATACAATGGAATATTACTCTACATAAGGACTAGATAAGGCAGAGAGAAAGAATGAAATATTGCCATTTGCAGCAATATGGATGGACCTAGAGATTATCATCCTAAGTGAAGTCAGACAGAGAAAGACAAATATATGATATCACTCATATGTGGAATTCAAAAAAATACAAATTAGCTTATTTACAAGACATAAATAGACTCACAGACATAGAAAGCAAACTTATGGTTACCAAAGGGGAAAGAGAGGGAGAAAGGGATAAATTGGGAAATTGGGGTTAAAATACACACACTCCTATATATAAAACAGATAAACAACAAGGATTTACTGTATAGCACAGGGAAATATACTCAGTATTTTATAATAACTCATAAGGGAAAAGAATCTGAAAAGGAATGTGTGTGTGTGTGTGTGTGTGTGTGTGTGTGTGTGTGTATAACCGAATCACTGTGCTGTACACTGGAAACTAACACAATATTGTAAATCAATTATACTTCGATTTAAAATTTTTTTCAAAGGCATATACAATTTGGTACCGAGGTTTATAAATTATGATATAGGAAAATCCCTGGTTAAAAAGTGCCTCAAGGAGATGAAAGTTGTTTTCTCTCTCCCATAATAGTGCCACAAAGTCATCCAGATTCCTTCCATCTTGTTGGCCCATCATTCCTTAGGGTGTTCCTTTTGGAAGCCCAGTCACCATGCATCATGTCTACATTCTAACTTTAAAAAGTAGAAAAAAAAAATAAAGAAATGGAAAGCAAGCAATTTCCCTTTAAGGGACAGGACCCAGAAGCTGCCTACATCATTTCTCCTCTCATTTTACAGTCCAGAATTTAGCTGCCCAGCCACATCTGTCTGCAAGAGAGTCTGTGAAACATAGTCTCTAGCTGGGCAGACGTGTCAAACTCGGGGTTCTTTTACTAAAGAAAAAAGAAGGGGAGACGAGAGACAGGGGACGCTTCCCAGTCTCTGCCTTATCTAGTCCTTATCTAGCATTAAACAGATGTCAAATGAATAAGGTAATTAGCACTTGCAGAAAATCAGATCACAAGCATATATGGCCTCTCTCATATGAATTAATAAAATGACTGAGTATTAATTAAAAGGGTTTTTGTTCTTAATTTGTTATTATTTCAAGGAAGTTGGAGATTGGGTCTCATGACACTGTTTATCAACGTCTGGGAAATATCCAAACCTGGTTGCTATGTTACCATCTTTATTTGACACATAGTTAAAATCTAATTGAAGTAATCTTTACTAATAGGAGAGAAACTGCTTAAATAAATTTAAAGTACCCTAAATTCATTCCAAGTAATGATTGTAAGTGGTTCTAAACAAACCAGTCACTTAAGAAGTAAGACAATAGTTAATAAAAATTAATGCAAGAATAAATATAAATCAGTGTCTTGCTTGAAATATAATTCTTTTTCTATTTCTTCTCATTCACAGACTTAGTAATCTTTTCTGACAAGGCTCACAAGAAGATATATATGTAAGAAGTATGGATCCATTGGCATTAGCATTTCAAATTACAATTAAGAAAGATGTGAAAACATGATAGAATTAGAAGAGCAGATACCTAGATTCCCCATGATCGGGAACAGAGGAATATCTTTCCCAGCCTTCTGCTGAGCACCCACCCTGTGTTAGATGCCTACCCTGTGTTAGATGGCGTGCTAGGTGGTGTCATGAGAGTTAGGGGACATAGTTTATGCTGGCAAAATAATCACAATCAATGGTCAAGAAAGATAAGTACATGGGCTCTTTCATCTCCCATGTAATGGGAGATGTAATGTAGACTAAGCATATTTTAAGCCTTCTACCACCGTTTCCTCATTGTGTTTACTTGTCCCCGTCCTACCCCTTGTGTAAGTGTTTACCATACTTGTACAAGCTATTTGTTACCATTGTATTTAACTTTGTCTTATTTAATTCTTATTGTCAAGAACCTTGAAAATTTTGTCTAAGGAAATTAGCAATGAAGTCACATAATGTTATCTACCATACTTTGACTTGGGTAGGAAGCATTTATGAAATACTGTATGGCAGGGAAGATGGAACGGTTAGGTCCGAGTCATTACAGCCAAGCTGTTCTCTAATCACAAGGTACCTCTGGCTGTTTGGCATGAATCTAATTTCACAAAACATGTCATTCATTGTTGCTGGTATAAAAGAATTTTTTAAAAGAATATTTTTTAAAGAACACTGTAGTTATGTAGGAACAGAAGACCAAATTTTATTTTCAATGGTTCTGTTTTTAAATTCAGTATTAGAAATAGATACGAACATCTCTTCTGAGCTCATATACGTGAGTAAAACAACGCCGTTCACCCACATCAATCTGGACTGATGGTTTCCTACTTTCCTTTAAAGCATGAACAGCCATCTCCTGCAACCTTCGCAATTGAGGGGCAATCTCCTCCTGGGACGGGAGCCCCAGCTCTTACCTCAAGATTCTCCTTTGAGCATTCTTGCTACCACCTTGCTGGCATCAAGCATTGACCACCCTTAATAAACAACAGCACAGAAGGAAAAAAAAAAACCCAACCTGAAGCATTTAGCAAGGCTTTAGTAAAGACTCTGGGATAAGAAGGCATTAAAAACAGAATATCACGTGAAACTGAATACATAACAGCTCATCAGGACTCTGAGGCTCGGTACCATCCTCCTATACTTCTAGAGAGAAGACGGGGCCAACCGTTCCCTCATTTAACTCCTTCAGCGTCTTGCCACACCTGTTTCTCTCTCTCACACACGCGCGCGCACACACACACACACACACACACACACACAGTTTTGCTTTTGTTTTTTGGCTCCATCATGCGGTATGCGGGATCTTTAGTTCCCTGACCAGGGATCAAACCCTGTGCCCCCTGAAGTGGAAGCCCAGAGTCTTAACCACTGGGAAGTGGTTAGTCCCTCCTCCACACTTTTAAGAGATACAATTGTTTCACCATGATTCACAACAGTTTCCTCACTATTGTGTCCAAGATGGATACAGGAATGATTTTTAAATTAAAATACCATTTGAAGAGATGTTTTAACATACAATATGTCAATATTTGTCACTATTACTGAGATTTGACCCTAAAAAGATGTTATTAAACAGGCACAAAATGTAAGTTGTAATCTCAGAAGAAAGATCATAATTAGGTGTTCGGGGTCCATCACAGAATTAGAATGAAGTCAATCACATACATAACCAACTGTATGGAATTAAGGGATGTTATTGATGCCAGGTGGTACCTGCCCCATTTTCTTTCTACATCACATGATTGAGCCTCTCAGGCCAGCTTTTTCTCCCCTATTGTTTCCTAATGGAATTCCAGCATTTTGCCTTGAAACTGTAGGCCATTTCAATTTCTAACAAAAAGAAATTTCAAATGATAATGAGAAAACATTATTGACTCTTCCTCTGCAGTTACAGAGAAGCAGATTTAGTTTTGTGACCTAAAACTGAACTTACAAATGTAATTTCTAACATATAAATCTTGTAAAACATCTGAACTTCCAAGATGATTGCTATGCCCTATAAAAGTAACCTCTAACATCTAAAAAATCTATAATTGTGATTGTTTAAAAAACCTGTTTTCCAGGTGTTAATATTTAAACAAACTCTTCCTTATTTGCCCAGGCCTTTCCTGGTTTTAGCACTGAAAAGTGCCACTTCCCAGGAAAACACTCAGTCTCAGGTAAACCCAGACAGTTGATCACACTAATTGACATCCCTGTGTTCTGTAAAGTATAAATGCATGTAAATTTTCTTTGTAAAGTCAGAAGAGAATGATTGGCATACAGCTCTTCTCCCCAAAGCAAGAAGATTTTAAAACCCATGACTGCAATATTCCTTGCTTAAACAAAGGGATTAAGAATCTGTAATTTAATTAACAATGCAAACAACTGTAAACTCTGAACTTCCATGATAATTGCAAATAAGTCAACATGCCCTGAATCCTAGAATATGGGCAGACATTTTTGTGCTCACCAAGTACTCACAACAAAAGGAAACATACTTAATAAGTCTACCATGTAATAAAACAGATTTATGATTCATTTCAAACTGCTAATTAATAATAATTTTGGTGTTCTCTTAGAATGCAGAGGGGCTTTGAGTCGAAGGGTTTAATGACTCAAACACTGCCCTAATTAGAATTAATACTGTGGTCCTGGATTAGAATCAGAGATGTAAGTATCAATTCATGTTTAGCTTAATATAAATACAAATGGACAGATAGAATAACAACTATAGACGTGTGTATACGTGGGTTAGTACACATACATATATTACCTAAATTTGTCGGCAGAGATGGCCTAGAAGTAATGACATCCCAGGAGCCGTTAGCACAGCCAGTTCCTGATCTTGGACCCAGGAGCCAACATGGAAGAGCTTCCAATGGCCAGAGCTGGAACCTGAGCAACAAAATAAATAAAACAGTATGAGATTGTAACTTAGAATATAATATAAATAAGAGATTCCATTAAAATTTTAGTAAAGGAATAAAATAAATGGCTAAACACAAAAGTGGACTGAAGTAAAAAGGTAAAGCAGTTGGCCAATCCAAAAATGGGCAGAAGACCTAAACACACATTTCTCCAAAGAAGACATACAGATTGCCAACAAACACATGAAAGGATGCTCAACATCACTAATCATTAGAGAAATGCAAATCAAAACTACAGTGAGGTATCACCTCACACCAGTCAGAATGGCCATCATCAAAAAATCTACAAACAGGGCTTCCCTGGTGGCGCAGTGGTTGAGAGTCCGCCTGCCAATGCAGGGAACACGGGTTCGTGCACCACTCCGGGAGGATCCCACATGCCACGGAGAGGCTGGGCCCGAGAGCCATGGCCGCTGAGCCTGCGCGTCCGGAGCCTGTTCTCCGCAACGGGAGAGGCCACAGCTGTGAGAGGCCCGTGTACCGCAAAAAAAAAAAAAAAAATCTAGAAACAATAAATGCTAGAGAGGGTGTGGAGAAAAGAAAACCCTCTTGCACTGTTGGTGGGAATGTAAACTGATACAGCCACCATGGAGAACAGTATGGAGGTTCCTTAAAAAACTAAAAATAGAACTACCAGGGACGAGGGGAAGATGGCGGAAGAATAAGACACGGAGATCACCTTCCTCCCCACCGATACACCAGAAATACATCTACACGTGGAACAACTCCTACAGAACACCTACTGAATGCTGGCAGAAAACCTCAGACCTCCCAAAAGGCAAGAAACTCCCCACGTACCTGGGTAGGGCAAAAGAAAAAAGAGACAAAAGGATAGGGATGGGACCTGCACCAGTGGGACGGAGCTGTGAAGGAGGGAATGTTTCCACACACTAGGAAGGCCCTTCGCGGGCGGAGACTGCGGGTGGCGGACGGCGAAAGCTTCGAAGCCGCGGAGGAGAGCACAGCAACAGGGTGCGGAGGGCAAAGCGGAGAGATTCCCGCACAAAGCATTGGTGCCGACCAGCCCGAGAGGCTTGTCTGCTCACTCGCCGGGGCGGGAGGGGCTGGGAGCTGAGGCTCCGGTTTCGGGCGGAGCGCAGGGAGAGGACTGGGGTTGGCGGCGTCAACACAGCCTGCAGGGGGTTAGTGCGCCACGGCTAGCCCGGAGGGAGTCCAGGAAAAAGTCTGGACCTGCCGAAGAGGCAAGAGACTTTTTCTTACCTCTTTGTTTCCTGGTGCGCGAGGAGAGGGGATTAAGAGCGCTGCTTAAAGGAGCTCCAGAGACGGGCGCGAGCCGCGGCTAAAAGCGCGGACCGCAGAGACGGGCAGGAGACGGTAAGGCTGCTGCTGCCGCCAACAAAAAGCCTGTGTGCGAGCACAGGTCACTATCCACACCCCCCTTCCGGGGAGCCTGTGCACCCCGCCACTGCCAGGGTCCCGGGATCCAGGGTCAACTCCTCCCGGGGAACACACGGCGCGCCTCAGGCTGGTGCAACGTTATGCCGGCCTCTGCTGCCGCAGGCCCGCCCCACACTCCGTGCCCCTCCCTCCACCCGGCCTGAGTGAGCCAGAGTCCCGGAAGCAGCTGCTCCTTTAACCCGTCCTGTCTGAGCGAAGAACAGACGCCCTCTGGCGACCTACACGCAGAGGTGGGGCCAAATCCAAAGCTGAGCCCCTGGAAGCTGTGAGAACAAAGAAGAGAAAGGGAAATCTCTCCCAACAGCCTCAGGAGCAGCGGATTAAAGTTCCACAATCAACTTGATATAACCTGCATCTGTGGAATACCTGAATAGACAACCAATCATCCCAAATTAAGGAGGTGGACTTTGAGAGGAAGATTTATGATTTTTTCCCCTTTTCCTCTTTTTGTGAGTGTGTATGTGTATGCTTCTGTGTGAGATTTTGTCTGTATAGCTTTGCTTCCACCATTTGTCCGAGGGTTCTATCCGTCCTTTTTTTTAAAATTTTTTTCTTAATAATTGTTTTTTATTTTAATAACGTTATTTTACTTTATCTTCTTTCTTTCTTTCTTTCTTTCTTTCTTTCCTTCCTTCCCTCCTTTAGACAACAAATCATCCCAAATTGAGGAGGTGGACTTTGAGAGCAAGATTTATGATTTTTTCCCCATTTCCTCTTTTTGTGAGTGTGTATGTGTATGCTTCTGTGTGAGATTTTGTCTGTATAGCTTTACTTTCACCACGTGTCCTAGGGTTCTATCCGTCCGTGTTTTGTTTTTCTTTAAATTTTTTTCTTAATAATTATTTTTTATTTTAATAAATTTAGTTTTTTATCTTACTTTATTTTATCTTCTTTCTTTCTTTCCTTCCTTCCCTCCTTCCTCCCTCCCTCCTTTCTTTCTTTCTCTCTTTCATTCTGAGCCATGTGGATGAAAGGCTCTTGGTGCTGCAGCCAGGAGTCAGTGCTGTACCTCTGAGGTGGGAGAGACAACTTCAGGACACTGGTCCACAAGAGACCTCCCAGCTCCACATAATATCAAATGGCGAAAATCTCCCAGAGATCTCCATCTCAACACCAGCACCCAGTTTCACTCAACAACCAGCAAGCTACAGTGCTGGACACCCTATGCCAAACAACTAGCAAAACAGGAACACAACACCACCCATTAGCAGAGACGCTGCCTAAAATCATAATAAATCCACAGACACTGCAGATGAAGGAGCAAGATAAAAACCCACTAGACCTAACAAATGAAGAGGAAATAGGCAGTCTACCTGAAAAAGAATTCAGAATAATGATAATAAAGATCCAAAATCTTGGAAATAGAATAGACAAAATGCAAGAAACATTTAACAAGGACCTAGAAGAACTAAAGATGAAACAAACAATGATGAACAACTCAATAAATGAAATGAAAAATACTCTAGATGGGATCAATAGCAGAATAACTGAGACAGAAGAACGGATAAGTGACCTGGAAGATAAAATAGTGGAAATAACTACTGCAGAGCAGAATAAAGAAAAAAGAATGAAAAGAACTGAGGACAGTCTCAGAGACCTCTGGGACAACATTAAATGCACCAACATTCGAATTATAGGGGTTCCAGAAGAAGAAGAGAAAAAGAAAGAGACTGAGAAAATATTTGAAGAGATTATAGTTGAAAACTTCCCTAATATGGGAAAGGAAATTGTTAATCAAGTCCAGGAAGCAGACAGAGTCCCATACAGGATAAATCCAAGGAGAAATACGCCAAGACACATATTAATCAAATGGTCAAAAATTAAATGCAAAGAAAACATATGAAAAGCAGCAAGGGAAAAACAACAAATAACACACAAGGGAATCCCCATAAGGTTAACAGCTGATCTTTCAGCAGAAACTCTGCAAGCCAGAAGGGACTGGCAGAACATGATTAAAGTGATGAAGGAGAAAAACCTGCAATCAAGATTACTCTACTCAGCAAGGATCTCATTCAGATTTGATGGAGAAATTAAAACCTTTACAGACAAGCAAAAGCTGAGAGAGTTCAGCACCACTAAACCAGCTTTACAACCACTGCTAAAGGAACTTCTCTAGGCAAGAAACACAAGAGAAGGAAAAGACCTACAATACCGAACCCAAAACAATTAAGAAAATGGGAATAGGAACATACATATCAATAATTACCTTATATGTAAATGGACTAAATGCTTCCACCAAAAGACACAGATTGGCTGAATGGATACAATAACAAGACCCATATATATGCTGTCTACAAGAGACGCACTACAGACCTAGAGACACATACAGACTGAAAGTAAGGAGATGGAAAAAGATATTCCATGCAAATGGAAACCAAAAGAAAGCTGGAGTAGCAATTCTTATATTAGACAAAGTAGACTTTAAAATAAAGCGTATTAGAAGAGACAAAGAAGGACACTAAATAATGATCAAGGGATCGATCCAAGAAGAATATATAACAATTGTAAATATTTATGCACCCAACATAGCAGTGCCTGAATACGTAAGGCACATACTAACAGCCATAAAAGGGGAAATCGACAGTAACACATTCATAGTAGGGGACTTTAACACCCCACTTTCAACAATGGACAGATCATCCAAAATGAAAATAAATAAGGAAACACAAGCTTTAAATGATACATTAAACAAGATGGACTTAATTGATATTTATAGGACATTCCATCCAAAAACAACAGAATACACATTTTTCTCAAGTGCTCATGGAACATTCTCCAGGATAGATCATATCTTGAGTCACAAATCAAGCGTTGGTAAATTTAAGAAAACTGAAAGTGTATCAAGTATCTTTTCCAACCACAATGCTATGAGACTAGATATCAGTTACAGGAAAAGATCTGTAAAAAATACAAACACATGGAGGCTAAACAATACACTACTTAATAATGAAGTGATCACTGAAAAAATCAAAGAGGAAATTAAAAAATACCTAGAAACAAATGACAATGGAGACATGACGACCCAAAACCTGTGGGATGCAGCAAAAGCAGTTCTAAGAGGGAAGTTATAGCAATACAATCCTACATTAAGAAACAGGAAACATCTCGAATAAACAACCTAACCTGGCACCTAAAGCAATTAGAGAAAGGAGAACAAAAAAACCCCAAAGTTAGCAGAAGGAAAGAAATCATAAAAATCAGACCAGAAATACATGAAAAAGAAATGAAGGAAACGATAGCAAAGATCAATAAAACTAAAAGCTGGTTCTTTGAGAAGATAAACAAAATTGATAAACCATTAGCCAGACTCATCAAGAAAATAAGGGAGAAGACTCAAATCAATAGAATTGAAATGAAACAGGAAAAGTAACAACTGACAATGCAGAAATACAAAAGATCATGAGAGATTACTACAAGCAACTCTATGCCAATAAAATGGACAACCTGGAAGAAATGGACAAATTCTTAGAAAGGCACAACCTGCCAAGACTGAATCAGGATGAAATAGAAAATATGAACAGACCAATCACAAGCACTGAAATTGAAACTGTGATTAAAAATCTTCCAACAAACAAAAGCCCAGGACCAGATGGCTTCACAGGCGAATTCCATCAAACATTTAGAGAAGAGCTAACACCTATCCTCAAACTCTTCCAAAATATAGCAGAGGGAAGAACACTCCCAAACTCATTCTACAAGGCCACCATCACACTGATACCAAAACCAGACAAGGATGTCACAAAGAAAGAAAACTACAGGCCAATATCACTGATGAACATAGATGCAAAAATCCTCAACAAAATACTAGCAAACAGAATCCAACAGCACAGTAAAAGGATCATACATTATGATCAAGTGGGGTTCATTCCAGGAATGCAAGGATTTTTCAATATATGCAAATCAATCAACGTGATACACCATATTAACAAATTGAAGGAGAAAAACCATATGATCATCTCAATAGATGCAGAGAAAGCTTTTGACAAAATTCAACACCCATTTATGATAAAAACCCTGCAGAAAGTAGGCATAGAGGGAACTTTCCTCAACATAATAAAGGCCATATATGACAAACCCACAGCCAACATCGTCCTCAACGGTGAAAAACTGAAAGCGTTTCCACTAAGATCAGGAACAAGACAAGGTTGCCCACTCTCACCATTCTTATTCAACATAGTTTTGGAAGTTTTAGCCACAGCAATCAGAGAAGAAAAGGAATCCAAACTGGAAAAGAAGTAAAGCTGTCACTGTTTGCAGATGACATGATACTATACATAGAGAATCCTAAAGATGCTACCAGAAAACTACTAGAGCTAATCAATGAATTTGGTAAAGTAGCAGGATACAAAATTAATGCACAGAACTCTCTTGCATTCCTATACACTAATGATGAAAAATCTGAAAGTGAACTCAAGAAAACACTCCCATTTACCATTGCAACAAAAAGAATAAAATATCTAGGAATAAACCTACCTAAGGAGACCAAATACCTGTATGCAGAAAATTATAAGACACTGATGAAAGAAATTAAAGCTGATACAAATAGATGGAGAGATACACCATGTTCTTGGATTCGAAGAATCAACATTGTGAAAAAGACTCTACTACCCAAAGCAATCTACAGATTCAATGCAATCCCTATCAAACTACCACTGGCATTTTTCACAGAACTAGAACAAAAAATTTCACAATTTGTATGGAAACACAAAAGACCCCGAATAGCCAAAGCAACCTTGAGAACGAAAAACGGAACTGGAGGAATCAGGCTCCCTGACTTCAGACTATACTACAGAGCTACAGTAATCAAGACAGTATGGTACTGGCACAAAAACAGAAACATAGATCAATGGAACAGGATAGAAGCCCAGAGATAAACCCACGCACATATGGTCACCTTATCTTTGATAAAGGAGGCAGGAATGTACAGTGGAGAAAGGACAGCCTCTTCAATAAGTGGTGCTGGGAAAACTGGACAGGTACATGTAAAAGTATGAGATTAGATCACTCCATAATCATACATAAAAATAAGCTCAAAATGGATTAAAGACCTAAATGTAAGGCCAGAAACTATCAAATCCTTAGAGGAAAACATAGGCAGAACACTCTATGACATAAATCACAGCAAGACCCTTTTTGACCCACCTCCTAGAGAAATGGAAATAAAAACAAAAATAAACAAATGGGACCTAATGAAACTTCAAAGCTTTTCCACAGCAAAGGAAACCATAAACAAGACCAAAAGACAACCCTCAGAATAGGAGAAAATATTTGCAAATGAAGCAACTGACAAAGGATTAATCTCCAAAATTTATAAGCAGCTCGTGCAGCTCAATATCAAAAAAACAACCCAATGCAAAATTGGGCAGAAGACCTAAATAGACATTTCTCCAAAGAAGATATACAGACTGCCAACAACACATGAAAGAATGCTCAACATCATTAATCATTAGAGAAATGCAAATCAAAACTACAATGAGACATCATCTCACACCAGTCAGAGTGGCCATTATCAAAATATCTACAAACAATAAATGTTGGAGAGGGTGTGGAGAAAAGGGAACCCTCTTGCACTGCTGGTGGGAATGTGAATTGGTACAGCCACTATGGAGTACAGTATGGAGGTTCCTTAAAAAACTACAAATAGAACTACCATATGACCCAGCAATCCCACTACTGGGCATATACCCCGAGAAAACCATAATTCAAAAAGAGTCATGTACCAAAATGTTCATTACAGCTCTATTTACAATAGCCCGGAGATGGAAACGACCTAAGTGTCCATCATCGCATGAATGGATAAAGAAGATGTGGCACATATATACAATGGAATACTACTCAGCCATAAAAAGAAACGAAATTGAGCTATTTGTAATGAGGTGGATGGACCTAGAGTCTGTCATACAGAGTGAAGTAAGTCAGAAAGAGAAAGACAAATACCGTATGCTAACACATATATATGGAATTTAAGAAAAGAAAAAATGTCATGAAGAACCTAGGAGTAAGACAGGAATAAAGACACAGACCTACTAGAAAATGGACTTGAGGGTGTGGGGAGGGGGAAGGGTAAGCTGTGACAAAGCGAGAGAGTGGCATGGACATATATACATACCAAATGTAAAACAGATAGCTAGTGGGAAGCAGCCGCATAGCACAAGGAGATCAGCTCGGTGCTTTGTGACCACCTAGAGGGGTGGGACAGGGAGGGTGGGAGGGAGGGAGATGCAAGAGGGAAGAGATATGGGAACATATGTATATTTATAACTGATTCACTTTGTTATAAAACAGAAAGTAACACACCATTGTAAAGTAATTATACTCCAATAAAGATGTAAAAAAAAAAATAGAACTACCATATGACCCAGCAATCCCACTACTGGGCATATATCCTGAGAAAACCATAATTCAAAAAGAGTCATGTACCACAATGATCATTGCAGCACTATTTACAGTAGCCAGGACATGGAAGCAACCTAAGTGTCCATCGACAGATGAATGGATAAAGAAGATTGGCACATATGTACAATGGATATTACTCAGCCATAAAAAGAAATGAAATTGAGTTATTTGTAGTGAGGTGGAAGGACCTAAAGTCTGTCATACAGAGTGAAGTAAGTAAGAAAGCGAAAAACAAATACCATATGGTAACACATATATATGGAATCTTAAAAAAATAAAATGGTTCTGAACAACCTAGAGGCAGCACAGGAATAAAGGCACACACATAGAGAATGGACTTGAGGACACGGGGAGGGGGAAGGGTAGGCTGGGACGAAGTGAGAGAGTGGCATGGACATATATACACTACCAAATGTAAAATAGATAGCTAGTGGGAAGCAGCCGCATAGCACAGGGAGATCAGCTCAGTGCTTTGTGACCGCCTGGAGGGTGGGATAGGGAGGGTGGGAGGGAGACGCAAGAGGGAGGGGATATGGAGATATATGTATACGTATAGGTGATTCACTTTGTTATACAGCAGAAAGTAAGACAACAACGTAAAGCAATTATACTCCAGTAAAGATGTTAAAAAATAAAATAAAATAAAATAACGTAAAGCAGTTGGAATCTTCCTGTAACCAGTTAATCAAGATGGAGAAAATCATAAAGCAAATTGCTTACAGAAGGGATAGAGACTAGATGAGGGACAATTTTCCTCATAAAGTTCTGAGGATGCTCAATCCTTAGAGATGCAAGATACAGAATAGAAGGATAGAACTGAGGGAGTAGCCTGAAACAGGGGCTTTGGTTAAAACTTCGTATGTGAAACATTCATTTATTTCTTTGCCTTCCACACCCTAAATATAAAACCCGGGAACTAGATGTCCATTCTCCAGAGGGCACCTTCTCTAGGAAAACTGAGAAGTTCAAGAGAAAAGATGATCTCTGAGACAGTAGATTAAATTCGCAAAGATAGTCAAAAGAAATGGCATCCATAAAGCAAGAATTAGAAGTTGGTTCAGTCAGCTAACAGGAGTTTCAGAGGTGAAAAAGAAGAATTGGAGGATGTAAATTATCAGAGAAGTAATACTAGAGAAATTCCCGGAGATAACAAGTACAAGTTGTCAGACTGAAAATTCCCACTGAGTATCCAATACACTGAATTTTTAAAAACAGACCTAGGGCACATCATTAGAAATTTTGTCCACTAAATTTGGATAATACAAATGAGAAAATATAGGTCATCTACCAAAAATAAGAATGGCATGGAGTTTCTCATTCATAACCCTGTATCTGGAGAACATGAGACCAAAACTGTCACAAATATGAGGAAAAATGGTTTTCAGAAATGAATGCTCTGTAAAATTATCAGTCAAGTGTGAGGTAAAAGAAAGATATCTGTGTAAATTCATAAATTCAAATAAATTCTCCTTAGGTGCATCTTTTCTAAGGATTCTGCTTGGCAAGATGCTCCAACAAAATAACAGAACTAACCAAGAAAAAGAAAGGGAAGGAAACCCCAAATGGTGGATTCAACCTAAAAACGTGGTGAAGGAGAGTCCCCAAATGGCAGGTCTAGAGAACAATCAGGCCAATGATCAAGAGCAAAGAAGTTGACTCCAAAGCCTTCAAGGAAAAAAGGGGAGGAAAACAAATGAGATACAAAATATGGTAGAACATTTAGAGAAATTAAATGTAAGTGAATGGAAATTGGGCAAAAGAAAAAAAGAGCACTTTGAAAAATTTTCACTCTACAATAAATGAATACATTCATATAAGTATTGAGTTTTGATCACTTAGAGTAGTACTATATCCATATTGGGAAGACTGGAGAAGAGGAGGTGGGAGTCCCAAAAGAGATAAACCCTCACCAATCAAAACAGGAAGTCATTAGGTAATCTCCCAACTTGATTAATAAGAATATAGTAGTATAAGCATATCATTGTAAATAAAAACAACAACTGAAAATAAAGCAAATAAAGACAATAAAAATGATTACTTCCTAAAAGTTCTTATTACAGGAAAAAAATTTTGTAACTAGGTGAGGTGATGGATGTTAACTAGACTTATTGTGGTGATCATTTCATAATATATATATATATCAAGTCATTATATTGTACACCTACTTGAATTAATTCCTTTTTCTGTGTAGTAGTTAGGATATCAACTTTATACACTGTAAGGATTGTTTGTGTTTGTATTCAGTTTTAGTGTTTGTTTGCTTCTTATTTCATCCTTTTTGCTTGTTTATTTTTGAATATATAAAATATTTACGTGAATATTACATCACAAAATTCAAAACTATTTAAAAGTTTATTCAGGGAAGTCTAGTTCCCAGCCCTGTCCCTTCCTCAATTCTCACCTACCTGCTTATATAACCACTTTCATTCGTTTCTAGCTTGTCTTTCCTGTGTTTCTTTTTTGAAAAACCAAGCTGTGTGTGTTTGTATGTGTTCTAATTTCTCCTTTTTTGTTACACAAAAGGTAGTACACTACATATCCTCTTTTGCACCTTGCTTTCTTTAACAATATATCCTGGAAATCATTCCATATAGTTTCATAAAGATCATTTTTTGTCATTTTCATGGTGGCAAATTATTACATTTTGTGGCTATTCAACTACTCTAAGAGTGGATATTTAGGTCGTTTTCAACATTTTGCTAATACAAATCATTTTGCCAGGAGTAGTTTTGGGCATTTTGTTTTGTATTTGTAAGATGTACCTTCAAAGGCTTAAAAATATTTCTAGTATTTGCCATATGAGATGGTTAAATGCTAGAGAAATCGTTAGGACAGTGAGATCGTTGTCTATCCAAATTCCATCTTCTTCTCTCTACTAACAGAATCCTGATTTAATTATAGACCTCAGTATGTCAACTAGAATACTATATTCTCTACCCACTACTAGGGAGGAAGACTCAACAAGGAGGGGGGTCTTCTGCCCTTTTCTCCTCTGTACAATTTCTGTGTAAAATGTGAACAAAATGTCTGGAACCCCAGCAGCCATTTTGGACTATGAGGCAACCTCAAAAGCTGGAATCTAAGTGCAAAGGATGGCAGAGCAGAAAAATAGGAGACTGTGTTTTGGCCCCAGACTGCCTGCCTCTAGAGTTCTTTACATGAAAGATAAATAAACTTCTATACTGCTTGAGCTATTTATTCAGATTTTTCTTTTAATCAGCCAAATAAAAACTTAGTGATACAGAAACCAGTACCTGAGAGTGGAGTGCCTCTAGGAACTTAAACCAAAATATGTCAAGGCTTAGTGGAGGCAGGCCAGCTGGAAAGCTGATGACCCTTATAATGGGGCAGCCAAACAGTCAAATGCTGATGGACTCCAGTGTTAGGTGATATGGTTGGGATATTCATAATGACACATGTGTTGGCTTTTTCTTGTCACTTTTAGTAAAAAGCTAACAGAGAGAAATAAACTCAGACCAGAGCTATCAAGTCTGCAAACTGAGATTAAAAGGAAACACTGCTTTAATGAAAGAAGTGTTCCCTGCCTGAGTTCTTCAATCTAAGTTTAATTAGAGACCCACGGTTCCAAGCCTCCGAGGTACAAAAGCAGCCAATGCTTCTGTACTTTCAACAAAAACAGCAATAAGAGGTGTCTGTAAAACTGCAGCCTTAACAAGATTTAACATGGAAGGTGCATCCTCTGTCAATGACAAGATTGAGGGTTCAGCCTCCCACTGGAGCCATTATTTCACATGTCCTCCAGACATCAGCCTTGACGTTGAAAGACAGTGTTGGAGAGAACACTAAAGCCACAACCAAAAGATGAAACTCTCAGGATTTAGAATTATGTCCCTACAGGAGAGCCAGAATATTACCTCCTTTGAAAATGGATGCCACTGCATCAGCCCAGGACTGTGACCATGAAAACTGTCCCTGCCTCTTTGACTTCTATCTTCCAGAGGAAAACCAGCTGCTTGATGCTCAAGTGTTTACTCTAAAGCAGTTATATCAGAAGTGCTGCAAGGGAGGAAATCTGTTATTGGCTTTCTTCCTCCTTAGATCAGGAGGTCTAGCTGCCATTGGATGGACTTATGACAAGTTCATTCAATCAGGACATTCTTCCACCTGGGCCCTGCTGACCACACAATGTTACCTCAAAATCCCTGATTCCTTTTGAGCCAAAAGTCTTAAATGCTGGTCCTTGACCCTTTTCAAGGTAAGGGGAAAAAAAATCTGCAAAAGAAGATCCCTCTGCCAAGATTAGAGTCTGCTTTGCCTTTTTCGAGTAAATCCCTTCGGTGAGATCATCACAAGACTAAATTGAAGGGTTATCTCTTACAGACTTCATGAAGAAGTGAAACCTGAAGGATGGGTAGAATTAAATTAACTATGACTTACTTCAAGTAGACTAAGCAGCATATACAAAGGACTGGAGGAAAGAAGGCTCAGGGCCTGTCCAAAGAAGAATGGACTGGTTTGGCTGAAGCTTCGGGCACAGGTGAAAAGATGCACTTGGACATGGCCTTAAGTGAAAAGTTAAAGACCCTTGGACATTGTCCCGTAGGTAACAAGGGTTCATGGAAAACAATGAGTGATGTTTGCAAATACTGTTTTTCTACCAGCTACATAGCAATGCCCACAGCTAATTCATGGAGTCAGCTAGGACCCATAGAAAACTGCACAAGTTCAACTGAGGACAGTGAATAAGCAAAGTGGAGTGAATCCGTGTCAAACCAGCAAGTCCTTTTAGTGCTCCCCAGCACGGGCAGCAATGGCATTGTGAAAATGAGGTCAACTCTGCCTATTTGGAAAAACTCTTCCATCTTTATGTCTATAGAATAAGACTAACCAATTTGGGGACTTAGGTAGCCTATGATGCATTATCCTTGCCAACTGAGAACTTTAAAAATCTTGCTTTTTTTCTCTCCATCATAGTAAGTCAGCATTATTTGATAGTAGGTCAGCATTATTTGATAGTAGGTCAGCACTGTTAAACATCTAGGAGCATCAAGAGTGAGATTTGTGACTCGCCCATCTAGATTAAAATCTGCAAATGCATGACCATTTATAAATATGTTGGAATTGCCTAAATAAATACAAAAACAGAAGCTCTCCTAGGTGTACTAAGCAACCTTGATTTTTTTTTTTTGCATCAATTTGTATAGTACATTCTCTAAAAGCCTTAATTGAGTTAGGATAAAAAATGTTGTCTTTCTCTGGTCTCATTTATATCCATCAGATTGTGTTACTTCCCTCTGGCAATGTCCAAGGATTTCTCTGCATTTTAAACAATGTGATCCTGAAATGTGGTGTAATCTAAGGTGACTTGGTGAACAACCATTATCCCCACATCAGTGTAGTCATCTCAGCCTCTGAACTTTCAGCTCCAGATTATAAATTTGATCTACCTGTTCACAAAACTAGCTCATAGAGAGAAGTCAGGTCTTGCTTTGAAAGGGGATTAGAAGCAAAGATGGATTCAAGTGCAAAAAGAGTATTAAAAAATAATGAAACCAAAATATATATTATCAATGCCTCTCTAAGCAACACAATAAATTATCCTAACATGAGTGCAACAGGAGTATTGCTCTTTGCTAGAGTTTGCCTTTCTCTCTCTCATTCACTCTGTTTATCTTTTACCTTTCTCCTGTTTGGTACAGTACATTCTTTTAAATTACATGTTGCCAAGGGCAAAGATAGTTTTTGCTGGTACTTTCCTACCTCTGGAGGGAAACAAGGGTGAGTGTCACTTGAAGGTAGACAGCATCTTATTTGTACTGTTGGAAACCTTGCACACTGCAGACTTGATAAAAGCTCTAAAAATAAGGAAGAATTCTACTTCTACTTTCAGTGGTACCATCAAGATCAATGTCCATGGTTATAATGAGAATAAAAATTTTAACTCCATAATTCCAGAGTTTGTGTTCCCATAAACACATAAAAATCCTTCTGTACTCAGGTGTTTGACTAGTTTGATGTAAACTTGTAATAAAGGTGAAAGCTCCGATTATCTTTTTACCTCCACAAAATCATACTTTCTACTCCTAAAAGGAATGCATAGCCATCAATCAGAAGTTAACTAGATATTTTCTTTTTAGTTTAAAAGATTTTAAAATTAATAATGTTCTCTAAATTATGGTATTTTCCTCTTTGGGCTAACACACTGTGTAATGTGGAGATAAAGATGATCGTCTATTACAGAAACCTAGGAGCTCTTACTGGGTTACCAGATATTGTGGATTGATTTGTGTCCCCCAAAAAGATATGTTGAAGTCCCAGTCCCTTGTTCCTGTAATGTGATTTTGTTCAGAAATAGGATCTTTGCAGATGTAATTCAGTTAAGATAAGGTCGTTAGAGTGGGCCCTAATCCAACATGACTAGTGTCCTGATAAGAAGAGAAAAACGCCAGGTGGAGACAGAGATACACAGGGACAACGCAGTGTGATGACAGAGGCAGAGATTGGAGTGATGCAGCTACAAGCCAAGGAATGCCAGGGGTTGCTGGCCACCAACAGGAGCTAGGAAGAGGCAAGGAAGGATTCTACCCAGAGTTTCATATGAAGCATCACCATGCCAACACCTTGATTTTGAACTTGTAGTCTCAAGAACTGTGAGGGAATAGATTTCTGTTGTTTTAAGCCATCTAGTGTGTGGTACTTTGTTACAATACTCTGGGAAATACAACAGGCAATGAGCTAGTTGGGACCAATTACATCCCCTTTTCCCAGCTGGAGGGACTGCACCTGAACTTGACATCTCATGGGACAGAGACATCACAGCCTCCAGGTGCTGGGCAGCTAACATTTCCCTACATTACATGCCTTAAACAGCTGTTTGTCTCCTGTTTTACCAGGTGCTCTTACTCTCCCCCCATTAAAAGGTCGAGCAAACGGAGGAGGAGTTGTCCTGTGGGAGCACAGTCTCAAAATGAGTGCCACTATGCCCAGGCCAAGCACAGAATGCTGAGGACACGAGAGATGTGTGCAAGCTGCTGACCTGCCACTCATGAGTGCCAGCCTGCACCAAGTGACACAACTGGATCTTGATCCAAGCCCTTTGCAGGACACATGATGAATTCAAAACAATCTGACATTCCATTTACACACTGAGTAACAGATAGACAGTGTGGAAGTACAAAGCCCATATCCTTGAGTCATGGTGCTTGGCTTTGGAATTGACTCCTCTTTACCAGCAATGTAGCCTTGGGCAATGTATTAACCTCTTTGGCCTTAGTTTCCTTATCTATAAAATGAAGATAATAAAAAATAATAAGAATTTGTTCTGGGTGTCCTTGAGAAGGGTAAATGAAAACAAAATCCATGTAAAGAGGTGAACACAATTAGACGCAAGCATTAATTGCGTTGATTGATATTCTTTTACCTGCTCTGAGCACTAAGTAACTGAGAATTTATTTCTCATGACTGATGATGCGTCTCCAGCCTCCCAGCATGCCAAGCCTCTGTTTTCCTGCAAGTATCACACTGACAAATTTCAGTGGCTCATCATTTTTCCTTGCATGCGGTTGTTCTGAGGCTTCATGTCCTCAAGGACAGCCATGTTATCTGTTTCCATTATTTTTCCAAAATCAATAAGCAAAATATTTACTTAAATTTTTGTACTTGAAAACAGCACAGTCTGAACGACTCTGAGCTCCCTCAAATGCATATGAATGATGATTGGTGAATAACAGGTACGTATTGTCACCACCAGTCATTCAGTTGCTTTCTCACTCAACTGCGAACAATGAGCCACCATATCCCAAGACAGTTTTAAACTGTCTTTACTTTCAGTCATATACAAAATTTGCATTCTTTTAACCAAATTCCAATCAAAATGTTTATAATCTAGCAAAAACTAATGTTTAAAAAATAAACTATCGAGGAGATTCGTTCAAGGTGGTGGAGTAGAAGGACGTGCACTCACTCCCTCTTGCAAGAGCACAGGTATCACAACAAACTGCTGAACAATCGACAGGAAGACACTGGCACTCACCAAAAAAGATACCCCACATCCAAAGACCAAGGAGAAGCTGCAATGAGACGGTAGGAGAGGCACAATCACAATAAAATCAAATCACATAGAGGCTCGGGCTTCGGTCGGAGCGCAGGGAGAAGACTGGGGTTGGCGGCGTGAACAAAGCCTTAAGGGGTTAATGTACCACGGCTAGCCGGGAGGAAGTCCGGGAAAAAGTCTGGAGCTGCCGAAGAGGCAAGAGACTTTTTCTTACCTCTTTATTTCCTGGTGCACGAGGAGAGGGGATTAAGAGCGCTGCTTAAAGGAGCTCCAGAGACGGGCGCGAGCCGCGGCTAAAAGCGCGGACCCCAGAGACGGGCAGGAGACGGTAAGACTGCTGCTGCCGCCAACAAAAAGCCTGTGTGCGAACACAGGTCACTAACCACACTTCCTTTCCGGGGAGCCTGTGCACCCCGCCACTGCCGGGCTCCCAAGATCCAGGGACAACTTCACCGGGAGAACGCACGGCGCGCCTCACGCTGGTGTAACGTCACGCTGGCCGCTGCCGCCGCAGGCCCGCCCCGCACGCAGTGCCCCTCCCACCCCCGGCCTGAGTCAGCCAGAGTCCCCGAGTCAGCGGCTTCTTTAACCCCGTTCTGTCTGAGCGAAAAACAGATGTCCTCCGGCGACCTAAACGCAGAGGAGGGACCAAATCCAAAGCTGAACCCCTGGGAGCTGTGAGAACAAAGAAGAGAAAGGGAAATCTCTCCCAGCATCCTCAGAAGCAGCGGATTAAAGCTCCACAATCAACTTGATGTACCTGCATATGTGGAATACCTGAATAGACAACCAATCATCCCAAATTGAGGAGGTGGACTTTGAGAGGAAGATTTATGATTTTTTCCCCTTTTCCTCTTTTTGTGAGTGTGTATGTGTATGCTCCTGTGTGAGATTTTGTCTGTATAGCTTTGCTTCCACCATTTGTCCTAGGGTTCTATCCGTCCGTTTTTCTTTTAATTTGTTTTCTTTCTTAATAATTAATTTTAATAACCCTATTTTATTTTACTTTATCTTCTTTCTTTCCTTCCTTCCCTCCTTTAGACAACGAATCATCCCAAATTGAGTAGGTGGACTTTGAGAGCAAGATTTATGATTTTTTCCCCTTTTCCTCTTTTTGTGAGTGTGTATGTGTATGCTTCTGTATGAGATTTTGTCTGTATAGCTTTGCTACGACCATGTGTCCTAAGGTCCTATCCATCCGTTTTTATTTTTAATTTTTTTCTTAATAATTATTTTTTCATTTAATAACTTTATTATATTTTACTCTATTTTATTTTACTTTATCTTCTTTCTTTTTTCCTTCCTTCCCTCCTTCCTTCCTTCCTTCCTTCCTCCCTCCCTCCTTCCTTTCTTTCTTTCCTTCTTTTCTTCTTTCTTTCTTCCTTCCTTCCTTCCTCTCTTTCTTCCTACTTCTACTAATTATTTCTCTCAACTTTTTCTCCCTTTTATTCTGAGCCATGTGGATGAAAGGCTCTTGGTGCAACAGCCAGGAGTCAGTGCTGTGCCTCTGAGGTGGGAAAGACAACTTCAGGACACTGGTGAACAAGAAACCTCCCAGCTCCACATAATATCAAACAGCAAAAATCTCCCAGAGATCTCCATCTCAACACCAGCACCCAAATTCACTCAACGACCAGCAAGCTACAGTGCTGGACACCCTATGCCAAACAACTAGCAAAATAGGAACACAACCCCACCCATTAGCAGAGAGGCTGTCTAAGATCATAATAAGTCCACAGACACCCCAAAACACACCAACAGATGTGGACCTGCCCACCAGAGAGAAAAGATCCAGCCTCATCCACCAGAACACAGGCACTAGTCCCCTCCACCAGGAAGGCTACACAACCCACTGAACCAACCTTAGCCACTGGGGACAGACACCAAAAACAACGGGAACTACGAGCCTGCAGCCTGCAAAAAGGAGACCCCAAATACAGTAAGATAAGCAAAATGAGAAGACAGAAAAACACACTGCAGATGAAGGAGCAAGATAAAAACCCACTAGACCTAACAAATGAAGAGGAAATAGGCAGTCTACCTGAAAAAGAATTCAGAATAATGATAGTAAAGATCCAAAATCTTGGAAATAGAATAGACAAAATGCAAGAAACATTTAACAAGGACCTAGAAGAACTAAAGATGAAACAAACAACGATGAACAACACAACAAATGAAATGAAAAATACTCTAGATGGGATCAATAGCAGAATAACTGAGACAGAAGAACGGATAAGTGACCTGGAAGATAAAATAGTGGAAATAACTACTGCAGAGCAGAATAAAGAAAAAAGAGTGAAAAGAACTGAGGACAGTCTCAGAGACCTCTGGGACAACATTAAATGCACCAACATTCGAATTATAGGGGTTCCAGAAGAAGAAGAGAGAAAGGGACTGAGAAAATATTTGAAGAGATTATAGTTGAAAACTTCCCTAATATGGGAAAGGAAATAGTTAATCAAGTCCAGGAAGCACAGAGAGTCCCATACAGGATAAATCCAAGGAAAAATATGCCAAGACACATATTAATCAAATGGTCAAAAATTAAATGCAAAGGAAACATATGAAAAGCAGCAAGGGAAAAACAACAAATAACACACAAGGGAATCCCCATAAGGTTAACAGCTGATCTTTCAGCAGAAACTCTGCAAGCCAGAAGGGACTGGCAGGACATATTTAAAGTGATGAAGGAGAAAAACCTGCAACCAAGATTACTCTACCCAGCAAGGATCTCATTCAGATTTGATGGAGAAATTAAAACTTTTACAGACAAGCAAAAGCTGAGAGAGTTCAGCACCACTAAACCAGCTTTACAACAAATGCTAAAGGAACTTTTCTTGGCAAGAAACACAAGAGAAGGGAAAGACTTACAATAACAAACCCAAAACAATTAAGAAAATGGGAATAGGAACATATATATCGATAATTACCTTAAATGTAAATGGACTAAATGCTCCCACCAAAAGAAAAAGACTGGCTGAATGGATACAATAACAAGACCCTATATATGCTGTCTACAAGACACCCACTTCAGACCTAGGGACACATACAGACTGAAAGTGAGGGGATGGAAACAGATATTCCTTGCAATTGGAAATCAAAAGAAAGCTGGAGGAGCAATTCTCATATCAGACAAAATAGACTTTAAAATAAAGACTATTACAAGAGACAAAGAAGGACACCACATAATGATCAAGGGATCGATCCAAGTAGAAGATGTAACAATAGTAAATATTTATGCACCCAACATAGGAGCACCTCAATACATAAGGCAAATACTAACAGCCATAAAAGGGGAAATTGACAGTAACACATTCATAGTAGGGGACTTTTAACACCCCATTTTCACCAATGGACAGATCATCCAAAATGAAAATAAATAAGGAAACACAAGCTTTAAATGATACATTAAACCATATGGACTTAATTGATATTTATAGGACAGTCCATCCAAAAACAACAGAATAAACATTTTTCTCAAGTGGAACATGCTCATGGAACATTCTCAAGTGGAACATGCTCATGGAACATTCTCCAGGATAGATCATATCTTGGGTCACAAATCAAGCCTTGGTAAATTTAAGAAAATTGAAATTGTATCAAGTATCTTTTCCGACCACAATGCTATGAGACTAGATATCAATTACAGGAAAAGATCTGTAAAGAATACAAACACATGGAGGCTAAACAATACACTACTTAATAACGAAGTGATCACTGAAGAAATCAAAGAGGAAACACAGACCCAGGACCAGTCACGCTGAGCTATTTTATTCTCTAAACACTTTAGCTTATGACTCAAATGAATTCACACATTTGCTATTGTAAACTAACCTTCTGCTTGGAATATGACTTCCCCAAAACCTGTACATTCTGACTCATCACTCCTTCCAGGCCATCCTCCATTCTGCCTCCTCTGTGTAATGCTCCTGAACTTCCCCTGTAAGGTTAAGAGAAAATAAACAAACAACCAACCAAAACAAACATAGTTGTTGTGAATAACTCAAATCTCTGGATAGGCCTGTCCTTGATAAGATAAAAGAGTATGGGGAAGTAAAAATCCCGCCTTGAATTTGTGCCTCTAGAGCCTGGAAAGCAAAAAGCCTAATAAGCCATGATGAAGGGAGAATCTGGTGTCTGAGAGGCAGCTCTGCAGACTTTGTCTCCCCGGCAGTGCCCCATCATGCACACTTTCCCCCACCGTGCACCACAGCCCTGAGGGGAAGGCTTGCACCATCTCCCAAGGGAGGCTAAGTAAAGAGAACAACAGCAAAAACAAAGACAGTAACGTAGAGAAGATGAAACAAAACAAAACAGTACAACGAAAGAAAGTGGGAATACCATCTGGAAAGCTCAAGAAGAATATACTCCTAAAGGGGATCTAATGAAGGATAAAGCTGTAACACCAGGGACCCTCACACACAACGTGAGGACAAAGGAATGGGTCGAACATTCAATGAGAGAAAGGCACTACATTTAACATATTTGAAGTTCCTAGAGCTGAAATTTTGAGAGGGGCTCTCAGGGGAAACTCGATTTATTTTCTTTCCAAGGACTCACTTTGGGAAGTACTTGTTGATAATAGTTTCCAGAGTCTGCTGTAGCTAAATTTAAAGGAAAAAAATTTTAACACCAACCCTTTCTGATAGGACTGTGGCCTCTTCTCTCTGTATAGATAGATACATGACACACATGAAATTCTCATGCTGGCCCAGTCACCTGTGAATTCAAGACTTTGCTAAAGTAGGTTTCAAGCCCTGTCAGACATGCATTCTTTGTGCTCCAAACTCAAAGAATTATGCCTCCTTCAGCTTTTACTTCCCATTTCAGAATCCCCCTATTTAATACAAGCTCATCCTCTTTCTGTCTCCAAGGATCCTAAATGTTTCCATCACATCAGGCTTTGTATTGATCTTTAAGGAAGAGGCTAATGACGAAAGTACCAACTCTGGAGTCAGGAGAACTGGAATCTAATCCAGGCCCTGCCTCTGACCAGATATGCGATTTTGGAACAGGACACATACATCTTTCTTTCTTTTCTCAGCCATATTATCATCCATACAAAAAGAAGTGTGCTACATATTAACGTCCAAGGTGTCCAATTTTGTCTAAAATTCTCTGGGATCTGATAAATAAACTTATATCAAATATGCCCATGTTGAGAGAGAGAGAAACACCTCCATTTACTAGCAATGGCCTTAAGTAAGTCAAGTCATCTCCTAACTTCTCTAGGCCTCACTACTGGTGTCAGATTGCCTGGTTTTAAACCCCCGTCTTGCCACTTACTGGCTACAAAGATTTGGGAATATTACTTAACCTCTTTGAACCAGTCTACCAATCTAAAAGATGAGGATAATAGGGACTTCCCTGGTGGTCCAGTGGTTGAGAATCTGCCTTCCAATGCAGGAGACGCGGGTTCGATCCCTGGTCGGGGAACTAGGATCCCACATGCCGCAGGGCAACTAAGCCCACGCTGCAACTACTGAGCCCATGCACCACCACTACAGAGCCCACGCACCACAACTACTGAGCCCATGTGCTCTGGAGCCTGCATGCCACAACTAGAGAGAAGCCCGCAACAAAAGATCCTGCGTGCCGCAACTAAGACCTGATGCGGCCAAAAATAAATAAATAAATATTTTTTAAAAAAAGATGAGGATAATAATGGCCCTTTCCCCATAAGGCTGTTGCAAAGATTAAATGAGTTAATATATATAGCATGTTTAGAGCAGTGCTGCAAATAGTAAGAGCTCAATAAATGTCAGCTATTATTATCATCCTTGTCATTATAAAATGAGAATAACAACCTGCTTTGACTTCTTCCTATGATTCATGAGGGTCAACTGAGATAATGTATATCAAAGTGATTTGTAAATTTAAAAGTGCTATTTAAAGTTAAGGAATTATACAAATGTTCAGCAACTGGTGACTGGACTTTAAAATATGTGCTATATACAACTACTATGGAGAACAGTATGGAGGTTCCTTAAAAAACTAAAAACATAACTACCATATGATCCCGCAATCCCACTCCTGGGCATATATCTGGATAAAATCATAATTCAAAAAGATACATGCACCCCAATGTTCATTGCAGCACTATTTACAATAGCCAAGACATGGAAGCAACCTAAATGTCCATCAATTACAATAGCCAAAGACATGGAAGCAACCTAAATGTCCATCGACAGAGGAATGGATAAAGAAGATGTGATACATATATAGAATGGAATATTACTCAGCCATAAAAAAGAATGAAATAATGCCATTTGCAGCAACCTGGATGGACCTAGAGATTATCATACTAAGTGAAGTAAGTCAGACAGAGAAAGACAAATATCATATGATATCACTTATATGTGGAATCTTAAAAGAAAATGATACAAATGAACTTATTTACAAAATAGAAACAGACTCACAGACTTCAAAAACAAATTTATGGTTACCAAAGGGGAAATGTGGTTGGGGGGGAGGGGTAAATTAGGAGTTTGGGATTAACATATACACACTACTATATATGATATAGATCATCATATACAGTTCCTACTGTATAGCACAAGGAACTCGACTCAATATTCTCTAATAACCTATATGGGAAAAGAATCTGAAAAAGAATGGATACATGTATATGTATAAATGAATCACTTTGCTATATACCTGAAACTAACACAACGTTGTAAATCAACTATACTCCAATATAAAATAAAAAATTAAATTTAAAACAAAATAAAATATGTGCCATATTTGTACAATGGAAAACAATTCAGCAACTGAAAGGAACTACTGGTACATACTACATACTGATGAACCCAAAGACACTGTGCCAAGTAAAAGAAGCCAGACACAGAATATTGCGTATTCATATGTGCTGATCTTCAAACTTACAGAAACAGAAAGCAGCTCAGTGGCTGCCTAGGACAGGGGTGGGAGGAGGGAAATTGACTGTAAACGGCCATGAAGGAACGTTTTAGGGCACTGGAGGTGTTCTACAACTGGACTGTGGTGACGGCTGCACAACTTCATAAAGCTAATAAAACCACTGAATTGTATACTCACAATGGGTGAACGCTACGTTGTATAAACCATACCTCAATCAAGCTATTAAACTAAATAAATAAATACAAAGTGAAGGTGTTATTGTCACCTAATATGTTATATTGTAAACCCTGTTTCTCTTTAAAGAAATGATTTGACATTGCTCAGTTTTGAAGACAAAGTGCTTTGAAAGTTGTCAATCTCTACACAAAGTAGTACTATTACTGATAAAAATAAATAATAATAAACACATTTTAAGGTACTCTCTTATCCCCCCAAACCCCCATCCTCACAGTCAAATACTCCCACAGGAATCCCTTGCTTCATGAGCCTGAGTTCCACAGCCCACTCATTCCCATAACCAAGCTTTCTTTGGAGCTCCATCAGCCCATTTCTGGAACACACTCCAATGGAATGAAAAAGAATAAGCCTTAGAGCAGTCATGGGTTCAAACCTTAGCTCAGCACATACCACCTATATGACCACCAGCAATGTACTTACCCTTGAGCGCCTCCTTTTCCCAAGGGCAGGAAGAGAGGCACTGAGGCAGAAAGATCAGCCCTACACTGAGAAAGCCCAGTTGTCCTCTGCACATCTTTCCAAATCCAGCTGAGCCCCAATTCCTCCACCTAGGCTTCTCTGCTCCTTTAGCTTTTCCATGAAGTCATCCATGGAAGTACCTTCCCCGACCTTGACTTTGAGCTCCTTGAGGGCAGGGACCAGGTCCTACATATATTATTTCAAACTTCCAGGTTGGAGGTGTGCAAGAAATATTTATTGAAAATAACCTATTTCTACTCACCACTGAGTGAGCTGCTTCCTATGATCACTTTCCATGAAGAAGGGTTGACCATGAGCCCCTGTCAATACCTCTAGAGCCTGAGGGTTTGTTCCTTGCTATGTTTGTTCTAACCAACCTAGTCTGCCTTACTTACTTCTTCATGGGAACAGGTGTTAACGTGTGCTAATGTGGAGAAAGAGCCAGCCCGTTGCCAGAGCAAGGAGCTTTTTCCTAGTGCAAGGACAACTGTTCCTGTAAAGTTGGGACTCTGATGACGTAGTCTAATCAATTAAGTTAATCAGCCTAGATTTATTATTTTGCTCCCCATATCCTGAGTTTGGTGAACACCATTGGCCAATAAAGTCAATACATAAATATTTTTAAAGAGAAAATGCTTTCATTCAAAAGCATTGCTGGACACTTGTCATTTGAATACCTGGTGGACAATATTTGTCACTCCTAGGCTCATCTCTACACAGCCCTTCCCTGGAATCCCTCCCAGTGGAGGAAGTATACTTTTCATTCAGTTGACATCAGACTCAGCCATGTGACTTGCTTTAACAAATGGAATGGGAGCAGAAATGATCAATCTTATAATTAAGCAAAAACTTTAAGAAGCACTGTGATGTTCTGCCATGACTCTTCCCTCCGCCTAAGAATGGTCTGGCTCCATCAGCCTGTGTCCCTGGACAAACATGTGGAGTGAACCTGCTAATCCACAGCTAATATGTATTGTGGGCAAGATACAAACATTTGCTGTAATAAACCACTGAGATTTGCGGGTTATGCTTTGTGACCATAGCGGAACTTACTGAGAGTTGACTAATACAGGAAGCTAACTGTAGACATCTCATACTCCTCCTCTGGCTTTTGTCACAACATAAATCTAGAAAGCAATCGGAAGCTCATTCTTTGAAATCAACAGTAAAAGAGATGAGAACTATGTCATACGGTTATTGGGATTGTTTGGTAGGCTATCATGTGGAAAGCGTCTAGGATTCTGTGAGCTCAATTACTGTGAGCTCCTCCCCATTATAACTCCTTCCCTTCTCACTTTATTCCTACTTCCACGGTGGAGGTAGGAAATTACAGATAAATGTCTACTAGGGTCTTGACTTTTCCCCGTACTACTGCTGGGATGAACAAGTCATACACAGTCCCCTACCTTAAGAAGCTTCTAGGCCATCTTCTGGTAGGAAAATGTGCATGCTTGCTCCCTCAGATGTTGAAGTAAGTGTCCAACATCCACGTGGAAAGTTAACAAATGCGACTGGGATATGCCTCGGAAGCAACGCATTGTTCATCATTTTTTCCACTTCCCACCACTACCAACCACCACCCCCATGTCCAGCTAATACTCCCTGGTACTCAGGCTGGGATTCCCTGAGTATTCCCAGGATTCCCCCCACTTTGCGTTCCCACCCCTCCCTGTACTTCCCCTTTTGCCCAACTATTACTTTGGATTGGACTTACAGTTTGTGAATCAGACTTTCCACCAGATGCTAAGTTCTGTGAGAGAAGAAACTATATTTTCTTTATTGTATTCCCAGAAGCTGCCTCATGTCTGGAACATGGTACTCATTTATCAACCTTTTTTGAATGAATAAATTTGATCAGTTAATTCCTTCATAATGACTTTTGAGTTCACACCGAAAGTTGATGAGTTTGCTATGCCATGTGCTCAGGGCTCCAACTCAATCCTTATAGATATTTTTTAAACTGACAAGGAGCTCTCCACATGAAATCAGTATGTGATTTACATATACCTACAATCTTAAAGCACTCATAGAACCTTGTGGAAATTCAAATGGGCAATCCACCAGTTAAATTATCGGCTCCTAATTAAGCAGATGTTGGCTTTCATTAAAACTGGTAAAATATATCCCAGAAGTTCATTCATAGCTTGAGAATAACCATGAACTTCAAGAAGCTGAAATCTGCTAAAGCAGGGGTGTTCTGAGGTATGTTCAGCAGAGTTTCCAAGTGTATGATACATGTTTCCATAGTTGCCTACACTGTAATAACCAAAGAATAGATAAGCTAATTTCCTAAAAAAGAATAGAATAGAATGGAAAGAATAGAATCTCCTTCATCTCTTGGAAGGACTCCAGAGTTGCCAGAGTATGACCATGTCCTTGCTCCTGGGATATCTACAAAACTTTGATTCTGTGAGTTTCTTCTTAATGATGAGGAATGATTCTTGTTCTGTTTATTTTTACATAACACCTCTATCATCAAACATATTTCAAAATGATGATTTGGATTGGTACAGCCACTGTGGAAAACAGCATGGAGTCTTCTCAAAAAAAACTTAAAACAGGACTACCATGTGACCCAGCAATGCCATTCCTGGGTATATCTGAAAAAAACAAAAACACTAATTCAAAAAGATACATGCACCCCAATGCTCATAGTAGCATTATTTAAAATTGCCAAGATATGGAAGCAACCTAAGTGTCAACAGATGAATGGATAAAGAAGATGTGGTGCATATACATACAATGGAATACCACTCAGCCATAAAAAAGAATGAAATTTTGTCATTTGCACGGATGGATTTGGAGGACATTATGTTAAGTGAAATAAGTCAGACAGAGAAAGGAAAATACTGTATGATATCACTTATATGTGGAATCTAAAAAATACAACAAACTAATGAATAATACAAAAAAGAAGCAGAATCACAGATAAAGAGAACAAACTAGTGGTTACCAGTGGGGAGAGGGAAGGGGGAGGGGCAATATAAGGGTAGATGGAAAAGGGGGGTTATTACGGGATTATACGAAATCACATGTGTGAAACTTCTGAAAATTGTAAAGCACTATAGAATTTAAAGAATCCTTCTAAATACTATATGATATCACTTACACGTGGAATCTTGAAAATACAAAAACCTAGTGAATATAACAAAAGAAAAAGCAGACTCACAAATATAGAGAACAAACCACTGGTTACCAGTGATGGCAGGGGCAATATTGGGGTAGGGAAATAGGAAGTACAAACTATTAGGTGTAAGATAGGCTCAAGGACGTATTGTACAACACAGGGAATATAGCCAATAATTTTATAATAACTGTAAATGGAAAGTAAACCTTTAAAATTGTATAAAAATAAAAAATTTTAATACAAATAAATAAAATGAAATCAGATTTTTAAAAAAGAGTATTTCATTCAATAAAAAATTTTAAATAGAGGAAAAAATTTAAAATTTTTTAAAAATTCCAATGACTTGGAAACACCACCTTTCTTTGGTGGAAAAAAAAAATCCTTCCATCCCATCCTCCTGTTAGGCTTCAGTCAGCTTAAGCCTTTTCTCTTAGTTTCATAGGATTAGCAGAAGCAAAGCACAATTCAGGATTTTGGTTTTCCAACTTTCTCTGGTTCAGTGAAATTCTCCTTCATACCCATCACCCAGTCCCTGCTGATCCTGAGAGGCACTCCAGAAAGCAGGAAGAAGGGTACACATGCTTGCTTTCTGAATTGAAGAAGGATTTTGTTTGCTTTAGAATTGCCAAGCTACTTGAAAAAAATCACGTCAATTTAGCCATGAGGCTACACACAGCAAAGGCAAGCGTGAGTCAGGTATTTAGGGAACCACATGGTTTGTCTGCAGAAGTTCCAATGACCTTTCAACTCAAAGATTATATCAAGCTGTCTGCAAATCACATTGTCTATGTAAAATTTTCTCTTTCATTTTATGGCTCCCATGTCTCCTCTCCCATCTGCCAGGGCTGTGGTTCAAATAATCTGATTTTTTTCCTGAAATATCATGGAATAAATCTACATAAAGCCTCAAGGTTTCAGAGCTACCCAGGTTCCAGACAGTTAGTAATCCACTAGCCCTCGGGAAGCCTCCTTCAGCCGGGCCAGGATTCTATAAAGTCCCTCCCAAGTTAAATTCTCTGGCCTCACGGCAGGTGGATACTCAGAACACTCGGAAGAGCACGAAAGCTCCTGCCAACTTTTCTCCACCCCAATTTGCCCCCCCCCCACCCGCTTCTTCCCATCCCTGTCCGTAAAACATCCTGTGGATGTTGACTGGAATTTTCCCCTTGAGGAAAGCTGAGGAATAATTCACCTCCAGAGGGTTTGCCTGGAGGAACCGCAGGAGACAAAGTCCAAATCTGCCCCACTCTCCCCCGTAGCCAGGTTGGCCACAGGAGAGAGGAACGGGGTATGCTTCTCCCAGCAGCCACTGGCCCGCCGCCAGCGAAGGGCCCTCGTCCACTCCTCCCCCCTCCCCTTAGGCCAAGTTTATATTGCGAGCAGCGCTGCCCTCTAGCGTTGGCAACTGGGAGCCCTGGGGCGCCGTCAGCTCCAGAATTTCTCTTTTACAGCCTAAGCAAGACCTGAAGCACCTCGGAGCTCCGGCCCCCTGTTCTCGTCCACCACCACCCCCGCACTGCACCCCGCCCCACCTCTTCATCCCACCCACCCCCTTCTCCTTTCAAGGGTGTCCTGGACGGCTGCAACCTACCGGTCGATTTAACAGACGGCCCCGCGCTCCCGCTCTTCTCCTGGTCCGTCTCTTCCTCCCCGCTCTCGCTCTCGCCTCCTCTTCCTGTCGGGGCGCCCAGACGTGGCGGAACGCGGCGCCTGCCGCCCTGCGCGCCGCGCTCCCGGCCTCTTCTCGCCGCAGCCCGGGGTCACCGCGCGGGCAAAGGGCGCCCGAGGGGCCAGCGCCCGGGCTCGAAGCGCCCCGAAGCCGGGTGCCGTGAGAAGCGGCGCTTTGGTAAAGCTCGAGAGGAAAAGGAGCGGTTCGGAGTGAGACTTCTGGAACCACCGGACGCCCGGGTTTGCCCAGTGCGCGGCGGCTGCGCGCACCGTCCACCAGGTGAGGAGCGCACGCCTTCCGGTACGGCCTCGGCCTCCCCTTGACCCCGTCCCGAGGCAGAGGTTCGGGCTCGGGCTCGGGCTGGCGGATTTCTGCCCGGTCTGAGGCTCAAAGGCGGCGGGGATTAGGGCCCGGGGAGGGCGACTACGGGGGTCGCCCAGGCACCGTGCCTGCCTCTGGACTTCTTAGCACGGGACACGGTTCTCGATCAAACAGCACCCCAGATGTGTGAACCTGAGTGTCGACATTGTGTAGAACTGTGCTTTGAGAATTTTATACGGCTTCCTTGCAGAAGGATTTGAGGCGGCGTAAAAATTAAGTAAAGGTAGAAAAGGGGTGCTTGGTCCAGGAAGGAATTTGGGTGGCAGTCCGGAGGAGACGGGTATGCTGCGGGGACCGCGGGAGGACGAGGGGGAATGCAGAACCAACGCTGATGGAAAAACCTTTTATTAGAAAGGAATGCACGGTTGCTCCAGCGGTCAGAAAACAGTGATGTGCTCCTGAGAAACAAAATAGCCAGGTGGGGAGGTGATGGGGCTGACTCGTTTTCTTAAATTACCAAATAAAGCTTGGAAATGCGAGTGAAGACGGGAAGTTTAGTCTTAAGCTATTTCCACCCAGTACTGCAAGGTGAGAGACTGGCCCCCTACGTAGTGAAAATGAAAGGGAATTGAAGCTAAATGGAAGTGGTTCCTGCTTCTATCTCAGGCTATCAAGGTTGTGCGTTATTAAAATATCATATAGTTTTATGTGTTTCCATCTGAGTCCAGTTTGGGGTAAGACCTTGTATTCAACCTAACCCTGCTTGTCCTTGAGTTAGAAGGATGAAGCAGAGGGTGTCAGCCTCCCAGGGTGCTTCTTCCTAACCTTCCTTATTGTCCTTCCGTGCTTCCTGCACCAAATCTCTCAGAGTCTGGGAGGGACTAATAGATGGTCAAATGGATTGGGGGAGGGTTTTTTTCCCCAAATAATTCAGGGTTCTCTTACCATTTTTCTCTCACTCCCAGCTCCAAGCAGTATATGCTCAGATCTGAACTTGACATTGCTCCACAGTGTATGTTTGCCATAATTATACACTCAGGTGCAATGTGCATGACCTGAAACACCCAGGGTGGACTTGTGAATCCGGGACTTCCCTGAATTAACCCTGTTCAAGGGGCAGGAAGCAGGGGCCTGGGTCTGGTTCCCTGTGCGGTCTCTTCCATGGGGAACATATTAGAAATACATATTTGAAATACAGAGGAGATTATGAGCCAGCCTTTCTTCTCTTGCTGGTGTACTTGTTTACCTGCTGAATTCAATGAGATGATCCTGTCTTCAACAAATAAATGAGTAGAAGTGTCTGAGGGCAGCTTAGCAAATGCAGAAAATATGCCTGCCTGCCTGCCTTTTTCCTCCCTTCAGAAATTTAGCCCCCAGACCACAGAACTGTGAAAATGAAGCAGGCCTCCTAAATGGGGCTCAGCTCAATTTCTGTAATCATGTTTAAAGCGAAGTATGTTGCTTATTTCTAAAATTGCATAGTACCTCCACTACTAACCATTTTGCTGCATAGAAGTGGGAGAAGTACTTCTGCTAGGTATTTCATCACTAGAGAGCTATACAGAGAAGCTCATTCACATCCTGATTCATCGTTGTTGATACAACTTAACTATCATGTCATCATCACCCGATATGGGCTGTCAAAGCCCAAGGGTTGCTGCAGATCTCATGATGAGCTGGAAAGAGCTGGAAAAGAGTTCAAAAAAATAATGTAGCTGAGACTCAGATTCTCAGAATCACGGTTTATGCACGCCCAAACATTCCTTTAGGTGGTCATTGTTCCTTTTGGGAAGACTTCCAGGGATGAAGACTTCACAGATTATTTTCAAAGTAAAAAGTATTCAAATTGGCCGTTTATGTCCACCAGCTGACAAATTTAAAATTCCATGGAAATCAACATAGTAAACTCAAGTTTTCCTTCTCTTCTCTTCTCCTGCCCATGGTGACTTTACACAGGGCATATTCCCAGAGCAGTGCTCCTGGCACACCGTGCCCTTAGGCACATGTTGAGACATGAGCCATCACCTCCTTTGCAACTCTCCCTGCTATCACTTTTTAAATTTATTTTGTTTTATTCATTTATTTAATTTTTGGCTGCATTGGGTCTTCGCTGCTGCACACAGGCTTTCTCTAGTTGTGGTGAGCAGGGGCTACTCTTCATTGTGGTGTGCGGGCTTCTCATTGTGGTGGCTTCTCTTGTTGTGGAGCATGGGCTCTAGAGGCGTGGGCTTCAGTAGTTGTGGCGCATGGGCTTCAGTAGTTGTGGCTCACGGGCTCTAGAGCACAGGCTCAGTAGTTGTGGCACATGGGCTTAGGTACTCCGTGGCATGTGGGATTTTCCCAGACCAGAGCTCGAACCCATGTCCCCTGCATTGGCAGGCAGATTCCTAACCACTGCGCCACCAGGGAAGCCCTCCCTGATATCACTTTTCTTAGCCTTTCTGGTATCTATTCAGAAACATCTGCTCCCCATTTCTTCTTATTGATGCCTGGTCAGCATCAATCATGTAAATAAATTTCTATTATTTGGAGGAAAATAGCCAAGGTTCTCAGAGATGGGACCTAGGAAGAGACAAAAATCCAGGACACATCTTTAGCCCAGATGACACTGCAATATGTTTCCATTCCCTGCTGTTTGATGAGATTCTTACTGGAGAGTGAAGTGAAATATGTCTCTTGTGGCACCTTGTCCCCAGCTGGCTCAAGTACCTCCCCATGGACGTATTAAACCACCCCCCAGGGGCTTCCCTGGTGGCGCAGTGGTTGAGAGTCCGCCTGCCGATGCAGGGGACACGGGTTCGTGCCTCGGTCCAGGAAGATCCCACATGCCGCGGAGCGGCTAGGCCCGTGAGCCATGGCCGCTGAGCCTGCGCGTCCGGAGCCTGTGCTCCGCAACGGGAGAGGCCACAACAGTGAGAGGCCCGCGTACCGCAAAAAAAAAAAAAAAAAAAAAAAAACCCACCCCCCCCCAATCACCACCACCACCAGGATCTCAAGGCTTCAAATCAAAAGTAGATCCCTTTGCAGAAAACCTCAGGCCCTGACCTGCTAGGTTATCTTCACACTAATCAAGCATCTGATTTCCACACCTCACCTGTATACACGTGTCATTTTTTTCATGTTTCTATAGTCTTTCTTGGAACTTTATTTCTATACTGTCCTTTAAAAGTACAAGATTTAAGTCTAATATTTTAATATAGAGAGGGCTTCCCTCTATTTCCATAGGCTTGTTTACATGAGAAAATAAGCTCGAGGCTGCTCAAGTGGTGAATTTCAACCAAATAAGGATTTCCTGTTCATACCACATTTTATCAAGGCCATCTCGTGGCAGAGGTGCATCTGGGCATCTTAGCTTTATGCTCCTTTATGCTCCACCTCCCACATTTTTACGCATGGGAAATTATATGAACATTAGTTGCAGGGAGACACTGAAGATAAGTATGCTATATGGGTGAGGAGAGGGGTAGATGGCTGGAGAGGGAAGAGAAAAGGGGGGGGAAATGGGGCAGTGGCTCTTTACAGCATCTGACTTCTCCTGTTTTGTCCTCCCTGAGTCATTTTCTAAAACTAGTACTGGGGTCTCTAAAGCTTGGGGCCAGTCATCCTTCCAAAGTCTATCTTCCTAGGAATGAAAGGACTTTCATCAATATCCCATCACCTTTTTATCATTTGGTATTTGTTTCCACATTTTGTGGATTAAGAAACTGAGAACCAGAATTTACAGAGATCGTTCAGTCAGTTGGCATATTCCTGAATCACAACAAATTGGCAAAATCTTTGAGAATTCTGTTTCTGACACAGTTTGATTCTGATTTTATTTTTCATTTTTAGTTTATTGTTTGTTTGTTTCATCCCCTGTGGATCACCTGGTCACTGTGGTCTTTGTCCTAATAGATTTCAGTGCTTTTAGTTCTGAAAAATGCACACAACCAGAACACTTGTAATAGGTTTGTTGTTAGAGCTCTCTCCTGGTCACCAGTTCTCAACACGTGCATTGTAGGATTCGGAAGACAAAATCCTTTGGAAGAAGCTGTAAAACCCAATCCTTCTACATGTGGATCATTTTAAGTTGTAAGGAATGAGCATCTCAAGATTCTAGTTATCAGTACAGACCAGATGGAAGGTCTTTGTGAAATCTGGCTTGAGAAGGAAAGCATTTTTAGAGTAAGAAGGTAGTATTTTGAAAGACAGCAGCCAGTAGCAGCAGCACCTTGCAGTTCTAAAGCTCTCAGATCCTTCTAACAACCCCATCTACCGAAAATGCCCAAGTAAAGTAAAACCAGACCCTGAGAAATGTCTTTCCTTATCTGCAGCCGTTCTTTATCCCTTTATCAAATAATGGGTATATGGTGATGTTTCCAAGGGATCTGGGAAGGATCTGACTTAAACTTGAAAGTATGGGTTTGGTTGGGACAGCTTGCCCATGAAAGTCAAATTTGTGTCAAGATCTGTATTCTTGGGAATCAAAGACAAGCCAAAGTGTCTTTGGGGAGTAAACTCTGCCTAATAGTGAGATTGATAGGCAATACCTCCCAGAAAATGACTTCAGCTACAGTATTATAATAGTGTGCAGAGTTTTCATAAGCCCATTCGTATATGGTGGAATGGGGAAAAGAGGAGGGAACTAATGTATGATGAGTGTCTGCAATGCTTCAGGAATTGTGCTAAGAACTGCACATATATTCTTTTATGTAATGCTCACAGAAGCACTGCAGGGTAAGTATTATCAACCCCTAAAATTCATTCATTCATTTAAAAACTACATGTGTCATCCAACTGCTGGACCTGCTGTCGTTTTCAGGAAGCTGCAAAAAATCCAGAGTGAGTGATGTGAACACACACAAGGGGAATAGCTAGAGAGAAGGTTTGAAAAGAATGTTGGTCATGGAGGGGATCCTATGACTTGGGACTTTAGTCTGTAGGCCTGGGGGAATCATTACAGAATTTGTAAATGTATTTAAATGTATTTATTAAGAATAATATACATACAAAAAGTGTACAAATCGTAAGTGTTAAGCTCAGTGACCTTTCTCAAAGTGAACATACCAGGTAACTAACCACCACCAAGATAAGAAATAGAACCTCTTCACTACACAAATCTCTTCTGTCCCCACCCCATCACTCCTTCACCCTCCTCCCTAAATGTAACCACTCCCTGCCTTCCAACATCATAGATTTTTTTTTTTTTTTTTTTTTTTTGCGGTACGCGGGCCTCTCACTGTTGTGGCCTCTCCCGTTGCGGAACACAGGCTCCGGACGCGCAGGCTCAGCGGCCATGGCTCACGGGCCCAGCCGCTCCGCGGCATGTGGGATCCTCCCGGACCAGGGCACGAACCTGTGTCCCCTGCATCGGCAGGCGGACTCTCAGCCACTGTGCCACCGGGGAAGCCCTGATTATTTTAAGCTTTATATACACATAAATCACATAGAATGGTCTCTTTTGTAATTTGGCTCAATCTTACATTCATGAGATTTATTCTTGTGGATGGTGATACCAGTAGCTTGGTGATTTGTTGCTGTGGTTGAAATCGCGTTGCATTGTATGAATGCGCCACAGTTTAATGAATTATTCTACTGTTGATGGGCACTTGGGTTGTTTCCAGCTTTCTAAACCTGGTGACTAATGTTTCCTTTCACCAAGACTGAGAACACAGGAGAATGAGTAAAAACGCATTTGTTGGCTCTCAGAAGGTTAAAAGAATTGCCAAACTGGGGACTTCCTGGCGGTCCAGTGGTTAAGACTCCATGCTTCCAATGCAGGGGCCGTGGGTGTGATCCCTGGTCGGGGAACTCCCACATGACGCAGGGTACGGCCAAAAAAAAAAAAAGAATTGCCCCAATCTGTGCTTCTGCCACAAGCACTCTGTCCCCTGGCTCCCCCCATGACCCTTCCTCCTGCCCCAGCAGCCCTCACACCCCGAATTACAATGGGAACCTCAAAGGGAACATGAACTACTTCGTATTTCCTGAGCTGGTGACCTGTGAATCATTTGCTTTCCCTTCAGTTTTACCTCCTTTCAGCGGCACAATTCCAAACAAAGAAGGAGATGAGGAGGAATCAACTAAAACTTTTTTTTTACCTTTTAGACTACAAGACAGAATTCAGGGCAAGAGAATGGAAATAAAGGAAGTAGAATGTAGAGAGCCTAGTCTTGTTCTGGTTGGTTCAGGGGGACTGACCCAGTTAAAATGTGCAGAGCGGCAGATGCCAGCACTGCACGAAAGACAAGCACTATCTGAAAATGCAGTTAGACCGCCAATGGGCTGTGTACTTGGCTTTGCTGGGGACCTGTCACGGGTCAGGCTCCCCAAGAAACACACTCTGAGATGGGATTTATGGTACCGGATGTGTATTAGGGAATGCCCAGGGGAACCACACCAGAAGAAGGGGAGGAAGCAGGATTGGGCAGAGGGAGAAGTTGAGCTGCAATGTGGGCCTCCGGGGGGCGCCTGAGCATTCTAGAATGATCCACCAGAGTTGTCCCAAGCTGGGCCACAGGGTCAGGCTTCCCAACCTTTCCTCCGGCAGGAACTGAAAGTGGCTGCCCTGAGAAGGGCACAACCCAGCTCTCTGCAGCTGAGGACATTCCTGAAAGGGCTGTCCTGACCCAAACCCAGCGGCCTAGCTACAAGCCCTTTCTCTTTTTTTTCTTTTTTAATTAAAAAAAAAATTTTATTGGAGTATAGTTGATTTACAATGTTGTGTTAGTTTCAGGTGTACAGCGAAGTGAATCAGTTGTACATGTACATATATCCCCTCTATTTTAGATTCTTTTCCCATATAGGCCATTACAGAGTACTGAAAAGGGTTCCCTGTGCTATACAGCAGGTCCTTATTAGTCACCCATTTCATATATCGTAGTGTGTATATGTCAATCCCAATCTCCCAATTTATCCCTACCCCCTTTTCCCCCTGGTAACCATAAGTTTGTTTCCTACATCTGTAACTCTATTTCTGTTCTGTAGATAAGTTCATTTGTACGCTTTTTTTAGATTCCACATATAAGCGATATTATATGATATTTGTCTTTCTCTGTCTGACTTACTTCACTCAGTATGATGATCTCTACGTCCATCCATGTTGCTGCAAATGTACAAGCCCTTTCTTGAAGGAGAGATCTGGGCAGCGTGTCTCTGTGTCCATCTCAGGACATTTTTTTATATGGACTCCAACTAGAGAGGGTTAAACTAGATAACTTTCCAGGCTGCTCCTTCTAACTGTGAGATCTGCATTGACTTTTTTCATTATACCCAGGTTTCTAAGCCACTGAAGAGCTTCCAAAGTGTTGTAACTAATTTGCCAATTTGCCTTTCATCTCTCCTCCCTACCATTTCAGCAAGTAAATTCATCACTTAAACCACTCAAAGAAGAAGGGCGGCAAGACCCCCTATAAACACACGTGACCCCTTGATGCAGAACTTCTCTTAAGAAGGTGGGGAGGGTATACTGCCAACTGTCTTCAGTAGTAACCTTTTAGATGATCCTAAAGGGACTCTGTGTGTGTGTGTGTGTGTGTGTGTGTGTGCATGCGCACGCCTGTAATGGTGATGCCTGTATTTAATGCTCGAGAAAGACTTTGCTGTAACTGCTCCTTTATAACTGGACCTGCATGAAGACTGAAATATAATAGAAAAACTGCTCATGAAAACCTCTCCTTACTATCTCTGCCTATTCAACTCAGTAACATGCTATCCTGTAAAGGGGTTTTTGCTGTACATCTTTGACAAGGGACTGGATGATACTTATCGGTTTGAAGAACCTCTTGGAGCAGATTCTGCTGGGGAAACCCCTGCTCACACACCACACACAGCAGCCCCTGAGCTGGAAACTCTGCCTCTGACCTGATGATTCATTCCATTTTGCCTTTAATGCTGGGCTGCTGCTCCCAGCTTTCCCACGACTGTATTTAGTGAATTCCTACCAAGGGCCTCTCCCCAACACTTTTGTGACCCAGAAAGGGCAGAATTATACTCTGCATCCATCCGAGCTCCATTCCTGGGTCCTATTTGCTTTTCCTCCCACTGTTTGGTCTCCTTTCAAAAATGGTTTTAGTGTCTGCAAAAGCATCATTACGAAAGAAACACGGTCTGTTAAGAAAATGTCATTAGTTTTTGGCCTTCGCTGTGTTAATTTTCTCCAACGTTCTTACTGCAGTTCTCCAGTTTGCTTTTCTTGATTGCAATCTGACGCCTCCCCCTCCCTTATTACCTAAAGTGAGTTCTTTGATCGCTCTGGGTTGTCCCATCTCTAACATGAGAATGACAATTCCTGCCTTCTAGACCTACTGTGAGGAGTAAAGAAAGGGTAGTGTAACATAGGCTGTGAAGAAGCTGAGGTATTATTACAATCACTATCTTCATTATTATTCCTGCGTGGGGTGTTGTAGAAATAATCCTGACCTAAGTTTAGTTGAAGGTTGTGGCGCTGGTCTTGTACAAAATAAACAGCGATGGATCCAGGCTGAGTTCCACTGCCCTGAACCCTGTTGGCAAGAATTTTTCCTCTTTTAATTACTAAACTTTGCCTCAGATCAGCCCCAGAGCATGCTCTTGTGGGCTGCTTTCTCCAGCCACTCCATCTCCACACTCTGGATCCACTCACAAATCCCCCCTCTGTACATGCAGGAAGAGAGACTGGTCCCAGGGTGGAATTGTGGAATTGCATTTGTCGTTGCTCTGCACCTAGAAAGTCACATGGTTTCTGCATGCTCTGTAGTGATGCCTCTTAAACCTCAGTGTGCAGAAGGACCACCTGGGAAGCATGTTAAACCTCAGGTGCCTGGGCCCCACCTGCAAAGCTACTATCAGTAGGGTGGGGAGGGCAAGAATTTTCATTTCTCACAATCTCCCAGTGATGCTGATGCTGCTTGTCTGCACACCACACTTTGGGTAGCATGGGTCTGGGTGGGTGGTGGGGGTGAGGCGGGTGGCCACGGGGTCAGCATGCCATACAAAAGAAAATGTTTTTGTCACAGCGAAAGAAACAGAAAACGTATAAGGGAACTCAAAGAACTACAACCCAGATTAGAGGTGTGTCATCTTTAAGCAAGAAAACATTTTGCTGTCATGTTACAAATACTTTATTACCACAGTCTTCTTTGTGGGGAAAGCAAACTTCCTTTTAAAATGAGCAAAAATATCACATCAGTGAGCCAATATTCATCTCAAAGGCTACCAAAAGTTTACAAAATTCAATATATATTCCTAATTTTTTTAAAAACTAGTAAACCGGAAGTAGAAGAAATAAATTTATTAATAAACTAGAAACAGTAAGGAACAGTTTTTCACAGTAAGAACATCTTTCTCAAACAATAGCCAACATCATGCTTACTGGTAAAACACTATAACAATAAGACAAGGATGCCTGCTAATACTACCATTATTTAACTTTCATCTAAATGTTCTAATCAATGTGGAAGGAAGCAAGGGGAGCAAAGAAAAAAGAAAAAAAAGAGAAAAAGAAAAAAAAAGACTAGAAAAGAAGTGTTATAAATACTGGTCAGGCTGTAGCTATATTATTATTTATAGATGATGTGATTATCTACTAGGAAAACTCAAGTGAATAAATGAAAAGTGCCATTAAAAAGAATGGAGGAACTCACGAAGATGAGTGTACAAAAATATACAAAAGCCAATAGCTTGCCTGATTGGCAACAATATTATTGTAGGGATATCTACAAAGCTTGCAAATCACTGGGGAGAAAACAGGCCTGAGAAATGTCAAAAGGTTCTGTCAGAGTCCTAGAAGAATGGGAAATGAAAGCCCACCTCATCTGAAGAAGCTGAAGGAAAGGACCCTACCGGAAGGGACTTCACATTCCAAAACTCATCTCCACGAATTCTGTAATATTTATCACTCCATAGTTTCTGACCACACCATGTGGCACTCTAACTAATTCTCTCCTGTATTACCATAAATGAACAAGAACTTACTTAAGTAGCTTACATCTTTTTTGGTTTTCCCCCTTTTAAAATTTTTATACAATTTTTAAAGGTTACACTCCATTTAGTTATTACAAAATATTGGGTATATTCTCCAGGCTGTACAATACATCCTTGTAGCCTATATTATACCCAAAAGTTTGTACCTCCTACTCCCCCACTCCTATACTGCCCCTCCCCCTCCCACTGGTAACCACTAGTTTGTTCTCTATATCTGTGAGTCTGCTTCTTTTTTGTTATATTTACTAGTCTGTTGTATTTTTTAGATTCCACATGTAAGTGATATCATACAGTATTTGTCTTTCTCCGTCTGACTTATTTCACTTAGCATAACGCCCTCCAAGTCCATCTATGTTGCTGCAAATGGCAACATTTTGTTCTTTTTTATGGCTGAGTAGTTTTCCATCCACACACACACACACACACACACACACACACACACACACCACATCTTCTTCTTTTTTTTTTTTTTTTAGTTTTTGGCCACACCCCATGACATGTGGGATCTTAGTTCCCTGACCAGGGATCAAACCCACGCCTTCTGCATTAGAAGGCAGAGTCTTAACCACTGGACCACCAGGGAAGTCCCTATACCATGTCTTCTTTATCCATTCATCTACCGATGAACACTTAGGTTGCTTCCATATCTTAGCAATTGTAAATAATACTGCTATGAACATTGGGGTACCTGTATCTTTTCAAATTAGTGTTTTTGATTTTTCAAATATATACCCAGGAGTGGAATTGCTGGGTCATAAGGTAGTTCTATTTTCAGTATTTTGAGAAACCTTCATACTGTTTTCCACAGTGGCTGCACCAATTTACATTCCTACTTATTATGTATGAGGGTTCCTTTTCTTCATATCCTTGCCAACATTTGTTATTTGTGCTCTTTTTGATGATAAGCAGCTTACCTCTTAAAACTTTATTTCATGGTGCAGATTTTAATGTTGAACTCTGCCCTTCTCAAAGAAATTTTTGTCACCTGGCAGAAGAAGTGGACATTTAGTAATCCATAAATACTCCCCTACCACATAGTCCAGCATAATTTAAGTAAACATTCAAGGAAAGAAGCAGAGTTTCCTCTTTCATTATGTTTTCATTTGAACTGTTTTAACTTTCTGATCATTCTGTCCCTCTGAACCTAATTTAGTTCCTTACAAAGATGGTCTAAAAAAAATCAAGTATTAAATATGACATTTTATTAGTAGTTGGCAATTAGCAAATAAATTTACAGGATACATTCATATTGGCAAGCATATTTCATAGATTCTAAACTAGTAAAGCAGTGTAATCTCCTCACCCTTTCTGTGACATGATAAGCCTGTTTCTAAGGCCACCTGAGACCTCACCTGATGTCCAAGGCATTGGAGGGCCAAAATGTGCTGACCCCAGGATTTGGCAACTTACATATAAATGAAGCATCTTATCAAGAAGGCATGAAAATGACTTTAGAGGAAAGAAAAATCTCCAAGCTCACGAGTCTTGCTTGGTTTTCAGCTTGGTAGCAGAGGCAGTGCTCTTGTGATACAGATAGAGCGGTTTTCTCCAGCACATCCATGGTGATTTATACCTTTACCAAAAAGGTGGCCAGCCAGGTCTCACTGATTTTTGGATAATCTCTCATATTGCCTTAGTGTACTGAGTGCCTCTTTCTCAGACATATTTAACACTGACATGCATTTAATTAATAATTTATGGTTCATACTATTGTTAGTACAATTGCTACACATTACTGTTATTATATTAAAACATGTGGTATTAGTAGCATATGGTTTGCCGGTTTAATAAAAATGAGCATGAATCTAAGGGTGAGGATGCATGGAGCAAAGACTTAAGGTCAGAGAACCTGGATTCACATCCCAGCCTCCTGGCTTGTGAGCTGCATGGTTTGTCATCATTACTGCTGGACAATAATACCTGCCCTGCCACCTCTAGAGAAGTTTCTCAAATCAGTGTGTGCTGTAGGAATTCATCCTTTACATGATCACCTGTGTTAAGTCAAACTGCATCTTGTTTTCCTCCAAGGGAACAATTCAGCATGGAACTCAAACTTTGGAGTTCAGCGAGCCAGGTTCAAATCCCAGCTCAGCCACTTGTTAACTGCTTGCTTTGGGGAAAATTACTTACCTCTCTAAACCTTAATGTCTTCATTTGTTAGACAGGGCTGGCATAATAGTACTACCTCATAGGGCTACTATGGGAATTTAAAATATGTATTAGTTATCCATTGCTGCATAACAAATTACCCCAAAGCCTAATGGCTTAAAACAACAGATTTTCATTATTTCAGGGTTTATGTGGGTCGGGAATCTGGGCATGGTTTAGCTGGGTCCTCTGGCTCAGATTTCTCACAAGGCTGCAATCAAAGGGTCAACCAGGAGTGCAGACATCTCAAGGGGCAACTGAGGGAAGATACGCTTTCAGACTCACTCATGTAGCTGTTGACAAGCCTCAGATACTGGCTGGCCAGAGACTTAGGTTCACTGTCACATGGACCTCTCTATAGAGCTGTTATCAACACAGCTTGCTTCTCCCAGGTGTTGCAGCTTGCTTTCCCCAGAGCTAGGGCTGAGAGGGAGAGATTCCAAGATGGAAGCCACAGTCTTTTTATAACCTAATCTCAGAAGTGACATCCCATCACTTGGGCTGTACTCTGTTCGTTAGAGACAAGACACTAGTTCCAGCCCATACTCAGGGGAGGGAGTTACACAGAGGCATGAGTACCAGGAGGAACAGATCACTGAAGTCCCCTTTAAGGCTGCCTACCACAATATGATGATATATGAAAAGTTGTCTGATAAAGACTCAAGTCAGTATCAGCTGCTATTACTACCTCACAGTACTGTTCTTAGACTGAAATTAGAAGCTATGTAATCTATCAGGATATATGTAAAAGGAATTTGTAAAATGTAAAGATCCTTGCAAAATAAAGGTTTTATTAGTTTTATAACTTTCAAAATCTACTTCCAAATTATAGGTGGTGATATAAAAACAGCAAATCAAGGAGTAAGTGACCTGAATTCTACACCTTGCTCTGCAAATGCCCTTGGAATAACCATTTATTTGTTTCATGCCTTAGTTCTCTTATAAGAGCAATACTAATAACAGCCTTGCCAGGATAAAATGTAATAGCGTACATAAAATTATGCTGAAACCTAAAGAAATGAGATGCTGATGGTGATGATGATGATGACAATGATAAAAATGATTATTTCAGCTACTGCTTCTTGGCCCTTTGTTGACAGTTCAAGTAAACAGATGTGATTTTTTTTATCAGTTATATTTGAAATCTATGCATAAAATCCAGCTACTCCCAATTTTTACACTTTTATATGGCTTAATCTTATCTGGCTTTGCATATTAGATATGCTGCCCTGAAAAGTGGATGCAAATAGAACTTTTGGAAGCTGACCCACAATTCAAATGCACAGAAAGGGTTTCCATATATCTAGTGGAAGTTCACAATGCATGTGTGACATAATTAGTATTTTTGTAATAGAAAGAATTATCTTTATCTAATTAGCCTGAGGTTTCTGACATTATATCAAGTGCTTTAGAACTGGGCACACCTGGATAAATATTCTTCTAGTATATGATCAAGCCTTAAAGTTATTAGAGAAAGAACTTGCAAAACAGCCTTTTGAAGTAGGCAAATATAACGCACTTTTAGTTATCTCCAAGAGTGCTTTATGTTTAATTCTTGTGCTATGTACACTTCATCTCTCACTGTACACTGACTCACATTTAGCAGGCACAAGTTCAAAATCTGTTCAACCACTTTATGTGGTTTTTTTCCCCCTGCTTATAAATGTATTACATGTTCATTGTAGAAAATATGGAAATACAGAAAAGTGTACAGAAGAGAATTAAAATTATTCAAAACCCCACCACCAAGAGATAGCCACTGTTGATACTTTGATGTATTTTTGCTCCCAGTGCTTTTACTCTATATAAACAGAAAACAGATGTTTCTTTTTTAATAATATTAGAAGCATACTATGTGTTTTTTGTATCCATTAACTTTTTTCCAATTGACGTTATATCTTTAATAGTTTCACATATAACTAAACATGCTTTTAAAACATCACTTCTGGGCTTCCCTGGTGGCGCAGTGGTTGAGAGTCCGCCTGCCGATGCAGGGGACATGGGTTCGTGCCCCAGTCCGGGAAGATCCCACGTGCCGCGGAGCGTATGGGCCCATGAGCCATGGCCACTGAGCCTGCACGTCCGGAGCCTGTGCTCCGCAACGGGAGAGGCCACAACAGTGAGAGGCCCGCGTACCGCGAAAAACAAAACAAAACAAAACAAAAACATCACTTCTCATAAGTATATGTTATATGGATATATCATAACATTTAACCAATCATTACCACTGGGTTTTTAGAATGTCACTTTTTTAATACTATAAAATTAGAGTGTGAAATTATATACATTTAATACTATAACATAGCTTGAAATTTTTTACTTAAATCTTGTCGTTCGTTATTCTAGCTATTTTGGTAAGCGGTTTGTAGCAAAGGAGTTCTTGGCGTCACTAGAGGGGAAATGAGTTTTGGTAATTTAATTGTGAAAGGACTCACATACACACCACAGCCTTTTCTTTCCCTTCCTTCCCTCTTTTGGCAGCAATTTATAGGCTTTTAGTGCTGGAAATTGTCAAAGCAACCATCTAATTGGAGTGGCATCGGTCCTTTTTTCCCTACCCAGCATCCATCCCCTTTCTCTGGTAATAGCGCCCTGATTTTTCTTGAAGAACCACACCTCTTTTTCCTCAGTCTGCATGACCCACTCAGGTCAAACTGAATGCACCCTTGACTCCCAAGAGTTACACGTGACCCAGACCAATTGCAACATCTTGCTCTTCTAGCCACTGTGATTGGTTCAGGGATGTCCCGTGGTCCAGAACAGACCAATCAGAACCAGTGAAACTCAGTTCAGAGGTTTACAGGTGCCGCCAAAGCCTTTTATCTGTATCGGCTGGGTAGATTTGAGGATCTATGCCTGGAAATGCTGGGACCCGACCTAAGGGGAAAGCCCCCTAAAGATAACACCTTACATGGTGAAAAGAAGAGATGGAGAAAGCGTCTTGATTTAACTCTTTGACTTCCTGGATCCAGCTGTTCCTGGATCTACCCTGGACATCAAAGTCTCACGAGCAGTCCCCTTTTCTGCATAAACCAATTTAAGAGGATTTCTTTCATTTGTGTTTGAAAGGATTCTCACTAATCCAGAGATCTTACACCCTCAACTGATGAAGAGGAGTTGTGATTAAGATAGTATAAATTCATACTTTATAACTTTATGAGTTGTGGTTAAGAAGATTCTGGAGCTGAATCGTGTATCCATCACTCACTGTGTAACTGCGGGAAAGTTAACATGACCTTCCCTCCACCTCAGCTTCCCTACTTCTACAATGAGGAAAATGAAGGGTTAAATACATTAATATGTGAAAAGTGCTTAGAACAGTGCCTGGCACCTCCTCAGTGCTATCTAATTGTGCCCCTGCTGCCACTGTTGTTAGTCTGAAGGTAGAAAGTGAAACACAGGAGAGGTAAGTGACCTTTTTCACTCAGGGCTTTGTTTGCCAACCAAAAATTCAAACTTAGGTCTTCTCTTTTCTGTGCTCAGTTAATGATATCATCATCTTTATGAAAGAGATTTAAGCATTAGGCTTTGAGAGGGTTTCTGTCCGCATATTTGAATATTTCTGTCAAAAGCATTGGAGGGAAATCTGAGGCCCACAAAATAGCTTTATGTTGCTAGCAGTGACCAGCCCCTACCAATAGGACTGTAGGTTATAACTTGTAACCGAATATCTTTTATTATAAGAAATTTAATTAACTGTATTGTTAAATGTATTTATTTAATTAAAATTAAAATACATTTTATTGTAATTTCTATTATTACAAGTGATTGGAAAGGAAATACTTGGTCCCTTTCCCAGCTTTCTTTTTCTTAAATAAAATATACCTTCCCACTAAACCAGTTGCCCCTGCAGAATGCCTTCAGGTAGTGGGCTCCCATTACTACTGAGCGCTGGGCAGGCAGCTGGTCTCTCCCAAACGTGAATCAGATTTCATCAAGTGTGGCTCGGAGAGAACGTGGCATATGGCCAATGAATACACAGCTGCCTCGTGAATTTTTCCACCGAGATTAGTCTAATACCTAAATGTACAGTGAATAAAACACTTTCTAAATAAGAATATTATGTTCACATTCCTTGTCACTGTCAAATATTAAGAGCCAGGTCATTCCCTTGAATTATAACAAAATCCCACTCTCCTGTTTGAAAAAGTCCACATTACTTAGTATTTATTGTCATACTATTCAAGTCCAGGCTGCCTTTTAAATTTTATTACTAAAAATTTTTTCAGACAGCTACATTGCCTGTTATTAAAATAGAAGCTCTTCTGTGAGTGTAGAACTGCTCCGTAAAGGCCTCATAAAGTTCTGATAGAGATGGAGAGCATGGAAGAATGACGGTGTGGTTGGAGGTGCTGGGCCTGGGGCTTTGGAAGGGTCCGATCGCAGTTCCAACGCACCCTGACACTTCTTGGCTGCCTGCCATTGAGCAAGGTACTTACTACCCTCTGCCTTAGTTTCCTCATCTGTAAAATGATAGTAATAATATCATGCCCTAATGATAATACAACTATTATCAGAATCAAAATTGGGATAACAAAATTGTCAGAATCAAAATGAGAACATGTATACAATGCTCTTAGCACAGTACCTGCTGCACAGCAAGCCCTCAAAAACAATGACAGCTGCTTTGTTATTGATTCCAAAGTTTGCAGAATTATCTTTGTAACCACGGGACAATTAGCAAACCTTTCTGGGCCTCAGTTTTGTCATCTTTACAAGTAAATTGGATCAGATTCAATATAAAATGCCTTTCAGGTTTAGAATGCTATGACAGTGCCCATAGGTGTAAGGTAAACCCCAAATCTATAACAGTGTTGATGTCGGGGGAATTTTTTCAAACCTATTCTTCCACGGTGAAATCAAGCTGCACCCATTTCTCAGCAAGGTTCCTCCATTCATGACTTTTTCTCCATCCAGTGCTCAGATTTTTCAGCACTTGTTTGGGGAGAAGAGTTAATGGCTCATTGCAGAACTTTCCTCATCATGACAACTTTAATAGTGTTATCAACTTTCTTTCCGATTCCATAATGAATCTTTTTCATAATTAAAGGGCTGCATGATGTTGATAGCACAGACAAAAGTAACCAATTCTAGGATTAACTTGGTTACTGAAGATCACTAATATAGGTTATTCCTTCCCAATTGTTTTGCTGGGGTGGGTGCTGAGGGCACTAATCGTCTTCACTGATTAAGCCAACCTGAAAATCTCTTTATCAGCCCTTAACTTCATACTTCACCAACACAGCCTTTGAAGTATTTATGTTTTTCTTCTCATGAAGAGCTTTTAATTTTTTTTTTTTTTGCTTAGGCTCCAAAGTAAGATTAATTTAAAAAGCATTACTTTCAAAGTAGACTTCTGAAAGCCTCCACACATCAACATTAAATCTAAATTGATAAGTATTTTTTTCTTTAAATGATGCAACTTGTAAAACTAGTGGTATATTTCCTGTGTGAATAACTATAGCTATATTGATTTATGAACTCCAGAAAGAATTACCGCTAGGGAAAAAGACAGGCTAGAGGAGCATTCGTTGTGAAGCAGATATAACATTTTAAACTGTGTTTACATTTACATGTGTTTATGTGTTAACTGATATTTATACTCATTTTCCAAAAATGAATTATAGATTGATGAAGGATGTATTCAAAACTCAATTCACTGGAAGAAAAAACAATAGATATAAATATACGCTGTGAGATTGAAAAATGTTTTTCTTCTAATAATATAAATGGAATAATGCAAATAAAAATGTCACCTGAGTAAGTGGCACGCTGTATTTTTGGACCCCAGATTGACTACTGGCATAACTACCAGAAAATAAAATAGAAACTAGATACAGCCAGGCATTGGCAAATATCCTTCCATATTATTGTTAAGAAATTAAAATAACTGCCTCTTCATGGTGTGAATTTTCCTTATTTGAGCCTTTCTTGATTACAAATAACAGATTCCCATTTCAAATTAGCTTAATCATGAAGGGAATTTATTAAAAGTTGCTAGGATATATGGTGGAACCCCAGAGCCACAGCTAGCTGCTAGGAAGTTATCCAGAACCCAGAACCCAGTATGTATATGTCTCTCTTTTCTCTCCTTCCCTCCTCTCCTCTTCTCTCTCCAGATTGGCTCTCAGTGTTCTGCATGCACGTAGGGAAATGCAGGTGTTCTGCAGCTCCCTAGCTTAGATGTCCAGGTTCAGACAACTCAGAGAGAAAACCAGTAAACATCTCTCACTCACAGGTCCAAATTTTTAGAAGAAAGTGATTGGCCCAGCTGTAGTTAGGTATGTACCCTTGGCCCAATGAACAATGGCCAGGCGGTGAGGTTCTGGAATTGCAAACATTGTTGCTGGGAATCTAGTCCTACCGGGAGGGGAACAGTATGCAGGAAAAAAGAGAACACACACACACACACACACACACACACACACACACACACACACACACACACCTCTACCTGTCTCCTTATATGAGGTCTCCTGGCCATACATGATTAAAACAGCTTACATTGAACTACACACTCTCACCCACTCTCCTCCTAAAGGAAGATAATCCAATCAGTCATATCTAGCAACTGAAACCAAAAAGGTCATCAATGGGCCCCTATCCTCAAAATGAATGATTTCCAGATTAGCCCATTTTCCCTCTAGACCAGACTCCATTTTGTCAGACAATGCTCTTTTCCATCCTGCAATTCAATGGTTAGATGGAAAAATTAAAAAGCTGTCAGAACCACAAACCATCCCCACTTAGAAAAAGATACAAGAAGCAAAAGTCTTCAAGGCAACACCATGCATTGGTTACCAGACCCCAGAATATATTGCATCTCACAGGAGGACAAGGATTACAGGATTAAAGGGAAGGATAAAAATATTTTATGGGCCTCCATTGGTGGTGTGGTGGGTTCCTTGCTTAATTAACTGCTTCAGTAAAACATAATGCAAATGAGGGAATTCTTTCTGCATGCTGCCCTGAGTGACTTAGCCAATCAGTTCCACAGTCTCTCTGTAGTTCCGTAGCCTTCTCTATTGATACAGTTTCTCTCTTGGTCAAGATTCTTTGGTTTGCAAGTAAAAACATATACAGATGTAAAAACACACAGCTTAGGGGGAAAAATAGGTTAGGAGTTTATTGGAAGGGTACAGGGGTGTACCAGTTAGCTACTACCGGATAACAACCTCAAAACTTAATGACAGGGCTTCCCTGGTGGCGCAGTGGTTGAGAGTCCGCCTGCCGGTGCAGGGGACACGGGTTCGTGTCCTGGTCCGGGGGGATCCCACATGCCGCGGAGCGGCTGGGCCCGTGAGCCATGGCCGTGGAGCCTGCGCGTCCGGAGCCTGTGCTCCACAGCGGGAGAGGCCACAGCAGTGAGAGGCCCGCGTACCACAAAAAAAAAAAAAAAAAAACTTAATGACATAAAACAGCACCCTTTATTTAACTCAGTTTTGGAGACGGGGTAATTTTTCTGCTGTGGTCCAGCTCAGCTGGTCTCCGCTGAGATAGCTTGTGCGTCTGCACACAGCTGGCATGTCAGTTATAAGCCTGATCTAGTGTGTTCACACACTTATGGGGATTGGCAGGCTGCCGTCTAGTGCACCTAAGTGGGCCACCTAAGTATTCAGGATACTAGACAAGGTGTCCTCACTTGGTGGCCACAGCATTCCTAAAAGAGCAGCTCTTGAGACCCAGAATCAAAACTCATACAATTCCATTTCTGCCATGTTCTACTGGTCAAAGTAATTCATAAGTTCAGCCAGATTCAAGAAATGGGGAAAAGATCCACCTCCCGATGGGAGGAGCTGCAAAATAGTATGGGCATTTCTGCAATCTCCAGCAAGGGATATTTCAAGGAGGTCCAAGATAATGTGAATAGCCAGACACCACAGTGGCTAGAACTGGGAATTGTAAAGCTTGCAGAGCCTGGGAGATTTCCATTTTCATTCAGGCTATTGTCTACCTCTCATCATAGCTAGCTCTGCTCCCCTCAGTAAGACAACTGACTTTATTCTGTGACTTTCTTCTCTTGTGTGTGTGTACAAGACCAAGAGGATGGCCTCACAGTTCACCAGTGCACATGTCTTCAGTTCAAGTGACCAATAGACAGCTGTTCACCCAGCCCATCCACCGTGTCTGGGGGGAGAGCCACAGAATAGACACATGGTAGCTGGGAGCCCACCCTGTGGAAGGGGAAGTTTGGGGATCCTTCTCAGAGGATGAGAGAGACCCAGGAGGCACTTTCTGCCACCATAAGTAGTGACAAAGCCTGTGTGCTATAAAAAAGACAACTCTCCCAATGAAATATGTACCCTATGGCCAAGTCAGTAGCAGGCAAATGCAACAAAAACTGAAAACAAGCTTGTCATTTTCTTTTATTTCTTCTTAATCTGAAGCTCCTGTAAATACTTTGTTCTTTTAGAAGGTTTATAAATGATATTTAATGGAAGTCAAATTTGGTCTGCAGCATATTTTGTTCATTCAATTTTTCCCCACTATCTTGGGAGCATCCCCTAATGAACATCCCCTATTCCACTGCACCAGCACAGCATCCTTTCCATCCATCTGGGAAATGGGCACAACATAAACCAGAGCAAATAGACTATCTGCTTTCTGATAGCAAGTATGATTTCAGGAGTTTCTCTGAGCCCGTGTCTTATGACTTCACCACATTTTCTACACTTTCTGGAGGTCCAGCAAAGAGTCAGTTTTCCCTGGCAGTCTTTTTTTTTTTTTTTTTTTTTTTGCGGTGCGCGGGCCTCTCACTGTTGTGGCCTCTCCCGATGCGGAGCACTGGCTCCTGACGCGCAGGCTCAGCGGCCGTGGCTCACGGGCCCAGCCGGTCCGCGGCATGTGGGATCTTCCCGGACCGGGGCACGAACCCGCGTCCCCTGCATCGGCAGGCGGACTCCCAACCACTGCGCCACTAGGGAAGACCCTCCCTGGCAGTCTTGTTGGGGCAAACAATATCTCTTGCTGGCACCACTGCTTATTTTCTACAGAGCGATTGAGAGGGACTATACACCCCATGCAGATTATTTTCCCACCTGCCCTTACCCATCGTGGAACCTTAAGCAAAGCCTCCTCTCTGTCAGCTTGTCACCTACAAAATCTAGATGTAAAATATCTGCTCTTGCTGGTACTCGATATGTTGGTTATCAAGATCAAATGAGTCCAGGTCAGGTCTACATGTGGTAGCACCTTGAAAACAGTAGAATGTTCTGTACATGAAAAGAAAAGGAACTTCACTCACAGATGCTTGGTAGTGAGATCAATTGGCACAGGTTATTTTATGCCCAGTGTCGTAGTACAGAAGTAAAATCCCACCCTGTAAATGTAGATGAGCCTGTGGAGAACTGTTCCTCTGCTACCCCAGCCTGCTGCTGCCCCTTGCAGTATCCCGGAGGCTTTTCCTCTCAGCCTTCCTCTTTACATACAAACACTTGAATAAGTCCATCAGAAGGAGGTGGAAGGTATGAGAACTTAACCAAGTTTGCTTCTCCCAGAAAAAGCCTCCAGAAAGCTTGCCAGTGGGTTCAAAGATGATTTGTCACACTGGTCTGGTTTAGAAGTCCTTTGGCTCACCCACTTTCTGATATCCCTTCCATAATTTTCTCCTAAGTTTATCATTACTGTCTTCTCTGATTTCCTTTGAATTTTTTTTTAACAGATCATGCATTCCCATGCTTGAAATTACTCCCAAATGTCAAGAGGACTCTTACAAAATGCCAAAACAGCCAATCTTCCAATTATGTTCTGGATGTAGTAACTTTTGCCCTAATTTTCAATTATTATACTTGGAATTTTTCCATTACTTCAATATTTTGATAAATGTCAAATCTACAGAAAAATTAAAAGACTAGTACAATGAGCATGGGTATATCCTTCTGGATTCTTCAACTGTTAACAGTGTCCCACATGTATTTGCCTTCTGACTCTGTCTCAAAATCTCTCTCCCCCTCCGCTCGAGTATGCATATTCGTGTATGTCTGTATGTGTGCATATATACACACACATATGTACAGGTTGAACTATTTGAAGTTACAAGATGTTCTGGGCTCATCTTGGGCTTTCTCTACAACCAATTTGGAATCATCCATTTCTCCAAGGAGTACTGGTTTCTTTTAATGGAGAATTGTACTTAGAAACCACAATCTGGGCTCTAGGTTTACTTGGTACCAAGGTGTCATTGCTTCTAGGCCTTTTTAGTGAACAAAACTAAGAAAACAGTTTTAAGAGTTCCTATCGTTGATGTTTCCAACTCAAATCCAGCATCCCTGAGTTCTTTCTCACCATCTCTTATTTCATATTTGTATCTTCCTTCTACAAATGAGAACTCTTGTTTCCACCTACATCAGTGTATTTAATCATGTGTTCTATACTGCCATACACACAAAATAGTTTCAGAATTACTGTATCCATACTACTGCTAGCAATAAAACTTCTAAGTAAAGGTCAAGATTTCTTTGCAGTTCTTTCTTTCCTTAGGAAAAAAAAAACTGCAAAATTGCAGTTAACATTATAGAGTATGTGTCACTATATTATCAGTTTGATTAATATTATAGAGTATGTGTCACTTAATATTATAGAGTATGTGTCACTATATTATCAGTTTGATTATGTACCTGTGTTTATATTTACATTCAATTCTACAATTTTCTTTTTCCATTGCTCTTCAATTACTTTTGAACACATAAAATATTTACAAAGTTCAAAAGTCCATCTCCTCACTTTCATTCTGTGTGTGTCTTTTGCCCTTAAGTGAGTTTCTTATAGGCAACATATTGAACGGTCTTGTTTTTTTTATCCAATCAGACACTCTTTGTCTTTTGATCAGAGCCTTTAGTCAATTAACATTTCTAGTAATTATTGATGGGTATGTACTTATTGCCATTTTATTCCTTGTTTTCCAGTTGTTTTTTGTAGTCCTTCCTTTTGTTTCTCCCTCTGCAGTTTGATGATTTTGTTTTGTAGTATGCTTGGGTTCCTTTTGGTTTTTGTGTATCTGTTGTAGGTTTTGATTTGTGGTTACCATGGAGTTCACGTATATTGACACATAATTACATCTACTTGATTTAAACTGATAGTCATTTAAGTTCAAACACATTCTAAATGACCTAACATATTTTACTCCCCCTTACCACATTTCATGTTTTTGATGTCTTATTTTACATCTTCATACTTATCCCTTTACGGTTAATTGTAGTTATAGTTGCTTTTACAATTTTTTTGTCTTTTAATCTATTGAAGTGATAAAGTGCTTATTTACTTGATCTTCAGTCTTTACATTGCCTTCCTATTGGGATTTTCCCCCTCCTGTAGATCTTTATTTCTTTTCCATTTAGAGAAGACCCTTCAAATTTCTTTTAGAGTAGGTTTAGTGTTGATGAATTCTTTTAGTTTTTACTTGTCTGAAAACTTGCTTATCTCTCCTTGTGTTCTAAATGATAATCTTGCCAGTAGAGTACCCTAGGTTGCACATTTTTCCCTTTCAGGACTTTAAATACATCATGTCACTCCCTTCTGGCCTGTGAAGTTTCTGTGGAGAAATCAGCTGATAGCCTTATGGGGATTTCTTTGTAAATGACTCTTTGTTTTTCTCTTGCTGCCTTTAGAATTCTCTCTTTATCTTTAACTTTTGACATTTTAATTATGATATGTCTTGGTGTGGGTCTGTTTGGGTTCATCTTGTTTGGGACCCTCCGTATTTCCTGTACTTGGATATTTGTTTCCTTCTTTAGGTTGGGGAAGTTTTCAGCCATAATTTCTTCAAATACATTTTCAATCCTCTTCTCTGTCTCTTCTCCTTCTGGAACCTCTATAATGTGAATTTTGGCACGTTTAATGTTATCCCATAGATATCGTATGCTGCTTTCATGTTTTTTTTTTTTGTTTTTTTTTTTTTTTGTCTTTCTGTCTGCTGTTCTGTTTGGGTGATTTCCATTATTTTATCTTTCAGATCACTTACGAATTCTTCTGTGTCATTTAGTCTACTATTCATTGCTTCTAGAGTGCTTTTTATCTCACATATTGAATTATCTTTTTTTTTTTTCCCCCTGGTTCACCGGCCTCTCACTGCTGTGGCCTCTCCCGCTGCGGAGCACAGGCTCCGGACGCGCAGGCTCAGCGGCCATGGCTCACGGGCCCAGCCACTCCGCAGCATGTGGAATCTTCCCGGACCGGGGCACGAACCCGCGTCCCCTGCATCGGCAGACGGACTCTCAACCACTGTGCCACCAGGGAAGCCCCGAATTATCTATTTTTGATCTATTTTTGATTGGGTCTTCTTTGTATTTCCTAGTTCCTTGTTAAAATGATCTGTGTTTAGACCAATTTCCTTCCCTAATTCACTTAGCATTTTTATTACCAATGTTTTGAATTCTTTGTCTGACAGATTGCTTATTTCTGTTTCATTATTTTTTCAGGGGTTTTTTCTTGCTCTTTCAATTAACACTAGTTCCTCTTCCTTTTCATTTTACTTAACTTTCTCTGTCTCTATGAATTTAGATGAAACATATGAATTGTAGTCTTGAAGCGGTGTTCTTATGTGGACTATGTAGACTGCATTTGCCCAGTCCCTTTGGTGGGAGCGCTGGATTTGATATGGACACCAGTCACATTTTTCTCAGGGTGTGGTAACCACTCTCACCTTGGTAGGGGCTGTAGCTGGTGATGGAGGAGCTAGAGCTGGCTCTAGGTGTGAGGCAGGACTTCCTCTCTGTTCAGTGGCCATCACTGCCCTGTCCTGGGTGGGGTCTACTCCCAAGTTACTGGAGCAGAAGCCCTGAGGGTCCGGCTCAAGCTGGCTCTGTTCTCTTTAATGGTGTGTTTTTCTTTCTCCCCGCACTGAGATCTTTGCCCAAAAGGAGGGGAGTGCTAAAGGAAGTGGGGCTCATGTGCTTACAGAGGTCCGATGTGCTGCCTGTGTAGGTGTCTGTGGCTCCGCTCAGATGCAGCCCACAGTTGCATCTTTTGCACTGTTGTGGTCGCCCCAGATCTAGTGCTAGGCAGTGGCATGGAGTGGGTGGGGCTGGAGCTTTTGCTCAGCCTGGGCTGGGGCACACAGTGAGGCAGTGGTGGGGATTCCAGCAGCCACGCTGCCATCAAAAGTCTGGGCTGTTTCTGGGGTGCTTTTTGAGTAAGCACCAACAATGGCCACCACTGCCCCACCTAGACTACACCCAGGGACCTCAGGTTGCTTCTGCATTCCTAGGTTGTAGGTTGAGTCTTTTCCCAGGTCCTGGCAGCCCTAGATCCACCGGTATGGAGTAGCAGGGATGGGTTGTTCACTCAGCTCGGACTAGGGAGCACAGCGAGATGGCAGCTGCTAGGGCAGACCTCTCTTCACCCAGCCTAGAGGCAACCAGCACTAGTGCACTCCTTATGAGTGGAGGCTAAGCTTCAGCCTTTCTACCTGTCCCGGCAATTCTCCAAGCAGCCAAGGGGGCTGGTCTTCTACATGTAGGACCCCAGGACTGGGATGCCCAGTGTGTGGCTCAACCCCCTCATTCCCCAGGGCGAATGCCTGCCTGTGTGATCTCCCTTTTCCTCTTAGTTCCCTCCCAGGGGCACAGGTCTCAACCAGATGGTTTCCTTCCCATCCTACCTGATTACATGTGTATCTTTCTTAGAGCCCTGATTATATAGGAGTCCATCTCCCAGTTTCCAGTTAATTTTCCATGAAAACTGTTCCACATGTAGATGTATTTCTGATGTGTTCATTGGGGAAGTTGAACTCCACATCCTCTTACTCCATCATCTTGATCTCCCTCCTCTGGCCTTAGACCTATATCTGGATTTTGAATCAACACTATAAAGGCTTTTCCCTGGCCTATAAAGAAATTGACCTATATTTTCTTCTATTCTTGTATAGTATTTTTACATTTAGAACTGTAATTAATTGGGAACTTTGGTATGGATCTAATTTTATCTTTTTTCAAATTGCTATCCAGTTGCCCCAACACCATTTAATTTACAAGTCATCATTATTCCAGTAATGTTAGAGGCAGGCCACTTTTATCATAATCACAATTTCCACTTGCACTTGAATCTACTTGGGGAGTTTCTGTTCTGTCCCATTGATCTATCTGTCTATTCATGCACTAATATAAATGTGATACCTTTTCAGCTGGGTTCACACAACAGCTACTCCTTCTGCCATTGGTTCTTGGAAGGGGTGCAGGGAGGGAGTACCATCAGGCCCAGTATCTCACAGTCTAAAGACTTGGAAAAGTGTTTGTGGTGGACAGACCCTAACGTGATCCCAGTGATTCTGCCCTCTGGTATTCACACTTTTATAGATTCTCCTCCCCTTGAATGTGAGTGAGACCTGTGACTTGCTTCTAACCAATGAAATACAGCAAAGTTGATGGGATGTCATTCCCTTACATTACCTAAGACTGTCTTGCTAGCAGATGTACTCTTACTCTTCCGCTGGCCTTGAAGAAGCAGAGGGCTCTGTTGTGAACTGTGGAGCAGAGCACATGACAAAGAACTGTGGGTGGCCTGTGGGAACTAAAGGCAGCCTCTGACCAACAACCAGCAAAAAATAAAAATAAACCTGAAGCTCTAGAATCCCTCTCTCTCTCTCTCTCTCTCTCTCTCTCTCTCTCTCTCTCTCTCTCTCCATTGTGGGCTTTAAAGAGGCAAGCTGCCATGAATCCTACAGCCATAAGGAAATTAATTTTGCCAATAATCCAAGGAAGCTTGAACGTGAATCTTTCTGCAGTCGGGTCTGTGATGAGAACCGAGTCCTGGTGGACACCCTGATTGCAGACTTGTAAGACCTTAAGCCAAGGACTCAGCTAAGTCATGCTCAGACTTCTGATCACAGAAACTGAGATAATAAACGTGTGGCTTTAGGCTGCTAAATGTGTGGTAGTTTATTACGTGGGAAGGAGCAACTAATAATACAGTGTTCACTCTTAAATCTAAAATAGTATTTTAAGTAATACAATCCTAAGTGTGTATGAGTGTGTGTAGGCTTGAGTAAGAGAAAGTGTGTGTGTGAAGAATGAAACACATTTAAAAATTAAATATGGTTTTAAAAACATGGGGTTTTTTTAGTGTTTAAAATTTATTTTTCATTGGATTGTCATTACAATTATGGATATTATGTAATTCTCAAAACAATTTGAACTCATTATAAGTATTGGTAGTTACTAAACATGAAACAATAATTATAACAGCAAATCTTAATAAAATAGATGTGAGAGCTTTGTACCCTTGTGAAAAGTAATTTTACTGACATCAAATTTTTGAATTGCTCCATTTTTTTGGTGCCCTGAATATTTTTACATCTGGGTGCAAAGCACCACAGTAATATAGCTGTTTTCTTCTGGGAGACACAATTTTACACACAAATTGACATTATAAGAGTATATGTGGATGACAAAGTCTGAATATTGATTCCTTTAAAAATGTGTGTTTTTTTAAAAATATGATTCCTTTAAAAGTCCCCTACTATTAGGATATTTTCCTACCCGGTTTTAAGACCAATGATATATAAAATACAACCTTCCAACACAAAATGGACCTGCCGATTCAGGAAAAGTCTATGGTTTTCCAGCTATGCCTGACAGAGTGGAAGAATCTATAAAAACATGTTTTTTTAGAGTCAGAGAGAGCTCGGGTGCTACTTGCTTAGCCTATGGTCTTATTACATGTTATTTACTTTTTTTGAGCTTTATTTTCTTTTTCTGTGAAAAAAAGACCACCACCACCAACCTTAGAGTTTTATGAGAGTTGCATATGCAACTCTTATTTAGCCAGGCTGGAAGACTATAATGTTAGATTTGTGCTTATTTGTTTGTTTGACTCTTTATTGGTATTCACGGGGTTCCATGGCTGAGTTCCATCACATGCCAGCCTTGTTGTTAAGCATATAAAACAACCATTGTTGAAACCACCAGTCTCCAGATACCCAACAACAAGGCTGAGGCTCTGAGACAGCTTAGTAAAATCTATCCAACGGAATTGAGAAGGCTTGGGAGCAGATGTTTGGGGGCATTTTAAAACAACTTTAGGCACCAGTCCAGGGGGAATTTTTGTTCAAGTGGAGCTGGCATTGTGGGATTTTTTCAAAAACAATAAGCAGTCCACCATTGTTCAAAGATGATTATTTCCTGCCTCTGAGGCAAGTACTTGAGCAATGTATTTCAAATAATCCTGATCTAAGAATTTTTCACGTGAACCTTTGGGAAAAAGCAAGAAAAAATATCTATCTTTTACTCTTTATAGTTGTGTAGAACAACCTCTAATGATTGGGGTATTTGGAAGTTTCTTTTTATGATAGATGCTGGCCAAGACCATCTGTGTTTTTGTGAAATATTGTTAGAATTAAATCCCCAAATTCAAGATGAGCTTTCCCTTACTGTCACTTTTCTTCCTGCCTCTTGACCCTTCAGGGACTCTCCATGGATACCTCAGCCCCAGCTTCTCAGGCCTGTGACACTGGAGAAAAAGCACAGTGTGGTCTGTCTCACATCAGTTGATCTGAAGGTTTAGTTCTTTCCATTTGTTTTACAATTTCTTATAAAATAAATTATTTTCCCAGTGGGGGGATAAAAAAAGAAAGACTTACAGGCATTCGCATGGAAAGATTTCGAAGATGTATTGTTAAATGGAGTAAAAGCATGTGATGGAATGAAGACTAATATGCAAAACCAGATCCCACAAGCATGGAAAAGCATGGACAAAAGTCTGCAGGGTGCGTGGTGGTTACACTGGGCACCCATGGAAAGGGAGTGGAGTGGGGAGGGGTCAGGGGGCCTGTTGCCTTTAGTTATGTCTATTTCTGTATTATTTAAATTTTTTACATTTAGGCTCTATTGACTCACTGTTTCATTTCTTAAATTGTTTTCAACTGAAAAAGCACATGCAGCACTTGATCAGTAGAGGCACTTGTCATTGACAAGCCTATGTATAAATGTCAGCCCCTCGAAATCACCTTCCTTGATCATTCTATCTAAAGGACCCTCTCTTCCTTCACTCTGTCCCTGCTTCCCTCATCTCCCTCAAAACACTTGCCACAATCCAAAATTAAATTGTATCGATGTTTATTGGCCTCTCTCCCAACAAGAATGCCGGTTTTGTGATGGTGGAAGTCTCATCAATCTTGTTCAACTTTGATTCTCCAATGAGAATCTGGAAGAGAACTGGGCATAGAGTAGACGGTCAGTGAATATTTGAATAAATGCTGGAATGAATGAGACAGGTGCCCATTTACCCCGCGTTCTCAGCTGCACAACTCCCGAGCGGCAGGAGCTGCAAGGGAAAGTAGCAGCTTTCCCAAGTTCTGTATCTGCTTCCAAAATACCCCTCTCTTCTTTGTTAGAGACACTTGTTTCAAGAGATTCAGAGAAAATTTGCCCCACGAAGGATCCCAGCAGTCACAGATTTGTAATACAGAAGTGTCTACCAACCTGATGTTGGCCTGGCTCCCAAACAGTATGAGGTAGTGTGTTACTCAGGGTTCTCCAGAGAAGCAGAACCAACAGAATGTGCGTATCTCTCTGGCTCGCTCGCTCTATACACGTATTTTTTTAAACACACATTATATCTGTTTATTCTGTAAAAATGTAAAAAGTGAATTTTTTTTTCCATCAGGGGAGAGCACAAAAGAATAACCACAGCCACCCTCATATGTAGAGAGAGATGGTCCCATATCAGATTGTGACTCCCATCACAGCTTTGTAGTGAAGCAGTGGTACTATTCAAAAGAATCCAGAATTGGGCTTAAAGTCTCTCTGTCACCTTGCCTGAAGTAGTAAAGAAATGAATTATTCTAGAAGAAGAATAGATGTTTGATATAGCACAACATGAAGGAAACAAAGTTAAGTAATTGATTTTCACTAGTGGTGTGTTTTTTTTTTTTAAGTAGTATGAATTTAAGCTTGTATCCATCTTTTGGAGCTTAGATGTGATAAAAGAATAGCAGCACAGGACAGACAGGCCCTAACTATTGGGAGGGGTTAATGTGAGCTGCTCTACAGAACCAAGCTGCTTCCAAAATTGTCACTATGATTTTTCAGGTACCACTCTGTACTGTGGGCACATTTTGAATTAGAGATTGGTCCTTTCTGTTATTCTCTGTCTTGTCCTGTGCAGCAGTTCCACTGGCTCCGGAAGCATCACTCCATATCCTACCAACAGAGAGAGATTGATCTTAAGGAATTGGGTCACAAAATTGTAGGGGCTGGCAAGTCCAAAATCTACAGAGCAGGCCAACAGGCTCGAGACCCAGGGAAGAGTTCATGTTTCAGCTTGAGCTCAAGGTCAGTCTGCTGGCAGAATTTCCTCTTTCTTGGAAGGCATCAGTATTTTTTCATTTAAAGCCTTCCACTGATCGGATGAGGCCCACCCTCATTAGGAAGGGTGATCTGCTTCACTCAAAGTCTACTGATTTAACTGTTAGTCTCATCTTAAAAAATGCCTTCACAGGCAGGGAAACTCTGCACCCTTTCCCCATACTTTGCCCTGTGTATGTATCTCTTCCATCTGGTTACTCCTGAGTTATAGCCTTTTATAATAAACCAGTGATCTTATAAGTAAAATGTCTCTCTGAGTTCTGTGAGCCACTCTAGCAAATTAATTAAACCCAGAGAGGGATTCATTGCAACTTCCAATCTATAGCAGGTAAGTCAGAAGCACAGGTGACAATCTGGACTTGGGACTGGCATCTGAAGTTGGGAGGGCAGTCTTGTAGGAGTGACCCCTTAACCTGTGGGATCTGATGCTATCTCAGCAAAGATAGGTCAGAATTGAGTTAAATTGTAGTGTTGGGACTTCCCTCGTGGCGCAGTGGTTAAGAATCTGCCTGCCAGTGCAGGGGATACGGGTTCGAGCCCTGGTCCAGGAAGATCCCACATGCCGTGGAGCAACTAAGCCCGTGCGCCACAACTACTGAGCCTGCGTGCCACAACTACTGAGCCTGCGTGCCACAACTACTGAAGCCCACATGCCTAGAGCCCATGCTCTGCAACGAGAAGCCACCATAATGAGAAGCCCGCGCACTGCAATGAAAAGTAGCCCCCACTCGCCACAAGTAGAGAAAGCCCGCAGGCAGCAGCGAAGACCCAACACAGCCAAAATAAATAAATAAATTTATTTAAAAAAAATTTTAGTGTTGGAGAATTTCTCCTTGGTATGGGGAATCGCCCCCAACACACACACACACACACACACACACACACACACACACACACACACTGGAATTGGTGGCCAGAACCTTTAGAGACTCACCCACATTGTGTGCAGTTGTGCTTTGTTTATTCTCATTGCTATATAGTATGCCAGTGTATGAATATAAAATAATTTTAAATACAAAAAAAAAATGCCTTCACAGAAACATTTAGACTAGCATTTGACGAAATATCAGGGTAGCACAGCCTGGCCAAGATGACACGTAAAATTAACCATCCCAGGCAGGATGACAGAGCTTCAGCTGAGGCGGGTGGGCAGACAGGCCAGTGGTGAAAAGATTAGAAACAAGGGCATGTGTGAGGAAGAAGGGGCAAGTTTTATATAACTTCCTGACAGATGTTGAACCTCTCTTAACCCTCTTTTATGCAATGATTGGAAAGAGAATCAGAAGCTGGAGGCAAGGTCAGCAATGGGAGCCCTGGCTTTCCAGTCCCATCTCAGCCAAGCGGGGAGATAAAGCTGTTGGAGGCCAGACAGCTCTGAGTGTCCAGCTTTGACAGCAGTGACCTTCTTCCCCAGTATCACTACATTCTTGGGTACTAGTAAGAAAGCCAATCAATTCTACCCAAATTACAAATAAGTTAAAATGTAATAGGGAAGAACCTTTTGTATTCTATTACAAGTTAATCACTAAAGGGATGTCGTCTATAAGTTTAAATTATACGTAATGGCCCATCTCTGGGAACCCTGCTTCCCAGGTAATGAGCGTTAAGCTAGAATACCTTTGTTTAGCTCACAGGAAACATCCTGACCAGGCCCACCTGTGAATGATTGCAGAGAGGAAGAAATCAACACACTCCCTCTGGAGGCTGATGGGAACCAGAATGTTTGACTTTACTGCCTCCCCTTCTAGTATGAAAGGAGCTTGAATTCTAACTGAGGCAAGATGGTTCTTTGGGGACACGATCCCACCATCTTCTCGGTTTGCCAGCTTTTCAAATAAAGTCGTTATTCCTTGCCCCAGCAGCTCATCTTTCGATTATTGGCCTGGTGGGGGCCGAGCAGTACGAGCTTAAGACTCGGTAACAGGGCTTCCCTGGTGGCGCAGTGGTTGAGAGTCCGCCTGCCGATGCAGGGGACGCGGGTTCGTGCCCCGGTCCGGGAAGATCCCACATGCCGCGGAACAGCTGTGCCCGTGAGCCATGGCCGCTGAGCCTGCGCGTCCGGAGCCTGTGCTCCGCAATGGGAGAGGCCACAACAGTGAGAGGCCCGCGTACCGCAAAAAAAAAAAAAAAGACTCGGTAACAGAAAGGCAGACTGTCTAAAAAGCAGACTTAAGTGGCACACTGCAGAAGTTGTCCAGATAAATCAGGATAAGATTCGGCCGGCAAGTTTGTAAAGTTTATATTTGGGGTTCCCATTATTCCAGCGGGTGACCCTGACCAGTTAGATTCTCTTTAGGACTCAACTCGGGCAGATGCTCTGTCGTCACAGATGTCCTGTCAAGTTCTGTGGAGCTGCAGGTGGCGAGAGCAGTGGAACAGGGACGACCCCACCCGGAAAGTGGAGGTTAATGAAAGGATGTCAGAGGAACAGGATTCTAATGGGCTTTAACACCTCTCCGGGTGATGCGGGACAAGTCACTTAATCTTCAAGCCTCCGTTTCCTTTCTGCTTCTCTCCCAGCCCTACAATTTCCTGGGACTTCTAATCTCAGACACTCTGATGGTCATAGTGGCCTCAGTCCCCTCTCCTACTACCTAATGCTAACACTCTATGCCTTCAGATATCTGCCACTGCAGCTGTTGATTTTATTTCCACCACTTCAGTCACGGAAAAACCATACTAAAAAACACTTCTTTTCCCCACACTGGTGAGTCAGAATACAGGTTCTGAATTGCTTTATACATACACTGTATGTTTATCTAATTATAAGTAGAGAATAATACTGTGCCAGTGATAAAAACAAAGCGAGGAACTATCAAGAGAGCCTGGCCATATTTCCAAATACCACTATATTCTTTCATAGTTTGGTTTCAAATCAGCTTCCAGTATTTGGGGAGTCAGGTTTTCTTTTTTTAATATTCCTGCTGTTCACTTGATTCAGAAAATCTCTTGTTGCTATGGAAGTCGAATGGTTTTTTTTTTCTTTCATGTTTTCAAATCCTCTCTTCATGCCTTTACAATTAAAAAAGTCAGACCTAATTATAATGCTAAACATTTCAATGCGAGATCACATGTGAAATAAAAAAGAATGCTTTTTCTGACTCGGTTTATTATTCTACCCGACTTTAACTCTTTCCCACTCTTTCACACCCCACTTAAATGAGACTAAGGTGTGATGAAAATCAATTATATGACTTTAATTTGTCCAAGCTTGGGATCAAATTTTATTACTCTTTTCCTGAGCATCTGGTTATTCTAATTAATTTTCTCCTCCTTATCAGCGAATTTAGTGATTCACTTCCATGCCCTTCTTTTGCCAAGCGTGTCAGAGCGGTGTTGTTGGCCAGAGGTGTCTCCATGGCTGTTAAGAAGGTCTGACTCTGGGAGAGGAGCCAGGAGCAGGGCGCTGAGAAAGAGAGGAGGGATGAGGTCATTCCACTGAGCAGTGACTGTCACCTTCATTTTGCCTGTAGGCTTTGTAATGTCCACGTGTGCACATGCAAGTGGACATGGGCACACACAGAGATAGGCATCGTTGCATGTATCCTGATATCAGAAATGGGTGGCAAGTGAAGATGAGGGCATATTCCACATTTTTTAACCTAGGGACGACCCTGGCAGTCCAGTGGTTAAGACTCTGCGCTTCCAGTGCAGGGGGTGTGGGTTCGATCCCTGGTCGGGGAACTAAGATCCCACATGCCGTGCAGTGCTGCCAAAAAAAGACCTAGTCTAAATTCAAGTTCTTTGCAGAGCTCATCTGAATAAGCCCTTTTAAATCTGAGCCCTTTAATTACTCCAGATTCCCTTAACACGTGGCTACTTCTGTACCTTGACTGTCATAGCAAAGTCACAGGTTGACATGCACCTGCTAAATAGTTAAAAATGTGATGTGAGTGCCTGGAATTAAGAGTGGAGACAAATTAAATCTGAAATGGTATGTGTGGCCCCATCCATGGAAGGTGTGAAAATGTCCCTGGTCTACCGCAGCCCTCGGTAGGTTTATTAACTCCTTCCCGAAGGGAACACGTCTCAGCCCCAGACTCTGAGCACCTGCAAACACTGAAAAATGTGCAGGGAAACAGATGCATGAACATGAATACATCCATGGGGAAGGGTACTATCAGCACCAAAGACTACTGAGGCTGACGTCAGTCACACGGAAACAATAAATCGACAATCCATGCCTTGTGCTTCTGTTTCACCTTTAATTCCCAAGGCTAATCTTCAAACTAAGAACTGCCTTCCTGAGAGCATGTTTTCATGTACCATTTACTAGTTCACAGAGTGGGCAAAGATGTGAACATAAAGCAGGTGAGATTTTGTTTGCACATGAAGCAGAATTTCTTGGTGATGAACAATTGGAACAGTTTATAAAATGTGGTGTGTGGTTTTCAACCCTGGAGCAGGTTAAAGAAAAAGAAATCAAAAAACATTTGCCTGAAGTTGCTTGGGTCCGAAATGGCAGGGATTAAACGTACATCATTTTAAGCAGCTGTGAAACTGGTCAGACATAGATATAGAGAGATTAATATCATCATTTCTCCTGTAAATACTTGCCAAGTACCTAGTATACACCAAACACTAGGTCTGGCTTTGGAAATACAATGAACAAACTCTCTTTCCAAGGCCTTCACAGTCTTAGGGGTAGGACAAACAGACAAGTGAAAATTGCTGTACAAGTCAGGACATAATTCTAGAAAACTCTAGAAGAGGAGTTGCACTGGGTGCTATGGAGTACAGAAGAAAGGCACCTGACCTGGGGCAATGCATGCAAAGGAAGGCTTCCTGACAATAACCAGTCCTCCAGTTCTGAAAACTAAATCATGTGATTATAAAGAAAGCTCAGCTGTAGGAATAAAATAATATGCATTGGAATCGTATCATGTGGTTTGGGGTGGTTGTATTATTAGCCCGCAAGACAAAAATCAAGTATATTTACAATTATTCGCAAACTTCCTGCACGTTGCCCCTAAAGTACAATGTACATAAATATTTGCAGTTTTATGTTATAACTGTATTCAGTAATAAATTTGCATAAATATGTGGTCTAAGCAATAAACACAAAGATCACAATCAGCATAGCAAGATGCTCTCAATGTGAGAGACGCAAGAAAATGTGAT